>NC_082718.1:61908897-62553064 GCF_030144855.1 Hypanus sabinus | reverse complement strand
ATTAACGTTGAGTACTGCAATGACAATTCCCTCACACCTGTACACCAGAGTACAAGCCACTTCTGAAGGGTGAGTGTTACTGGTGATCCAGGGCACATAGGGCAATGTGAAGAAGAAAGGAGCCACATGGTCTGTAAGATGTGACAATGACAGACTGTTGCCTGCCCAATGCCTTGGACAGCTCTCCACATGTTCCAGCAGAGAACTTTGCAAGGTCATGCTCTGTCCAAATTCAATGCCTGGAAGTCCATGTATTTTCATTCCTTTTTGATACACATTGGTAAGCTGAGCAGCTCTGATCAAGATGAGGAAACTGACGGCTTCGTAGCAGGGGATCGAAAGATAGGTAGAGGGACAGGTCATATTGAGGAAGGAGGAGTCTACAGGAGAACTTGCTCAGATTAGGAGAGACAGAATGGGGTAGTGCAGGGTCATGCACTTCGGTAGGAAGACTGAAGGTGCAGTTTATTTTCTAAGTGGTGAGAGAATTCAGAAATCAGAGGTGCAAACAGACTTGAGAGCCTGAATTCAGGATTCCCTCAAGATTAACTTGCACGTTGCATTAGTAGTAAGGAAGGCAAATGCAACATTAGCATTTATTTTGAAAGAATTAGAATGGAAAGCAAGGATGTACTGCTGATGATTTATAAGGCATTGGTCAGACTGCATTTGGAATATTGTGAGGCCCTACATCTAAGGTGTGCTGGAGAGAGTCCAGGGTAGGTTCACAAAAATGGTCCAGGGAATGAAAGGATTAATGAAGCGTGTGTTGGTGTCCGAACTTGATGGAGTTTAGAAGAATGAGGGAGGATCTTATGAAAACCTAATGGATATTGAAAGGAATGGATAGAGTGGACAGGGAGAGAATACTTCCATTAGTAGGAGAGTCCAGGATTTGAGGGTATATCCTCAGAAAAAAAAGATATCCTTTTAGAATCTCAATCACATGGATAAAGTATTAGAGAAACTCAGAGAGCTAAAGGTGGAGAAATCGCTAGGACCCAATTGTCTGCACCCCAGACCACTGCATTAAAGGAAACAAACCACCGGCATTGAAGGAAATTGCCAGAGATAGTGGACCCATTGGGTGAAAGTTTTCAAAACTTACTATAGATTGGGAGGGTACCAGAAGATTGAAAACAGCCAGCGTGATTCTCTTGTTCAAAGAGAAAAGCAGAGACAGGGTGGCTTCTGGCTAGCTGGCAAAATGTTAGAATCAATAATCAACGAGGTAACTAATCATTTAGGAAAGTTGGCTATAATCAAACATGGTCAACATGAAGGTAAATCATACTTGACTGATTTACTGGAATTTTTTGAGGATATAACAGATGGGGTTGACGGAGGTGAACCTGTAGATTTCTAAAAGGCATTTGACAAGTTGAAATATGAAGAGGAATACAGGAGGGAGCTGGGGAACAAACTTGGACAGAGTAGCACATGGGAGGTGTGGAGAGGCATGAAGAACATCTCTGGCTTCAATCAGCCTGGCTGGAGAACCTCAGAATGCAGGTGTGAATGGGGTAATGAGTTAAACCTATTCAATGGGTTTGACAATTGTCCTCTTGTTCACACCCCCCTCAGCACACCAGTCCAAGTGCAGAGGCACCCAATACTCCCTCAGCACCAACGACCCCCCCCCCCCCACCAATTCAACAGGTAGATGAACAACACAGACTACCACTGTCTATATCTCCTTCTTGCCCTGCATCTACCATCCACACCTCCACATACCAACTGCTGTCATCCCGATCTTTACCTACTGCAACCCCCACCTTCCACCAGACGGTGCGAACCACAGGGTCCTGAAAGTGTGCTGAACAGCTGTGTGGAGTTCTCCAGAGCATTTTCAATCTGAGTCTCAGCCTGGAAAGGGTCCTGACTGTGGAAAACATCATGTGTGGTCCCAGTACCCAAGAAGGGCCACAACCAAAAGTCTTGAAAGACTACCATCCAGTGGCCCTGACCTCACACATCATGAAAACCCTAGAGATGCTGGTCCTGGCTCACCTCTGACCCCTGGTCAGGTTAGCCCTCGATCCCCTGCAATTTACCTACCAAAAGCACATTGGAGTTGACGATGCTGTTGTCTACCTGCTGAACAGAGCCTACTCCCATTTGGATAAGCTGGGCAGCATTGTGAAGATCATGTTTTTCTGATTTCTCAAGTGCCTTCAATACCATACAGCCCTCATTGCTGGGGGAGAAGCTCTCTCCAGTGCAGGTTGGCACTTCCATTGTATCCTGGATAATGGGCTACCTGACTGTCAGCCCACGGTTTGTGCAACTTCAGAGCTGTGTGTCAGACATGGCCAGAAGCAGCACTGGAACCCCTCAGGGGACTGTATTAGCTCCCTTCCTGTGTACCCCGAACACCTCAGACATTAGATACAACACTATCATGTCATCTGCAGAAATTCTCTGATAACTCAGCAACAGTTGAATTGATTTGACTTTATTTCTTACATCCTTCACATACACGAGGAGTAAAAATCTCCATCTGAGTGTGCAATATATAGTAACTTGTAATAAATGGTATTATGGTAAGGTACACAACAGGACAGTCAATATAGCATAGAAATGCAATTGTGTCCATGTGAGTTAATCAGTCTGAAGGCCAGGTAGAAGAAGCTGTCCCAGCGCCCGTTGGCCCTGGCTTTTATGCTGCAGTACCGCTTCCCGGTGTCAATGGACCCAAATGCAAGACACAGACACTGAAGTACTAGGAGCTGGACTAGGTGTGTTGAGAAAGCAAGGGAAGTGGGGGAGAAACAAAGCTGGACAAGACACAGGCCCTAGACAAGACTAGAATACAGGGCCTGGGCCAAGACTAGACTAGACTAGGAAAGTGGGACCTGGATGAGGAACTAGGAACTAGGAACCTGGACAAGACTGGACAGGGACCCAGAACCTGGGTCTTGACTCGGGCTTGGACTCCGGATCCAGGCGAGGTCTGGACGTGGGGGCAGGATGCGGAACTCCAGGGCTGGACAAGGACATGAAGCTCAGACTTGGTCTTGATCGAGGGAGAGCAGGAACACAGAGCCTACGTCGAGGGAGAGCAAAGCAGAAGCAGGGAGAGGCATAGCTGGACACGGACACTAGCCCTGAACGAGACCAGGACTCAGGGCCATGGCTACAACTTGGACTTGGACACGGACCGGAACCCCCTCGGAGCCTTGGACACGGACCGGAACCCCCTCGGAGCCTTGGACACGGACCGGAACCCCCTCGGAGCCTTGGACACGGACCGGAACCCCCTCGGAGCCTTGGACACGGACTGGAACCCCCTCTGAGCCTTGGACACGGACCGGAACCTCCTCGGAGCCTTGGACACGGACGGGAACCCCCTCGGAGCCTTGGACACGGACCGGAACCCCCTCGGAGCCTTGGACACGGACCGGAACCCCCTCGGAGCCTTGGACACGGACCGGAACCCCCTCGGAGCCTTGGACACGGACCGGAACCCCCTCGGAGCCTTGGACACGGACCGGAACCCCCTCGGAGCCTTGGACACGGACCGGAACCCCCTCGGAGCCTTGGACACGGACCGGAACCCCCTCGGAGCCTTGGACACGGACCGGAACCCCCTCGGACACGGACTGGAACCCCCTCGGAGCCTTGGACACGGATCGGAACCCCCTCGGAGCCTTGGACACGGACCGGAACCCCCTCGGAGCCTTGGACACGGACTGGAACCCCCTCGGAGCCTTGGACATGGACTGGAACCTCCTCGGAGCCTTGGACATGGACTGGAACCTCCCCTCGGAGTCTTGGACACGGACTGGAACCCCCTGGGAGCCTTGGACACAGACTGGAACCTCCTCGGAGCCTTGGACACAGACTGGAACCTCCTCGGAGCCTTGGACACGGACTGGAACCCCCTCGGAGCCTTGGACACGGACCGGAACCCCTCGGAGCCTTGGACACGGACCGGAACCCCCTCGGAGCCTTGGACACGGACCGGAACCTCCTCGGAGCCTTGGACACGGACCGGAATCCCCTCGGAGCCTTGGACACAGACCGGAACCCCTCGGAGCCTTGGACACGGACTGGAAGCCCTCGGAGCCTTGGACAGGGACCGGAACCTCCTCGGAGCCTTGGACACGGACCGGAATCCCCTGGGAGCCTTGGACACGGACTGGAAGCCCTCGGAGCCTTGGACAGGGACCGGAACCCCCTCGGAGCCTTGGACACGGACCGGAATCCCCTCGGAGCCTTGGACACGGACCGGAATCCCCTCGGAGCCTTGGACACGGACTGGAACCCCCTCGGAGCCTTGGACACGGACCGGAACCCCCTCGGAGCCTTGGACACGGACTGGAACCCCCTCGGAGCCTTGGACACAGAGCGGAACCCCCTCGGAGCCTTGGACACGGACCGCAACCTCCTCGGAGCCTTGGACACGGACCGGAACCCCCTTGGAGCCTTGGACACGGACCGGAACCCCCTCGGAGCCTTGGACACGGACTGGAACCCCCTCGGAGCCTTGGTCACGGACTGGAACCCCCTCGGAGCCTTGGACACGGACTGGAACCCCCTCGGAGCCTTGGACACGGACTGGTACCCCCTCGGAGCCTTGGACACGGACCGGAACCCCCTCGGAGCCTTGGACACGGACCGGAACCCCCTCGGAGCCTTGGTCACGGACTGGAACCTCCTCGGAGCCTTGGACACGGACCGGAACCCCCTCGGAGCCTTGGTCACGGACTGGAACCTCCTCGGAGCCTTGGACACGGACCGGAACCCCCTCGGAGCCTTGGACATGGACTGGTACCCCCTCGGAGCCTTGGACACGGACTGGAACCCCCTCGGAGCCTTGGACACGGACCGGAACCTCCTCGGAGCCTTGGACACCGACTGGAACCTCCTCGGAGCCTTGGACACGGACCGGAACCCCCTCGGAGCCTTGGACACGGACCGGAACCCCCTCGGAGCCTTGGACACGGACTGGAACCCCTCGGAGCCTTGGACACGGACTGGAACCCCCTCGGAGCCTTGGACACGGACCGGAACCCCTCGGAGCCTTGGACACGGACCGGAACCCCCTCGGAGCCTTGGACACGGACCGGAACCTCCTCGGAGCCTTGGACACCGACTGGAACCTCCTCGGAGCCTTGGACACGGACCGGAACCCCCTCGGAGCCTTGGACACGGACCGGAACCCCCTCGGAGCCTTGGACACGGACTGGAACCCCTCGGAGCCTTGGACACGGACTGGAACCCCTCGGAGCCTTGGACACGGACTGGAACCCCCTCGGAGCCTTGGACACGGACTGGAACCCCCTCGGAGCCTTGGACACGGACCGGAACCCCCTCGGAGCCTTGGACATGGACTGGAACCCCTCGGAGCCTTGGACATGGACTGGAACCCCTCGGAGCCTTGGACACGGACCGGAACCCCCTCGGAGCCTTGGACACGGACGGGAACCCCCTCGGAGCCTTGGACTTGAGCACAGGAACACAGAACAGAGCCAGGACCCTTCCTGGGAACAGGATGCAGGGCCGGGGCTTTACACAGAGTCAGGACCCCTCCTTGGGGACAGGACATAAGGCTGGGACTCATACATGGACACTAAACACAGGGACACAAAGAGACAGTTCCAAGCTCAACAATAGATAGTTCCTTCTGTCGCGTGGCAAGGCTCCGGTCTCACTCTGACTGCTGAACTTGACGGCGATACAGGCGAGGACGCAGGCAAGGGCAGCCGGCAGGGCTTCAGAGGGAAGGAAGGGAACAGTCCAACCTCAGGGTAACAGCAAGGACAGCCTGACTCACCCCACAGAGGCAAGGACAGGAAGGGAACAGTCCAACCTCAGGGTAACAGCAAGGACAGCCTGACTTACCCCACAGAGGCAAGGACAGGAAGGGAACAGTCCAACCTCAGGGTAACAGCAAGGACAGCCTGACTCACCCCACAGAGGCAAGGACAGGAAGGGACAAATCCCACCGTAGGGTAACAGCAAGGATAGCCTGACTTACCCCACAGAGGCAAGGACAGGAAGGGACAAATCCCACCGTAGGGTAACAGCAAGGATAGCCTGACTTACCCCACAGAGGCAAGGACAGGAAGGGAACAGTCCAACCTCAGGGTAACAGCAAGGACAGCCTGACTTACCCCACAGAGGCAAGGACAGGAAGGGAACAGTCCAACCTCAGGGTAACAGCAAGGACAGCCTGACTTACCCCACAGAGGCAAGGACAGGAAGGGAACAGTCCAACCTCAGGGTAACAGCAAGGATAGCCTGACTTACCCCACAGAGGCAAGGACAGGAAGGGAACAGTCCAACCTCAGGGTAACAGCAAGGATAGCCTGACTCACCCCACAGAGGCAAGGACAGGAAGGGAACAGTCCAACCTCAGGGTAACAGCAAGGATAGCCTGACTCACCCCACAGAGGCAAGGACAGGAAGGGAACAGTCCAACCTCAGGGTAACAGCAAGGACAGCCTGACTTACCCCACAGAGGCAAGGACAGGAAGGGACAAATCCCACCGTAGGGTAACAGCAAGGATAACCTGACTTACCCCACAGAGGCAAGGACAGGAAGGGACAAATCCCACCGTAGGGTAACAGCAAGGATAACCTGACTCACCCCACAGAGGCAAGGACAGGAAGGGACAAATCCCACCATAGAGTAACAGCAAGGATAGCCTGACTTACCCCACAGAGGCAAGGACAGGAAGGGACAAATCCCACCGTAGGGTAACAGCAAGGACAGCCTGACTTACCCCACAGAGGCAAGGACAGGAAGGGACAAATCCCACCGTAGGGTAACAGCAAGGACAGCCTGACTTACCCCACAGAGGCAAGGACAGGAAGGGACAAATCCCACCGTAGGGTAACAGCAAGGACAGCCTGACTCACCCCACAGAGGCAAGGACAGGAAGGGACAAATCCCACCGTAGGGTAACAGCAAGGACAGCCTGACTTACCCCACAGAGGCAAGGACAGGAAGGGACAAATCCCACCGTAGAGTAACAGCAAGGATAGCCTGACTCACCCCACAGAGGCAAGGACAGGATACCAACATGCCAAACCTACCACCACACTCGTACCCAGGGCGGTTTATATTCCAGCCCCAATATGAAATTCAGGTGCCTGTGATTAAGCCCAACTGAAACGGACAGCCAGAAGACCCGGAGTCCAGAGTCCATGGACCGGACCGTGAGCTGGAACGCGGCCTTCACAGACCAGACCATGACACCCGGATGGAACAGTCTGTGGTTGGGGTGTCTCAGGTCCCCAATGATCCTTTGGGCCCTTTTGACACACCTGTCGGTGTAAATGATCTGAATTGAGGGAAGTACAGTTCTCATACCAGGCAGTGATGTAGCCAGTCAGGATGCCCCTGTAGAAAGTTCTTAGGATTTGGGGACTCATGCCGAACTTCTTCAACTGTCTAAGGTGAAAGAGACACTGTTGTGCTTTTTTCACCACACAGCTGGTACGTGAGGTCCTCGGTGATGTGGATGCTGAGGAACTTAAAGCTGTTCACCCTCTCAACCCCAGATCCATTGATGTCAATGTCAGAGTGAGCCTGTCTCCATTCCTCCTTTAGTCCACAACCAGCTCCTTTGTTTTTGCAGCATTGAGGGAGAGGTTGTTTTCTTGACACCACTGTGCCAGAGAGATGACTTCTCCTCTGCAGGCTGCCCTGTTATTATTTGAGATGAGTCCAATCAATGTAGTATCATCTGCAAATTTAGTTAGCAGATTGGAGCTGTGGGTGGTGACACTGTCATGGGTGTACAGCAAGTAAAGGAGGGGGCTCAGTACACAGCCCTGAGGAGCTCCTGTGTTGAGAGTCAGAGAGGTGGAGGTGAGGGAGCCCACTCTTACCACCTGCCAGTGATCTAACAGGAAGTCCAGGATCCAGCTACACAAGGCAGGGTGAAGGCCGAGGTCTCTGAGCTTCTTGTTGAGCCTGCAGGAAATTGTAGTCCAAGAACAGCATTCTCACATAAGCATCCTTCTTCTCCAGGACGGTGTGTAGAGCAGTGGCTATTGTGTCATCTGTTGGTAGTGTTGGTAGGCGAATTATAGGGTGTCCAATGTGGTTGCCAGCATGTAGTCCCTGACCAGTCCCTCAAAGCATTTGCTTATTATTGAGGTGAGTGCGACAGAACACCAGTCATTCAGACATGTTACCTTGGTCTTTGTAGGTACAGGAACAATGGTGGTTGTTTTGAAGCAGGAGGGCACTCTACACTGGGAGAGGGAGAGATTAAAAATGCCTGTAAACACACCTGCCAGTTGTGCTGTGCACATCCTGAGTACTCGCCCTGGGATGCCGTCCGGTCCCACGGCCTTGCGACTGTCCACTTGATGGAAACACCGTCGTATTCAGCCTCAGAAATGACCAAGGTGCAGGTTGTTTCGGGGGCTCCGTGTAGGTGACATCAAACCGAGTGTAAAAAAGATTTAGCTCATCTGAGAGGCAGCGCCACTGCGTTTAGCTTTGAAGTGGGTGATGGTGTGCAGACCTTGCCATAAGCTGCGTGTGTTGTTGGTGGAGAGTTGTGTCTGGATCCTGTCCCTGTATTGTCGTTTCACTGCCCTGGTGACCTTGCGTAGATCATTGCTGTATTTCTTGAGTTCCTGCTGATTACTGGCAATGTGAGGTCTGTCTTGTGCGTTAAGTGCTGCTCGCACGGAACTGTTGATCCAGGGTTTCTGGTTTGGGTAGACTCGGACCGATTTTTGGGGGACAACGTCCTTGATGCACTTCCGGATGAAACCCATGACCCTTCTGTGAACTGGGAGACATCCTCATTATGAAAGGCATTCCAGTTGACTTCATCATTCCAGTTGGGGGTATAAAGGGAGGATGAATACAGGGCCCTGGTGGGGGACTTTGTCAAATGGTACAAGCTGAATCATCTGTAGCTCAACATTAGTAAGAGAAAGGAGGTGGTGATGAACTTTAGAAAGACTAAGCCTGCACTGCTCCCTGTTACTATTGATGATGAGGACATGGATGTGGTGAGGACCTACAAGTACCTGGGGGTGCACCTGGATGACAGATTTGAGAGCAGCACCAACACAGAGGCTGTGTGCAAGAAGGGTGAGAGTCACCTCTACTTCCTGAGGAGACCGAGGTCCTTTGAAGAGTACAGGCCTCTCCTACACATGTTCTACCAGTCTGTTGTCACCAATACAATCTAATGTGTGGTGGTGTGCTGGGGCAATGGCATCAACACGGGTGACGCCAACAGGCTCAATGACTGATTAGAAAGCCTGGCTCTGTTATAGGAGTCAAACTGGACACACTGGAGGCTGTGGTAGAACAAAGGGCCTACAGAAAATCCTGGCAATTCTGGACAATGTTTCCCACTCTCTACATGCCACCTTAGCTGAACAGAGGAGCACTTTTAGTAATAGACTAAGACAACTACACTGCTCCAAAGAGCGCTATATGAGGTCATTCTTACCCTCGGCCATTAGGCTGTACAATGTCAACCTATAGCTGGGGAAGTGCTGACCTTCCCCCCCCCCCCCCCCTGGTTAGACTGTTTGAGGTAACTTATTTTTTATTCTTTCTTTCTTCTAAGTTTTGTACATCAGTGCACTTGTAATGCTACAAGTGCATCTATCTATCAGCGACTGATCATAAATTAAGATCTTGAGGTATTGCAGGAAGTGAGTCAGTGTCGTTTGAAGATTGATGATCACTTGGCAAACAGACTTTATGGAATAAGTAGGTTCTTTTTAGGCTGCAGGGAATAACTAGCGAAGTAGCCCAGGGATTGGTTCTTGGCCCACAGTTGTTTATTATTTAATCATCTGGAGGAGGGAATGAAATATGAAGTTTCCAAGTTTATAGATGACAAGAAAGTAGGCGTGTTGTGACAAGGACATTGTGATTCTGGAAAGGGATATGTATAGATTGAATGCTAAGATGTGAGGTCATGTACTTTGTTAAGAGGAATCAAAAGGCAGATTACTATCTAAATGGAGAGAGACTATGTGAATGAAATTCAATGGGATCGAGGTGTTCCAATGCATGAATTGCAGTGAATTAGGGAGTTCAACAAATTGTTAACGAGGCAAGGATGCACATTGGCCTTTATTGTGAAGGGGTTGGAATTTAAGAATAGGGAGGTTTTGTAACAATTGTACAGCTTTGGTTAAAGGAGCCTCACTATGTTAATTCCTGGGATGAGGGGGTTGTCTAAGAAAGAGACACTAGACAGATTTGCTATTGGAATTGGTATTGGTTATTATTGTCACCTTTACCAAGATTCGGTGAAAAGCTTGTCTTGCATTCTGTCTATAGAGGATCTGTATGTAAAATGTCTTGTGTATGTGACTCAGAATGGCTTCTTTGGTTTGTTAAGAGTAGGAATGCTTCTTTGTCTGATCAGTGTTTCTCTCGCAGTTGTTTAGCTTTACACTTGCTGATATGGGGATTGTATTCATTTGTTAACCAATGGGGAATGTTATTTTGTCTTGTGAGGCTGGGAACTTGGGGGGGGGATTCACGGGTTTTCGAGAGAGTCGGGAGGAAGACACCGAGGAAGGTGGACGTGCGCTGCACTGCTTGGTTGACCACCGGGGATGGTCCCGGGTGCGAAGACGTGGAGGTCGGAGGAAAGCGACGAGGGGTTGAATGGTTCGATGGTTGAGCTCCAACGATGTGCACTAAACTGACTGAACTTTGATAAGTTGGCGCCTTTTACTTTTTCTTTTCTTTCATATATATTGTATTGCATAGTACTCTTTTAGTTTTAGTAAACTCTTTAAAGTGTATTTCATAATGGTATCTGGTGTGGATTTGATACTGTGTGCGGGCGCGAGGCATAAACTTGATTCTCACAGCACCTGCATGTACGGGAGGTGGGATTGGTGTGTGGCTGGATCCCCTTTTCCCCTAGACCGGGGGTCGGCAACCTGCGGCTCCCGAGCCATTTGTGGCTCTTTCACCTCTGTGCTGCGGCTCCCTGTGGCTTTGGGAAATAATTGGTCAGTATTTAATTAAAATGTATTTTATGTTAGTTTGTTAGCTTTTGAAATGTAATTCTAAATTTGAAGATTATGGTGATCTTGTACAATCTAAGTGTGGCGACACATTTCCTGGCACATCCGAAACGGCTCACAATTAGCCAGCATTCCGGCTAAGGGAGATAGCCTACGGGGGTTTGTGAGTACGCGTCTTTTGCAGCATCTGCGTCCATGGGGGCTGGGTTGAGGGAGGCTTAAAAGCAAGGCTGTTTAGTTCGAATAAAGTTATTCGACTGCAGTTTACTGACTGCGTGAGCACACCGCTACAACGTGTTTTTATCGCTATTAATATACGTCACCACTGCCAATACCTGACACCCGCCAGTGCGCGATTTCTTTAATTTTTTGATCCAAGGTAAGCCAACTATGGAGAATTCTAAAAAAAGAAAAGTGACTGAAGAAAACAGAACGTTTAATGATACGTGGACAGATTCATTTGCTTTCACTGTTGACGAGACTGGTTTACCAGTATGCTTAATATGCAATGAGAAACTAGCAAACAACAAAAAGTCAAATGTCGCAAGGCATTTCCAGAATAAACACGCAGCCTTTGCTCAAAAATATCCGGATGGAGATGAGAGAAAAAAAGCCGTTTCGGAACTGATACGGAAGGTTGATCTGAGCAAAAATCATTTCCAGAAATGGATGAAGACTGGAAAATCAACGACATACGCCAGTTATATTGACGCTCAGGAAATAGTCAGGCACGGGAAGTAGTTTACAGATGGTGAATATATAAAAGAATCTTTCATTAAGATTTCAGAACATCTATTCACGGACTTTAAAAACAAGAGTGAAATTGTGCAGAAAATCAGGGATATGCCCCTCTCTGCAAAGACTGTCAAAGACAGAACCATAAAAATGGCAGAAGACATCACAAGACAGCAAATTAAAGACATCAATTCAGCTGTGGCCTACTCGATTGCCTGTGACGAGTCTAAAGACAAAGGTGATATTGAACAAATAGCGTTGTTCTGCCGGTATGTAAACTCTGCCGGGCCACAGGAAGAACTGATTGAGTTGATACCTCTAAAAGACCAAACACGGGGGGAGGACATCTGTGAGGCTGTCTTGAATTGTTTAAGAGCCAAAGGAATAAAGACCACCCATCTGGTGTCAGTAGCTACTGATGGGGCACCTGCTGCACAACAAAGTCCAGTGGCTGTCCAAAGGGGAGGTGCTGAAACGCTTTGTCGCGTGTCTGGAAGAAGTGAAAACTTTCCTGGGCAGCAAAGGGCTCAACTTTCCTGAGCTGGAACAGCCAGAGTGGCTGGAAAAGCTACACTTCATGGTAGACATGACAGCGCACCTGAACACGCTGAACACAGCTCTTCAACGGGGTAAGGACATACAGCCCTGCACATGTTGGAGGATGTTTTGGCATTCGAGCGCAAGTTGACGTTGCTTGCCAGAGATTTACAGAAAGGCACATTGTCTCACTTCCCCAATTTGAGAGAGTTCAAACAAGGTCACGACATGATAAATTCGGAGTGTTTACATTCTGCAATCATCGCAATGCAAACATCGTTTGGGAAACGCTTCTGTGAGTTCAGAGAGGAAAAAAACACATTATCCTTCCCGGTCACTCCCCTAAGCATCGATCCATCCCTACTAAATACGACTGCATTGTCAGCTGTGACTCAACCTGAACAAGTATGATAAATATTTTAATTGCCTATTATTTTACGTATATTCATATGTTTTCATTGTTCAGTGAAATAGTCCTTTTATTTTTCAGGTTGACAGCTGGCTGACGTTATTTTTGGTTTGCTGCTGGCGGCAAATTTAAGTTTGGCGTTTTTCATAAATACAAGAAGGACTCAAATAGACGTTGAGTATTTTACTTAAAAGTAACCTTCAACCCAAAGTCTTTTTTTCGGAGTTCAAAATGTTTTTGTTGCATGCAGAAATGTAATTTCATTTTCTCTGCAGGAGTTCATCAATTTCATAAATGCAACACATTATAGTTTGTTTATACATAGCATAAAGGCAAAACAAAACGTTGTATGCAGTGTTATTTCATTTTAAATGTCAAACGGGTTTTGCAGGTCCCAGTGTTTTCTTTTCTGTGGGAAACGGGTCCAAATGGCTCTTTCAGTGGTAAAGGTTGCTGACCCCTGCCCTGAAAAATAAAAGGACTATTTCACTGAACAATGAAAATATATGAATATACATAAAATAATAGGCAATTAAAATATTTATCATACTTGGTTAATGGGATTTCTGCTCCTGGACCTCAGCACACAGCGTCTGCACATCAGGGCTGTATGACGTCACCTTCATCTTTACACAGGATCGCAAGCTGTCATCTGTGAGGCGTGCGCGATGTTTGTTTTTAATAAAGTTCATGTTGGAGAACACCTGCTCACATACATATGTGGATCCAAAGATTGACAGGACTCCAAGTGCATACTTTTTAATGTTTACATAAATGTCGGGGATAGCATTCCATGTTTCGAACACAAGTTTGTCCGGTTTGAGGAGGTTTTCAATATCATTCCATTTGTGATTCTGAGCAAGAACGGCCTTCTGACGGGCAACATCTTCAAGGTCTGCTGTCAAGTGTTTAAACTTGGACACCCATATGTCTTTGTCGGCTAGGTCGGCCAGTTCCATCTCAAGATCAGGTTGACTCACACCTGCCAATGCAGTCGTATTCAGTAGGGATGGATCGATGCTTAGGGGAGTGACCGGGAAGGATAATGTGTTTTTTTCTTCTCTGAACTCACAGAAGCGTTTCCCAAACGATGTTTGCATTGCGATGATTGCAGAATGTAAATACTCCGAATTTATCATGTCGTGACCTTGTTTGAACTCTCTCAAATTGGGTAAGTGAGACAATGTGCCTTTCTGTAAATCTCTGGCAAGCACTGTCAACTTGTGCTCGAATGCCAAAACATCCTCCAACATGTGTAGGGCTGTACTTCCTTTCCCCTGAAGAGCTGTGCTCAGCGTGTTCAGGTGCGTTGTCATGTCTACCATGAAGTGTAGCTTTTCCAGCCACTCTGGCTGTTCCAGCTCAGGAAAGGTGAACCCTTTGCTGCCCAGGAAAGTTTTCACTTCTTCCAGACACGCGACAAAGTGTTTCAGCACCTCCCCTCTGGACAGCCACTGGACTTTGTTGTGCAGCAGGAGATCAGAATATGCGCTTTCCAGCTCATCCAGTAACAAACGGAATTGACGGTGATTTAAACTTTTTGCCATTATTTTATTGACAATCTGAATAACAACATCCATTACTTCTGTGCATTCCGGAGGAAATGTTTGAGCGCACAGTGCCTCTTGGTGCAAGATGCAGTGAAAAGTCAGCAGCTTTCTGTCCAGCGACTTCTGCAGTAAAGCCACAAATCCCTTGTGCGCTCCTGTCATACTTGGTGCCCCATCAGTAGCTACTGACACCAGGTGGGTGGTCTTTATTCCTTTGGCTCTTAAACAATTCAAGACAGCCTCACAGATGTCCTCCCCCCGTGTTTGTTCTTTTAGAGGTATCAACTCAATCAGTTCTTCCTGTGGCCCGGCAGAGTTTACATACCGGCAGAACAGCGCTATTTGTTCAATATCACCTTTGTCTTTAGACTCGTCACAGGCAATCGAGTAGGCCACAGCTGAATTGATGTCTTTAATTTGCTGTCTTGTGATGTCTTCTGCCATTTTTATGGTTCTGTCTTTGACAGTCTTTGCAGAGAGGGGCATATCCCTGATTTTCTGCACAATTTCACTCTTGTTTTTAAAATCCGTGAATAGATATTCTGAAATCTTAATGAAAGATTCTTTTATGTATTCACCATCTGTAAACTGCTTCCCATGCCTGACTATTTCCTGAGCGGCAACAAAACTAGCGTATGTAGTTGATTTTCCAGACTTCATCCACTTCTTGAAATGATTTTTGCTCAGATCAACCTTCCGCATCAGTTCCGAAACGGCTTTTTTTCTCTCATCTCCATCCGGATATTTTTGAGCAAAGGCTGCGTGTTTATTCTGGAAATGTCTTGCGACATTTGACTTTTTGTTGTTTGCTAGTTTCTCATTGCATACTAAGCATACCAGTAAACCAGTCTCGTCAACAGTGAAAGCAAATGAATCTGTCCACGTATCATTAAACATTCTGTTTTCTTCAGTCACTTTTCTTTTTTTAGAATTCTCCATAGTTAGCCTACCTTGGATCGAAAAATTAAAGAAATCGCGCACTGGCGGCAGTCAGGCATTGGCAGTGGTGACGTATATTAATAGCAATAAAAACACGTTGTAGTGGTGTGCTACACGCAGTCGGTAAACTGCAGTCAAAGATAACTTTATTTGAACTAAACAGCCTTGCTTTAAAGCCTCCCTCAACCCGCCCCCCCCATTGGCGCGGATGCTCCAAAAGACACGTACTCACAAACCCCCGCAGGCTATCTCCCTTAGCCTGAACTCTGGCTAATTGTGAGCCGGTTCGGATGTGCCAGGAAATGGGTCGCCACAACGTTTTATTTAGATTGTACAAGATCACCATAATCTTCAAATTTAGAATTACATTTCAAAAACTAACAAACTAACATAAAATACATTTTAATTAAATACTGACCAATTATTTCCCAAAGCAACAGGGAGCCGCAGCACAGAGATGAAAGAGCCACAGGTTGCCAACCCCCGGTCTAGACATATACCAGCCTGTTGGTTAAGTGTTACATGTAGGCACGACGTATCATGAAGAATGCACACCAGTGGTTGTATTTCATTTGGAGTTTGGGCTGATTTGGTACCTTACCAAAGACCCTGGCAAATTTCAGCTGAGGTTCTTTGGAGTACGCAGCCTCTCCTCCACATACTCTACCAGTCTGTTGTGGTCTGAACAATTGTCTATGCGGTGATGTGCTGGGGCATTGACATCAACACAACTTCTTCATGGAAGGCAGGGACTGGCCTGTGTCAGGAATATTGCAGACCCTCCCACTACCTGCAGATGCCACAACGCTGTAGAGTTCAAATCTAGCACATGGTAACCTTTCACTCTTTCGGTCGTTATGGACCAGGCAGTCAAGGGTGCCGTAGAAACAGTAGACACCGGACGTGTGCTTTAGATAAGTATTCGTGCACGATAAAGTGCACGATCTTAGTGAATTATACGATCATAGTGAATTAGATTGTAAGGTCAGGATCCATATCTTTCTATACAGGATGTCCACTCAAGATAACAGCGGGATAGATGCTATCCTTACACCTGGCGGCACATGGTTTCGGGCTTTTGGGAGAGGGGAGAAGAGAGAATTTGACTGGTTGCTTTACTGAAGCAGCGAGAAGCTTGGAGCTGCATTCCTTGGATGCTTAAGAGACCTGATTTATATATATGAACCAAAGAGAGATGCTGGAGTATTTTTACCTGCGGGAGAGTATGAACGGGGTAAAGTCAGCAGCAACACACTCACAAAATGCTGCGTCAGGTAGCATCCACAGAAAGTCGACGTTTTGGGCTGCGACCCTTCATCAGGTGGCGAGTCGGTAGGTACTGTGGGACGGGTCGTTCAGCCGGCCGCGGGTCGGCGCTGTGAGACGGTCGTTCAGCCGGCCGCGGGTCGGCGCTGTGAGACGGGTCGTTCAGCCGGCCGCGGGTCGGCGCTGTGGGGCGGGTCTTTCAGCCGGCCGCGGGTCGGCGCTGTGGGGCGGGTCTTTCAGCCGGCCGCGGGTCGGCGCTGTGAGACGGTCGTTCAGCCGGCCGCGGGTCGGCGCTGTGGGGCGGGTCTTTCAGCCGGCCGCGGGTCGGCGCTGTGAGACGGTCGTTCAGCCGGCCGCGGGTCGGCGCTGTGAGACGGGTCGTTCAGCCGGCCGCGGGTCGGCGCTGTGGGGCGGGTCTTTCAGCCGGCCGCGGGTCGGCGCTGTGAGACGGTCGTTCAGCCGGCCGCGGGTCGGCGCTGTGAGACGGTCGTTCAGCCGGCCGCGGGTCGGCGCTGTGAGACGGTCGTTCAGCCGGCCGCGGGTCGGCGCTGTGGGGCGGGTCTTTCAGCCGGCCGCGGGTCGGCGCTGTGAGACGGTCGTTCAGCCGGCCGCGGGTCGGCGCTGTGAGACGGGTCGTTCAGCCGGCCGCGGGTCGGCGCTGTGAGACGGGTCGTTCAGCCGGCCGCGGGTCGGCGCTGTGAGACGGGTCGTTCAGCCGGCCGCGGGTCGGCGCTGTGAGACGGGTCGTTCAGCCGGCCGCGGGTCGGCGCTGTGGGACGGTCGTTCAGCCGGCCGCGGGTCGGCGCTGTGGGACGGGTCGTTCAGCCGGCCGCGGGTCGGCGCTGTGAGACGGTCGTTCAGCCGGCCGCGGGTCGGCGCTGTGAGACGGTCGTTCAGCCGGCCGCGGGTCGGCGCTGTGAGACGGGTCGTTCAGCCGGCCGCGGGTCGGCGCTGTGGGACGGGTCGTTCAGCCGGCCGCGGGTCGGCGCTGTGGGACGGGTCGTTCAGCCGGCCGCGGGTCGGCGCTGTGGGACGGGTCGTTCAGCCGGCCGCGGGTCGGCGCTGTGGGACGGGTCGTTCAGCCGGCCGCGGGTCGGCGCTGTGGGACGGGTCGTTCAGCCGGCCGCGGGTCGGCGCTGTGGGGCGGGTCAGAACGAAGTGGTAAGGCGGTTCGCCGGCCGACATGGCGGATGTTCTTGCTGTGTTCAGAAGGGGATGGACTCAGTTTTGGAGTCACGGCGGTATTCGTGGTGCTTTGTTTCATCTTCTAAGGTTGGATAAGTTAATGGAGTCATTTCAGAGTAGATGGGAACAAAGTTTTTATGTTCAAGTCGGCGAGGGGAGGTGACCGTCAGGGAACGAAGAGGTCACCCTGGGCAAAGGCAGGGGGGAGGGAGGGACAGAGCGTAAAGGTAAGAGGGGAAGGGGAGGTAAATCCGAGGGAGGAGATGAGGGGACGGTAAATCAGAGGGGAGGGAGAGGGAGAGGGAGGAGATGAGCGAAGGGTAAATCATAGTGGAGGGAAGAGATGAGGGGAGGGTAAATCAGAGGGGGAAGTGGGAGGAGACGAGTTGAGGATAAATCAGGAGAGGGGAGGAGAAGAGGGAAGAGTAATAGCATGGAGAGGAGATGGAGGACAATTACCATCAATTGGTATTTGGTTTTATAGAACAAGTGAACTAAAAACTGGGAACCTTGTTGGGGAAGACAAGTATGGAAACAAATATTATGAAGACAAACGATATTTCTTTGGTAAGTGTTGCTTTTGGTTGCTAAGGATGTGATATCTAACTTCTGTTATTTACAATGATAAGCGACTCTTTATGTGCAGGTCCAATGGGAAATTATATTTTAAAATACATTTCATGACATATGCCAGTGATATTAAACTGGATTCTGACTCAGTGCTAGTGGTCTCTTTGGTGCAAGTATGTTTTGGGTTCTGGTTCTGCTGCAGAATTTTCCACTGAAAGTATGGGCTGTGGTTTACTGAGGGGCTGAGAATTGTGTTGCTTTAGGATGATCCACCTGCCCTCAGCAGTAAGAGATGGCGCTGTGTAATTTTGTCGAAAATCAGTAGTGTTCAATCTGCATTATTAACACTATGTAGCTGCTGTCTGTGGGACATTGGTGTGTGAAAATTGGTCTCTGCTTTTGGAAAGACCAGCACCAAATGCCTAGGAATGGCAAGGTCTACAGAGAGTGGTGGATACAGCCCAGTCCATCACAGAAAATACCCTCCCCACCACTGATCACATCTACAAGGAGCACTGTCGCTGGAAAGCAGCATCCAGCATCAAGGACCTCCACCATTCAGGCCTTGCTCTCTTCTCATTACTGCCATTTGGCAGGAGGTTCAGGAGCCATAGATCCCACAGCACCAGGTTTAGGAACATGGTATATCATACACGGATATACAGCTGAACGATAGATAGTGTTCCCCTGGAGACATGGTGCAAAGCACCATACCGATACTGACTGTTTCACAACGTCTCTCTGTTGGTAACAAGTAAGTTGGGAGCTTGGGATGTCCATTCTGGACAGACCAGATATGCTCTGCAAATCAATTGCCTGGTCTGTCTTCTCAGTGACGTAGAGGAGGCTACGTTGGAAGCACTGAATGCAGTAGAGGAATTTGCAGATAGTACCCATGAACTTTTGTCCCATCTGGAAGGACTGTGTAAGTCTGTGGACGGTGATGAGGAGGAGGAGGTGTAAAATTGAGCGACGTCCATGACATCTGACACTCACTGCAACAGCAGGAGGTACAATACTTGCTCGTGCACCCACTCCGTCACCACCATCCAGGGATGATGGTACGAATTTTGAATTTTCCAGTTTTAGGTAATCCTCATCTCTGGTGTGTTTTACCATCTACCTCCTTCCAATCCTCCTTTGGCCTAGCATTTTTCTTGCCCATTCCTACACATGCCTCCAGCCCCATCACCCACTTTCACCCCTTTTCCCTTCCTGTTTCCTTCTGCCCTCGCGCCTCCCTGAATGTCATAGTCACTGAACCCTTTAGCTCGTCCAGTCTGTGCTGAATTTTATTCTTCCTAGTCCCTTGGACCATAGCCCTTCATACCTCTCCCATCCATGTACTTATCTAAACTTCTCTTAAAGGGTGAAATCAAACCCACATCCAACACTTCTGGTGACTGCTTGTTTCACAATCTGAGTGATTGCTCCCCTTAAATATTTCATTTTTCACCCGTAACCTATGACTCCTACTTCTATTACAAACAAGAGAAAATCTACAGAGTCCTGGTGAAAGGTCTCAGCCTGAAACGTCAACTGTACTCTTTTCCATAGATGCTGTCTGGGCTGCAGAGTTCCTCCAGCATTTTGTGAGTGTTGCTTGGACCTCTAGTTCTAGTTTCCCATGGAAAGCATCTGGCCTAAATGGGGTATCTGGCTGAATGCTAAACGCTTGTACTGAGCACTGCCTGATGTGCTCACCAATATCTTTAACCTCTCACTTCGGCAGTCTGAGGGTACCACCTGCTTCTGCAGGTCTCAATCAAACTGGTGCCTAAGAAGAACGTGGTAATCTGCCTCTATGACTATCGTCCAGTAGCACCTATATCCACAGTGATGAAGTGTTCTGAAACATTGGTGATGAAACACATCAGCTCCTGCAGAGAAGTAACTTGGATCTGCTCTAATTTTCCTACCAGCACAACAGGTCCACATGCCATTTTGTCGGCCCTTTTTTCAACCCTGGAGCATCTGGATAGCAAAGATTCAAACATCAGGATGCTCGTTATCAACCACAGCTTGGTGTTCAATACTATCATCCCCTCAAAACTAATCAATAAACTCCAAAACCTTGGTCTCAATATGTCATCGTGCAACTGGATCTTCAATTTCTTCCCTCGCAGGTCCCAGTCAGTTTGGATTGGCAACAACAATCTTCATCGGCACAGGACCACCACAAGCCTGTGTGCTTAACCCCATGCTCTACTCACTTTACACTTATGGCTGTGTGGCTAGGCATACCTCCAATGCCATACTTAAGGTTGCCTACAACACCACTGTCATTGGCCTAATCAGTGGTGGTGTCGAATCAGCAGACAGGAGGAAGTGGTGCCATAACAACAACCTCTCACTCAATGTCAGCAAGACCAAGGAAGAGGAATCTGGAGGTCCATTAGCCAGTCCTCATTGGGGGATCAGAGGAGGAGCAGATCAGCAACTTTAAATTTCTGGGTGTTACCATTTCAGAGGGCCTGTCCTGGACCCAGCATGTAATTGCAATTACAAAGGAAGCACGGCAGCACCCCAACTTCCTTGAGGCATGACATCTAAGTTAAAATCACCTACTACCATAAACCTATGGTTCCAATTGTCACCTTACTTACCAATTTCCACCACTGGTGGCCTTTGTATTCCTGCTTATCACCCTCCTGTCTGTCTCCATCTCTACCTTCCCAGGACCAGACCAACCTAAACCCCTGCAATTTTGCTCCAAATGTCTTTTATTGTGTTGTCTTTTGTATGCCTGTGTTTCTCGTCCACCTACCTCTGTCTACTAACTCCACTCCTCCCCTCCCTTACCTGGCTTAATCTGCTCATCATCCCCCGCTCCTCCTTCGTCCATCTATCATCTCTGCATCCCATCTCACCCCTTCCCCCTCTTGTTCTTAGTCCTAATGCCAGTTTCGACCCCAAACATCGACATTTCCCCTCCCCTGTAGCTGCTGCTCGACTTGCTGAATTCCTTGAGTGGGTTATTTGTTGCCCTGATTCAAATCTACCAAGAGTGTTGAGGGAATATGATCATCGTATGGACGTGAGACAGAGGCTGGTTGGTTATAGGCTGTTGTACAAAGCTGTCAGACTCCACTTGGAGTATTGTGCTCAGTTCTGGTCACCTCACTACAGGAAGGATGTAGAAATCATAGAAAGTGTGCAGAGGAGATTTACAAGGATGTTGCCTGGATTGGGGAGCATGTCTTATGAGAATAGGTTGAGTGAACTCGGCCTTTTCTCCTTGGAGTGATGGAGGATGAGAGGTGACCTGATAGAGGTGTATAAACTGATGAGAGGCATTGATCATGTGGATAGTCAGTGGCTTTTTCCCAGGACTGAAATGGCTAGCACGAGAGGGCACAGTTTTAAGGTGCTTGGAAGTAGGTACAGAGGAGATGTCAGGGGTAGGGTTTTTTTTTGCAGAAAGTGTTGAGTGCGTGGAATGGGCTGCCAGCGACGGTGGTGGAGGTGGATGTGTTAGGGTCTTTTAAGAGGCTCTTGGACAGGTACATGGAGCTTAGAAAAATAGAGGGCTGTGGGTAACCCTAAGTAATTTCTAAAATAAGTACATTGTGGGCTGAAGGGCTTGTATTGTGCTATAGGTTTTTTATGTTTCTATGTTTCTATCCTGCTATCTTGATTTTAAGGAAAAATTGATGGTGTTTATAATGGGAACGCAATCTGATAATGTCCATTTTATTTGCTACAAGTTATAATTCCACTCCCACTTTTCATTAGGTTAATACTGTGGAACATCTCAAAACCCTTCTAAAAACCTACTTATTAAATTTGGTGAACTTAAAGGATTACTTAATGCCTGTTGCTGTTAAATGTATTTATATAATTTGGTCTATTCAATTACATTTTATTCTATTCTATATAATGTTTTATGATTTTCAAATTTTAATTATATTGTTATGACAATTTTGATTTATTTTTACAATCTATGTAAAACACTTGAGCCTGTGTCTTATAGTATGAAAGGTGCTATATAAGTAAAGTTATTGTTTTTCCATAATATCTTTTGGTGCTTTTGCAACTTACCATTAGTGTCTTAGTTTTATGACTTGCTGCCTACGTAATCTACATATTGTGAATTCCGAAGAGTTGAGGCCGCTTGGTTGTCATATCCGGAGGAGATAGTGGGGACAAGCTTCCATTACCTATTAGATGCTCCCAATGGCGTGCGTCTCAAATAGTCTCTGACAATCAAGTCCAGCTCCTGGCCTTCATGCGTGGCTTAGTTACTAAGTGTGGCAGAACAGTTCCTTCTGACAGGAGAAGAGGAAAAAGGCAGCTTCTTGGTGTCTTACAACCAACCAGCAGGCAGGTGGAACTCTTCAGCCATGGTTGGCAGCTCACCTAGGAGAAGGAAAACTTTGATCTCAGACCTCCACTGCCTTGCAGCTATACCCACTCATGGGGAAGGCTTTAGGAGTAAACCCAGAGGGAGAAATCCAGAGCTGGAGTCCCTAAGGCAGTCCAGTGTTGGGCTTAATGCTGACTGGCAGCTCCTCTGGCACTGCTGGTGTCAGACTGCACCAGTCTCTGCAGGCGAAGCCTGCTTTATAGGCTTGCTGTCCGTATTGTACTTCCTTGGATTACATGTCATGTAGGTAGTTCAGACGCAATATCCTTGGTCGACCCTGACTAACAGAAGACCTCTGAGGCCTCTTCAGTGATGTGACCTGCACCACAGGTCTGTAGCAGCCACTTAACACAGTGAAGGGGAGATCGCACATTCAAGTTAATCAGCCCGTCCGGTTATTGTTCATCTCATTATGGCAATGGCTAATTCCAGAGGACATGCTTTTATGGTGAGTGGAGGGGAGAGGTCAGAGTTAGGTGTTTCTTTTAAACGTAGCAGCAAGTGCGTGGAACATTCAGGACATTTAAGAAACTATTAAATGGAACATGGATGTAAGAAACTTGGATGGTTATGGGCTGTGTAAGAGGGAAGGGTTAGATTGAGCATGGTGTAGATTAAAGGCCAGCACAACATTGTGGGCTGAAGGGGTTGTACTGTGCTGTTCTAAGTTCTGATTGGTGTGAATGTGGTATCTTGTTGATTGGTTTATAATTTCAATTCTTAGGTCGACATAGATGGGTTGAATATACTGAAGAGATGAATGGGAAGAACACTTACTGGGAAGTAGATGGAAGCATGATTCCTCCAGAATGGTAATATTCAGTTGCTTTCAGTTGTTTTCTTTGCATTTGTGGTGTGCTGTGCTTTATGTGTGATGCAGCTTTGATTCACTCTTGTTGTGGTCAATGTGTAAAGACTGGGTTCCTAAGCATCTCTGATCCAAAGCCTGTGAATCTCAAAAGCTCTATCAGCTACTGGGTAGGAACTCCAAATATTCAACATCCACGGGTGAAGAAATCTTTCCCTACCTGACCTGAGGTTACAATTGATTCTGTTTCCTCCACCCTTGTACGGATTGCAGTCCAGATCATCATAATTCTTTGCTTAAAAAAAAAACTTAGGAGACCACTAAATGCTGGAGGAACTCAGCAGGCCTGAGTTAGATATTTCAAGCTGAGACCCTTCATCAGTCCTGTTCCGTAGAAAGTGTCTCTGCAGGATTGATAGTCCTATTCCTGGTGCCATTATGATAATTTTGTTACCTGCTGTAGTCTTACTTTCCTCCCTAAATTGTGGCTTTCATAAATGAGTACAACACCCCAATTGAGGCTCAGCTATTTAACACAACTCAGCAATCCAGATGCATTTAATGGCCTTCACACAATTTTAGATGATTTGTATATGTAGATACTCCATCCCAGGTGTTTTTCAAATTATGCCAATGATTTGATTCTGTCATTTCATTTTGTTCTGGATTATTGTCTCGAAATTTTTGCCATCACTTGTGCTCAGCTGAGAGCAGATTGGTTGGTAACCCTTCTTTGGGCAGGTATGTAATGCCGGCATTCGTCACGTACTTTGCTCCATTTCATTGGCTTAGTTATGGCCAGAACCTCCAGAGTTTCCACTTAGGTTGCATCCCATTCTGGTCAAATTGGAAGTGTCCCCTTTTTTTTATTCTATGCAATATCATGACCATTTCCTCAGTTACTGAACTTAGGCTGTAGTGATGACAGATGCAAAATGTGCTGATTTACTACCTCCACATGACTAGAGCAGACTTGTGAATGATAGTCAATTTATAAGTTGATGCTGCTTTGTGGATTTCTTCAGGAACATGGGTGAAATTAATGTCTGTGTATCCAGTAAGAACATCTGCTTCAATGTGCGGAAAGGGAGGAATGTAGAAAGGGCTTCAATCTTGTGGTTAGGTTGGATCGATTTCCCGGCTGTTTTGGAAAGGGTGGAGTATACTCCAGGTTTCCTTTAGTGATGGCCAGTACCTTTCATCTCAGTCTTATGGGTAAGGTCTTTTGCATCTTATTTATAGAACACGGCCGTTGATTGCTTTAGATGGAGGTCATGGGAGATGCCACTGAAAACAGCTGAGCTGTTGTTGAATTTTGAATTCATTTGATTATTGTTTTTTTCTCTGTTCTTGGCTACTTTAGGCATTGTTGGATTCACTGCTTTACTGAGCACCCACCCACTACACACCCTCCAGTTGAAAGGAAATTTATCTTCAAAACGCATCAGTTTAACATGAGTGGCACGCCAGGACAGTATGTACCTTATTCAACAACTCGCAAGAAGATTCATGAGTGGGTCCCACCACAAAGCAGCAAGTGAGCATGTGCTGCCCCAACTTGCACTCTAAGTGATACCTTCAATTTCTTCCTCATTCTATGTGGACATTAAACAAATAAAGTTACATCATGGATACATTTTGTGTTGGATCATTCTACGACCAGCAAACGTCTTCAGCTGATTTAAACTTGTAAGCAATCTATAAAACCTGAATTATTCCTAACAACCTATGCTTTTCACCATGGGATATCTCAAAGAGTTTTATATATATATATATATATATATATATATCCAGTGTAGAGAAACACAGCAGTCTGTTTGTGCAGAAACTCCTGAAAACAGCTGTGGCTGGTTTGTTCTTGTTTAGGGGAAGAATGTTGGCCAGCACACAGAGGAGAACTTGTATATTCCAGTAGGATCTTTCTTGTCCACCTGAGAGTAGCAGCAGGAATTTGTCAGCATGATTGATGGTGTTGCACTACCTCTATTTACTTTTGATGTGGGATTTGAATGCACACCTCTGATTCAGGCTTAAGAATGGGTGTTCTACCCATTGAACCACAGCAGAGACTCAAGCCTGGGGAAATAAACCTGGAAGGGTTGCTCTGGGGAGCTGGGTGAACAAGGTGGTAGAGCAGAAGTAATAGTCAACATGTTGCTTTTCTATTAGAAGTTTTAGGAGAATAGATGTCCATAATACCTTCATTCCTATCTCATTCCATCGTTATTTCTTCCATGTCTCTTTAAGCAAAGTCTTCAGATATTCCTGGCACCCCTTTTCCCATGTTTCTCACTCTCTCTCATTTATTCATTCTATTCAACTGCACATTCAAGTGCACTCCTCTTTTGCTGTGCTCTCCCTAATCCTCACTCCAGTACAATTTACAACCCTTATGTATCAGTGGCATCTTGTTCCCCTGCTTGCATACAAATCAAATCATTACACAGTGCGTTGAGGTAGAGTAAGGTAAAACAATAACAAAGCAGAATAGAGTGTAAAAGCTACCAACAAAGTGCAGTGCAGTCAAACAATAAAGTGCAATCTTGCAATGTAGATTGTGAGGTCAAAAGTCCCATCTAATCGTTAAGAGATCTGTTCGAGTGTCTGCTGAAATTTGATTAGACGCTGACCTTGAGCTTTGTATCCTCCTTTGCCCCATTTTCTCTCTCTTCATTTACCCTCCATTTTCTGTTGCGATATGGTAATGATGCTGAAAAGGCCCATTTGCAGCTGGTTATTTAATCCAGGACTGTTGGTGATGTGAAGCATGGTGCTGCTGGAAGAGGCAAGATTAAGCTGGCAAACCAGCTCTAAGAAAGGAAATCCTAGATGTTCATTTTTTAGAGGATGACCCCCAAATGAAAGTCTTGGCTAAACAATAAAATTCTGAATCTGCTGAGAGCCTGATCAGAATCTGGAGATCAAGACTGCTACAAGAGGTGCAGGTATGATCTCCGGAAAGCTATCTCACAGGGGAAATGGAGATTCCAGACGAGACTGGAATCAATGGGGGATGCTCGACAGCTGTGGCAGGGTTTGAATGCCTTAACCTCTTACAAAGTTAAATCTTGCAACATAGGGGACAGCAAAGCTTCGCTTCCAGATGAGCTCAATGTCTTCTATACTCCCTTTGGCCACCAGAACAGGAAGGAACCATCACACACTCCCACGTCTCCTGATAATCCTTTGGTCTCAGTATCTGAAGACAACGTGTGGGCTGCCTTCAAGAGAGTGGATCCAGGGAAAGCATCCAGTCTGGATGGAGTATCTGGCCGAGTACTGATGACCTGTGCAGACCAACTGGCTGGTATGTTCATGGATATCATTAAACTTTTGCTCCAGTAGTGTGTGGTACCCTTCTGCTTCAAGCAGGTTTCAGTCGTGCCCAAGAAGAGCATGGTAACCTGTCTAAATGACTATTGCCCAGTGGCACTTATCTCCACAGTGATGAAGTGTTTTGAGAGGCTGCTGTTGAAGCATATCAGCTCCCATCTGAATGGTGATTTGGATCTGCTCCAACTCACTCACTGAAGCAACAGGTCTAAAGCAGATGTCATCTCGTTGGCTCTTCATGCAACTCTGGAACATCTGGACAGCAAAGATGCAAACATCAGGAAGCCGTTTATCGATTACAGCTCAGCATTTAACACCATCATCCCTTCAAAACTAATCAGTAAGCTCCCAAGACCTAGGCCTCAATACCCTCTTGTGCAATTGGATCTTGTATTTCCTCACTTGTAGACCCAGGTCAGTTTGGATTGGCAAAAGTACCTCCTCCACAATCTCCATCAACACAGGAGCACTGCAGGGATGTGTACTTTAGCCCCCTGCTCTGCTCACTTTACACCTATGAATGTGTGGCTGAGTACAGCTCCACCACCATATACAAGTTTACTGATGACCCCACTCTTGTGGGCTGTATCAAGGGTGGTGATGAATCAGCATACAGGACAGGGACTGAAATACAGGTGGTGTCATAACAATAACCAGTTACTCGATGTCAACGAAACCAAGGAACTGATTGTAGACTTCAGCAGAGGGGAACCAGAGGTCCATGGACAAGTAATTATCGGAGAATCAAAGGTGGAGAGGGTCAATAACTTTAAATTACTGAGTGTCACTCTTTCAGAAGACCTGTTCTGGACCCACCATATAATTATGAACCAAGCACAACAGCATCTCTACTTCCTCAGGTGTCTGCAAAGATTCAGCATGTCTTCGAAAACCTTGGCAAAATTCTATAGGTTTGTGGTGGAAAGTGTGCTGATTAGGTGCATTAAGGCCTGGTATGTAAACACCAATGCCTTTGAGCGGAGAATCCTGCTAAAGGTAGTGGATTCGGCCAGTACATCACGGGAAAAACCCTTCCAACCATTGAGCACATCTACATGAAACGTTGTAGGAAAGCAGCATCCATCATCAAAGATGCTCACCACCCAGCCATGCTCTTTTCTTGCTGCTAGAAGGTACAGGTGTCTCAGGACTCACACCACCAGGTTCAGAAACAGTTACAGCTTCTCAACCACAGGCTCTTGAACAAAAGGGGATAATTACACTAACTTAAGGATTCTTATCTGTTATTTTATGCTCGTTACTTATTATTATTTATTTATATCTGCATTTACACAGTTTGTTTACAGTCCCCTGTTACTGTTCTATAGTTTGCTAAGTATGCCCATAGAAAAAAAAACTCAGGGTTGTAAGTACTCTGAATAATAAATTTTACTTTGACTTTGAAACAAAGTCCAAGTAAAGCCACACGTTTGCCATTTCCGTCCCACGTGCAACACAATTCACTATAATAAAAAAATTATTTGCTACATACTTGAACAGATGTGAATATTAAACTGTGGCCCATCTGTACTTGCCTTCCAGGGTAATATTCATCCAAGGGTATGAAAATGAAACCTCATCTTTGCATGCATCTACTACTTGGCAGCTGCTGTAAATGTTCACATACTGTACCTAGTATACTGTTCCTCTGACACACTCCTTGAATAAGATAAAATAGAGCAGTGGAGCTGAGGTGAACTCACTGGAGACGAGAGGTGCTTTGAGGAGCTTTTGACTAACACAAGACCTGTCCATTGTTTTGTTAGTTCACTGCCTCTCCATAGGAAGACTGCAATGGCTGGATCTGCTCCTTGTAGTTCCTGGGGTATAGGCTTAGAGATTTTATTGGTGATTACAGAATGAATTGTCCCAGAAACCTGGCATTCACAATGACCCTTTGAACATCTGTTGGAGCTCAGCAGGTCAAGTAGCATTAATGGAAAGGAATAAACATTTGAAGTTTTGGGCAGAGAGCCTTTATCAGGACCTGATTAGGCATGGTGCCTTGACCAAGTATATGGAAATTATTTTCATTCCCTGCAAAATCCTCAATGCTCCTTTGTGGCTCTTAAAAGGTGGACTGCTAAGCTCCAGGCCATCACTTTGGAAAGAAATAACAACCACACCTGTTATCAAGAACAATATTTATTTTCCACACAGTCACTTTATCTGTTGAAAATGTGGCAAGTTGCTTTGTGTTAGTGACCCACACTCTGGTATGTTTTCTGGACTCTGGCTACACTGTTCTCCTCTTTCCTTCCTCCATCACTGCTAACTATCACAGGCCAGTCAGCATCTATAGAGAGGAATAAACAGTCCATGTTTTGGGCCAAGAATCTTCATGAGGACAATGATGTCTCAGTGAAGGTTCTGGGCCCGAAACATTGAATGTTTATTCCTCTCGATAGATGCTGTTTGACCTTCTGATTTCCAGCAGCATTTTGTGTGTCTTCCATTGGACATCCAGCATCTGCAGAATCCCTTGTGTTTACTGCTAACTACCACCTGGTTCTACCCATATGTTGCCCTGATGATGCTACGTCCTCTGATGTCACAAACTCTCCAGATTCCAGCCCAATCCTACATACACTCATTTCTTATCCTGCTACCTTTGAAGATCTCTCGGTTCCTCTACACTTCTCACTACCCTACAGGTACACATTCCCCTGCTATATTTGCCCTTTGCAAATGCACACCTCATCTTTGAGTTGCATTTACACAGTACCTTTCACAGCCTCAGAGACACCAGGCATTGAGTGAAATCGTTGTTGTAATGGGGGAGCCACCAAAACTTGCACACAGCAAACTTCCACAAACAATGCTAAGTTAAGTGAGCAGATCTATTTCAATCAGCATTATCCAGGAGATACACATCAGGAATACTCCCCTAGCCTTCATCAAAATAGTGACCTGGAAACCTTTATACCCACTTAAGAAGAAAGATTGACACAATGTTTAACATCCTGCTGAGAAGCAGGACCTCCGGGGAAACGTAGAAAACCTACAGCATAATACAGACCCTTTGGCCCACAAAGCTGTGCTGAACATGTTCCTTAGTAATTACCTAGGGTTACCCATCGCCCTCTATTTTTCTGAGCTCCATGTACCTGTCTAGGAGTCTCTGAAAAAACCCATCATATCCACCCCCACCACTGTTGCCGGCAGCCTAATCCACGCACTCACTACTCTGCGTAAAAAAACTTACCCCTGACATCTCCTCAGTACCAACTTCCAAGCACCTTAAAACTGTGCCCTCTCGTGCTAGCCATTCCAGCCCTGGTAAAAAGCCTCTGAATATTCACACAATCAATGTCTTTCATCATCCTATACACCTCTATCAGGTCATGTATCCTCCATCGCTCCAAGGAAAACAGGCCGAGTTTATTCAACCCATTCTCATAGGCATGCTCCTCAATCCAGTTAACATCCTTGTAAATTTTCTCTGCACCCTTTCTATGGTTTCCACATCCTTCCTATAGTGAGGTGACCAGAACTGAGCACAGTACTCCAAGTGGGGCCTAAACAGGGTCCTATATAGCTGCAACATTACCTCTTGGCTCTTAAACTCAATCCCATGACTGATGAAGGCCAGTGCACTGTATGCCTTCTTAACCACAGAGTCAACCAGCGCAGCAGCCTTGAGTGTCCTATGGAATTGGACCACAAGATCCCTCTGATCCTCCACACTCCAAGAGTCTTACCATTAATACTATATTCTGCCATCATATTTGACCTACCAAAATGAACCACCTCACATTTATCTGGGTTGAACTCCAACTGCCATTTAGCCCAGTTTTGCATCCTATCAATGTCCTGCTGTAACCTCTGACAGCCCTCCACACTACCCACAACACCCCCAATCTTTGTGTCATAAGCAAATTTACTAACCCATCCCTCCACTTCCTCATCCAGGTCATTTATAAGGATCACAAAGAAAAGGGGTCCCAGAACAGATCCCCAAGGCACACCACAGGTGACTGACCTCCATGCAGAATATGACCTGTCTACAACCACTCTCTGCCTACTCTGAGCAAGTTAGTTCTGGATCCACAAAGCAATGTCTCCTTGGATCCCATGCCTCCTTACTTTCTCAGTAAGCTTTGTATGGAGGTACCTCATCAAATGCCTTGCTGAAATCCATATACACTACATCTACTGCTCTATCAGGCTTGTAAGACACAACCGACCTTTCAGAAAGCTATGTTGACTATCCCTAATCACATTGTGCCTCTCCAAATGTTCATAAATCCTGCCTCTCAGGATCTTCTTTATTAACTTACCAACTACTGAAGTAAGACTCACTGGTCTATTATTTCCTGGGCTATCTCTACTCCCTTTTTTGAACAATGGGACAACATCTGCAACCCTCCATTCCTCCAGAACCTTTCCCGTACCCATTGATGCAAAGATCATCGCCAGAGACTCAGTGATCTCCTCCCTCACCTCCCACAGTAACCTGGGGTACACTCATCTGGTCCTGGTGACTTAACCAACTCGATGCTTTCCAAAAGCTCCAGCACATCACCTTTCTTAATATCTACATGCTCAAGCTTTTCAGTCCGCTGTAAGTCATCCTTACAATCGCCCTTTTTGTAGTGATTACTGAAGCAAAGTACTCATTATTTACCTCTGCTATCTCCTCCAGTTCCATACAGACTTTCCTACTGTCACACTTGATTGGTCATATTCTCTCACGTCTTATCCTCTTGCTCTTCACATACTTGTAGAATGCCTTGGGGTTTTCCTTAATCCTGTCTGCCGAGGCCTTCTCATAGCCACTTCTGGGTCTCCTGATTTCTTTCTTAGTAATTTGTGGATTACTGCCTGTGCCACGCGCTAATGAGGGTAGAAACAGGATGATTTGGCAGATAATTGGCGGAGAAGCTGGTGCATGAAGTAGGGCTTCAGGTTCTTGATGATTGGGATCAGGGGAAGTATGACCTGCTCAAAAGTGATGGGTTGCACCTGAACCTGAGGAGGACCAATATTCCCATGGGCGTTTGTTGGAGCTGTTTGAGAGAGTTTAAACTAATTTCTCAGGTGGATGGGAACTGGAGTGATGGGACGCAGGATAGGACAGATGGTAAAAAAGTAAAGATAGCGTGCAGTCTGACTGCCAGGAAGGGCAGGCAGATGATGGAACATAGTTGCAGCCAACAGGGTGAATAGCAGTACATTAGGGATGCAAAATCAAAAAGGGTAGCAAATACGGTACTTAAGGTGTTGTATCTCAATGTGTGGAGTGTAAGAAATAAGGTGGGTGATCTTGTTGCACTATTACAGATTGCCAGGTATGATGTTGTGGCTATCACTGAATCATGGCTGAAGGATGTAGTTGGGAGCTGAATGTCCAAGGTTACACATTGTATAAGAGGAATAGGAAGGTAGGCAGAGGGGGAGCCGTTGGTCTACTGGTAAAGAATGGGATCAAATCAGTAAATACAAACGTTTGTAGATGTGACATAGGGTCAGAAGATGATGAATCCTTGTGAGTCGAGTTAAGAAGCTGCAATGGTAAAAGGACCCTTATATATGGGCCTCCCAACAGTGGCTGGGAGGTGGACCACAGATTACAGCAGGAAATAGAAAAGGGGTGTCAAAAGGGCAATGTTATGATAAATTTTAATATGCAGGTCAATTGGGAAAATCAGGTTGGTAATGGATCTCATGAGAATGTATTTATTGAATGCCTAAGAGATGGCTTTTTAGAGCAGTTCGTTGTTGAGCCTACTAGGGGATCAGCTATATTGGACTGGGTGTTATGTAATGAACTGGACGTGATAGGGAACTTAAGGTAAAAGAACCCTAAGGAACCAGTGATCACAGTTGATTGAGTTCAACTTGAAATTTGAGTTGAAGGAGAAAGTAAAGTCTGACGTAGCAATATTTCAGTGGAGTAAGGTAAATTACAGTGGTATGAGAGAAGATTTGGCCGAAGTAAACTGGAAGGAGTTGCTGGCAGGGATGTCAGCAGAGCAGCAATATAGCATGCATTTCTGGGAAAAATGTGTATTCCCAAAATGAAGAAATACTCAAATGGCAAAATAGTAAAACTGTGGCTGACAAGTGAAGTCAAAGCTAATGTAAAAACAAAAGGGAGGGCATACAACAAAGCAAAAAATAGTGGGAAGATAGAGGAGTGGGAAGTTTTTTTAAAAATCTACAGAGAGCAACTAAAAGAATCATTAGAATGGAAGAGATGAAATATGAAAGCAAGCTAGCAAATAATATCAAAGTGGGTAGTAAAACCTTTTTCAAGTATGTAAAAAAATAAAAGATGAGAGTGGACATAGGACTGCAAGAAAGTGAAGCACGAGAAATAATAATGGGACAAGGAGATGGCAGATGAACTAAATGAGTATTTTGCATCAATCAGTCTTCACTGTGGAAGACACTAGCAGTGTGCCTGATTTTGTAGTGTGTGAAGGAAGAAAAGTGGGTGCAGTTACTGTTACAAGGGAGAAGGTGCTCAAAAAGCTGATGGACCTAAAAGTACAGAGGTCACCCGGACCAGTGGAGCTGCACCCTATGGTTCTGAAGCATTGGAGATTGTGGTGGCATTAGAAAATCATTTCAAAAATCTTTGGACTCTGGCATGGTTCCAGAGAACTGGGAAATTGCAAATGTCACTGCACTCTTTAAGAAAGGAGGAAGACAGCAGAAAGGAAATTATTGACCAGTTAGCCTGACCTCCGTGGTTGGGAGGATGTTAGAGTCAATTGTTGAGGATGAGGTGATGGAGTACTTGGTGACACAGGATAAGATAGGACAAAGTCAGCATGGTTTCCTTAAGGGAAAAGCCTGCCTGATGAACTTGTAATTCTTTGATGAGTAGGATAGATAAAGGAGATGCAGTGGATGTCATCAGAAGGCCTCTGATAAGGTGCCACACATGAGGCTGCTTACCAAGAGCCCGTGGTATTACAGGAAAGTTACTAACATGGTTAGAGCATTGGCTGATTGGAAGGCAGCGAGTGGGAATAAAAGGATCCTCATCTAGTTGGCTGCCAGTGACTAGTGGTGTTCCGCAGGGGTCAGTGTTGGGACCACTTATTTTTATGCAGGATTTAAATGACAATAGACAATAGGTGCAGGTGTAGGCCATTCGGCCCTTGCAGCCGAAATGATGAAATAGATCAGAATCAGAATCAGATTTTAATCGCCAAGTACCTGTGCACATACAAGGAATTTACTTCCGGCAGATGTTGTCTCTCTGCTCATAACAATAATAATGATAAATATAAATGAAAATATAGATTATACATACAGGTAGTGCAATCCAAGTAATAGTTAGCTGGCTTTGTTGCCAAGTTTGCAGATTGGTGGAGGGGCAAGTAGTGTTGAGGAAATAGGTAGGATCCAGAAGGACTTAGACAGATTAGGAGATTGTGCAAAGAAATGACAAATGAAACATAATGTTGGAAAATGCATGGTCATGCACTTTGGTAGTAGAAATACATGTGTGGACTATTTTTTAAATGGGAAGAAAATCCAAAAATGAGATGCAAAAGGGATTTGACAGTCCTTATGCAGAACACCCTAAAGGTTAACTTGCAGGTTGAGTCAGTGGTGAGGAAGGCAAATGCAATGTTAGCATTCATTTCAAGAGGTCTAGAATAAAGAGCAGGGATGTGATGCTGAGGCTTTATAAGGCGCTGGTGAGGCCTCACCTTGAGTATTATGAACAGTTTTGGGCTCAGTTTAATAGATGCTTCTGAGATTATTGGGTCTACAGGCAAGAAAAATGTGTTAAAAGCTTTCCACTGTGTAAGTTGAAAGTCTGACTTAACTCAGTATACATTTTATAATTTATTTAGAGGTACAGTGCGGAATAGCCCTTCTGACCCTTTGAGTCACACCACCCAGCAACCCCCTGATTAACCCAAGCCTAATCACGGGACAATTTACAATAACCAATTAACTTCAAACCGGTATGTCTTTCGACTGTGATTGGAAGCTGGAGTACTCAGAGGAAACCCATGTGCAGAAGGGAAGGAAAGTGCAGAGGACTCTAGAATTGAACTCCAAACTCCGATGTCCCCACCTGTAATAGCATCGTGCTAACTGTAGCACCCCATGGGATGGGCAGAAATCCCCAGGAAAGAGCACTGCCTTCTGTTTAACTCTGAGCTTCAATTGCAGTTCCCTGCCTGAGTCTGGTGGGAGTGATGGGATGTGAAGGGAGCAGCCCCCACCCCACCTCTGGAGAAGTGGGGTTTACTGACAAATGGATATTCGGAGCAGGAGGCAAGCACTCAGCCCACCTGGAACCCTCTGTATATCAGAGTTCTGCAATCTCACACCAAGGAGAATAAACAGGCAGGTGACCAGAACCATTCATAGTGAAAATGGGAGTGAATACTGGAGCTGAAGTAGAGAACAAAGAATTGCTCTCTGCCTTGGTTCAGAGAGAGAGCTGGTCCCCTCCTGGCCCTGTTCTTACCACCTATATTGTTGTGATGTATTCAGTGGTAATTGGTCTCTCCAACCCCAAGAGATAAACTGGAAGCATGGTGATATCATGGGTTACAACAGTCCTTTGTTAATTAGCTGCCCACCTGCCTAGGACAGGCAGCTTCTTTTTACTGGATTCCTGGCAGTTACAGTGGCGGAAAAATGTAATCTGTAGAAAAGCAGAGCAAACAAACTTTTCCAGTGTCAGTGTAATGACACATTGGATTACAGTCAGGGAAGCCCAATTCTGGGCTTCAATCACACCAATGATTGAAAATACTTGACAGCTTCTAGATTTCATTAACTAAATGATAAAATATGGTATCAATGAATTAAGTGCAAAACTGTGGTAATGGGAACAAAGAGGATCCTTTTATAGATTTACTTAAACTAAATCCTGCCCATGATAGACTCCATCTCTTGCTGATCTCGCCAATTAAAAGAAGATTGAAATAATCGAGGTGAGCGAGTGTCCAGTATTGTCTACCAGCTCATTGTCTTGCTCATTGCTGCTGGAGAAGGAGTCTGCATGTGGCAGTCTCTCTCTCTCTCTCCCCCCGACACTGTCAGAATGGTGCTGGAGTAACATTGAATTGATGTGGTTGATGTATTGGGGACTCGATTCGCATTTATGATGTGTTCTGGTTGCTCCTTTTTTTGTTGCTAGTCTGGGCAATTATGAATTGGGGTGGCCTGCAGATAATGAGCTAAACTGATGTACTGTATGCCTTCTGATTTTGCATTTAATATCCTGTGTTTTTGCTCAACACTTTGTTGACATTTTTTGATCTGGTTTTTTTTGCACGTGGGGGAGTTAATGTTTTTTTCTTTGAGTGGGTTCCACAGTTCGTTCTTCTTTTGTTTCTTGGGGAAGCGGGAAGTGTTATATACTGCATACATACTTTGATAATAAATGTACTTTGAATCTTGTATCCTGAATGGATTATCAGCTCTTAACCATATCAGTTTGCTCTCTGGAAAAGTTAAGGCTGCCAAAGACAGAAATTCAGAGTAATGACTGATACTCCAAGTTACAAAGGATATGGTGTGTAGTAACAGGTAAAGTTAGCCCAGCCTGACAAAATCCAGTCTCGTCACCTGACTGTAATGTACCTTTTCAATTGTAAAGTCAAGTGTAGGTTTCATTAGTTTTCAGAGGCACCGGGGACTGTAACTGTCACAACAAATAACCTAATTGTTCCTGGTGTTTCTCAACATACACTCTCCATTCTCTCTGTTTAGATGTCAAGCGAAGAACATACGAACTCTTTACAGACAGTGGCAGGAATTGAACCCCAATCTCTCAGCTGGTACTGTAAAGCATTACACTGACTAACCGCTACATTACTGTGCCATATGTGAATTTTCTCCTTGAATTCTCTGAGCTAACAATCTCACCAATCTGCTCTTCACCAAAAATGGGCTTAATTGCCCCCAGCTGCTTCTTTTCCCAAATGAAGAGCCCAGCCTGACCAATCTACTCATCATTGGAACTCATCTACTCAACTTCTCTTGAAAATCTTTTCTACTGTCTAAATATCCTTTGAGCAATTTAGTGAGCAGAACAAAATCTATTGCAGCCCATCACAAATCAAGATAAAACAATCCACATGGCAAGTTCTAAAATTTGACGTAATTTAATATTATCTGTTCTTTCTTCAAAGGTCAGTCTATTGCTAAGACTCAAGGGTCAACTGGATAGCTTGTTTTGCAAAGCTTATCCAATTTATTTCTTGGCATTCTCTCCTAAAAGGGGAACCTACATAAAAAGGCAACTTTTTACAAACTGTATTGAGTGGCATTTTATAATATCTTTAGCTTTAAAGTCCAACTTTTCAATATACAGAAAGTTTTTTTTATACATTCTGTTGAAAAATTGTAACAAATTGTTAATTACATCTGCATTGTAGACAAATATATTTTTTCATTTGTTACTGAATTTTGACACTTACATAGTCCATGTGTAATCACTTCCCACACAACTGGTTAATTACTAAGAGAATAGTACAACAGCAAGTTACAAACCCTTCTTCATTCAGAAAAGTAAGACCACAGGATATAGGAGCAGAATTAGACCATTTAGCACATTGAGTCTGCTTCACCATGGCTGATCCAATTTTCTTATCAGCCCCAATCTCCTGCCTTTTCCCGTATCGCTTCATACCCTGACCAACCAAGAATCTCTTAACTTCTGCCTTGAGTATATGTAAAGTCTTGACCACAACAGCTGCCTTGTTAATAATTCCACAGATTCACCACTCTCTGGCTAAAGAAATTCCATCTCATCTCCATTCTAAAAGGATGCCCGACTATCCTGAGGCTGTGTCCTCTGACCTTAGACTCCCCCACCATAGGAAAATCCAAAGCCAATCACCATTCAATAGATTTCAATGAGGTTCCACCCCTCATTCTTCTGAATTCTAATGAATACAGGCCCAGAGCCATCAGATGCTCTTCATATGACAAGCCATTTAATCCTGGAATCATTTTCGTGAACCTCATTTGAACCTTCTCCAGTTTAGCACATTCTTTCCTAGATAAGGGGCCTGAACCTGCTCACAATATTCAAGGTGAGGCTTCACCAGTGCTCAATATTCCATCCTTGCTTGTCCTCTAGAAATGAAAGTTAAAATCACCTTTGACTGCCCTTTTCCCTCCACAGATGGTTTCTAACCTTCTGAGTTCCTTCAACAATATGTGAGTGCTGGCAAAAACTTACTAGAATGGCCTCTTGCTATATCCTAAATAAATATTTTGAAGCAGATCAAGGATAATGAGAGGTTCTATGCCTGAATTAATAACACCACTGGTCACAGACTAAATGAAACTCAACAAGCACCAGCAATTTCACAAGAAAACCAGACCACTTTTGGACTTCACCAGGAACTTTGTAGAGGTCCAAAGCACACAAAGTTGGATACCAGAACATCTTGATCTCTGTTCCTCCTCAAGTTAGAGCACTTATTTCCTGGAGAGACCATCCACAATTGGCTTGCCATTGGCTCACAGTTGCAGATCCTCACAAAGGGCTTGAACTCTCACCCCTTCCAGGTTGATGCCCAAGTTGTAAAGAGTGCATATCTTCCTTAATTTAAATGTGTTATTGTTAGTTTTAAAGCTTTTGGTAAGCTAACCCACCACTGGCCCCTCATTCCAGCACCATAGCCTGAGTTACTCTCTCTGTCCTTCTCCACACCACATGAAATATATGCCTGACCTGCAACTTATTCAACCAGACCTCTGTTATGATTATAATATGCTATTTCCTTGTGCTATGCCCTAAGATATTCTGCCTTACCTTTCAGGCTCCTGGCATTCAAGTAGATGCAGTTAAGGAAGTCATACCTTCCTTCTCCCTTTTCAAGTCTCTGCCTGCCCTGACTACTGAACTTGCTTGCTTTAACATTCACAGTAGAGGTATATTTAACTTTCCCACCTGCAGTAGTGGTGCTTTGGGTCCACCCACTGCTTGCATCGTTTCTTTAATACAGGTGTCTGGATGTGAGTTAGTGAGCTAATTTTATCCTGATCAGTTGCCTAGAAAGTCCATTAATTAAGTTAACCTATAGACAAAGGCATTGACCTTTCTAGTCTAGTTCTAGCTTACGTTGAAGTTGTTTAAGACATTGGTGAGGCCTAGCTTGGAGTATTGTATGCAGTTCTGGTGACCTACCTACAGCAAAGATGTAAATAAGTTTAAAAGAATATTGCCAAGACTTAAGGACCCGAGTTATAGGGAAAGATTGTTGTAAACTTTATTCCCTGGAGTGTAGGGAGAATGGGAGAAAATTTGATAAAGGTATATAGAGTTATGAAGGGTAGAGATTGGGTTCAGGCATGCAGACCTTTTCCTCTGTGGGTGGGTGAGACTGGAACTAGAGGCTGTGAGTTAAGAGTGAAAGTTGAAATATTTAAGGGGAATCTGAGGGGAAACTTCCTTCACTCAGAGGGTGGTGAGAGTGTGGAAAGAGCTGCCAGCGGAAGTGGTGGATGCAGGTTTGAAGTCAACTTTTAAGAGAAATTTGGCTAAGTACAGATACCTGGATAGGAGGGATATGGAGATCTGTGATCCAGGTGTGGGTTGATGGGACTAGACAGAATAACAGTTTGGCATGGACTAGACTTTTTCTTTTACATATAGAGATACAGCGCAGAGCAGGCTGTTCCAGATGCACCATTCCGCAACCTGATTTAACCCTAACCTAATCACAGGACAATTTACAATGACCAATTAACCTACCCAGTATGTCTTTGAGCTGTGCGAAGAAATCAAAGCATCCAGGGAAAACACACATTCCAACGGGAGAACGGACAGACTCCCTACAAATTACATCAGAATTGAACTCCGACCTCTGACACCACTAACCACTACACTACCATGGCGCCCAAGATGGGCCAAAGGGCCTGTTTCAGTGCTGTCATGCGCTATAACAGTGCTTATCAATGTGGGCTATAAGCCACCCCCACCCCAGTCCATGCCGGATCTCATAGGTTCATAAGTTTAAAAAAACAAGAAACTCAGGGCCACAGGAGTTTCTGAATAGAGATATTCAAAATAAATTTCCACAGCCCTGGGTGAAAACAAAGCTGTTTTTAAATTGGATTTCACACCTCTTAACTATGAATGTGGTTTTAGTCAAGCTCGTCACCTGCTGTCAAAAACTTATAACTGTCTTGATGTTGTGAAAAGAGGTGATTTTCAGTTACAGGTACCTTTAATCAGATACTCAAAAACTCACTAGTTTGCATCAGTCACAACGATCTCACTATAAATACCCAAGGTAACAATATTAAGTGCAGTTTCATTGCTGGTTGGAAGAATATTATATGCTGTATATTATAAATAAAGTGTCCTATTGAGAGCTTTGAAATAGTTTAATTTTTTATATATGCCTGTAACATATTTACATGTAATAATAGTACCTATAACCTGTACATGTTGACTGTATATTAGAATAATTAGTACAGTTGACAAAAGAATTAGCAACTAACAGAGACTATAGGGGTGGGGCCCCCAAGGCAAATGACCCACGAATTGAAAAAGATTGAGAACCATTGCTCTATGACTAACCATTTAAACTTTATTCATGTTTAAACAGTACATCTGTTCTCACTGCTCAAATGACAGAGTGCTCTTGGGATTTAAAGTTCTAAGTAAATTTATATTCAAAGTATATATACGTCACCATATACAACCCTAAGATTCATTTCTTGTGGGCATACTCAATAAATCCATAATAACATAATAACCATAATAAAATCAATGAAAGACCACACCAATTTGGACATTCAACCAGTGTACAAAGACACAAATTGTGCAAATACAAAAAGAAAGAAATAGTAATAATAAATAAATAAGTAGGCAATAAATGTCAAGAGCATGAGATGAAAAGTTATTGAAAGTGAGTCCATTGGTTGTGGGAACATTTCAGTGATGGGGCAAGTGAAGTTGAATGAAGTTATTCCCTTTGGTTCAAGAGCCTGATGGCTGAGAGATAAGAACTGTTCTTAAAACTGATGGTGTGACTCCTAAGGCTTCTGTACCTTCTTTCTGATGGCAGCAGTGAGAAGAGAGCATGAGCATGGGTGGTGGGGGTCCCTGATGATTAATGCTGCTTTCCTGTGACAATATTCCATGTAGATGTGTTCATTAATGGGGAAGCCTTTACCTGTGATGGATTGGACCATATCCACTACATTTTGTAGGATTTTTCATTCAAGGGCATTGGTGTCTTGCAAACTCCTAAGGGAGCAGAGGCGATGTCGTGCTTTCTTTGTAATTATACTTACAGGTCCCAGGATAGGTCCTCAGAAACGATAACACCGAGGAATTTAAAGTTGCTGAACCTCTCCACCTTTGGTCTTACAACGAGGACTGGCTTATGGACCTCCGGTTTCCTTCTCCTGAAGTCAATAATCAGCTCCCTGGTCTTGTTGACATTGAGTAAGAAGTTGTTTTTGTGGCACCACTCAGCTAGATTTTAAATCTCCCTCTGAGATGCTGATTCACCACCATCTTTGATTCAGCCTACACAGTGATGTATGCCATCAGCAAATCTTGTAACTGTGCTTTAACGCACTGCCACAGTGTAAAGCAAGTCAGCAGGGGGCTAAGCACACAGCCTTGTGGTGCATTTGTGGTGATGGAGATGGTGGAGGAGATGTTGTTGCCAGTCCAAACTAACTAGGGTCTGAAAGTGAAGAAATTGAGGATCCAATTGCACAAGAAGGTATTGAAGCCCAAGTCTTGAAGCCTATTGATTAGCTTTGAGGGATGGTAGTATTGAATCCTGAGCTGTAGTAATTGAAGAGCATCTTGATGTATGCATTTTTGCTGTCCAGTTGTTCCTGGATTGGGTGAAGAGCCGATGAGATGACATCTGCTGTGGATCTGTTGTGTCAGTAGGAAAACTAGAACAGATTAAGTTGCTTCTCAGACAGGAGCTGATATGTTTCATCACCAACCTCTCAAAACACTTCTGCACTGTGGATGTAAGTGCTACTGGATGATAGTCTTTGAGGCAGGTTACCACGTCCTTCTTAGGCAGTGGTGTCCACTTGAAGCAGGTGGGTACATCAGACTGCTGAAGCGAGAGGTTAAAGATCTCAGTGAACATTTCAGCCAGCTGATCAGCGGAAGTCTTTAGTACTTGGCCAGGTACCCTGTGCGGGCCAGATGCTTTATGGGTTTGCTCATCTGAAAGCTGCTCACACGCCAGCCTTAGACACTGAAATCACAGGATCATCAGGAGCTGTGGGAGTTTGTGATGTTCCTTCATGTTTTGATGGTCAAAGAGAGCATAGAAGGCATTGAACTCTGTAAGAGAAGCCCTATTGTCACCTATGCCTCTTTTTACATTATAAGATATGAACCCTGTCACAACTATTGAGCATCCTTCATTGATTTAATTTTGGTCCGGAATTGCTGCTTCACTTATGAGATGGCTTTCCAGATGTCAGGAACGGGGGCAGGATTGGACCCAAATGCAGGACGCAGACACTGAAGTACTAGGGGTAGGACAGGATGGGGATGCCATGGCATGTGAGGGGTAAGGCAGGTGGGGCTGGATCCCAGAGTTCGGATGAGGCGGGGAGGATCTCAGAGTGCACAGGAGAGAAGCGGGAACAAGACCAACCTGATAGAGCATATACCGAACAGACCAGCAACCAGGGCAGAACAGGAATCCAAGCAGGGCAGAACGAGATACAGACAGTATTCAGAGCCGGGTACGGAGCAGGACGACCCCACAACTAAGCTCAGTCCCCGAGCCCCTTATAAACACCTGCCCCCTAATAGGCAACAGGTGTACCTTCTTAAGCCAAGGTGATCCAATGGCTCTGGGTGACAGGAGGGCTGGCTGCAAGGCCCGGAGTCCAGAGTCTGCGGACTAGAGCAAGACCCGGAAGGCGGGCTCCAGACTGGACCCTAACACCAGAGACCATAATTGGGCCTCTTGTAACCTCTTTGTTCCCACCAGACTTGAATTGTTCTGATCTGGCCCTCAGCAGATTGTGGATCTCATGGTTCATCCAGAGCTTCTGGCTGGGGTAGACATTGAATGATTTTGTGGAGACACGCTTGTCTACAACTGTTTTTACGAAGTCCGTTACAACCATGGTATATTCATTCAAATCCACAGATGAGTGCAGTTCACTGACTCAAAGCAATCCCATTTCTGCTCCTCTGCTTCCCATAACCACCTGTTTGTTGTCTCAATCTATGGAACTTTGCTCTTTAGCCTCTGCTGGTATGCAGGTTGGAGAGGGACAGCTAAATCATCTGATTTATCGATATGTAGTCTTGGCACGGAACGATAAGCATTCTTTATCTTTGTATAACAGAGGTCTAGGTTGTGTTGGGATCTCTGGTGTTGCAGGTTATATGCTGATGATAATTGGGCTGGAAGTTCTTCAAACAAGCCTGGTTGAAGTCCTAACTGATTTGAAATGTGTTGGGATGGACTGTTTCTTATTTGGAGATGGCATCCTGCAGTATCTCAAGTGGTTGATTATTGCCGGCCACTGGTGGTACATAAACTCTGGTGAGGATCATGGATGAGAACTTCCTAAGTAAATAGAATGGATGGCATTTGATCATGAGCTGTTCAAGGTTGGAGTTCTGGTAAGATGGCGGTGCATTTGATTTAAAGTGGGTTTAAATACTCTCCACCCTCCAGTCCTTTTATCCCCCTCCCTTTCTTCCCCAAGGGAGGTACCTGATTCAAGGGGTGTCTTACTTTGACGTAGCCCTTCACGAATTTCCGATAATAAGCACAGAACCCCAGGAACGAGCGCAGAGTGCTCACAATCTGGGGCCTTTGGGAGACCTGGCATTTGCCCAGGGAAAGTTTTAACCCTTCAGCTTCCGAGCAGCCGAGCACCTGCAGTAGCCTCGCTTCATGTTCTTCCAAGGTAGATCCAAATACTAGGAGATCATCCAAATACACCAACACCTCAAGCAAGTTCATATCCCCCACCGTCTTCTCCAGGTCTGCCTCACTCCTCAGGATCAGGTAATATCCACTCCTCAGACCCAGCACATTAAACCACTTCGCAGCACTCAGACAGGCTAGTGCGTCTTTGACCTCCGGGGCTGCATACTGGGCAGGGACGGTGTGCCTGTTCAGACTCCTATAGTCCACACCCATGCGTACCTTCCTGTTCTTCTTCCGGGCCACTACTATTGGAGACGCATAGGGGCTTCGGGACTCAGCGATGATCCCAGCTTCCTTCAACTTAAACAAATGCTGCCGTACATCTTCCATGTCTGCAGGGGCCAGTCGCTGTGACCCCTCTCTAAACGGGGTGTCCTCAGTGGTCAAGTTTTTCCCCTTTTCCTATAGCTTATCCCTGGTGTGCCTCATGGGGGCAGTAGCCATTACCATCACCAGGAACAATGCGCCAGGGGCATTCCTCGCTTGGAAGTGACCTCCCACTTTATAGTGTTCCTGATGATCACTGCCATCCTGCTCGCCTGTACAACCGAGGGCTTCTACATTTCGGGCCTCACCAGTACCCCTGCCGGAAATCTTGACACCCCCTCGTGGTCTTCCAGAGCATCCACTAAGTGGGCTTCGCCCTCAGGCACTCCGGGAAACTTGGGGGTCCCCATCACTCCTGATACTTCCCTGGGCGGTACCACCATTGGCTTTGACTGTCCCTTGTATAAATTCAGTATCCAGCCCAATGCTGCACGCACTTCCTCAAAAGCAGCTCGAAACCCTGGGTGCACGGACAATGTCCACAAAAAGCTCTCAGCCGCCTTCTCCTTGCAGGCCCCCAAGAGCCTCCTCACAAACGGGGTGTTGGTCCCCATCAGAATTGAAACGCCGCCCGTCTTGACAGGGTCCGGACAAACCGGCACTAATGTGTCAAGAGCCTCAGACACTCCCACCTCGGCCTCCAAGAACTCCAATTTCACTGACAAATAACCATCGTACGGATAATCACCAGCACTGAGACCCCAGATCTCCAGTGCACTGAATGGCGTCAAGGGTAAATGCTTCAGTTAACGGTTGTGAAACAAACAGTACAGTAACAACGACCCGTTGTTGGGTATATCTTTAGCATAGATTCCGTCGATCTATAATGACACACTGGAGCATGGTCCCACTGAGCCTTCAGGAATAGGGTCTTTTGGTTTTGGGAGTTCCTTGGTACATTGCTGGGAACATGTTCCCCCAGAGACACCAGGCTGTTTCCTCACTGGGTCTCCTCTAAGTTTCCCGACACCTCTCTCTGCTTAGATACCCATGGGCTCGCTCTCCAAGGGACCTCCTGCTGCTCACATTCCCGCCAGAAGTGCCCCTCTTCCCCAAAGTTATAGCACACGCTACCGACCCCTCTTGTGGAACCCCAGCCACCCGCAGCCCTCTGCGTAGTCCGTCCCCTTAGTGGGGGGCCCTCTCTACCAGTCCTATCATATGGAGGGTCCACACCTGCTGTTAACACCCGGGACTTCTCAGTTCTCAGCTCTGCCACTTCCCCAGAACTCAATTCTGGCTGCTGTCTGTCAGGCCATGGCCCCTCCTCCCCTGGGGCGCTGAAAGACGCTGGCAGTCCCACTGCAGTTATGTCAGTGCTAGTCTGAACTAAAACAAGGTCTGAGCCCGCCGTTTTATCAAATATTCACGCTATGATTTCAACTTTGCCACCAGCTTTAACCATACTCAAAAATTGAATTGACACTTCATCCGGGGTACAAATATCCACCCCACTCAATAAACACACATTACTAACTGCAATCCCACAGAGGCACACCAGTACTGATTTAAACAGGGCGATCACACAGCATCCGACGGAATCAATCCCAGGACATAGCCCCCAAATTGTAACACTCGCTTCGCCTAGCAGCTTAATCTAGGGGGTGATAACCCCCCTGCCTGGCCAAACATAATAAATCTCATTTGGGTGGATGCTGTGTGATGTGTCCCCTGTGCCAAATCAGTACCCAGCAATGACAAACACTACACAATATGCAGTTAAATGATGCTTTGTAACTCTTACTTTGACTATGTGGTTAGTAGAGAAACAAAATATAAAAGAAAAAGGCGACAATAATCTTATTAAACAGTCTGTGCACAAATCGTTGGAGCTCACTCTGCAAGATCTTCTATCCACCATTCGATCTCCTCCATGCATTGCCGACCCCCGGACTCCTGCCTGGACTCCACCCGGTTGGGTGGCCCACCAACTCTCTCATATCGTGTCTCCTCTCTTCATTCCCCTTGCACCTTCTGGCATAAATCCACGAAACCAATAGCTTTCAGACACACAAGAAAGAATAGCATTTCCCCCATTGGATAGTCACCCATTATCTCTAGTTATAACCCAAACATTGCTGCTACAGAGAAACTATTACCTCATCAGTTAACAATACAGAGAAGCCATGACATTAGCCTGCCACAGTACCAGTACCTCATCCGTTAACATTACAGAGAAGCCCTTACATTACTAAAGAAGTGATATACTTGCATTTGAGACAGTTCAGAGAAGATTCACTGTACTGACTACTTGGATGAGAAATCACCATGAAAAATGATTGAGCAAGTTGAGTCTATGTTCATTGGAGTTTAGAAGAATGAGAGATGAACTTATTAAAGCATAAAATGTTCTGAAATGGCTTGACAAGGTGGATACTAAATGACTGTTTCTACTCATGGTGGAATCTAAAATTACAAGAGACTATCCTGGAATAAGATGGAGATGAGGAAAACTTTCTTCTCTTGGGTGTTGCATGAGTTCAAAATCTGTTTACAAACTTCCTCAGCGTAGAAAGTACGTTCCACCAGGCTCAAAGACAGCTTCTACTCCACCCTAATAAGACTATTATTAGACCTCACAGTCTACCTCGTTATGATCCTGCATTTTGTTTACCTGCACTGCAATTGCTCTGTAGCTGTTACACTTCATACTGCATTCTGTGATTATTTAACTTTGTTCTACCTCAAAGCACTATATTATGATTTGATCTGTATGAGCATGACAGGCTTTTCACTGTACTTCAGTACATCTAGCTATAATGAATCAATACCAATACCAGAATTAGAAGGTGTAAGTCAAAAGTGGGAGGGGAAAGGTTCAAAAGGGACTCAAGAAGCAACGTCGTCACAAAGAGGGTTGTGCAAATTTGGAATGTGCTGCCAAAGGCAGGTACGGAGATAGGAAAGATTTGGATGGATATGGTTCAAATAGAGGCAGATGGGATGAACTTAGTGGGGCAACCTGATTGGCATCGGACCTACTTTTTGTGTTGTATAGCTCTATGAATCTATGCCTCTAGTATCTAATTTGGTGGATAGTTGAAGGAAAGGGATATAGGGCAAGATGGGTCAATGGGACAAGAACACTGGATATATTTGAGAAATACTAACTACCACTTCAAGGCTTTTGTCAATTCCTGCATGCAGTTTTATTTTATTTGATGTTTTACCATCTTAGGCAATCTCCCAGAGTTGAAGCTTACTTGTATTTACTCCAGTTCTGTGGTTTCTCAGGTGATTGAAGAATGCCTCATTGGATAGGAGGTGCTTGAGAAGGTAAGTGGCACATAGGTTGTTGGAGATGTGGTCCTCTTCTGCTGTTCGTGCTTGGTGTCAATGTTCTTCTCAGGGGGGCCGGAAGTGTTTACTGCTTTCTTGAGTGCTCCTCTATTTTGAGCAGTTATAGGCTGTAGGTTCTTTTGGGTTAGAAACATAGAAACATAGAAAACCTACAGCACAATACAGGCCCTTAGGCCCACAAAGCTGTGCTGAACATGTCCTTGCCTTAGAAGTTACCTAGGGTTACCCATAGCCCTCTATTTTTCTGAGTTCTATGTACCTGTCCAGGAGTCTCTTGAAAGACCCTATTGTATCCGTTTCCACTACTGTCGCCAGCAACCCATTCCACGCATTCACCACTTGGTGAGGATTTTACTTTTGTTTCAAAGGAAACATTGAAAACTTCTGAAGCATTTTTGATCACAACAAAGCCTGATGAGCCAATGCTTCCCCACTCTAACACTGGTCCACTCATAACGATGGCTGCTCCACTTGCCACTGCCTTATTTTTATTCACCCATGTTTATGAATCTTGCTCATTGATTGAGTGCAATCCAGATCTGAAAATCTGCTGTGAAGCCCTTCCTTTTGAACTTTAAGTGCAAGCCTAAGTGAAAACATACATACTCCCTTCTTGATCCCATCCGTGATGGGAGATTTTAATTTCCCAAATATGGATTGGCATCTCCCTAGAGCAAGGGGTTTAGATGGGGTGGAGTTTAGGTGTATTCAGGAAGGTTTCTTGACACAATATGTAGATAAGCCTACAAGAGGAGAGGCTGTACTTGATTTGGTATTGGGAAATGAACCTGCTCAGGTGTCAGGTCTCTCAGTGGGAGAGCATTTTGGAGATAGTGATCATAATTCTATCTCCTTTACAATAGCATTGGAGAGAGATAGGAACAGACAAGTTAGGAAAGTGTTTAATTGGAGTAAGTGGAATTATGAGGCTATCAGGCAGGAATTTGGAGGTTTAAGTTGGAAACAGATGTTCTCAGGGAAAAGTACAGAAGAAATGTGGCAAATATTTAGGGGATATTTGTGTAAAGTTCTGCATAGGTACGTTCCAATGAGACAGGGAAGTTATGGTAGGGTACAGGAACCATGGTGTACAAAGACTGTATTAAATCTAGTCAAGAAGAAAAGAAAAGCTTACAAAAGCTTCAGAGAGCTAGGTAATATTAGAGATCTAGAAGATTATAAGGTTACTATGAAGGAGCTTAAGAAGGAAATTAGGAGAGCCAGAAGGGGCCAAGAGAAGGCCTTGGCGGGCAGGATTAAGGAAAATCCTAAGGCATTCTACAAGTATGTGAAGAACAAGAGGATAGGATGTGAAAGAATAGGGCCTATCAAGTGTGACAGTGGGAAAGTGTGTATGGAACCAGAGGAAATAGCAGAGGTACTTAATGAATACTTTGCTTCAGTATTCACTATGGAAAAGGAACTTGGTGATTGTAGTGATGGCTTGCAGCAGATTGAAAAGCTTGAGCATGTAGATATTAAGAAAGAGAATGGGCTGCAGCTTTTGGAAAGCATTAAATTGGATAAGTTGATGGGACCAGACGAAATGTACCCCAGGCTACTGTGGGAGGCGAGGGAGGAGATTGCTGAGCCTCTGGCAATGATCTTTGCATCATCAATGGGGACAGTAGAGATTCTGGAGGATTGGAGGGTTGCGGATGTTGTTCCTTTATTCAAGAAAGGGAGTAGAGATAGCCCAGGAAATTATAGACCAGTGAGTCTTACCTCAGTGTGTTGGTAAGTTGATGGAGAAGATTCTGAGAGGCAGGATTTATGAACATTTGGAGAGGTATAATATGATTAGGAGTAGTCAGCATGGCTTTGTCAAGGGCAGATCATGACTTACGAGCCTGATTGAATTTGTTGAGGATGTGACTAAACACATTGATGAAGGAAGAGCAGTAGATGTAGTGTATATGGATTTCAGCATGGCATTTGATAAGGTACCCCATGCAAGGCTTACTGAGAAAGTAAGGAGGCATGAGATCCAAGGAGACATTGCTTTGTGGATCCAAAACTGGATTGCCCACAGAAGGCAGAGAGTGGTTGTAGACGGGTCATATTCTGCTTGGAGGGCGGTGACCAGTTGAGTACATCAAGGATCTATTCTGGGACCCTAACTCTTCGTGATTTTTATAAATGACCTGAATGAGGAAGTGGAGGGATGGTTTAGTAAGCTTGCTGATGACACAAAGGTTGGAGGTGTTGTGGATAGTGTGAGGGCTGTCACAGGTTACAGTGGGTCATTGATAGGATGAAAAACTGGGCTGAGAAGTGGAAGATGGAGTTCAACCCAGAAAAGTGTGAAGTGGTTCATTTTGGTCAAATATAATGACAGAATATAGTATTACTGGTAAGACTGTTGGCAGTGTGGAGGATCAGAGGGATCTTGGGGTCTGAGACCATAGGATGCTTAAAGCAGCTGTGCAGGTTGACTCAGTGATTAAGAAGGCATATGGTGTGTTGGCCTTCATCAATCGTGGAATTGAACTTAGGAGCCAAGAGGTAATGTTGCAGCTATATAGGACCCTGGTCAGACCCCACTTGGAGTACTGTGCTCAGTTCTGGTCGCCTCACTACAGGAAGGATGTGGAAAGGGTGCAGAGGAGATTTACAAGGATGTTGCCTCGATTGGGGAGCATGCATTATGAGAATAGGTTGAGTGAACTCGACCTTTTCTCCTTGGAGCGACGGTGGATGAGAGGTGACCTGATAGAGGTGTACAAGATGATCGTGTGGTTAGTCAGAGGCTTTTTCCCAGAGCTGAAATGGTTGTCACAAGAGGGTTTAAGGTGCTGGGGAGTAGGTACAGAGGAGATGTCAGGGGTAAATTTTTTACTCAGAGCGTGGTGAGTGCGTAGAATGAGCTGCGGCAATGGTGGTGGAGGCAGACACGATAGGGTCTTTTAAGAGGCTTTTAGATAGGTACATGGAGCTTAGTAAAATAGAGGGCAATAGGTAAGCCTAGTAATTTCTGGGGTAGGGACATGTTTGGCACAACTTCGTGGGCCGAAGGTCCTGTATTGTGCTGTAGATTTTCTATGTTTCTCCCACTCACCGATTGGGTGCAACCTAATCCGAGAACGTGCCGTGAAGTTGATGACAGAAACTGGTTTAGTAAGATCACAACCTCAGTACTGAGGATGCTGGCCTGGTGAGGTTGCCAATCCTGCCAACAGACTTAGAGGGTTTTGCGGAGAAATGGGGAGTGCTTCTTCGATGCTTGGGACATTGCCAATGTTTTCCAAGAATAGAAGGTCTTCCCTGTGGCAAGCTCAAGGATAACATAGGGACTAGCACCATCTGCTGTTCATCACCCTTTACAACATCACAAAAACCTTTGAAGAATGATGAAAAATCATTTCAGGCGTGGGACCCAAGACTTCTATACCTCCTAACCACTGGTAGTAGCAAGAAGAGAACATGGCCTGGATGCTGGGGTGGTTTCATGATGGATTCAGGTAGACCTTGAAGAAGGCAGATGTTTCAAGTACTGGGGTGGAAGCGGGAATGCTGATTCAAACAGTCCAAGGCATGGAAGCTGAGGAAGAACATTCTTATGCCAAGAATGGCCCTGGTCCAGGATAGTTTGTGTAGGGATTTGGAAATGAGTTGATTTGTCCCTTCCAATTGAAATCAAAAAGGCAATTAGAGAAAATAGTTTATTGAGCAACCCACACAAAATGCTGCAGGAACTCAGTAGGTCAGGCAGCATCTATGGACAGAAATAAATAGTTGACATTTCAGGCTGAAACCCCCTCATCGGGACTGGAAAGGAAGGGGGCAGAAGCCTGAATAAGAAGGTGGGGGGGAGGGTCAGGAGTACAAGTTGGCAGATAATAGGCAAAACTAGGTGAAGGGGAAAGTAGATTGATGGGGGGAAGGTGGCTGTGAGGATCTGAAATGCTAGGAGGTGAGGGTTGCAGTGGAAGAGATAAAGGGCAGAAGAAGAGGAATCTGTAGGAGAAGACAATGGACCATGCAAGAAAGGGAAGGAAGGTGATAGGCAAGTCAGAGGGGAATAAGGGACACCAGAATAAGGGAAACCAAACAATTGTGGATGAGGGAAGGGCAAACAGAGGGGAGTGGTTATCGGAAATTAGAGAAATGAATGCTTATTCAATCAAGTTAGAGGAAGATGTATTGTGTTTGGTCTCATTGTAGCAGTAAAGCAGACCACGGATAGCTATGTCAGTGTCTTTGGAATCGAAATGGGTGGCTACCGGCAGTTTCTAACAGCAGACAAAACAAAGGTGCTCGATGAAGCAATCTCCCAGACCGCATTTTATCTCGCCGAAGTAGAAGAGGCTGCAATGGGCACACCATATCCAATAAAGGATTCCAACAGACTTGCAGGAGAAGCTCTGCTCACCTGGGAGGACTATCTGGGGACCTGGAGGTGAGGGAGGAGCTGTAGAGACAGGCACAATTGTATTGCATTCCTCTTGTATTTCATGCGAGTCACTCAAGATTTCCAGCATTTGCAGAATCTCTTGTGTCAGTGGTCACAACTCCCCGAGTTCTGAGTAAGAGGTAAGGGGCTGAAGAAGGAGTCAAATAGAGAGTACAGTGGACCTTGGACTAAAGGGAAGCAGGTGGGGAACCAGAGGGAGGCCATGGCAGGTCATGAGGGTAGAGGAGAAGAAGAGAAGAGGTGAGAGCAGAATCAGAATGGGGAATAGAAAAAGAGAAAAAGGTAGGTGGGGTGGAAGGATAAGAGAAAGAGAGTTGTTGCTCCTCCACCTTCTACCTGGTGTAGCCACATCCCATTTGTAGGGATAGGGAGATCAGTGGACAAGGGTCCTGACATCGACAGCGCTTCTCCCTATAGATGCTGCCTGGCCTGCTGTGTTCCACCAGCATTTTGTGTGTGTTGTTGTGATCATTACTGTGCCTAGTGGTAGGATCCCTTTGGAGTTGGTGGAAGTTACAGAGAATGATGTGCTGGATATGGAGGATCATGGGGGGGGGAGGGGGGCAGGTAAATCAAGAGGAACCTGTCCCTATTACAATAGTGGAGAAAGGGGGTAAGGGCAGGTGTGTGAGAAATAGAAGAGAAACTGGTGAGGTCAGCATTGATGATGGTGGATTCCCTCCTCCCCCATTTCTTATTCTGGTTTCTGCTCCCTTCCTTTCCAGACATCAATTTCTCTAACTTCCTGTAATTGTATCCCCCCTCCCCCATTTTCTCTTTCTCCATCCCCATTCTGGTGGCCCTCTCACTCCTAATCTTCTCCTCCCCGGCCATAACCTGCCTCTGGTTCCCCTCCTACTTTCTGTTATTCCATGCTCCACTGTCCACTCCTATTAGACTCCTGCTTCAGCCCTTTACTTCTTCCTCCTATCACTTGCCAACTTCTTACTTCATTCCCCCACCCACCTCCACCACCCCTCACCTGGACTCACTTACTTACTCCCTTCCTTTCAAGTCCTAGTGAAAGATCTTGGCCTGAAATGATGACTGTTTATTTTCCTCTACAGAAGCTGACCTGCCAGCATTTTGTGTGTGATTGTATTGCTCAAGATTTCCAACAGCTGCAGAATCTCTTGTGTTCTGTTGAGGAACATGGCATATGTGTAGGTAATGATTTTATCTATCAAATCCACACTAACCAGAAAAATATGTTCCAAGAGCAGTACAAAATAATCGTGCATGTGCTTTTGTGGGGAATTGGACCAGGCCGATGGTTTAAGGAGGGCCTTGAGTGATGCTTTTTTGTGTCTTCTAAAAAATAGGGCTGATGTGCACTGTGTTCTTAACGTTGGTGTCAGTATTAGGCCACCACATATAGCTTCTCTCAAGTGCCTTCGTTCTCACCAGGGTGGTGTTACGAAACCCGTAACTGGGTCACTTACCAGCAAAGATAGAGACGTCCGTTGGAGTCTGGTGATACTATTTTTAACAGTATTTATTAGCAAAAATACACAAAAATAATATCAATGCAAATATACAGATAATACACATCGTCAATACTAAACCTAAAAGTGCGGGTATAATAATAATCAATAAGAAATAAGCTCTATCATTGTCTAGGGGATAATGAATTGTCCGATGGAAATATAAAGTTCGCTGCAGTTCACTCAGGCTTCTGTCGTTTGGGTGTTGCTGGGTTGCAATTGTTGGAGAGAGAGAGAGAGAGAGAGAGAAAAACTTGCCGACTTTCCTTTATGATTTCGATCCATCAGGTGTCTCGTTGTCGTGGCCATTCAAGTGTGACCTCTCCTTTAGCTAAACCATTCTTCCGTGATGAGCCCGCCACCCAGGCAAGGGAGGACACACACGAGCTCCCAGCAGCTTTCGCTATAAAACACTGTCACTGGATTTCTAGCGTTTCTCCTGGTGTGTCTAAAGGGGTGTTCCCCAGACCCCTCTTTTATCCTCACTCACGGGGTCTCAGATGTCCATCAGGTTGGGATGATGCAATCTCTCAACCAGACCACTCTGGTTGTCCCCTGAGGGGTTTCAATCAATAGTACAGTACTCAATACACAATTCCTCCTCCAAGAGACAATAGCAGTAGTCAGTGGTTCTATTCCGCTTATGTCAGGAGACATTCCAAACCTTGTGTATTCTGTGTGTCTCTCTCTCATTATTGACATGATGTGTATCTCTCTCATTTCCTGGCATGCTGTGTATCTCTCTCATTTCCTGGGTCTCAGACCCGAAATAATAGTGATCTTGCGATTCTCAATAAGGAGGGGGGCGGGCATTGGCGATTCGGGACCCTTCTGCCCATCAGATTTGCTCCACATTCGTAACACCCCCATCCTTCTAAGGATTTTTGCCACAGGTAAAAATTACTTAATACAGAGTCTTACAGGATTTCAGAATCTAACACAATACAAAAGAGTTTTTTTTCACTATCAAGTAATACAGTTATACATTCAATCCAGCATCTAAACAGTTAGCAATTACATTGTCCCTTCCTTTAACATCTTAATATCTTGTACCTTAATAAATTCCTGTAGCATAAGACTCCAATTTAATAACCACCTATTTTTATTCCTTTTCTTCAGCAAAACAAAACTAAAGAGTTGTGATCTTAGCTTTCGTGTATATTACAAAGGTTCATGCAAATTCTAATCTTTATTTTACTTTCAAATTTAACAGTCAATCTTCCACGGTGTTGTCTTTATTATTTACATGCTTTGTCGAAATCCCTTAAAACCAGATCCTGTTATTTAAAGTGGCATCCCGTCAACCCTCGCCCCCTTTCCAGTTAACTCCCACGTGGTTAACTTGCTTACCAGTGTGGAATAGGCTTTTGCATGCTCCTTTCATAGGAGTTATTTTATCAACAATGTTTTCCAAACGTAGCCCATTTTCTGAACATCCACACAATTCTTTATTTTTAAGCAAGTCGTTAGTTTTATCTTCAGGACCCTTCATTCTATTAGTTTTCAGTTTAATATCTGCAAGCGATCCCTCTTTGTCCAAACGACGTTTCAAATTCTGCCTCTTCACAGCACACCCTTGAATAACATTAGTGCGTGGGGCACCTTTACATTCCAAATCAAACTGTAATTGATTCGCAGGCACCGTGTTAACAAGCCATTGTCTCTTCAGCCTGGTTACTGCTTCTGACACCAATCCAGACTTTAAATTTTCTTCATTCAATTTAGGAACTACACTTTTCCCTTTCCCTTCAATAATAATATCCACATCACCACCTTTTATCTCCTCACTAACTTTTAACACACCTTCGAACACAAACAACTGGGAATTCTCAATTCCCACTAGTACCAAGGTTAGCCCTTTCTTCACTGAACCGAGTCCATCTGACCCACAAGGACTGCATTCCTTTTTAACTGAATCAAATACCTCAGACTTTTCCTGAGTTTCATTACTAGGTTCAGTACCACGTGCATCCACATCTTGGACACACTCAAATGGGACATCTGCCTCTTCCAGGCTTTCAATACCCGTCCCCTTTTCAAATTCTAAGTTCCCTGATCCTCCCAGTTACTCTCTGGGCAACTCCCTTCCAGAGTAAACTCAACCCCGCGGGCTGAAACAACCTCATCTGCCAACCCAGCAGACTCCTTCAAGGTAATGGCATCCTTTTCATCTAGGACTGCCCTCATTTCATTGTTGGGAACACTTTTGAAATTTTCAACTTCAAACAGTTCTGTCAAGCCAGACAGATCATCCGTGTCCAACGCTGGACCTTCTAACAGCCTTATCTGTTTCTCATTTTTGCTCCGTGCCTCTATAAATTTCCTCCTGGCTAAGGGTAGGTCTACCTCTTCTCCCTTACTCTCTTTCACTTCCCTATTCTCCGTTTTACCACCCTCTAACCCCTCTTGGTACAGGGTCGGTAAAAACGTCTCAGCCAAATCGATACTGGCCTGAATTAAACTGGTCTCTTTCTCAACTGTCTTTCTCGACATGCTGCGAGTGGTCATGCATGTGGAATAGATCTTGGAACCTAGGGGCGGGTCCTCAACAGGCTGGCTCATCAGCTCCATGGCTGACCAAACTTCACCACCAGCTAGATCGTTACCCAGAAGGACGTCTACATCAGTTCTTGGAAATTCTGATCGCACCCCTATTTCAACTGGTCCAGATACCAGCTCACAATTTATAATGAACCTATGCAAAGGCACAGCTTCTGTCCCTTTTCCTATGCCTCTCAAAGCTACCTCTCCAGTCTCGGGACCAAAATCTAGTACCTTACTAAGAATCAATGACTGCTCAGCTCCTGTGTCTCTCCACATCCGCACTGGAACTGGGGTTTCTCCCTCTTTCACAGACACAGTCCCTTCTGAAATAAATTTCTCACGCCCCTCTTGTATTCTATCTACCTGGGGCTTTCTCGTCGATTTACTGAGCAACACAATACATCCTGTAGGGACTGTTGCTTTCCCTTTTTCTGTCTCCTTCCTCAGAGCAAAGCACTTAGATGCAATATGACACACCTTTCCACAATTAAAACAGGTCGAGCCAGGACACCCTCCTGCCGTCTTGCCTTTCTTCCTCCTTATTTTTACCACTAGCTCCCGGCTGAATCGCTGCCTCAGCCGGTGGGCTTTCTCTACCATTCCCACGGTCTTTCTGGTAACTCTTATTCAAGGAAAACTTTGTCTTGTGGGTTAGGGCATATTCATCTGCTAACCTGGCAAATTTGGATATGGACTTATTTGGCTTCTTGTTCAGATACATCCGGATATCATCCGAAACACAACCTTTAAATTCCTCAATCAGAATTAACTCCCTTAAATGCCGAAAATCCTTTTCCACCATTTCTGTTGCACATCAACGATCCAAGAGCACACCCTTCTCACAGGCAAACTCTGCATACGTCTGATTCCACACTTTCTTTAAATTTCTGAACTTTTGTCTATAAGCCTCAGGTACCAATTCGTAGGCCCGAAGAACGGCCTCTTTTACTTCCTCATAATTCTCAGAATCCTCCTCCTCCATAGACAACATATGCCCGTTGTGCCTTCCCTTTTAACACACTTTGTAACAATGCCACCCACTGATCTCTGGGCCACTTCTGACTCACTGCCACCTTTTCAAAATGCAAGAAATAACTATCAACATCTGTCTCCTTGAACGGAGGTACTAACCTAAACTCCCTACTAACATTAAACCACTCCTCTTGGCCTGGCCCTTGAGCTCTTCGCTCTTGCCTTAACTTCTCCATGTCCAGCTCATGTTTCCTCAGTTTCTCCTTCTCCCTCTGGTTTTCAGCTCTTTCCCTCTCCTCTTCAGCTCTTTCCTTCTCCTTTTCAGCTGCTTCCAGCTGTTTTAACTTAATTTCGTGCTCCAACCTTAATCTTTCCAACTCTAACTGAGCCGTCCCTCTAGCTGGTACCTTTTCAGGGATATTTTCCAATACCTCAACTGAAAACACATTCTTCACAATATAATACTGAGTTATGGCCCTCTACGCCCCCCGCTTTTTCATTGACAACTTCACCTCTGCGAGATTTAGTCCTTTCGCAATATTTATCAAGTCCGATTTTGTGGCAGCCTCTAGCGCCTCCGGAGTTGGGTTTTTTATAAATTCGTCGACATCCATCTTTGCTGGTTTCCCGTCTGGTTACCCGCACAACCAGATCTAAGTTTGGACTTAAAAGCCAGATTTACTGGCACTCCAATTTGGTATCAAATCCCAGATGAGCCCCCAAGTTGTTACGAACCCCGTAACTGGGTTACTTACCAGCAAAGATAGAGACATCCGTTGGAGTCTGGTGATACTATTTTTAACAGTATTTATTAGCAAAAATACACAAAAATAATATCAATGCAAATATACAGATAATATACATCGTCAATACTAAACCTAAAAGTGCGGGTATAATAATAATCAATAAGAAATAAGCTCTATCGTTGTCTAGGGGATAATAAATTGTCCGATGGAAATATAAAGTTCGCTGCAGTTCACTCAGGCTGCCGTCGTTTGGGTGTTGCTGGGTTGCAATTGTTGGAGAGAGAGAGAGAAAAACTTGCCGACTTTCCTTTATGATTTCGATCCGTCAGGTGTCTCGTTGTCGTGGCCATTCAAGTGTGACCTCTCCTTTAGCTAAACCATTCTTCCGTGATGAGCCCGCCACCCAGGCAAGGGAGGACACACACGAGCTCCCAGCAGCTTTCGCTATAAAACACTGTCACTGGATTTCTAGCGTTTCTCCTGGTGTGTCTAAAGGGGTGTTCCCCAGACCCCTCTTTTATCCTCACTCACGGGGTCTCAGATGTCAATCAGGTTGGGATGATGCAATCTCTCAACCAGACCACTCTGGTTGTCCCCTGAGGGGTTTCAATCAATAGTACAGTACTCAATACACAATTCCTTCTCCAAGAGACAATAGCAGTAGTCAGTGGTTCTATTCCGCTTATGTCAGGAGACATTCCAAACCTTGTGTATTCTGTGTGTCTCTCTCTCATTATTGACATGATGTGTATCTCTCTCATTTCCTGGCATGCTGTGTATCTCTCTCATTTCCTGGGTCTCAGACCCGAAATAATAGCGATCTTGCGATTCTCAAAAAGGAGGGGGGGGAGCGGGCATTGGTGATTCGGGACCCTTCTGCCCATCAGATTTGCTCCACATTCGTAAGAGTGGGCATTGTGCTGATCATGGAGTATGTGTCTGTGGCCTTGGGATGTACTGCTCCGCAATATACACCCATTCTATAAGCTCAGGTCATGTTGGCGATTTGTAAATGGCTGGAATCCAGGTGAAGGACTGGTGAGCTAATGGACCTGTGTTAGAAGTGGATCCTGAGAAGTCCACTTTTGATTGGTATTTCACCGAGGCTTTGTAACAGGTAAACTTTGAATGGAGGTGTGCTGGGTGCTGTGCCTTTGACAATCAGTACTCTGTCTGCAACAACAGTTTTGATTTTGGGCTGCTTTATTGTGTAAGAGTGAGTGGATAAGATCAGAGCCCATCAATGCATTCTTGGTGATGACTTTTGTTGACTACTTTGTGTTCCCCCTCCCCCCCACCCTTACGCTTTAGTGTGGATTAAGAGGGCATGTGAAAATATGTACATATGATTGGAAGCACTTGATGCCAAACATAATAGCTAGGGCTTTTCGGTTGAGCTGTGAATTCATCTCTGCCCAAGACATTGTCCTTGAAGCAAAAGCAATAGGCATCTCTGTTCTAACCCCAACCCCATATTGAGAGATGTCACACCTTTCTTAGCTTTAGGTTATCTGGATTATTATACATCAACTCAAACGATGAACAGAGGGTGTTTTTTTATATTTGCTTGAATGCTTTTTGCTCAGCTCTTCACAATGCCCAGTGTTGCTCTTCCTAGACTAATCAGTATAAGGGGCTTAACACTGTAGCTGATTATAATGCATGACTACACCTAGGAATGAAGGTAACTCCACCAGATTTTGTGGCTGTGGAGCCTCATTAAAGGCTTTGATTTTGTGCTACTGCGCATAGAAGCCTGTTTTGTTAACTTTGACAGCCAGGTAATTGACTGAGTCAGTCAACATTGTCAGGAAGGTTGGTGGGGTTGTGGATAATGTAGAAGGTTGCTGTAGCTTACATTGAGAACAATTCATCAGAGGGGAGGGTTACCTAAAATTGAAAAACTCAGTATTCATGTCGTTGAGTTGTAGATTAACAGGTGGAAAAGCAAGTGTTGTTCCTACAGTTGGGCTTCATCCTAGCAGTAGAGGAGGCCAAGGATGGACAGGTTAGTGTGGGAATGGGAAAGGGAAGTGGGAGGAGTGCCGAAACGGTCTGCAGCTGTGTGCTCAAGGTAGAAATTGTGCACTGACTGTAGGCTTGTGTGAAATGGCATCTGGTCTGCAAGTTGTCTCACCAGTGTACAGGAGGCCACGTCCGGAGCACCGAGTGCAGTAGACAAAGTTGGAGGAAGTGCATGTGAACCTTTGCCTCACTGGAAGGGCTGGTTAGGTCCCCGGATGGTGGTGAGGGAGGAGTCTAGGGATAGGTATTACACCTAATGTGATGGCAGTGGAAGATGCCCAGGGTAAGGGAGGAAGGAGGTGGGTTTGGTGCGATGAGTAGACCAGGAAGTAATGGATGGAGTGGTCCCGGTGGAAAGGGGTGGAAGGAAAAGGAGTGCATGGTAGTGGGATCTCATTGCAAGAATGATAAAAGATGATCTGCTCTATGTAGAGGTTCTTGGGGCGAAATGTAAGGATAAGGGAAACACTATCTGTTCTGTCTGGGGTGGGATGCAGCATGAAGAAGAAGTACAAAAAAGCGCAGGATATCTGAAAGCAGCCCATCAACCATAGCAGAAGGGAAGCATGCTCCCTGAAAAGAGTGGGGCCTTTTTGGATGTCCTAGAATAGAATGCCTCAGCTTGAGAGCAGATGTGATGGAGGCAGAGAAATGGAGAAAAGAGTGGTGTCCCTTCAAGAGAGAATGGGAAAAGTCAATGTAGCTGTGGGAGTCGGTTGGTTGGTAATTATCAGTGGATAGTTTGTTTGCTGAGATGAAGACAGATCTAGAAAAGGGAGAGAAGTGTCACAAATGGTTCACATGAAATTGAGAGCCAGGGTGAAAGTTGATGGTGAAGATGATAGAATTGATGAGTTCTGCATGAGTGTATGAAGCAGCACCAATGCAGACATCAATGTAACAAAGAGTTGGGGAGCACTACTGGAGAAGATTTGCAACAGGGATTGTTCTATGTAGTCAAGAAAAAGATGGGCATAACTGGGGGCCCATATGGGTGTTCATGACTACACCTTTGATTTGTCAATACTAAGAGAGGATGGTGCCAAGTGATCTGCGGAAACAGTTTAAATTCCTCTCTTTAATGTCTCTCTTTTTCAATTTCAAGGTGGTTGACATTCTTTTTTCTTTCTTTCTTTTTAAATCTTTTTTATTAGTTTTAAACAAACATAAATGAAACATGAATACAAAATGTTTGAGAGTACATAATTAATAGTTTAAATAGACACTCAGATATATAATAATAAAAATATATAACCTCTCAAACTCAGAACATTAATGAACAAAGAAGTAAAAAGAGAAAAAAAAAGAACCCCCCCCAAAAAAAGAGAGAAAAAAAACAAAAAAAAAACCCACTAGCCAACATGGGCCATTGAATAATATTAAGTACATATACAGTAGTGCCAATAACTCCAAACCTCCATCCAATTAATTAAGGATAATATAAGTAAGGTTCAGGAAAAGACAATTCAACTCATGTGAAAATGTTGAATAAAAGGTCTCCAAGTTTCTTCAAATTTAACTGAAGGATCAAAAACCACACTTCTAATTTTTTCTAAACTCAAACAAGAAATAGTTTGAGAAAACCACTGAAATACAGTTGGAGGATTAATTTCTTTCCAATTCAATAAAATAGATCTTCTAGCCATTAATGTAACAAATGCAATCATTCGTTGAGATGAAGCGGATAAACGATTATTATCCGTCATTGGTAAACCGAAAATTGCAGTAAGAGGATGCGGTTGAAAATTAATATTTAAAACTCTTGAAATAATACTAAAAATATCTTTCCAATAATTTTGTAAACAAGGACAAGACCAGAACATATGAGTCAATGAAGCAACATCAGAATGACATCTATCGCAGGTTGAGTTAAGATGAGAATAAAATCGAGCCAGTTTATCCTTAGACATATGAGCTCTATGTACAACCTTAAATTGTATTAGGGCATGTTTAGCACAAATAGAGGACGAATTTACCAATAATAAAATTTTTTCCCATTGCTCAGTAGATATAGTACAATGCAACTCTCCTTGCCATTCCTTCTTAATTTTTTCTGATACATCTAACTGTAAATTCATGATCATCTTATAAATGATGGCTACTAAACCCTTTTGATAAGGATTAAGGGCTAAAATTCTATCTGTAATGTCCAATGGACATTCTTTCGAAAAAGACATTAACTCATTATACAAAAAATTTCTAACTTGCAAATATCTAAAAAAAATGGGTTTTAGGTAAATTATATTTATTAGATAGCTGTTCAAAGGACATAATGTTATCATCCAGAAACAGATCACGAAAACATGTTATACCTTTTGTTTTCCATAAAAGAAAAGCTTGATCCATAGATGAAGGCCGAAAAAAATAATTAGATATTATAGCTATAGTCCATTCTTGTGTCCAGAATATTGAATACTGTATATTGGCTGCCCAATAGTAAAAAATCTTAAGTTTGGTAAAGCCAAGCTGCCCTCCTTCTTAGGCTTCTGTAAATATTTTTTACCCAATCTAGGATTTTTGTTCTGCCACAAGTAAGAAGATATTTTAGAGTCAATAGTATCAAAAAAAGCTTTAGGAATAAAAATTGGTAATGCTTGAAATAAATATAAGAATTTAGGTAGTATCATCATCTTAATAGCATTAACTCTACCAACCAATGACGAAGATAGTGGAGACCACCTAATAGCAAGTTGCTTAATTTGATCAATTAAAGGTAAAAAGTTAACCTTAAATAAATCTTTATGTTTTTTAGTAATTTTAATAACTAGGTAAGTAAAATAATCTGTAACAATTTTATATGGTAAATGTTTATAAATTGGAACTTGCATATTTAATGGAAATAGTTCACTCTTGTTAAAATTCAATTTATAACCCGAAAAATTACTAAATTGAACAAGCAAAAATGAAATAGCAGGGATAGATCTTTCAGGGTCAGATATATATAATAACAAATCATCAGCATATAATGATACTTTATACGTCCTCTCCCCACGGGTAATACCCAAAATATTAGGTTATTCACGAATAGCTATAGCCAACAGTTCTAAAGCAATGTCAAATAGTAAAGGACTTAAAGGGCAACCTTGCCTTGTACCATGAAATAGCTGAAAAAAAGGGGATATTTGATTATTGGTAAAAACCGAAGCTAAAGGTTTATGATATATTAATTTAATCCATGATATAAATTTTTAACTAAAATTAAATTGTTGCATTGTAGTAAATAAATATGGCCATTCAACTCTATCAAATGCTTTTTCAGCATCTAAAGAAATAACACATTCTGGTATTTTAGATGAAGAAGTATAAATAATATTAATTAATTTTCTAATGTTTAAAGATGAATAGCGATTTTTAATAAATCCAGTCTGATTTTCAGAAATAATTCGAGGTAATATATTTTCTAATCTAATAGCCAAAATTTTACTGAAAATCTTAAAATCCGTATTTAATAAGGATATAGGCTGATAGGATGCACATTCAGTAGGGTCTTTATCTTTTTTAAGAATTAAAGAAATAGAAGCTTCATAAAAAGATTGTGGTAATTTACCTACACTTAATGCATCTTTAAAAATTTTACAAAGCCATGTAGAAAGTATAGAAGAAAAAGATTTAAAAAATTCTACGGGAAAACCATCTGGACCAGAAGCTTTACCAGAATTCATTGAAAAAATAGCCTTTTCTATTTCAGACTCCGTAATAGGTGTATCTAAAATTACGTTATCCTCAATAGTTACTTTTGGAATATTCAATTTCCTTAAAAATTCATTTATTATAGAAGAGTGAATTCTGATTGATATAAGGAGTTATAGGTTGACATTCTATCGAGGTCCTGATTTGCAAGTGGCAGTCAAACTACGTTTTTTTTTAAAGAGGACAAGATCCCATTCCTGGAGCTTGCTGGCCAACCATTTTCTGACATTCTCTAGGCATGGCTTGGAATATGGTGCCCCCAGGGTGCAGCCCTGTGGATGTCCGATTCTAGGCTGGTGTAGCTGACTGAGGCGTCGCAGGAGTTGGAGCGTCAGGATTTCATTGCGACAGATGCCTCTGTAGCTGAGCACTTACACTCTCGCTTTCTCTCGATGCTGGGGAGAGTTTGCTGCCAATTCTTCAGTCCAGAGATTCTTGGAACAAAGTGACAGACTGTAATATCCTAACAGTGACTGCCAGTCTCCCCTTTTGCTGTGAAGTGAGTGATAGCTCTCTGTGGCTTGTTAGTGAGAGAGCGAGCCTGTGGTATATTGAACTGTCGGGTAAACGATAGTTTTTGTTGACTGCAGATCCTGGTCTCTCTTTGCTATTGTTGATGGATGGTAGGTGCTGACGCTCTTTGCTGAAACGGGCGGAGGAGGAGGGGGAGGTTGCTGGGTTGATGCTTGCGGGGGTGGGGTAGGTGGGAGAGGGGGCTTTGGGGATCTAATGTTTTACTGTTGTTCATTTTTTTGAGGTTCTTGTCTTTTTTCGTGGATGTCTGTGAAGACAATTATTTCAGGTTGTATACTGTATACATTCTCTGATAATAACCAGAACCATTTGAGTTAAAAGAGAAGTTGTTCAAGGTAAGAACAAGTTCAGCCAGGGCGAAAGAGAGCATCAGTGGAAGGGAACAGGTTGGATCTTCGTTGTAGAAAGAAATGGAGGGCTTTAATACTTCCCTCACGGGAGAGAGAGGTTTATAAAGTGTCTGTCCACAGGGGATGTGTGGTGGGGGGGGGGGGTTCAGGGACTGTGTGGTGGTGGAGAGGTCAGGGGATGTGTGGTGGGGGGTCGGGGAATGTGTGGTGGGGGGGTCAGGGAATGTGTGGTGGTGGGGGTTCAGGGACTGTGTGGTGGTGGAGAGGTCAGGGGATGTGTGGTGGGGGTTCAGGGACTGTGTGGTGGGGGAGAGGTCAGGGGATGTGTGGTGGGGGTTCAGGGACTGTGTGGTGGGGGGGTCAGGGGATGTGTGGTGGGGGGGGTTCAGGGACTGTGTGGTGGGGGGGTTCAGGGACTGTGTGGTGGGGGGGGTCAGGGAATGTGTGGTGGGGGGGTTCAGGGACTGTGTGGTGGGGGAGAGGTCAGGGACTGTGTGGTGGGGGGGGTCAGGGGATGTGTGGTGGGGGGAGGTCAGGGAATGTGTGGTGGGGGGGTTCAGGGACTGTGTGGTGGGGGGGTCAGGGAATGTGTGGTGAGGGGGCAGGGGATGTGTGGTGGGGCCAGGGGATGTGTGGGGGGCCAGGGAATGTGTGGTGGTGGAAGTCAGGGGATGTGTGGTGGTGGGGGGTCAGAGAATGTGTGGTGGTGGAGGTCAGGGGATGTGTGGTGGAGGGTCAGGGGATGTGTGGGGGGTCAGGGGATGTGTGGTGGGGCCAGGGAATGTGTGGTGGTGGAGGTCAGGGGATGTGTGGTGGTGAGGGGTCAGAGAATGTGTAGGAGGTCAGGGGATGTGTGGTGGGGCCAGGGAATGTGTGGTGGTGGAGGTCAGGGGATGTGTGGGAGGTCAGGGGATGTGTGGTGGGGGGGTCAGAGAATGTGTGGTGGTGGAGGTCAGGGGATGTGTGGGAGGTCAGGGGATGTGTGGGGGGTCAGGGAATGTGTGGTGGTGGGGGGTCAGGGGATGTGTGGGGGGTCAGGGGATGTGTGGTGGGGCCAGGGAATGTGTGGTGGTGGGGGGTCAGGGGATGTGTGGGGGGTCAGGGGATGTGTGGTGGGGCCAGGGAATGTGTGGTGGTGGGGGGTCAGGGGATGTGTGGGGGGTCAGGGGATGTGTGGTGGGGCCAGGGGATGTGTGGTGGGGCCAGGGAATGTGTGGTGGTGGGGGGTCAGGGGATGTGTGGGGGGTCAGGGGATGTGTGGTGGGGCCAGGGAATGTGTGGTGGTGGGGGGTCAGGGGATGTGTGGGGGGTCAGGGGATGTGTGGTGGGGCCAGGGAATGTGTGGTGGTGGGGGGTCAGGGGATGTGTGGGGGGTCAGGGGATGTGTGGTGGGGCCAGGGAATGTGTGGTGGTGGGGGGTCAGGGAATGTGTGGTGGTGGAGGGGTCAGAGAATGTGTGGTGGTGGAGGTCAGGGGATGTGAGGGGGGTCAGGGGATGTGTGGTGGGGCCAGGGAATGTATGGTGGTGGGGGGTCAGGGGATGTGTGGGGGGTCAGGGGATGTGTGGTGGGGCCAGGGAATGTGTGGTGGTGGGGGGTCAGGGAATGTGTGGTGGTGGAGGGGTCAGAGAATGTGTGGTGGTGGGGGGTCAGGGGATGTGTGGGGGGTCAGGGGATGTGTGGTGGGGCCAGGGAATGTGTGGTGGTGGAGGTCAGGGGATGTGTGGTGGGGGGTCAGGGGATGTGTGGGGTGTCAGGGGATGTGTGGTGGGGCCAGGGAATGTGTGGTGGTGGGGGGTCAGGGGATGTGTGGGGGGTCAGGGGATGTGTGGTGGGGCCAGGGAATGTGTGGTGGTGGGGGGTCAGGGAATGTGTGGTGGTGGAGGGGTCAGAGAATGTGTGGTGGTGGAGGTCAGGGGATGTGTGGTGGGGGGGGGGGCAGGGAGTATGTGGTTGGGCCAGGGAACCAGGGAATGGTGGAGGCATGCGGATGTAGGTGGGGATGGACTGGACAAGATGGAGTTGAGTTATGAAGAGGTAGATTTGACAAGGCCAGAACAGGCAGAAATAACAGGTTTATCCCTCAGCAGCAGCCATCTTCAATCTTCACACTCCCCTCATCGCACCTTGCTCTGTGCTCTGTTCCCTCTCTGTTTTCCTCCATTGATCATGTGCCTGACACTGTCTCCCATCTCCATTGCCTTTCTCCTCCCCTATCTGGCACATCCTGCCTTTCACCTTACACACCTTCTCAGTCCATCAATCATCTCGGACTCCTTTCTCACTGTTCCCCTTCTTGTCTTTATACTGGCTATCTCGCCTGTCCACTCTCAGTCCTGGTGCAGGATCTCAACCGACAATCCCTTTCCTCCCAGATCTGCTGCTTGACCTGCTGAGTTTGCCTAGCAGTTTGTTTGTTGCTTCATATTCCAGCGTCTGCAGTCTCTTGTGCCTCCACATAATTTACACTTCGTTTCACTAATGTGGAGGAGACCGATATTTAATGCTTACGAAGAATGGTTTCCTGTCTCAAGGTATGAGAAGATAAATTCAGTGGGTTAGAGCAGGCAGAAACAATGGGCCTATTCCCCTCCTTCAATTATCTCTAATCTTTGCATTCCTCTCTCCTACCTTGCTCCAGCTGCTTTTTCTTTAATGTTTTCCTCTTTTCCTCTCTTTATTTTGCTCTCTTAGCAATCATCCATTTACCACTGTCTTCCAACTCCGCCTGCAAAATGAATGGCACCTTTTCAGTTCAGTCCACAAGTGTGACCCTGAGCTTCCAGCTCTTTGTCATTTTAATTTTCTGTTTTACTCCCTACTCTGACCTTTCAGTTCCAGCAAAGCCCAAAATAAGCTCAAGAAACAGGAACTTGCCTTTTGTCTTTGGAACATTGCAGATCTCAGGGTTTAGCTTTGAATTTAACAGTTTCAGCCGACCTTTCCTATATTTCAGAAATGAACAATTCTGATGAACCAATAACATTAACTCCATCTCTCTCTTTCCACAGATACTGCCTGGCCTGCTCAGTACTTTCAGCACTGTTTATCATTCACACGAGTACTCACTTGCATCTCTCTGTCCCTCCACTAGGCGGAACTATTCAACATCTATGGGCGGGATCAATGTTAAATTTTATTTATTTGTTTACAGTGCGGAACAGGCCCTTCTGGCCCAACAAGCCACACTGCCTAGCAGCCCATCTATTTAACTCCGGCATAATTACAGGACCAATTACCCTACCAACGATATACCTTTGGACTGTGGGAGGAAACCCACGTGGTTCACGGGGCGAAGGTACAAACTCCTTACAGAGGACGCTGGAATTGAACTCTGAACTCCAGAATGTCACAAGCTGTATTAGCGTCACACTAACTACTACACAAAACTTATTCCAAGAGCTTCAAATTCTATTTTTGGTTCAGTTTGGGTAAAATTTATATTTTGAAAGTCATTAATGATTTATACTTACCATAATTTACTGAGTCATCATGTTTACATTAACAGTCAGTTGTCAGACAGAGCTCTTAAAAACCTGCATGTGGTATTTTCCGTTTTCTGATTGACGCTGCGAGAGTTTTATAGTTGGACCAAAATAAAAGTTTTTCAAAGTTTTCTGGGTTTTTCTAGATTTTTAAATTGGTTAATAACTGACACTCTACCTGTTTTGCCGAAAGAAACTCTTCTCTAACACTGCCTGTTATCACCTACCATCCCACCAGCCTGTGCGTCCAGCACATAATTCTCTGAAACTTCCATTACCTCCAACAGAATCTCCCCACCAAGGACATATCTCCCTTTCTGCTTACCATAGGGATCACTCCCTACACAACTCCCTTGTCCATTCATCCCTCCCCGCTGATCTCCTTCTTGGCCCTTATCCTTGCAAGTGGAACAAGTGCTACACCTGTCCCTATACCTCCTCCCTCACTACCATTCTGAGCCTCAAACAGTCGTTCCAGGTGAGGCAACACTTCACCTGTGAGCCTGTTAGTGTCATTTACTGTGTTCAGTGCTCCTGGTGTGGCCTCTTGTATATCGGCGAGACCCAACGTAGATTGGGAGACTGCTTTGTTCTGTCCGTCAGAAGAAATGGGATCTCCCAGTGGCCACCCATTCCCATTCCAATATGTCCATCCATGTCATGATGAGATCACACTTAGGTTGGAGGAACAACACCTTATATTCCGTTCGGGTAGCGTCCAGTCCAATGGCATGAACATCAGGTTCTCAAACTTCTGGTAATGCCTCTCAACCCCCTCACCATTCCCCTCCCCTTGCCCCCCTATCACATCATCTCCTTACCCGCCCATCGCCTCCCTCTGGTGCTCCTTCCCCCTTTTTCCCTCTTCCACAGCCTACTGTCTTTTTCACCAATCAACTTCCCAGCTCTTTACTTCATCCCTCCTCCTCCAGGTTTCACCCATCACCTGGTGGTTCTCTCTTCCCATCCATCCCACCTTTTAAATCAGCTTTTTTACTCCAGTCCGGCTGAAGGGTTTCAGCTTTTCCTGTAGATGCTGCCTGGCCTGCTGAGTTCCTCCAGCATTTTGTGTGTGTTGCTCGGATTTCCAGCACCTGCCGATTTTCTCTTGTCTGTTATCTTCCTTTGTGCATTCCAGGGTAATGACTTCTCATCCTCTACCAGACCAGCACCCACTGCAATAAGACTGGTTACAACATACTTGCTGATCTACACCTAAACCAACAGTTTTAATCAAACACCTTTCATAGATGCCAGTTTGCTGTTGTGTGAAGTACTGCCGGTCAGAGAATGTTCTCATCTGTCCGTCTGTGAAACACATTTTCACTAAGATTGGTTAATAACACTGCCAACTAACCCTAAGACCATCCCCCTAAGTGTGGCCTATTTATTGACTAACTCCTATTATTCTCGGGATGAATAACATTCTCTCAATACAATGATCAATTATTTCTTGTAATTTTTTTGTTACTATCTCCTGCATTGTCACTAAAGAACATGATCAAGGCATTAATATTAACAAAACAAGTATTTGTAGTTGGAACATCTCAGATTTTACTGCATAATAACTATATTCATAATGTACCTTTATCATGGTAAGATGTCTCAAGGCTGTATATATGCACATTATCCAACATCTCTAGATGAAATGGGCTGAGAAATAGTAGAAAACAGAAAATCTACAGCGCATTACAGGCCCTTCGGCCCACAATGTTGCGGCAGCCATCTAACCTACTCTAGAAGCTGCCTAGAGTTTCCCTACCGCATAGCCCTCTATTTTCCTAAGCTCTATTTACCTATCTAAGAGTTTCTTAAAAGACCCTATTTTATCTGCCTTTACCACTTCCACTGGCAGTGCATTCCATGCACCCACCACTCTCTGAGTGAAAAAAAATTACCTCTGACATACCCCTCTTGTACCTACTTCCAAGCACCTTGGAACTATGACCCCCTTGTGTTAGCCATTTCAACCCCGGGAAAAAGCCTCTGCCTATCTACATGATGAATGCCTCTCTTCATCTTATAAACCTCTATCAGGTCACTTCTCATCCTCTGTCGCTTCAAGGAGAAAAGGCCAAGTTCACTCAACCTATTCTCATTAGGCATGCTCCCCAATCCAGGCAACACCCTTGTAAATCTCCTCTGCACCCTTTCTACGGCTTCCACATCCTTCCTGTAGTGAGGTGACCAGAACTGAGCACAGTACTCCGAGTAGATGGAGATTAATCCAGGTAAGTGTGAATTAGTGCATTTGGGAAGTACTAATGAAGCTAGGGTACACATCATGAATGGTATAGTCCTGGGGAGTATTCTGAAACAGAGTGACCTTGATGTGCAAGGTAGAAGATGCTGAAGGTAGCAGTGCAGGTAGATAATGTGGTTAAGAGGCAAATGGCTTTCATTAGTTAGGGCATTGAATACAAGAGCAGAGAGAGTTATGTTCCAGCCTTTTAAAGCAACCAGAGTATTGCCCAAATATCAACTGTTTATTCCTCCCCGTAGATGCTGCCTGAGCTGCTGAGCTCATCCAGCATTGTGTTTGTGTTGTTCCGGAGTACTGCATGCAGTTCTGGTCACCCGACTGTGATGGCATTGTAGAAGATACAGAGGAGATTCACCAGATATTGCTTGGGATGGAACATTTTCGTTATGAGGAGAGGCTGGAGTAGACATATATTTTCCTTGGAATGGAGAGGGACATGTGTAACAAAAGTAGAAGTCTGCAAGAAACTTATTCCCTCAGCAGTGACAAATAATTTAGGGTAAGGAGTAAGAGCTAAGGGGCACGTCTTTCACTCAGAGAGTGGTGGGTACCTGGAATGCACTGCTGGAGAGTGGTAGAAGCAGAGTTGCTCACAGCATTTGAGTGTCTGGACAAGCACTTAAACTGCCTAGGCATTGAAGGCTACAGACAACATGCTAGAGAAGAGATTAATATAGATGGTGCCCATTGGTTGACATGGAGGGGCTGGGCCAAATGGCCTGTTTCCATGCTGTATGACTGATAGGAACAGTGGAGAAGCAGTCTGATGCATGGGAGCAAGGACTTGGAAAGAAGGTTGAAGGAATGAGGGTGGGGCAGCAGAGGTGGAGGGAGTGAGTGATGAGATCTTTGTACTTGAACGAGTCTTGGCAGTCTCTTTAGCCAGGAGACTGGAGAATAGTCATTGTTATTCCTTTGTTTAAGAAGGGCAATAGGGAGAAGCTAGAAAATTATAAAGCAATGAGCCTTATGCCAGTGGTAAGGAAATCAGAGAGAAATGGATACGCTCTAATTCACCTACCGGAGCAACAGGTCCACAGCAGACGTCATCTCATTGGCCCTTCGCATAACCCTGGAACATCTGGACAGCAAAGATGCATACATCAGGATGCTCTTTATCAATTACAGTTCAGCATTTAACACCATCATCCCCTCAAAACTAATCAGTAAACTCGAAGACCTGGGGCTCAATACCCCCTTGTGCAATTGGATCCTGATTTCCTCACTTGCAGACCCAGTCAGTCCGGATTGGCAAGAACATCTCCTCCACAATCTCCATCAGCACCACTGGGCTGTGTGCCTAGCCCCCTTCTCTACTCACTTTGCATTTATGACTGTGTGGCTAAGTACAGCTCCAACACCGTATTCAAGTTTGCTGATGACATCACTGTTGTGGGCTGTATCAAAGGTGGTGATGAATCAACATATAGGAGGGAGATTGAAAACTTGGTTGAGTGGTGTCATAGCAACAACCTCTCACTCAATGTCAATAAGACCAGGAAACTGCTTGTAGGCTTCAGGAGAGGGAAACCAGAGGTCCATGAGCTAGTTATCATCAGAGGATCAGAGGTGGTGAGGGTCAGTAACTTTAAGTTCCTGGGTTCACTATCTCAGAGGACCTGTCCTGGACTCATCATATAAATGTAATTGCAAAGAAAACACAACAGCACCTCTACTTCCTTGGGAATCTGTAGAGATTCAGCATGAAATCATAAACTTTGATGGACTGCTATAGATGTGTAGTGGAGAGTGTACTTACTGGCTGCATTATGGCCTGGTATGGAAACACCAAGCATTTGAACAGAAAATCCTACAGAAGGTGGTGTATCACAGGTGAAGCCCTCCCAGTCGTTGAGCACATCTACATGAAACACTGTTGTAGGAAAGCAGCAGCCACCATCAAAGATCCTCACCACCCAGGCCATGCTTTTTTATTGCTGATACCAGCAGGTGGAAGGTACATATGCCTCAGGACCTGCACTACCAGTTACTACCCCTCACCCTTCAGGCTCCTGAACAAGAGAGGATAACTACACCCATCTATTGAGACGTTGCCACAACCAAGTCACTTTAAGGACTCTATCTTGTCACTTCATGCTCTTGTTATTTTTTGGTATTTCTTTATATTTGCATTAGCAGTTTGCTCTACTCAATCTTTCATTGATTGTGCTACAGTTACTGTTCTGATTTACTGATATACCCACAGGAAAAAGGATCTCAGCACTGTACGTGATGACGTATATGTACTCTGATAATATAATTTACTTTGAACTTTTGAACTTTGAGGTTATTAGGGACAGGATTTATTTGCATTTGAAAAAACATGGACTTATCAGGAACAGTACACATGGATTTTTTTCAGAGGAGATGCTATCTCACAAATTTGATATATTTTGAGGAAGTAACAATGATGAATGGTGGTGGTGGGAGGTCCAGAAGATTAAGTTACATGGGAGCCATGCTATGCTGCCAAACTAGATTTTGTTAGTTTTGTTAGAGAACATAGCTGGTAATGGTGTGTTTCTAACTAGAAGTCTGTGGCTAATGATGTTCTGTAAAGATCCGTGCTATAGGAATGAAAAAACTAGTTAAGTTTCAGATGACATGAAAGTTGGTGAAGTTGTGAATGGAGAGGAAGGTTTTCAAAGGATGCAGCAGGACAGAGATTGGTTGGAAATTTGAGTGGAGGAATGGCAGATGGAGTTTAATCCAAAAATCTGTTGAGGTGTTGCATTTTGGGAGGTCAAATGTAAGAGGAAAGTATTCAGTAAATGGCAGGAGCTGGTGGAGCAATGAAGTACAGAGGCTTTTGGGCTGCAAGTCTATCTCCCTGAAAGTGGTATTGGAGTATAAAAGTTGCATTGTTTGCTGTGTAACCAAAACTATGTAGTCAGCTTTGAGCTTGCTATTTGCTAGAGAATGAAATCTTAAGAATGTAGAAGACAATGGTGTGTTAATGAAAGGTAGCTAAGAGATGTGGATTAGGTAGTCTGAGTTTGCTATTTGCTATGCATGAATCCAATTGAATGTAGAAGGCAATGGTGTGTTAATGAGAGGTAGCTAAGAGATATTTTGCTTTGAACTTGTTTGCTGTGTAACCAAAACTATGTAGTCAGCTTTGATGTAGATTATGTAGTTTGAACTTGAACTATGCATGTACCCAATTTAGTAGGAGAATGAAATCCTAAGAATGTAGAAGACATGTGTGTTGATGAGAGATGTAGATAAGAGATGTAGATTAGAACATGATTAAGTCAATGGGTAGAAACAATAGTGGCAGATGTACCTGTGGTACGCAACTATAGACTGATTGGATATGCTAATGCAACTAAACCAAGAGATTGCTATAAAACATGCTATGTCCAAGGATCGGTGGGCAATCAGCGACGAACTCAAAGACTGTCTCAACTTTGATTTACAAATTAAAGTTTAATACTTCTTGAAGAATCTTCTGCATCTCCTGGTCATTTGTGGGGCACGAGAAACCACGACAGTGGCAACACAATTGGATGGAGTGGTAAGAATGGAATTTCCCTCCTTGAATAAAGGGGGCTACAGACTGAGGCCTGCAGCCTGGCAGGTAGTCGGGCAGCTTCAGGGTCCTGCCTGCAGCTCCCTCAGGCAGCTCCAGTTGCTCACCTGCCCCTGGTTCAGTTACTGCACTTGCTGCTCCACCGGAAGCTGGTCAGCCAGCTAAAGCTGCAGTCATAAGTTAGATTCAAATGCAGAGTTATTCATGACAAGTACATCGAAACATACAGTGAGCTGTTTGCATTGACACTAACATACCCAAAACGTGCTCAGGGCAGCCAGCAAGTACTTCCCCCACATTCCAGCACAAACATAGCATGCTCCCCACTCTTGGCAGAACAACACAGAACACAACAGGACAGAACTTAGCAAGTGACAAGACAACAAGAGCAAAACAAGCCCCGGTCTGAAGACACCCACGTACATCCAGTCTTCTATCCCCGGAACAGGCTGTCTCGGGCCTGCAGCCTCCAGCAGAGGTGGGGCTCCAGTCATTGGCCTTTAACTTATGGGTTTCTGTTTGACCTTTGGACTTTGATCTTTGGTATCGAACTAGAATGCACCAATGTCAATGAAGGAGGAATTAAACTTCAGACCTCAAAGCTTGGACTGGCCAGTGACAAGACTCCAGATGAAAGGATTTGAGCTCCAGTCTCAGAGACTCAAGTACCGACGGAATCAGCACCTCCTGTGCCACCTGTGATTCTGGAACATGTCAGAACACAGAGGCAGAGCATCTCTGCAGGACGCACAGACAACTTGCCTCCATTGCCTCGCCTCAACTGGTCCAGTAGAGAGGAGAGCAGATCAGAGCCCAGTGAGCGGCCGGAGAGCAGAGACCAGAGCCCAGTGAGTGGTGGGAGAACACAAACCGGAACCCAGTGATGGACAGAGAGCAGAGCCCAGATTCCAGTGCGTGGTCAGACACCGGAGCCCAGTGAAGGGTCGAGAGCAGAGACGGGAGCCCTGTGAGTAGTCAGAGAACAGAGACCAGAGACCAGTGAGTGGTAGGAGAACACAAACTGGATCCCAGTGTGTGGTCAGAGAACAGAGACCAGAGAGCAGTGAGTGGCCGGAGAATACAAACCGGATCCAAGTGTGTGGTCAGAGAACAGAGACCGGAGCCCAGTGTGTGGTCAGAGAACAGAGACCAGAGCCCAGTGAGTGGTCAGAGAACAGAGACCGGAGCCCAGTGAGTGGTCAGAGAGCAGAGACCGGAGCCCAGTGAGTGGTCAGAGAACAGAGACTGGAGCCCAGTGAGTAGTCAGGGAATGGAGGCCGGAGCCCAGTGAGTGGTCAGAGAACAGAGACCGGAGCCCAGTGAGTGTTCAGAGAACAGAGACCGGAGCCCAGTGAGGAGGTCAGAGAGCAGAGACCGGAGCCCAGTGAGTGGTCAGAGAACAGAGACCGGAGCCCAGTGAATGGTCAGAGAGCAGAGACCGGAGCCCCGTGAGTGGTCAGAGAGCAGTGACCGGAGCCCAGTGAGTGGTCAGAGAACAGAGACCGGAGCCCAGTGAGTAGTCAGGGAATGGAGGCCCGAGCCCAGTGAGAGGTCAGGGAATGGAGGCCGGAGCCCAGTGAGTGGTCAGAGAACAAAGACCAGAGCCCAGTGAGTGGTCAGAAAACAGAGACTGGAGTCCAGTGAGTGGTAGGAGAACACAAACCGGATTCCAGTGTGTGGTCAGAGAACAGAGACCAGAGACCAGTGAGTGGCCGGAGAATACAAACCGGATCCAAGTGTGTGGTCAGAGAACAGAGACCGGAGCCCAGTGTGTGGTCAGAGAACAGAGACCAGAGCCCAGTGAGTAGTCAGAGAACAGAGACTGGAGGCCAGAGTGTGGTCAGAGAGCAGAGACCGGAGCCCTGTGAGTGGTCAGAGTACAGAGACTGGAGTCCAGTGAGTGGTCAGAGAGCAGAGCCCAGATTCCAGTGCGTGGTCAGACACCGGAGCCCAGTGAAGGGTCGAGAGCAGAGACGGGAGCCCTGTGAGTAGTCAGAGAACAGAGACCAGAGCCCAGTGAGTGGTAGGAGAACACAAACCGGATTCCAGTGTGTGGTCAGAGAACAGAGACCAGAGACCAGTGAGTGGCCGGAGAATACAAACCGGATCCAAGTGTGTGGTCAGAGAACAGAGACCGGAGCCCAGTGTGTGGTCAGAGAACAGAGACCAGAGCCCAGTGAGTAGTCAGAGAACAGAGACTGGAGGCCAGAGTGTGGTCAGAGAGCAGAGACCGGAGCCCTGTGAGTGGTCAGAGTACAGAGACTGGAGTCCAGTGAGTGGTCAGAGAGCAGAGCCCAGATTCCAGTGCGTGGTCAGACACCGGAGCCCAGTGAAGGGTCGAGAGCAGAGACGGGAGCCCTGTGAGTAGTCAGAGAACAGAGACCAGAGCCCAGTGAGTGGTAGGAGAACACAAACCGGATTCCAGTGTGTGGTCAGAGAACAGAGACCAGAGACCAGTGAGTGGCCGGAGAATACAAACCGGATCCAAGTGTGTGGTCAGAGAACAGAGACCGGAGCCCAGTGTGTGGTCAGAGAACAGAGACCAGAGCCCAGTGAGTGGTCAGAGAGCAGAGACCGGAGCCCAGTGAGTGGTCAGAGAATAGAGACCGGAGCCCAGAGAGTGGCCAGAGATCAGAGACCGGAGCCCAGTGTGTGGTCAGAGAGCAGAGACCGAATCCCAGAGTGTGGTCAGAGAACAGAGACCGGAGCCCAGTGTGTGGTCAGAGAACAGAGACCGGAGCCCAGTGAGTGGTCAGAGAGCAGATACCGGAACCCAGTGAGTGGTCAGAGAACAGAGACCGGAGCCCAGTGAGTGGTCAGAGAGCAGAGACCGGAGCCCAGTGAGTGGTCAGAGAATAGAGACCGGAGCCCAGAGAGTGGCCAGAGATCAGAGACCGAAGCCCAGTGCGTGGTCAGAGAGCAGAGACCGAATCCCAGAGCGTGGTCAGAGAACAGAGACCGGAGCCCAGTGTGTGGTCAGAGAACAGAGACCGGAGCCCAGTGAGTAGTCAGGGAACAGAGACCGTAGCCCAGTGAGTGGTCAGAGAGCAGAGACCGGACCCAGTGAGTGGTCAGAGAACAGAGACCGGAGCCCAGTGAGTGGTCAGAGAACAGAGAACGGAGCCCAGTAAGTGGTCAGAGACCAGAGACCGGAGCACAGTGAGTGGCCAGAGAGCAGAGACCGGAGCCCAGTGAGTGGTCAGAGAACAGAGACCAGAGCCCAGTGAGTGGTAGGAGAACACAAACCGGAGCACAGTGAGTGGTCAGAGAGCAGAGCCCAGATTCCAGTGCGTGGCCAGAGACCGGACCCCAGTGAAGGGTCGAGAGCAGAGACCGGAGCCCAGTGTGTGGTCAGAGAGCAGAGACCGGAGCCCAGTGAGTGGTCAGAGAACAGAGACCGGAGCCCAGTGAGTGGTCCGAGAGCAGAGACCGGAGCCCAGTGAGAGGTCAGAGAGCAGAGACCGGAGCCCAGTGAGTGGTCAGAGAGCAGAGACCGGAGCCCAGTGAGAGGTCAGAGAGCAGAGACCGGAGCCCAGTGAGTGGCCAGAGAAGAGAGACTGGAGCCCAGAGAGTGGTCAGAGAACAGAGACCGGAGCCCAGTGCGTGGTCAGAGAACAGAGACCGGATCCCAGTGCGTGGTCAGAGAACAGAGACCGGAGCCCAGTGTGTGGTCAGAGAACAGAGACCGGAGCCCAGTGAGTGGTCAGAGAACAGAGACCGGAGCCCAGTGAGTGGTCAGAGAACAGAGACCGGAGCCCAGTGAGTGGTCAGAGAACTGAGAACGGAGCCCAGTGAGTGGTCAGAGACCAGAGCCCAGTGAGTGGTCAGAAAACAGAGACTGGAGTCCAGTGAGTGGTCAGAGAGCAGAGACCGGAGCCCAGTGAGTAGTCAGGGAACAGAGACTGGAGGCCAGTGTGTGGTCAGAGAGCAGAGACCGGAGCCCTGTGAGTGGTCAGAGTACAGAGACTGCAGCCCAGTGAGTGGTCAAAGAACAGAGACCGGAGACCAGTGATGGCCAGTGAGAAGAGACCGGACCCAGTGAGAGGTCAGAGAACAGAGACCGGAGCCCAGTGAGTGGTCTGAGAACAGAGAACGGAGCCGAGTGAGTGGTCAGAGAACAGAGACCGGAGCCCAGTGAGTGGTCAGAGAGCAGAGACCGGACCCAGTGAGTGGTCAGAGAACAGAGACCGGAGCCCAGTGAGTGGTCAGAGGACGGAGCCCAGTGAGTGGTCAGAGAACAGAGACCGGAGCCCAGTGAAGGGTCAGAGAGCAGAGACCGGAGCCCAGTGAGTAGTCAGGGAACAGAGACCGGAGCCCAGTGAGTGGTCAGAGAGCAGAGACCGGACCCAGTGAGTGGTCAGAGAACAGAGACCGGAGCCCAGTGAGTGGTCAGAGAACAGAGACCAGAGCCCAGTGAGTGGTCAGAAAACAGAGACCAGAGACCAGTGAGTGGCCGGAGAATACAAACCGGAGACCAGTGAGTGGACAGAGATCAGAGACCGGACCCAGTGAGTGGTCAGAGAACAGAGACCGGAGCCCAGTGAGTGGTCAGAGAACAGAGACCGGAGCCCAGTGAGTGGTCAGAGAACTGAGAACGGAGCCCAGTGAGTGGTCAGAGACCAGAGCCCAGTGAGTGGTCAGAAAACAGAGACTGGAGTCCAGTGAGTGGTCAGAGAGCAGAGACCGGAGCCCAGTGAGTAGTCAGGGAACAGAGACTGGAGGCCAGTGTGTGGTCAGAGAGCAGAGACCGGAGCCCTGTGAGTGGTCAGAGTACAGAGACTGCAGCCCAGTGAGTGGTCAAAGAACAGAGACCGGAGACCAGTGATGGCCAGTGAGAAGAGACCGGACCCAGTGAGAGGTCAGAGAACAGAGACCGGAGCCCAGTGAGTGGTCTGAGAACAGAGAACGGAGCCGAGTGAGTGGTCAGAGAACAGAGACCGGAGCCCAGTGAGTGGTCAGAGAGCAGAGACCGGACCCAGTGAGTGGTCAGAGAACAGAGACCGGAGCCCAGTGAGTGGTCAGAGGACGGAGCCCTGTGAGTAGTCAGAGAACAGAGACCAGAGCCCAGTGAGTGGTAGGAGAACACAAACCGGATTCCAGTGTGTGGTCAGAGAACAGAGACCAGAGACCAGTGAGTGGCCGGAGAATACAAACCGGATCCAAGTGTGTGGTCAGAGAACAGAGACCGGAGCCCAGTGTGTGGTCAGAGAACAGAGACCAGAGCCCAGTGAGTGGTCAGAGAGCAGAGACCGGAGCCCAGTGAGTGGTCAGAGAATAGAGACCGGAGCCCAGAGAGTGGCCAGAGATCAGAGACCGGAGCCCAGTGTGTGGTCAGAGAGCAGAGACCGAATCCCAGAGTGTGGTCAGAGAACAGAGACCGGAGCCCAGTGTGTGGTCAGAGAACAGAGACCGGAGCCCAGTGAGTGGTCAGAGAGCAGAGACCGGAACCCAGTGAGTGGTCAGAGAACAGAGACCGGAGCCCAGTGAGTGGTCAGAGAGCAGAGACCGGAGCCCAGTGAGTGGTCAGAGAATAGAGACCGGAGCCCAGAGAGTGGCCAGAGATCAGAGACCGAAGCCCAGTGCGTGGTCAGAGAGCAGAGACCGAATCCCAGAGCGTGGTCAGAGAACAGAGACCGGAGCCCAGTGTGTGGTCAGAGAACAGAGACCGGAGCCCAGTGAGTAGTCAGGGAACAGAGACCGTAGCCCAGTGAGTGGTCAGAGAGCAGAGACCGGACCCAGTGAGTGGTCAGAGAACAGAGACCGGAGCCCAGTGAGTGGTCAGAGAACAGAGAACGGAGCCCAGTAAGTGGTCAGAGACCAGAGACCGGAGCACAGTGAGTGGCCAGAGAATTCAAACCGGAGCCCAGTGAGTGGTCAGAGAGCAGAGACCGGAGCCCAGTGAGTGGTCAGAGAGCAGAGACCGGAGCCCAGTGAGTGGTCAGAGAACAGAGACCAGAGCCCAGTGAGTGGTAGGAGAACACAAACCGGAGCACAGTGAGTGGTCAGAGAGCAGAGCCCAGATTCCAGTGCGTGGCCAGAGACCGGACCCCAGTGAAGGGTCGAGAGCAGAGACCGGAGCCCAGTGTGTGGTCAGAGAGCAGAGACCGGAGCCCAGTGAGTGGTCAGAGAACAGAGACCGGAGCCCAGTGAGTGGTCCGAGAGCAGAGACCGGAGCCCAGTGAGAGGTCAGAGAGCAGAGACCGGAGCCCAGTGAGTGGTCAGAGAGCAGAGACCGGAGCCCAGTGAGAGGTCAGAGAGCAGAGACCGGAGCCCAGTGAGTGGCCAGAGAAGAGAGACTGGAGCCCAGAGAGTGGTCAGAGAACAGAGACCGGAGCCCAGTGCGTGGTCAGAGAACAGAGACCGGATCCCAGTGCGTGGTCAGAGAACAGAGACCGGAGCCCAGTGTGTGGTCAGAGAACAGAGACCGGAGCCCAGTGAGTGGTCAGAGAACAGAGACCGGAGCCCAGTGAGTGGTCAGAGAGCAGAGACCGGAGCCCAGTGAGTGGTCAGAGAACAGAGACTGGAGGCCAGTGAGTGGTCAGAGAACAGAGACCGGAGCCCAGTGAGTGGTCAGAGAACAAAGACCGCAGACCAGTGAGTGGTCAGAGAGCAGAGACCGGAGCCCTGTGAGTGGTCAGAGTACAGAGACTGGAGCCCAGTGAGTGGTCAAAGAACAGAGACTGGAGACCAGTGATGGCCAGAGAGAAGAGACTGGAGTCCAGTGAGTGGTCTGAGACCGGAGCCCAGTGAGTGGTCAGAGAACAGAGACCGGAGCCCAGTGTGTGGTCAGAGAACAGAGACCGGAGTCCAGTGAGTGGTCAGAGAACAGAGACCGGAGCCCAGTGAGTGGTCAGAGAACAGAGACCGGAGCCCAGTGAGTGGTCAGAGAACAGAGACCTGAGCCCAGTGAGTGGTCAGAGAACAGAGACCGGAGCCCAGTGAGTGGTCAGAGAACAGAGACCGGAGCCCAGTGAGTGGCCGGAGATCAGAGACCGGAGCCCATTGATTAGTCAGGGAACAGAGACCGGAGCCCAGTGAGTGGTCAGAGAGCAGAGACCGAAGCCCAGTGAGTGGCCGAAGAACAGAGACCGGAGACAAGTGAGTGGCCGGAGAACAGAGACTGGAGCCCAGTGAGTGGTCAGAGAACAGAGACCGGAGCCCAGTGAGTGGTCAGAGAGCAGAGCCCAGATTCCAGTGCGTATCCAGAGACCGGAGCCAAGTGAAGGGTCAGAGAGCAGAGACCGGAGCCCAGCGAGTAGTCAGAGAACAGAGACCAGTGAGTGGCCGGAGAATACAAACCGGAGACCAGTGAGTGGACAGAGAGCAGAGACCGGAGCCCAGTGAGTGGTCAGAGAACAGAGACCAGAGACCAGTGAGTGGCCGGAGAATACAAACCGGAGACCAGTGAGTGGTCAGAGAATAGAGACCGGAGCCCAGAGAGTGGCCAGAGATCAGAGACCGGAGCCCAGTGCGTGGTCAGAGAGCAGAGACCGAATCCCAGAGCGTGGTCAGAGAGCAGAGACCGGAGCCCAGTGAGTGGTCAGAGAGCAGAGACCGGAGCCCAGTGAGTGGTCAGAGAACAGAGACCGGAGCCCAGAGAGTGGCCAGAGATCAGAGACCGAAGCCCAGTGCGTGGTCAGAGAGCAGAGACTGAATCCCTGAGCGTGGTCAGAGAACAGAGACCAGTGAGTGGCCGGAGAATACAAACCGGAGACCAGTGAGTGGACAGAGATCAGAGACCGGACCCAGTGAGTGGTCAGAGAACAGAGACCGGAGCCCAGTGAGTGGTCAGAGAACAGAGACCGGAGCCCAGTGAGTGGTCAGAGAACTGAGAACGGAGCCCAGTGAGTGGTCAGAGACCAGAGCCCAGTGAGTGGTCAGAAAACAGAGACTGGAGTCCAGTGAGTGGTCAGAGAGCAGAGACCGGAGCCCAGTGAGTAGTCAGGGAACAGAGACTGGAGGCCAGTGTGTGGTCAGAGAGCAGAGACCGGAGCCCTGTGAGTGGTCAGAGTACAGAGACTGCAGCCCAGTGAGTGGTCAAAGAACAGAGACCGGAGACGAGTGATGGCCAGTGAGAAGAGACCGGACCCAGTGAGAGGTCAGAGAACAGAGACCGGAGCCCAGTGAGTGGTCTGAGAACAGAGAACGGAGCCGAGTGAGTGGTCAGAGAACAGAGACCGGAGCCCAGTGAGTGGTCAGAGAGCAGAGACCGGACCCAGTGAGTGGTCAGAGAACAGAGACCGGAGCCCAGTGAGTGGTCAGAGGACGGAGCCCAGTGAGTGGTCAGAGAACAGAGACCGGAGCCCAGTGAAGGGTCAGAGAGCAGAGACCGGAGCCCAGTGAGTAGTCAGGGAACAGAGACCGGAGCCCAGTGAGTGGTCAGAGAGCAGAGACCGGACCCAGTGAGTGGTCAGAGAACAGAGACCGGAGCCCAGTGAGTGGTCAGAGAACAGAGACCAGAGCCCAGTGAGTGGTCAGAAAACAGAGACCAGAGACCAGTGAGTGGCCGGAGAATACAAACCGGAGACCAGTGAGTGGACAGAGATCAGAGACCGGACCCAGTGAGTGGTCAGAGAACAGAGACCGGAGCCCAGTGAGTGGTCAGAGAACAGAGACCGGAGCCCAGTGAGTGGTCAGAGAACTGAGAACGGAGCCCAGTGAGTGGTCAGAGACCAGAGCCCAGTGAGTGGTCAGAAAACAGAGACTGGAGTCCAGTGAGTGGTCAGAGAGCAGAGACCGGAGCCCAGTGAGTAGTCAGGGAACAGAGACTGGAGGCCAGTGTGTGGTCAGAGAGCAGAGACCGGAGCCCTGTGAGTGGTCAGAGTACAGAGACTGCAGCCCAGTGAGTGGTCAAAGAACAGAGACCGGAGACCAGTGATGGCCAGTGAGAAGAGACCGGACCCAGTGAGAGGTCAGAGAACAGAGACCGGAGCCCAGTGAGTGGTCTGAGAACAGAGAACGGAGCCGAGTGAGTGGTCAGAGAACAGAGACCGGAGCCCAGTGAGTGGTCAGAGAGCAGAGACCGGACCCAGTGAGTGGTCAGAGAACAGAGACCGGAGCCCAGTGAGTGGTCAGAGGACGGAGCCCAGTGAGTGGTCAGAGAACAGAGACCGGAGCCCAGTGAAGGGTCAGAGAGCAGAGACCGGAGCCCAGTGAGTAGTCAGGGAACAGAGACCGGAGCCCAGTGAGTGGTCAGAGAGCAGAGACCGGACCCAGTGAGTGGTCAGAGAACAGAGACCGGAGCCCAGTGAGTGGTCAGAGAACAGAGAATGGAGCCCAGTGAGCGGTCAGATAACAGAGACCAGAGCCCAGTGAGTGGTCAGAAAACAGAGACTGGAGTCCAGTGAGTGGTCAGACAACAGAGAACGGAGCCCAGTGAGTGGTCAGAGAACTGAGAACGGAGCCCAGTGAGTGGTCAGAGAACAGAGACCAGAGCCCAGTGAGTGGTCAGAGAGCAGAGCCCAGATTCAAGTGCGTGGTCAGACACCGGAGCCCAGTGAAGGGTCGAGAGCAGAGACGGGAGCCCTGTGAGTAGTCAGAGAACAGAGACCAGAGCCCAGTGAGTGGTAGGAGAACACAAACCGGATCCCAGTGTGTGGTCAGAGAACAGAGACCAGAGACCAGTGAGTGTCCGGAGAATACAAACCGGATCCAAGTGTGTGGTCAGAGAACAGAGACCGGAGCCCAGTATGTGGTCAGAGAACAGAGACCAGAGCCCAGTGAGTGGTCAGAGAGCAGAGACCGGAGCCCAGTGAGTGGTCAGAGAATAGAGACCGGAGCCCAGAGAGTGGCCAGAGATCAGAGACCGGAGCCCAGTGCGTGGTCAGAGAGCAGAGACCGAATCCCAGAGCATGGTCAGAGAGCAGAGACCGGAGCCCAGTGAGTGGTCAGAGAACAGAGACCGGAGCCCAGTGAGTGGTCAGAGAGCAGAGACCGGAGCCCAGTGAGTGGTCAGAGAATAGAGACCGGAGCCCAGAGAGTGGCCAGAGATCAGAGACCGAAGCCCAGTGCGTGGTCAGAGAGCAGAGACTGAATCCCAGAGCGTGGTCAGAGAACAGAGACCGGAGCCCAGTGTGTGGTCAGAGAACAGACACCGGAGCCCAGTGAGTGGTCAGAGAACAGAGACCGGAGCCCAGTGAGTGGTCAGAGAGCTGAGACCGGAGCCCAGTGAGTGGTCAGAGAGCAGTGACCGGAGCCCAGTGAGTGGTCAGAGATCAGAGACCGGAGCCCAGTGCGTGGTCAGAGAGCAGAGACCGATTCCCAGAGCGTGGTCAGAGAACAGAGACCGGAGCCCAGTGTGTGGTCAGAGAACAGAGACCGGAGCCCAGTGAGTGGTCAGAGAGTAGAGACCGGAGCCCAGTGAGTGGTCAGAGAGCAGAGACCGGAGCCCAGTGAGTGGTCAGAGAGCAGAGACCGGAGCCCAGTGAGTGGTCAGAGAATAGAGACCGGAGCCCAGAGAGTGGCCAGAGATCAGAGACCGAAGCCCAGTGCGTGGTCAGAGAGCAGAGACCGAATCCCAGAGCGTCGTCAGAGAACAGAGACCGGAGCACAGTGTGTGGTCAGAGAACAGAGACCGGAGCCCAGTGAGTGGTCAGAAAACAGAGACTGGAGTCCAGTGAGTGGTCAGACAACAGAGAACGGAGCCCAGTGAGTGGTCAGAGAACTGAGAACGGAGCCCAGTGAGTGGTCAGAGAACAGAGACCAGAGCCCAGTGTGTGGTCAGAGAACAGAGACCGGAGCCCAGTGAGTGGTCAGAGAGCAGAGACCGGAGCCCAGTGAGTGGTCAGAGAACAGAGACCGGAGCCCAGTGAGTGGTCAGAAAACAGAGACTGGAGTCCAGTGAGTGGTCAGACAACAGAGAACGGAGCCCAGTGAGTGGTCAGAGAACAGAGAGCAGAGCCCAGTGAGTGGTAGGAGAACACAAACCAGAGCCCAGTGAGTGGTCAGAGAGCAGAGCCCAGATTCCAGTGCGTGGCCAGAGACCGGAGCCCAGTGAATGGTCGAGAGCAGAGACCGGAGCCCAGTGAGTGGTCAGAGAACAGAGACCGGAGCCCAGTGAGTGGTCAGAGAGCAGAGACCGGAGCCCAGTGACTGGCCGAAGAACAGAGACCGGATCCCAGTGAGTGGTGAGAGAACAGAGACCGGATCCCAGTGAGTGGTCAGAGAACAGAGACTGGATCCCAGTGAAGGGTCGGGGGCAGAGACCGGAGCCCAGTCTGTGTTCAGAGAGCAGAGACCGGAGCCCAGTGAGTGGTCAGAGAACAGAGACCGGAGCCCAGTGAGTAGTCAGGGAATAGAGGCCGGAGCCCAGTGAGTGGTCAGAGAACAGAGACCGGAGCCCAGTGAGTGGTCAGAGAACAGAGACCGGAGCCCAGTGAGTGGTCAGAGAGCAGAGACCGGAGCCCAGTGAGTGGTCAGAGAACAGAGACCGGAGCCCAGTGAGTCGTCAGAGAACAGAGAACGGACCCAGTGAGTGGTCCGAGAACAGAGACCGGAGCCCAGTGAGTGGTCAGAGAACAGAGAACGGAGCCCAGTGAGTGGTCAGAGAACAGAGACCGGAGCCCAGTGAGTGGTCAGAGAGCAGAGACCGGACCCAGTGAGTGGTCAGAGAACAGAGACCGGAGTCCAGTGAGTGGTCAGACAACAGAGAACGGAGCCCAGTGAGTGGTCAGAGAACAGAGACCAGAGCCCAGTGAGTGGTAGGAGAACACAAACCGGAGCCCAGTGAGGGTTCAGAGAGCAGAGCCCAGATTCCAGTGCGTGTCCAGAGTCCGGAGCCCAGTGAAAGGTCGAGAGCAGAGACCGGAGCCCAGTGAGTGGTCAGAGAACAGAGACCAGAGCCCAGTGAGTGGTCAGAGAACAGAGACCGGAGCCCAGTGAGTGGTCAGAAAACAGAGACTGGAGTCCAGTGAGTGGTCAGACAACAGAGAACGGAGCCCAGTGAGTGGTCAGAGAACAGAGAGCAGAGCCCAGTGAGTGGTAGGAGAACACAAACCAGAGCCCAGTGAGTGGTCAGAGAGCAGAGCCCAGATTCCAGTGCGTGGCCAGAGACCGGAGCCCAGTGAATGGTCGAGAGCAGAGACCGGAGCCCAGTGAGTGGTCAGAGAACAGAGACCGGAGCCCAGTGAGTGGTCAGAGAGCAGAGACCGGAGCCCAGTGACTGGCCGAAGAACAGAGACCGGATCCCAGTGAGTGGTGAGAGAACAGAGACCGGATCCCAGTGAGTGGTCAGAGAACAGAGACTGGATCCCAGTGAAGGGTCGGGGGCAGAGACCGGAGCCCAGTCTGTGTTCAGAGAGCAGAGACCGGAGCCCAGTGAGTGGTCAGAGAACAGAGACCGGAGCCCAGTGAGTGGTCAGAGAACAGAGACCGGAGCCCAGTGAGTGGTCAGAGAGCAGAGACCGGAGCCCAGTGAGTGGTCAGAGAACAGAGACCGGAGCCCAGTGAGTCGTCAGAGAACAGAGAACGGACCCAGTGAGTGGTCCGAGAACAGAGACCGGAGCCCAGTGAGTGGTCAGAGAACAGAGAACGGAGCCCAGTGAGTGGTCAGAGAACAGAGACCGGAGCCCAGTGAGTGGTCAGAGAGCAGAGACCGGACCCAGTGAGTGGTCAGAGAACAGAGACCGGAGTCCAGTGAGTGGTCAGACAACAGAGAACGGAGCCCAGTGAGTGGTCAGAGAACAGAGACCAGAGCCCAGTGAGTGGTAGGAGAACACAAACCGGAGCCCAGTGAGGGTTCAGAGAGCAGAGCCCAGATTCCAGTGCGTGTCCAGAGTCCGGAGCCCAGTGAAAGGTCGAGAGCAGAGACCAGAGCCCAGTGAGTGGTCAGAGAACAGAGACCAGAGCCCAGTGAGTGGTAGGAGAACACAAACCGGACCCAGTGAGTGGTCAGAGAGCAGAGACCGGAGCCCAGTGAGTGGTCAGAGATCAGAGACCGGAGCCCAGTGCGTGGTCAGAGAGCAGAGACCGAATCCCAGAGCGTGGTCAGAGAACAGAGACCGGAGCCCAGTGTGTGGTCAGAGAACAGAGACCGGAGCCCAGTGAGTGGTCAGAGAACAGAGACCGGAGCCCTGTGAGTGGTCAGAAAACAGAGACTGGAGTCCAGTGAGTGGGCAGACAACAGAGAACGGAGCCCAGTGAGTGGTCAGAGAACAGAGAGCAGAGCCCAGCGAGTGGTAGGAGAACACAAACCGGAGCCCAGTGAGTGGTCAGAGAGCAGAGCCCAGATTCCAGTGCGTGGCCAGAGACCGGAGACCAGTGAACGGTCGAGAGCAGAGACCGGAGCCCAGTGAGTGGTCAGAGAACAGAGATCGGAGCCCAGTGAGTGGTCAGAGAGCAGAGACCGGAGCCCAGTGACTGGCCGAAGAACAGAGACCGGATCCCAGTGAGTGGTGAGAGAACAGAGACCGGATCCCAGTGAGTGGTCAGAGAACAGAGACTGGATCCCAGTGTATGGTCAGAGAACAGAAACCGGAGCCCAGTGAAGGGTCGGGGGCAGAGACCGGAGCCCAGTGTGTGTTCAGAGAGCAGAGACCGGAGCCCAGTGAGTGGTCAGAGAACAGAGACCGGAGCCCAGTGAGTAGTCAGGGAATGGAGGCCGGAGCCCAGTGAGTGGTCAGAGAAGAGAGAACTGAGCCCAGTGAGAGGTCAGGGAATGGAGGCCGGAGCCCAGTGAGTGGTCAGAGAACAGAGACCAGAGCCCAGTGAGTGGTCAGAAAACAGAGACTGGAGTCCAGTGAGTGGTCAGACAACAGAGAACGGAGCCCAGTGAGTGGTCAGAGAACTGAGAACGGAGCCCAGTGAGTGGTCAGAGAACAGAGACCAGAGCCCAGTGAGTGGTCAGAAAACAGAGACTGGAGTCCAGTGAGTGGTCAGAGAGCAGAGCCCAGATTCCAGTGCGTGGTCAGACACCGGAGCCCAGTGAAGGGTCGAGAGCAGAGACGGGAGCCCTGTGAGTAGTCAGAGACCAGAGACCAGAGCCCAGTGAGTGGTAGGAGAACACAAACCGGATTCCAGTGTGTGGTCAGAGAACAGAGACCAGAGACCAGTGAGTGGCCGGAGAATACAAACCGGATCCAAGTGTGTGGTCAGAGAACAGAGACCGGAGCCCAGTGTGTGGTCAGAGAACAGAGACCAGAGCCCAGTGAGTGGTCAGAGAGCAGAGACCGGAGCCCAGTGAGTGGTCAGAGAATAGAGACCGGAGCCCAGAGAGTGGCCAGAGATCAGAGACCGGAGCCCAGTGCGTGGTCAGAGAGCAGAGACCGAATCCCAGAGTGTGGTCAGAGAACAGAGACCGGAGCCCAGTGTGTGGTGAGAGACCGGAGCCCAGTGAGTGGTCAGAGAACAGAGACCGGAGCCCAGTGAGTGGTCAGAGAATAGAGACCGGAGCCCAGAGAGTGGCCAGAGATCAGAGACCGAAGCCCAGTGCGTGGTCAGAGAGCAGAGACCGAATCCCAGAGTGTGGTCAGAGAACAGAGACCGGAGCCCAGTGTGTGGTCAGAGACCGGAGCCCAGTGAGTGTTCAGAGAACAGAGACCGGAGCCCAGTGAGTGGTCAGAGAATAGAGACCGGAGCCCAGAGAGTGGCCAGAGATCAGAGACCGAAGCCCAGTGCGTGGTCAGAGAGCAGAGACCGAATCCCAGAGCGTGGTCAGAGAACAGAGACCGGAGCCCAGTGTGTGGTCAGAGAACAGAGACCGGAGCCCAGTGAGTGTTCAGAGAACAGAGACCGGAGCCCAGTGAGTGGTCAGAGAGCCGAGACCGGAGCCCAGTGAGTGGTCAGAGAACAGTGACCGGAGCCCAGTGAGTGGTCAGAGATCAGAGACTGGAGCCCAGTGCGTGGTCAGAGAGCAGAGACCGATTCCCAGAGCGTGGTCAGAGAACAGAGACCGGAGCCCAGTGTGTGGTCAGAGATCAGAGACTGGAGCCCAGTGCGTGGTCAGAGAGCAGAGACCGATTCCCAGAGCGTGGTCAGAGAACAGAGACCGGAGCCCAGTGTGTGGTCAGAGAACAGAGCCCGGAGCCCAGTGAGTGGTCAGAGAGTAGAGACCGGAGCCCAGTGAGTGGTCAGAGAGCAGAGACCGGAGCCCACTGAGTGGTCAGAGAGCAGAGACCGGAGCCCAGTGAGTGGTCAGAGAATAGAGACCGGAGCCCAGAGAGTGGCCAGAGATCAGAGACCGAAGCCCAGTGCGTGGTCAGAGAGCAGAGTCCGAATCCCAGAGCGTCGTCAGAGAACAGAGACCGGAGCACAGTGTGTGGTCAGAGAACAGAGACCGGAGCCCAGTGAGTGGTCAGAAAACAGAGACTAGAGTCCAGTGAGTGGTCAGAAAACAGAGAACGGAGCCCAGTGAGTGGTCAGAGAACAGAGACCGGAGCCCAGTGAGTGGTCAGAGAACAGAGACCGGAGCCCAGTGAGTGGTCAGAGAGCAGAGACCGGAGCCCAGTGAGTGGTCAGAGAATAGAGACCGGAGCCCAGAGAGTGGCCAGAGATCAGAGACCGGAGCCCAGTGCGTGGTCAGAGAGCAGAGACTGAATCCCAGAGCGTGGTCAGAGAACAGAGACCGGAGCCCAGTGTGTGTTCAGAGAACAGAGACCGGAGTCCAGTGTATGGTCAGAGAACAGAGACCGTAGCCCAGTGAAGGGTCGGGAGTAGAGACCGGAGCCCAGTGTGTGGTCAGAGAGCAGAGACCGGAGCCCAGTGAGTGGTCAGAGAACAGAGACCGGAGCCCAGTGAGTAGTCAGGGAATGGAGGCCGGAGCCCAGTGAGTGGTCAGAGAACAGAGACCGGAGCCCGGTGAGTGGTCGGAGAACAGAGACCGGAGCCCACTGAGGAGGTCAGAGAGCAGAGACCGGAGCCCAGTGAGTGGTCAGAGAACAGAGACCGGAGCCCAGTGAATGGTCAGAGAGCAGAGACCGGAGCCCCGTGAGTGGTCAGAGAGCCGAGACCGGAGCCCAGTGAGTGGTCAGAGAGCAGTGACCGGAGCCCAGTGAGTGGTCAGAGATCAGAGACTGGAGCCCAGTGCGTGGTCAGAGAGCAGAGACCGATTCCCAGAGCGTGGTCAGAGAACAGAGACCGGAGCCCAGTGTGTGGTCAGAGAACAGAGCCCGGAGCCCAGTGAGTGGTCAGAGAGTAGAGACCGGAGCCCAGTGAGTGGTCAGAGAGCAGAGACCGGAGCCCAGTGAGTGGTCAGAGAGCAGAGACCGGAGCCCAGTGAGTGGTCAGAGAATAGAGACCGGAGCCCAGAGAGTGGCCAGAGATCAGAGACCGAAGCCCAGTGCGTGGTCAGAGAGCAGAGTCCGAATCCCAGAGCGTCGTCAGAGAACAGAGACCGGAGCACAGTGTGTGGTCAGAGAACAGAGACCGGAGCCCAGTGAGTGGTCAGAAAACAGAGACTAGAGTCCAGTGAGTGGTCAGACAACAGAGAACGGAGCCCAGTGAGTGGTCAGAGAACAGAGACCGGAGCCCAGTGAGTGGTCAGAGAACAGAGACCGGAGCCCAGTGAGTGGTCAGAGAGCAGAGACCGGAGCCCAGTGAGTGGTCAGAGAATAGAGACCGGAGACCAGAGATTGGCCAGAGATCAGAGACCGGAGCCCAGTGCGTGGTCAGAGAGCAGAGACTGAATCCCAGAGCGTGGTCAGAGAACAGAGACCGGAGCCCAGTGTGTGTTCAGAGAACAGAGACCGGAGTCCAGTGTATGGTCAGAGAACAGAGACCGTAGCCCAGTGAAGGGTCGGGAGTAGAGACCGGAGCCCAGTGTGTGGTCAGAGAGCAGAGACCGGAGCCCAGTGAGTGGTCAGAGAACAGAGACCGGAGCCCAGTGAGTAGTCAGGGAATGGAGGCCGGAGCCCAGTGAGTGGTCAGAGAACAGAGACCGGAGCCCGGTGAGTGGTCGGAGAACAGAGACCGGAGCCCACTGAGGAGGTCAGAGAGCAGAGACCGGAGCCCAGTGAGTGGTCAGAGAACAGAGACCGGAGCCCAGTGAGTGGTCAGAGAACAGAGACCGGAGCCCAGTGAATGGTCAGAGAGCAGAGACCGGAGCCCCGTGAGTGGTCAGAGAGCAGTGACCGGAGCCCAGTGAGTGGACAGAGAACAGAGACCGGAGCTCAGTGAGTAGTCAGGGAATGGAGGCCCGAGCCCAGTGAGAGGTCAGGGAATGGAGGCCGGAGCCCAGTGAGTGCTCAGAGAACAGAGACCGGAGCCCAGTGAGTGGTCAGAGAGCAGAGACCGGACCCAGTGAGTGGTAGAGAACAGAGACCGGAGCCCAGTGAGTGGTCGGAGAACAGAGAACGGAGCCCAGTGAGTGGTGAGAGAACAGAGACCGGAGCCCAGTGAGTGGTCAGAGAGCAGAGACCGGACCCAGTGAGTGGTCAGAGAACAGAGACCGGAGCCCAGTGAGTGGTCAGAGAACAGAGAATTGAGCCCAGTGAGTGGTCAGAGAACAGAGACCAGAGCACTGTGAGTGGTCAGAGAACAGAGACCGGAGCCCAGTGAGTGGTCAGAGAGCAGAGATCGGAGCCCAGTGAGTGGTCAGAGAGCAGAGACCGGAGCCCAGTGACTGGCCGAAGAACAGAGACCGGATCCCAGTGAGTGGTGAGAGAACAGAGACCGGATCCCAGTGAGTGGTCAGAGAACAGAGACTGGATCCCAGTGTATGGTCAGAGAACAGAAACCGGAGCCCAGTGAAGGGTCGGGGGCAGAGACCGGAGCCCAGTGTGTGTTCAGAGAGCAGAGACCGGAGCCCAGTGAGTGGTCAGAGAACAGAGACCGGAGCCCAGTGAGTAGTCAGGGAATGGAGGCCGGAGCCCAGTGAGTGGTCAGAGAAGAGAGAACTGAGCCCAGTGAGAGGTCAGGGAATGGAGGCCGGAGCCCAGTGAGTGGTCAGAGAACAGAGACCAGAGCCCAGTGAGTGGTCAGAAAACAGAGACTGGAGTCCAGTGAGTGGTCAGACAACAGAGAACGGAGCCCAGTGAGTGGTCAGAGAACTGAGAACGGAGCCCAGTGAGTGGTCAGAGAACAGAGACCAGAGCCCAGTGAGTGGTCAGAAAACAGAGACTGGAGTCCAGTGAGTGGTCAGAGAGCAGAGCCCAGATTCCAGTGCGTGGTCAGACACCGGAGCCCAGTGAAGGGTCGAGAGCAGAGACGGGAGCCCTGTGAGTAGTCAGAGACCAGAGACCAGAGCCCAGTGAGTGGTAGGAGAACACAAACCGGATTCCAGTGTGTGGTCAGAGAACAGAGACCAGAGACCAGTGAGTGTCCGGAGAATACAAACCGGATCCAAGTGTGTGGTCAGAGAACAGAGACCGGAGCCCAGTGTGTGGTCAGAGAACAGAGACCAGAGCCCAGTGAGTGGTCAGAGAGCAGAGACCGGAGCCCAGTGAGTGGTCAGAGAATAGAGACCGGAGCCCAGAGAGTGGCCAGAGATCAGAGACCGGAGCCCAGTGCGTGGTCAGAGAGCAGAGACCGAATCCCAGAGTGTGGTCAGAGAACAGAGACCGGAGCCCAGTGTGTGGTGAGAGACCGGAGCCCAGTGAGTGGTCAGAGAACAGAGACCGGAGCCCAGTGAGTGGTCAGAGAATAGAGACCGGAGCCCAGAGAGTGGCCAGAGATCAGAGACCGAAGCCCAGTGCGTGGTCAGAGAGCAGAGACCGAATCCCAGAGTGTGGTCAGAGAACAGAGACCGGAGCCCAGTGTGTGGTCAGAGACCGGAGCCCAGTGAGTGTTCAGAGAACAGAGACCGGAGCCCAGTGAGTGGTCAGAGAATAGAGACCGGAGCCCAGAGAGTGGCCAGAGATCAGAGACCGAAGCCCAGTGCGTGGTCAGAGAGCAGAGACCGAATCCCAGAGCGTGGTCAGAGAACAGAGACCGGAGCCCAGTGTGTGGTCAGAGAACAGAGACCGGAGCCCAGTGAGTGTTCAGAGAACAGAGACCGGAGCCCAGTGAGTGGTCAGAGAGCCGAGACCGGAGCCCAGTGAGTGGTCAGAGAACAGTGACCGGAGCCCAGTGAGTGGTCAGAGATCAGAGACTGGAGCCCAGTGCGTGGTCAGAGAGCAGAGACCGATTCCCAGAGCGTGGTCAGAGAACAGAGACCGGAGCCCAGTGTGTGGTCAGAGATCAGAGACTGGAGCCCAGTGCGTGGTCAGAGAGCAGAGACCGATTCCCAGAGCGTGGTCAGAGAACAGAGACCGGAGCCCAGTGTGTGGTCAGAGAACAGAGCCCGGAGCCCAGTGAGTGGTCAGAGAGTAGAGACCGGAGCCCAGTGAGTGGTCAGAGAGCAGAGACCGGAGCCCACTGAGTGGTCAGAGAGCAGAGACCGGAGCCCAGTGAGTGGTCAGAGAATAGAGACCGGAGCCCAGAGAGTGGCCAGAGATCAGAGACCGAAGCCCAGTGCGTGGTCAGAGAGCAGAGTCCGAATCCCAGAGCGTCGTCAGAGAACAGAGACCGGAGCACAGTGTGTGGTCAGAGAACAGAGACCGGAGCCCAGTGAGTGGTCAGAAAACAGAGACTAGAGTCCAGTGAGTGGTCAGAAAACAGAGAACGGAGCCCAGTGAGTGGTCAGAGAACAGAGACCGGAGCCCAGTGAGTGGTCAGAGAACAGAGACCGGAGCCCAGTGAGTGGTCAGAGAGCAGAGACCGGAGCCCAGTGAGTGGTCAGAGAATAGAGACCGGAGCCCAGAGAGTGGCCAGAGATCAGAGACCGGAGCCCAGTGCGTGGTCAGAGAGCAGAGACTGAATCCCAGAGCGTGGTCAGAGAACAGAGACCGGAGCCCAGTGTGTGTTCAGAGAACAGAGACCGGAGTCCAGTGTATGGTCAGAGAACAGAGACCGTAGCCCAGTGAAGGGTCGGGAGTAGAGACCGGAGCCCAGTGTGTGGTCAGAGAGCAGAGACCGGAGCCCAGTGAGTGGTCAGAGAACAGAGACCGGAGCCCAGTGAGTAGTCAGGGAATGGAGGCCGGAGCCCAGTGAGTGGTCAGAGAACAGAGACCGGAGCCCGGTGAGTGGTCGGAGAACAGAGACCGGAGCCCACTGAGGAGGTCAGAGAGCAGAGACCGGAGCCCAGTGAGTGGTCAGAGAACAGAGACCGGAGCCCAGTGAATGGTCAGAGAGCAGAGACCGGAGCCCCGTGAGTGGTCAGAGAGCCGAGACCGGAGCCCAGTGAGTGGTCAGAGAGCAGTGACCGGAGCCCAGTGAGTGGTCAGAGATCAGAGACTGGAGCCCAGTGCGTGGTCAGAGAGCAGAGACCGATTCCCAGAGCGTGGTCAGAGAACAGAGACCGGAGCCCAGTGTGTGGTCAGAGAACAGAGCCCGGAGCCCAGTGAGTGGTCAGAGAGTAGAGACCGGAGCCCAGTGAGTGGTCAGAGAGCAGAGACCGGAGCCCAGTGAGTGGTCAGAGAGCAGAGACCGGAGCCCAGTGAGTGGTCAGAGAATAGAGACCGGAGCCCAGAGAGTGGCCAGAGATCAGAGACCGAAGCCCAGTGCGTGGTCAGAGAGCAGAGTCCGAATCCCAGAGCGTCGTCAGAGAACAGAGACCGGAGCACAGTGTGTGGTCAGAGAACAGAGACCGGAGCCCAGTGAGTGGTCAGAAAACAGAGACTAGAGTCCAGTGAGTGGTCAGACAACAGAGAACGGAGCCCAGTGAGTGGTCAGAGAACAGAGACCGGAGCCCAGTGAGTGGTCAGAGAACAGAGACCGGAGCCCAGTGAGTGGTCAGAGAGCAGAGACCGGAGCCCAGTGAGTGGTCAGAGAATAGAGACCGGAGACCAGAGATTGGCCAGAGATCAGAGACCGGAGCCCAGTGCGTGGTCAGAGAGCAGAGACTGAATCCCAGAGCGTGGTCAGAGAACAGAGACCGGAGCCCAGTGTGTGTTCAGAGAACAGAGACCGGAGTCCAGTGTATGGTCAGAGAACAGAGACCGTAGCCCAGTGAAGGGTCGGGAGTAGAGACCGGAGCCCAGTGTGTGGTCAGAGAGCAGAGACCGGAGCCCAGTGAGTGGTCAGAGAACAGAGACCGGAGCCCAGTGAGTAGTCAGGGAATGGAGGCCGGAGCCCAGTGAGTGGTCAGAGAACAGAGACCGGAGCCCGGTGAGTGGTCGGAGAACAGAGACCGGAGCCCACTGAGGAGGTCAGAGAGCAGAGACCGGAGCCCAGTGAGTGGTCAGAGAACAGAGACCGGAGCCCAGTGAGTGGTCAGAGAACAGAGACCGGAGCCCAGTGAATGGTCAGAGAGCAGAGACCGGAGCCCCGTGAGTGGTCAGAGAGCAGTGACCGGAGCCCAGTGAGTGGACAGAGAACAGAGACCGGAGCTCAGTGAGTAGTCAGGGAATGGAGGCCCGAGCCCAGTGAGAGGTCAGGGAATGGAGGCCGGAGCCCAGTGAGTGCTCAGAGAACAGAGACCGGAGCCCAGTGAGTGGTCAGAGAGCAGAGACCGGACCCAGTGAGTGGTAGAGAACAGAGACCGGAGCCCAGTGAGTGGTCGGAGAACAGAGAACGGAGCCCAGTGAGTGGTGAGAGAACAGAGACCGGAGCCCAGTGAGTGGTCAGAGAGCAGAGACCGGACCCAGTGAGTGGTCAGAGAACAGAGACCGGAACCCAGTGAGTGGTCAGAGAACAGAGAATTGAGCCCAGTGAGTGGTCAGAGAACAGAGACCAGAGCACTGTGAGTGGTCAGAGAACAGAGACCGGAGCCCAGTGAGTGGTCAGAGAGCAGAGACCGGACCCAGTGAGTGGTCAGAGAACAGAGACCGGAGCCCAGTGAGTGGTCAGAGAACGGGGCCCAGTGAGTGGTCAGAGAACAGAGACCGTAGCCCAGTGAAGGGTCGGGAGTAGAGACCGGAGCCCAGTGTGTGGTCAGAGAGCAGAGACCGGAGCCCAGTGAGTGGTCAGAGAACAGAGACCGGAGCCCAGTGAGTAGTCAGGGAATGGAGGCCGGAGCCCAGTGAGTGGTCAGAGAACAGAGACCGGAGCCCGGTGAGTGGTCGGAGAACAGAGACCGGAGCCCACTGAGGAGGTCAGAGAGCAGAGACCGGAGCCCAGTGAGTGGTCAGAGAACAGAGACCGGAGCCCAGTGAATGGTCAGAGAGCAGAGACCGGAGCCCCGTGAGTGGTCAGAGAGCCGAGACCGGAGCCCAGTGAGTGGTCAGAGAGCAGTGACCGGAGCCCAGTGAGTGGTCAGAGATCAGAGACTGGAGCCCAGTGCGTGGTCAGAGAGCAGAGACCGATTCCCAGAGCGTGGTCAGAGAACAGAGACCGGAGCCCAGTGTGTGGTCAGAGAACAGAGCCCGGAGCCCAGTGAGTGGTCAGAGAGTAGAGACCGGAGCCCAGTGAGTGGTCAGAGAGCAGAGACCGGAGCCCAGTGAGTGGTCAGAGAGCAGAGACCGGAGCCCAGTGAGTGGTCAGAGAATAGAGACCGGAGCCCAGAGAGTGGCCAGAGATCAGAGACCGAAGCCCAGTGCGTGGTCAGAGAGCAGAGTCCGAATCCCAGAGCGTCGTCAGAGAACAGAGACCGGAGCACAGTGTGTGGTCAGAGAACAGAGACCGGAGCCCAGTGAGTGGTCAGAAAACAGAGACTAGAGTCCAGTGAGTGGTCAGACAACAGAGAACGGAGCCCAGTGAGTGGTCAGAGAACAGAGACCGGAGCCCAGTGAGTGGTCAGAGAACAGAGACCGGAGCCCAGTGAGTGGTCAGAGAGCAGAGACCGGAGCCCAGTGAGTGGTCAGAGAATAGAGACCGGAGACCAGAGATTGGCCAGAGATCAGAGACCGGAGCCCAGTGCGTGGTCAGAGAGCAGAGACTGAATCCCAGAGCGTGGTCAGAGAACAGAGACCGGAGCCCAGTGTGTGTTCAGAGAACAGAGACCGGAGTCCAGTGTATGGTCAGAGAACAGAGACCGTAGCCCAGTGAAGGGTCGGGAGTAGAGACCGGAGCCCAGTGTGTGGTCAGAGAGCAGAGACCGGAGCCCAGTGAGTGGTCAGAGAACAGAGACCGGAGCCCAGTGAGTAGTCAGGGAATGGAGGCCGGAGCCCAGTGAGTGGTCAGAGAACAGAGACCGGAGCCCGGTGAGTGGTCGGAGAACAGAGACCGGAGCCCACTGAGGAGGTCAGAGAGCAGAGACCGGAGCCCAGTGAGTGGTCAGAGAACAGAGACCGGAGCCCAGTGAGTGGTCAGAGAACAGAGACCGGAGCCCAGTGAATGGTCAGAGAGCAGAGACCGGAGCCCCGTGAGTGGTCAGAGAGCAGTGACCGGAGCCCAGTGAGTGGACAGAGAACAGAGACCGGAGCTCAGTGAGTAGTCAGGGAATGGAGGCCCGAGCCCAGTGAGAGGTCAGGGAATGGAGGCCGGAGCCCAGTGAGTGCTCAGAGAACAGAGACCGGAGCCCAGTGAGTGGTCAGAGAGCAGAGACCGGACCCAGTGAGTGGTAGAGAACAGAGACCGGAGCCCAGTGAGTGGTCGGAGAACAGAGAACGGAGCCCAGTGAGTGGTGAGAGAACAGAGACCGGAGCCCAGTGAGTGGTCAGAGAGCAGAGACCGGACCCAGTGAGTGGTCAGAGAACAGAGACCGGAGCCCAGTGAGTGGTCAGAGAACAGAGAATTGAGCCCAGTGAGTGGTCAGAGAACAGAGACCAGAGCACTGTGAGTGGTCAGAGAACAGAGACCGGAGCCCAGTGAGTGGTCAGAGAGCAGAGACCGGACCCAGTGAGTGGTCAGAGAACAGAGACCGGAGCCCAGTGAGTGGTCAGAGAACGGGGCCCAGTGAGTGGTCAGAGAACAGAGACCGGAGCCCAGTGAGTGGTCAGAGAACTGAGAACGGAGCCCAGTGAGTGGTCAGAGAACAGAGACCAGAGCCCAGTGAGTGGTCAGAAAACAGAGACTGGAGTCCAGTGAGTGGTCAGACAACAGAGAACGGAGCCCAGTGAGTGGTCAGAGAACAGAGAACGGAGCCCAGTGAGTGGTCAGAGAACAGAGACCGGAGCCCACTGAGTGGTCAGAGAGCAGAGACCGGACCCAGTGAGTGGTCAGAGAGCAGAGACCGGAGCCCAGTGAGTGGTCAGAGAATAGAGACCGGAGCCCAGAGAGTGGCCAGAGATCAGAGACCGGAGCCCAGTGCGTGGTCAGAGAGCAGAGACCGAATCCCAGAGCGTGGTCAGAGAACAGAGACCGGAGCCCAGTGTGTGGTCAGAGAACAGAGACCGGAGCCCAGTGAGTGGTCAGAGAGCAGAGACCGGAGCCCAGTGAGTGGTCAGAGAACAGAGACCGGAGCCCAGTGAGTGGTCAGAAAACAGAGACTGGAGTCCAGTGAGTGGTCAGACAACAGAGAACGGAGCCCAGTGAGTGGTCAGAGAACAGAGACCGGATTCCAGTGCGTGGCCAGAGACCGGAGCCCAGTGAATGGTCGAGAGCAGAGACCGGAGCCCAGTGAGTGGTCAGAGAACAGAGACCGGAGCCCAGTGAGAGGTCAGAGAGCAGAGACCGGAGCCCAGTGACTGGCCGAAGAACAGAGACCAGATCCCAGTGAGTGGTGAGAGAACAGAGACCGGATCCCAGTGAGTGGTCAGAGAACAGAGACTGGATCCCAGTGAAGGGTCGGGGGCAGAGACCGGAGCCCAGTCTGTGTTCAGAGAGCAGAGACCGGAGCCCAGTGAGTGGTCAGGGAATAGAGGCCGGAGCCCAGTGAGTGGTCAGAGAACAGAGACCGGAGCCCAGTGAGTGGTCAGAGAACAGAGACCGGAGCCCAGTGAGTGGTCAGAGAGCAGAGACCGGAGCCCAGTGAGTGGTCAGAGAACAGAGACCGGAGCCCAGTGAGTCGTCAGAGAACAGAGAACGGACCCAGTGAGTGGTCCGAGAACAGAGACCGGAGCCCAGTGAGTGGTCAGAGAACAGAGAACGGAGCCCAGTGAGTGGTCAGAGAACAGAGACCGGAGCCCAGTGAGTGGTCAGAGAGCAGAGACCGGACCCAGTGAGTGGTCAGAGAACAGAGACCGGAGTCCAGTGAGTGGTCAGACAACAGAGAACGGAGACCAGTGAGTGGTCAGAGAACAGAGACCAGAGCCCAGTGAGTGGTAGGAGAACACAAACCGGAGCCCAGTGAGGGTTCAGAGAGCAGAGCCCAGATTCCAGTGCGTGTCCAGAGTCCGGAGCCCAGTGAAAGGTCGAGAGCAGAGACCGGAGCCCAGTGAGTGGTCAGAGAACAGAGACCAGAGCCCAGTGAGTGGTCAGAGAACAGAGACCGGAGCCCAGTGAGTGGTCAGAAAACAGAGACTGGAGTCCAGTGAGTGGTCAGACAACAGAGAACGGAGCCCAGTGAGTGGTCAGAGAACAGAGAGCAGAGCCCAGTGAGTGGTAGGAGAACACAAACCAGAGCCCAGTGAGTGGTCAGAGAGCAGAGCCCAGATTCCAGTGCGTGGCCAGAGACCGGAGCCCAGTGAATGGTCGAGAGCAGAGACCGGAGCCCAGTGAGTGGTCAGAGAACAGAGACCGGAGCCCAGTGAGTGGTCAGAGAGCAGAGACCGGAGCCCAGTGACTGGCCGAAGAACAGAGACCGGATCCCAGTGAGTGGTGAGAGAACAGAGACCGGATCCCAGTGAGTGGTCAGAGAACAGAGACTGGATCCCAGTGAAGGGTCGGGGGCAGAGACCGGAGCCCAGTCTGTGTTCAGAGAGCAGAGACCGGAGCCCAGTGAGTGGTCAGAGAACAGAGACCGGAGCCCAGTGAGTGGTCAGAGAACAGAGACCGGAGCCCAGTGAGTGGTCAGAGAGCAGAGACCGGAGCCCAGTGAGTGGTCAGAGAACAGAGACCGGAGCCCAGTGAGTCGTCAGAGAACAGAGAACGGACCCAGTGAGTGGTCCGAGAACAGAGACCGGAGCCCAGTGAGTGGTCAGAGAACAGAGAACGGAGCCCAGTGAGTGGTCAGAGAACAGAGACCGGAGCCCAGTGAGTGGTCAGAGAGCAGAGACCGGACCCAGTGAGTGGTCAGAGAACAGAGACCGGAGTCCAGTGAGTGGTCAGACAACAGAGAACGGAGCCCAGTGAGTGGTCAGAGAACAGAGACCAGAGCCCAGTGAGTGGTAGGAGAACACAAACCGGAGCCCAGTGAGGGTTCAGAGAGCAGAGCCCAGATTCCAGTGCGTGTCCAGAGTCCGGAGCCCAGTGAAAGGTCGAGAGCAGAGACCAGAGCCCAGTGAGTGGTCAGAGAACAGAGACCAGAGCCCAGTGAGTGGTAGGAGAACACAAACCGGACCCAGTGAGTGGTCAGAGAGTAGAGACCGGAGCCCAGTGAGTGGTCAGAGATCAGAGACCGGAGCCCAGTGCGTGGTCAGAGAGCAGAGACCGAATCCCAGAGCGTGGTCAGAGAACAGAGACCGGAGCCCAGTGTGTGGTCAGAGAACAGAGACCGGAGCCCAGTGAGTGGTCAGAGAACAGAGACCGGAGCCCTGTGAGTGGTCAGAAAACAGAGACTGGAGTCCAGTGAGTGGGCAGACAACAGAGAACGGAGCCCAGTGAGTGGTCAGAGAACAGAGAGCAGAGCCCAGCGAGTGGTAGGAGAACACAAACCGGAGCCCAGTGAGTGGTCAGAGAGCAGAGCCCAGATTCCAGTGCGTGGCCAGAGACCGGAGACCAGTGAACGGTCGAGAGCAGAGACCGGAGCCCAGTGAGTGGTCAGAGAACAGAGATCGGAGCCCAGTGAGTGGTCAGAGAGCAGAGACCGGAGCCCAGTGACTGGCCGAAGAACAGAGACCGGATCCCAGTGAGTGGTGAGAGAACAGAGACCGGATCCCAGTGAGTGGTCAGAGAACAGAGACTGGATCCCAGTGTATGGTCAGAGAACAGAAACCGGAGCCCAGTGAAGGGTCGGGGGCAGAGACCGGAGCCCAGTGTGTGTTCAGAGAGCAGAGACCGGAGCCCAGTGAGTGGTCAGAGAACAGAGACCGGAGCCCAGTGAGTAGTCAGGGAATGGAGGCCGGAGCCCAGTGAGTGGTCAGAGAAGAGAGAACTGAGCCCAGTGAGAGGTCAGGGAATGGAGGCCGGAGCCCAGTGAGTGGTCAGAGAACAGAGACCAGAGCCCAGTGAGTGGTCAGAAAACAGAGACTGGAGTCCAGTGAGTGGTCAGACAACAGAGAACGGAGCCCAGTGAGTGGTCAGAGAACTGAGAACGGAGCCCAGTGAGTGGTCAGAGAACAGAGACCAGAGCCCAGTGAGTGGTCAGAAAACAGAGACTGGAGTCCAGTGAGTGGTCAGAGAGCAGAGCCCAGATTCCAGTGCGTGGTCAGACACCGGAGCCCAGTGAAGGGTCGAGAGCAGAGACGGGAGCCCTGTGAGTAGTCAGAGACCAGAGACCAGAGCCCAGTGAGTGGTAGGAGAACACAAACCGGATTCCAGTGTGTGGTCAGAGAACAGAGACCAGAGACCAGTGAGTGGCCGGAGAATACAAACCGGATCCAAGTGTGTGGTCAGAGAACAGAGACCGGAGCCCAGTGTGTGGTCAGAGAACAGAGACCAGAGCCCAGTGAGTGGTCAGAGAGCAGAGACCGGAGCCCAGTGAGTGGTCAGAGAATAGAGACCGGAGCCCAGAGAGTGGCCAGAGATCAGAGACCGGAGCCCAGTGCGTGGTCAGAGAGCAGAGACCGAATCCCAGAGTGTGGTCAGAGAACAGAGACCGGAGCCCAGTGTGTGGTGAGAGACCGGAGCCCAGTGAGTGGTCAGAGAACAGAGACCGGAGCCCAGTGAGTGGTCAGAGAATAGAGACCGGAGCCCAGAGAGTGGCCAGAGATCAGAGACCGAAGCCCAGTGCGTGGTCAGAGAGCAGAGACCGAATCCCAGAGTGTGGTCAGAGAACAGAGACCGGAGCCCAGTGTGTGGTCAGAGACCGGAGCCCAGTGAGTGTTCAGAGAACAGAGACCGGAGCCCAGTGAGTGGTCAGAGAATAGAGACCGGAGCCCAGAGAGTGGCCAGAGATCAGAGACCGAAGCCCAGTGCGTGGTCAGAGAGCAGAGACCGAATCCCAGAGCGTGGTCAGAGAACAGAGACCGGAGCCCAGTGTGTGGTCAGAGAACAGAGACCGGAGCCCAGTGAGTGTTCAGAGAACAGAGACCGGAGCCCAGTGAGTGGTCAGAGAGCCGAGACCGGAGCCCAGTGAGTGGTCAGAGAACAGTGACCGGAGCCCAGTGAGTGGTCAGAGATCAGAGACTGGAGCCCAGTGCGTGGTCAGAGAGCAGAGACCGATTCCCAGAGCGTGGTCAGAGAACAGAGACCGGAGCCCAGTGTGTGGTCAGAGATCAGAGACTGGAGCCCAGTGCATGGTCAGAGAGCAGAGACCGATTCCCAGAGCGTGGTCAGAGAACAGAGACCGGAGCCCAGTGTGTGGTCAGAGAACAGAGCCCGGAGCCCAGTGAGTGGTCAGAGAGTAGAGACCGGAGCCCAGTGAGTGGTCAGAGAGCAGAGACCGGAGCCCACTGAGTGGTCAGAGAGCAGAGACCGGAGCCCAGTGAGTGGTCAGAGAATAGAGACCGGAGCCCAGAGAGTGGCCAGAGATCAGAGACCGAAGCCCAGTGCGTGGTCAGAGAGCAGAGTCCGAATCCCAGAGCGTCGTCAGAGAACAGAGACCGGAGCACAGTGTGTGGTCAGAGAACAGAGACCGGAGCCCAGTGAGTGGTCAGAAAACAGAGACTAGAGTCCAGTGAGTGGTCAGAAAACAGAGAACGGAGCCCAGTGAGTGGTCAGAGAACAGAGACCGGAGCCCAGTGAGTGGTCAGAGAACAGAGACCGGAGCCCAGTGAGTGGTCAGAGAGCAGAGACCGGAGCCCAGTGAGTGGTCAGAGAATAGAGACCGGAGCCCAGAGAGTGGCCAGAGATCAGAGACCGGAGCCCAGTGCGTGGTCAGAGAGCAGAGACTGAATCCCAGAGCGTGGTCAGAGAACAGAGACCGGAGCCCAGTGTGTGTTCAGAGAACAGAGACCGGAGTCCAGTGTATGGTCAGAGAACAGAGACCGTAGCCCAGTGAAGGGTCGGGAGTAGAGACCGGAGCCCAGTGTGTGGTCAGAGAGCAGAGACCGGAGCCCAGTGAGTGGTCAGAGAACAGAGACCGGAGCCCAGTGAGTAGTCAGGGAATGGAGGCCGGAGCCCAGTGAGTGGTCAGAGAACAGAGACCGGAGCCCGGTGAGTGGTCGGAGAACAGAGACCGGAGCCCACTGAGGAGGTCAGAGAGCAGAGACCGGAGCCCAGTGAGTGGTCAGAGAACAGAGACCGGAGCCCAGTGAATGGTCAGAGAGCAGAGACCGGAGCCCCGTGAGTGGTCAGAGAGCCGAGACCGGAGCCCAGTGAGTGGTCAGAGAGCAGTGACCGGAGCCCAGTGAGTGGTCAGAGATCAGAGACTGGAGCCCAGTGCGTGGTCAGAGAGCAGAGACCGATTCCCAGAGCGTGGTCAGAGAACAGAGACCGGAGCCCAGTGTGTGGTCAGAGAACAGAGCCCGGAGCCCAGTGAGTGGTCAGAGAGTAGAGACCGGAGCCCAGTGAGTGGTCAGAGAGCAGAGACCGGAGCCCAGTGAGTGGTCAGAGAGCAGAGACCGGAGCCCAGTGAGTGGTCAGAGAATAGAGACCGGAGCCCAGAGAGTGGCCAGAGATCAGAGACCGAAGCCCAGTGCGTGGTCAGAGAGCAGAGTCCGAATCCCAGAGCGTCGTCAGAGAACAGAGACCGGAGCACAGTGTGTGGTCAGAGAACAGAGACCGGAGCCCAGTGAGTGGTCAGAAAACAGAGACTAGAGTCCAGTGAGTGGTCAGACAACAGAGAACGGAGCCCAGTGAGTGGTCAGAGAACAGAGACCGGAGCCCAGTGAGTGGTCAGAGAACAGAGACCGGAGCCCAGTGAGTGGTCAGAGAGCAGAGACCGGAGCCCAGTGAGTGGTCAGAGAATAGAGACCGGAGACCAGAGATTGGCCAGAGATCAGAGACCGGAGCCCAGTGCGTGGTCAGAGAGCAGAGACTGAATCCCAGAGCGTGGTCAGAGAACAGAGACTGGAGCCCAGTGTGTGTTCAGAGAACAGAGACCGGAGTCCAGTGTATGGTCAGAGAACAGAGACCGTAGCCCAGTGAAGGGTCGGGAGTAGAGACCGGAGCCCAGTGTGTGGTCAGAGAGCAGAGACCGGAGCCCAGTGAGTGGTCAGAGAACAGAGACCGGAGCCCAGTGAGTAGTCAGGGAATGGAGGCCGGAGCCCAGTGAGTGGTCAGAGAACAGAGACCGGAGCCCGGTGAGTGGTCGGAGAACAGAGACCGGAGCCCACTGAGGAGGTCAGAGAGCAGAGACCGGAGCCCAGTGAGTGGTCAGAGAACAGAGACCGGAGCCCAGTGAATGGTCAGAGAGCAGAGACCGGAGCCCCGTGAGTGGTCAGAGAGCAGTGACCGGAGCCCAGTGAGTGGACAGAGAACAGAGACCGGAGCTCAGTGAGTAGTCAGGGAATGGAGGCCCGAGCCCAGTGAGAGGTCAGGGAATGGAGGCCGGAGCCCAGTGAGTGCTCAGAGAACAGAGACCGGAGCCCAGTGAGTGGTCAGAGAGCAGAGACCGGACCCAGTGAGTGGTAGAGAACAGAGACCGGAGCCCAGTGAGTGGTCGGAGAACAGAGAACGGAGCCCAGTGAGTGGTGAGAGAACAGAGACCGGAGCCCAGTGAGTGGTCAGAGAGCAGAGACCGGACCCAGTGAGTGGTCAGAGAACAGAGACCGGAGCCCAGTGAGTGGTCAGAGAACAGAGAATTGAGCCCAGTGAGTGGTCAGAGAACAGAGACCAGAGCACTGTGAGTGGTCAGAGAACAGAGACCGGAGCCCAGTGAGTGGTCAGAGAGCAGAGACCGGACCCAGTGAGTGGTCAGAGAACAGAGACCGGAGCCCAGTGAGTGGTCAGAGAACGGGGCCCAGTGAGTGGTCAGAGAACAGAGACCGGAGCCCAGTGAGTGGTCAGAGAGCAGAGACCGGACCCAGTGAGTGGTCAGAGAACAGAGACCGGAGCCCAGTGAGTGGTCAGAGAACTGAGAACGGAGCCCAGTGAGTGGTCAGAGAACAGAGACCAGAGCCCAGTGAGTGGTCAGAAAACAGAGACTGGAGTCCAGTGAGTGGTCAGACAACAGAGAACGGAGCCCAGTGAGTGGTCAGAGAACAGAGAACGGAGCCCAGTGAGTGGTCAGAGAACAGAGACCGGAGCCCACTGAGTGGTCAGAGAGCAGAGACCGGACCCAGTGAGTGGTCAGAGAGCAGAGACCGGAGCCCAGTGAGTGGTCAGAGAATAGAGACCGGAGCCCAGAGAGTGGCCAGAGATCAGAGACCGGAGCCCAGTGCGTGGTCAGAGAGCAGAGACCGAATCCCAGAGCGTGGTCAGAGAACAGAGACCGGAGCCCAGTGTGTGGTCAGAGAACAGAGACCGGAGCCCAGTGAGTGGTCAGAGAGCAGAGACCGGAGCCCAGTGAGTGGTCAGAGAACAGAGACCGGAGCCCAGTGAGTGGTCAGAAAACAGAGACTGGAGTCCAGTGAGTGGTCAGACAACAGAGAACGGAGCCCAGTGAGTGGTCAGAGAACAGAGACCGGATTCCAGTGCGTGGCCAGAGACCGGAGCCCAGTGAATGGTCGAGAGCAGAGACCGGAGCCCAGTGAGTGGTCAGAGAACAGAGACCGGAGCCCAGTGAGAGGTCAGAGAGCAGAGACCAGAGCCCAGTGACTGGCCGAAGAACAGAGACCAGATCCCAGTGAGTGGTGAGAGAACAGAGACCGGATCCCAGTGAGTGGTCAGAGAACAGAGACTGGATCCCAGTGAAGGGTCGGGGGCAGAGACCGGAGCCCAGTCTGTGTTCAGAGAGCAGAGACCGGAGCCCAGTGAGTGGTCAGAGAACAGAGACCGGAGCCCAGTGAGTAGTCAGGGAATAGAGGCCGGAGCCCAGTGAGTGGTCAGAGAACAGAGACCGGAGCCCAGTGAGTGGTCAGAGAACAGAGACCGGAGCCCAGTGAGTGGTCAGAGAGCAGAGACCGGAGCCCAGTGAGTGGTCAGAGAACAGAGACCGGAGCCCAGTGAGTCGTCAGAGAACAGAGAACGGACCTAGTGAGTGGTCCGAGAACAGAGACCGGAGCCCAGTGAGTGGTCAGAGAACAGAGAACGGAGCCCAGTGAGTGGTCAGAGAACAGAGACCGGAGCCCAGTGAGTGGTCAGAGAGCAGAGACCGGACCCAGTGAGTGGTCAGAGAACAGAGACCAGAGCCCAGTGAGTGGTAGGAGAACACAAACCGGAGCCCAGTGAGGTTTCAGAGAGCAGAGCCGAGATTCCAGTGCGTGGCCAGAGTCCGGAGCCCAGTGAAGGGTCGAGAGCAGAGACCGGAGCCCAGTGAGTGGTCAGAGAACAGAGACCAGAGCCCAGTGAGTGGTAGGAGAACACAAACCGGACCCAGTGAGTGGTCAGAGAGCAGAGACCGGAGCCCAGTGAGTGGTCAGAGATCAGAGACCGGAGCCCAGTGCGTGGTCAGAGAGCAGAGACCGAATCCCAGAGCGTGGTCAGAGAACAGAGACCGGAGCCCAGTGTGTGGTCAGAGAACAGAGACCGGAGCCCAGTGAGTGGTCAGAGAACAGAGACCGGAGCCCTGTGAGTGGTCAGAAAACAGAGACTGGAGTCCAGTGAGTGGGCAGACAACAGAGAACGGAGCCCAGTGAGTGGTCAGAGAGCAGAGCCCAGTGAGTGGTAGGAGAACACAAACCGGAGCCCAGTGAGTGGTCAGAGAGCAGAGCCCAGATTCCAGTGCATGGCCAGAGACCGGAGCACAGTGAGTGGTCAGAGAGCAGAGACCGGAGCCCAGTGACTGGCCGAAGAACAGAGACCGGATCCCAGTGAGTGGTGAGAGAACAGAGACCGGATCCCAGTGAGTGGTCAGAGAACAGAGACGGGATCCCAGTGTATGGTCAGAGAACAGAGACCGGAGCCCAGTTAAGGGTCGGGGGCAGAGACCGGAGCCCAGTGTGTGTTCAGAGAGCAGAGACCGGAGCCCAGTGAGTGGTCAGAGAACAGAGACCGGAGCCCAGTGAGTAGTCAGGGAATGGAGGCCGGAGCCCAATGAGTGGCCAGAGAAGAGAGAACTGAGCCCAGTGAGTGGTCAGAGAACAGAGACCGGAGCCCAGTGAGTGGTCAGAGAGCAGAGACCAGAGCCCAGTGAGTGGTCAGAGAACAGAGACCGGAGCCCAGTGAGTCGTCAGAGAACAGAGACCGGAGCCCAGTGAGTGGTCAGAGAACAGAGAACGGAGCCCAGTGAGTGGTCAGAGAACAGAGACCAGAGCCCAGTGAGTGGTCAGAGAGCAGAGACCGGACCCAGTGAGTGGTCAGAGAACAGAGACCAGAGCCCAGTGAGTGGTCAGCGAACAGAGAATGGAGCCCAGTGAGTGGTCAGAGAACAGAGACCAGAGCCCAGTGAGTGGTCAGAAAACAGAGACTGGAGTCCAGTGAGTGGTCAGACAACAGAGAACGGAGCCCAGTGAGTGCTCAGAGAACAGAGACCAGAGCCCAGTGAGTGGTAGGAGAACAGAAACCGGAGCCCAGTGAGGGTTCAGAGAGCAGAGCCCAGATTCCAGTGCGTGGCCAGAGTCCGGAGCCCAGTGAAGGGTCGAGAGCAGAGACCGGAGACCAGTGAGTGGTGAGAGAACAGAGACCAGAGCCCAGTGAGTGGTAGGAGAACACAAACCGGACCCAGTGAGTGGTCAGAGAGCAGAGACCGGAGCCCAGTGAGTGGTCAGAGAATAGAGACCGGAGCCCAGAGAGTGGCCAGAGATCAGAGACCGGAGCCCAGTGCGTGGTCAGAGAGCAGAGACCGAATCCCAGAGCGTGGTCAGAGAACAGAGACCGGAGCCCAGTGTGTGGTCAGAGAACAGAGACCGGAGCCCAGTGAGTGGTCAGAGAGCAGAGACCGGAGCCCAGTGAGTGGTCAGAGAACAGAGACCGGAGCCCAGTGAGTGGTCAGAAAACAGAGACTGGAGTCCAGTGAGTGGTCAGACAACAGAGATCGGAGCCCAGTGAGTGGTCAGAGAACAGAGATCAGAGCCCAGTGAGTGGTAGGAGAACACAAACCGGAGCCCAGTGAGTGGTCAGAGAGCAGAGCCCAGATTCCAGTGCGTGGCCAGAGACCGGAGCCCAGTGAATGGTCGAGAGCAGAGACTGGAGCCCAGTGAGTGGTCAGAGAACAGAGACTGGAGCCCAGTGAGTGGTCAGAGAGCAGAGACCGGAGCCCAGTGACTGGCCGAAGAACAGAGACCGGATCCCAGTGAGTGGTGAGAGAACAGAGACCGGATCCCAGTGAGTGGTCAGAGAACAGAGACTGGATCCCAGTGTATGGTCAGAGAACAGAGACTGGAGCCCAGTGAAGGGTCGGGAGCAGAGACCGGAGCCCAGTGTGTGGTCAGAGAGCAGAGACCGGAGCCCAGTGAGTGGTCAGAGAACAGAGACCGGAGCCCATTGAGTACTCAGGGAATGGAGGCCGGAGCCCAGTGAGTGGTCAGAGAACACAGACCGGAGCCCAGTGAGTGGTCAGAGAACAGAGACCGGAGCCCTGTGAGTGGACAGAGAGCAGAGACCGGAGCCCAGTGAGTGGTCAGAGAACAGAGACCGGAGCCCAGTGAATGGTCAGAGAGCAGATACCGGAGCCCCGTGAGTGGTCAGAGAGCAGTGACCGGAGCCCAGTGAGTGGTCAGAGAACAGAGACCGGAGCCCAGTGAGTAGTCAGGGAATGGAGGCCCGAGCCCAGTGTGAGGTCAGGGAATGGAGGCCGGAGCCCAGTGAGTGGTTAGAGAACAGAGACCGGAGCCCAGTGAGTAGTCAGGGAATGGAGGCCGGAGCCCAGTGAGTGGTCAGAGAACAGAGACCGGAGCCCAGTGTGTGGTCAGAGAACAGAGACCGGAGCCCAGTGAGTGGTCAGAGAGCAGAGACCGGAGCCCAGTGAGTCGTCAGAGAACCGAGAACGGACCCAGTGAGTGGTCAGAGAACAGAGACCGGAGCCCAGTGAGTGGTCAGAGAACAGAGAACGGAACCCAGTTAGTGGTCAGAGAACAGAGACTGGAGCCCAGTGAGTGGTCAGAGAGCAGAGACCGGACCCAGTGAGTGGTCAGAGAACAGAGACCGGAGCCCACTGAGTGGTCAGCGAACAGAGAATGGAGCCCAGTGAGTGGTCAGAGAACAGAGACCGGAGCCCTGTGAGTGGTCAGAAAACAGAGACTGGAGTCCAGTGAGTGGGCAGACAACAGAGAACGGAGCCCAGTGAGTGGTCAGAGAACAGAGAGCAGAGCCCAGTGAGTGGTAGGAGAACACAAACCGGAGCCCAGTGAGTGGTCAGAGAGCAGAGCCCAGATTCCAGTGCATGGCCAGAGACCGGAGACCAGTGAATGGTCGAGAGCAGAGACCGGAGCCCAGTGAGTGGTCAGAGAACAGAGACCGGAGCCCAGTGAGTGGTCAGAGAGCAGAGACCGGAGCCCAGTGACTGGCCGAAGAACAGAGACCGGATCCCAGTGAGTGGTGAGAGAACAGAGACCGGATCCCAGTGAGTGGTCAGAGAACAGAGACTGGATCCCAGTGTATGGTCAGAGAACAGAGACCGGAGCCCAGTTAAGGGTCGGGGGCAGAGACCGGAGCCCAGTGTGTGTTCAGAGAGCAGAGACCGGAGCCCAGTGAGTGGTCAGAGAACAGAGACCGGAGCCCAGTGAGTAGTCAGGGAATGGAGGCCGGAGCCCAATGAGTGGTCAGAGAAGAGAGAACTGAGCCCAGTGAGTGGTCAGAGAACAGAGACCGGAGCCCAGTGAGTGGTCAGAGAGCAGAGACCAGAGCCCAGTGAGTGGTCAGAGAACAGAGACCGGAGCCCAGTGAGTCGTCAGAGAACAGAGACCGGAGCCCAGTGAGTGGTCAGAGAACAGAGAACGGAGCCCAGTGAGTGGTCAGAGAACAGAGACCAGAGCCCAGTGAGTGGTCTGGGAGCAGAGACCGGACCCAGTGAGTGGTCAGAGAACAGAGACCAGAGCCCAGTGAGTGGTCAGCGAACAGAGAATGGAGCCCAGTGAGTGGTCAGAGAACAGAGACCAGAGCCCAGTGAGTGGTCAGAAAACAGAGACTGGAGTCCAGTGAGTGGTCAGACAACAGAGAACGGAGCCCAGTGAGTGCTCAGAGAACAGAGACCAGAGCCCAGTGAGTGGTAGGAGAACAGAAACCGGAGCCCAGTGAGGGTTCAGAGAGCAGAGCCCAGATTCCAGTGCGTGGCCAGAGTCCGGAGCCCAGTGAAGGGTCGAGAGCAGAGACCGGAGCCCAGTGAGTGGTGAGAGAACAGAGACCGGAGCCCAGTGACTGGCCGAAGAACAGAGACCGGATCCCAGTGAGTGGTGAGAGAACAGAGACCGGATCCCAGTGAGTGGTCAGAGAACAGAGACTGGATCCCAGTGTATGGTCAGAGAACAGAGACCGGAGCCCAGTGAAGGGTCGGGAACAGAGACCGGAGCCCAGTGTGTGGTCAGAGAGCAGAGACCGGAGCCCAGTGAGTGGTCAGAGAACAGAGACCGGAGCCCAGTGAGTAGTCAGGGAATGGAGGCCGGAGCCCAGTGAGTGGTCAGAGAACAGAGAACGGAGCCCAGTGAGTGGTCAGAGAACAGAGACCGGAGCCCAGTGAGTGGTCAGAGAGCAGAGACCGGAGCCCAGTGAGTGGTCAGAGAACAGAGACCGGAGCCCAGTGAGTGGTCAGAGAACAGAGAACGGAGCCCAGTGAGTGGTCAGAGAACAGAGACCGGAGCCCAGTGAGTGGTCAGAGAGCAGAGACCGGTCCCAGTGAGTGGTCAGAGAACAGAGACCAGAGCCCAGTGAGTGGTCAGCGAACAGAGAATGGAGCCCAGTGAGTGGACAGAGAACAGAGACCAGAGCCCAGTGAGTGGTCAGAAAACAGAGACTGGAGTCCAGTGAGTGGTCAGACAACAGAGAACGGAGCCCAGTGAGTGGTCAGAGAACAGAGACCAGAGCCCAGTGAGTGGTAGGAGAACACAAACCGGAACCCAGTGAGGGTTCAGAGAGCAGAGCCCAGATTCCAGTGCGTGGCTAGAGTCCAAGCCCAGTGAAGGGTCGAGAGCAGAGACCGGAGTCCAGTGAGTGGTCAGAGAACAGAGACCAGAGCCCCGTGAGTGGTAGGAGAACACAAACCGGACCCAGTGAGTGGTCAGAGAGCAGAGACCGGAGCCCAGTGAGTGGTCAGAGAATAGAGACCGGAGCCCAGAGAGTGGCCAGAGATCAGAGACCGGCGCCCAGTGCGTGGTCAGAGAGCAGAGACCGAATCCCACAGCATGGTCAGAGAACAGAGACCGGAGCCCAGTGTGTGGTCAGAGAACAGAGTCCGGAGCCCAGTGAGTGGTCAGAGAACAGAGACCGGAGCCCAGTGTGTGGTCAGAGAACAGAGTCCGGAGCCCAGTGAGTGGTCAGAGAGCAGAGACCGGAGCCCTGTGAGTGGTCAGAGTACAGAGACTGGAGCCCAGTGAGTGGTCAAAGAACAGAGACTGGAGACCAGTGATGGCCAGAGAGAAGAGACTGGAGTCCAGTGAGTGGTCTGAGACCGGAGCCCAGTGAGTGGTCAGAGAACAGAGACCGGAGCCCAGTGAGTGGTCAGAGAACAGAGACCCGAGCCCAGTGAGTGGTCAGAAAACAGAGGCTGGAGTCCAGTGAGTGGTCAGACAACAGAGAACGGAGCCCAGTGAGTGGTCAGAGAACAGAGAGCAGAGCCCAGTGAGTGGTAGGAGAACACAAACCGGAGCCTAGTGAGTGGTCAGAGAACAGAGAGCAGAGCCCAGTGAGTGGTAGGAGAACACAAACCGGAGCCCAGTGAGTGGTCAGAGAGGAGAGCCCAGATTCCAGTGCGTGGCCAGAGTCCGGAGCCCAGTGAAGGGTCGAGAGCAGAGACCGGAGTCCAGTGAGTGGTCAGAGAACAGAGACCAGAGCCCCGTGAGTGGTAGGAGAACACCAACCGGACCCAGTGAGTGGTCAGAGAGCAGAGACCGGAGCCCAGTGAGTGGTCAGAGAATAGAGACCGGAGCCCAGAGAGTGGCCAGAGATCAGAGACCGGCACCCAGTGCGTGGTCAGAGAGCAGAGACCGAATCCCACAGCATGGTCAGAGAACAGAGACCGGAGCCCAGTGTGTGGTCAGAGAACAGAGTCCGGAGCCCAGTGAGTGGTCAGAGAGCAGAGACCGGAGCCCAGTGAGTGGTCAGAGAACAGAGACCGGAGCCCAGTGAGTGGTCAGAAAACAGAGGCTGGAGTCCAGTGAGTGGTCAGACAACAGAGAACGGAGCCCAGTGAGTGGTCAGAGAACAGAGAGCAGAGCCCAGTGAGTGGTAGGAGAACACAAACCGGAGCCTAGTGAGTGGTCAGAGAACAGAGAGCAGAGCCCAGTGAGTGGTAGGAGAACACAAACCGGAGCCCAGTGAGTGGTCAGAGAGGAGAGCCCAGATTCCAGTGCGTGGCAAGAGACCGGAGCCCAGTGAGTGGTCGAGAGCAGAGACCGGAGCCCAGTGAGTGGTCAGAGAACAGAGACCGGAGCCCAGTGAGTGGTCAGAGACCGGAGCCCAGTGACTGGCCGAAGAACAGAGACCGGATCCCAGTGAGTGGTGAGAGAACAGAGACCGGATCCCAGTGAGTGGTCAGAGAACAGAGACTGGATCCCAGTGTATGGTCAGAGAACAGAGACCGGAGCCCAGTGAAGGGTCGGGAGCAGAGACCGGAGCCCAGTGAGTGGTCAGAGAGCAGAGACCGGAGCCCAGTGAGTCATCAGAGAACAGAGAACGGACCCAGTGAGTGGTCAGAGAACAGAGACCGGAGCCCAGTGAGTGGTCAGAGAACAGAGAACGGAGCCCTGTGAGTGGTCAGAGAACAGAGACCGGAGCCCAGTGACTGGCCGAAGAACAGAGACCGGATCCCAGTGAGTGGTGAGAGAACAGAGACCGGATCCCAGTGAGTGGTCAGAGAACAGAGACTGGATCCCAGTGTATGGTCAGAGAACAGAGACCGGAGCCCAGTGAAGGGTCGGGAGCAGAGACCGGAGCCCAGTGTGTGGTCAGAGAGCAGAGACCGGAGGCCAGTGAGTGGTCAGAGAACAGAGACCGGAGCCCAGTGAGTAGTTAGGGAATGGAGGCCGGAGCCCCGTGAGTGGTCAGAGAACAGAGACCGGAGCCCAGTGAGTGGTCAGAGAACAGAGACCGGAGCCCAGTGTGTTGTCAGAGAGCAGAGACAGGAGCCCAGTGACTGGCCGAAGAACAGAGACCGGATCCCAGTGAGTGGTGAGAGAACAGAGACCGGATCCCAGTGAGTGGTCAGAGAACAGAGACTGGATCCCAGTGTATGGTCAGAGAACAGAGACCGGAGCCCAGTGAAGGGTCGGGAGCAGAGACCGGAGCCCAGTGTGTGGTCAGAGAGCAGAGACCGGAGCCCAGTGAGTGGTCAGAGAACAGAGACCGGAGCCCAGTGAGTAGTTAGGGAATGGAGGCCGGAGCCCCGTGAGTGGTCAGAGAACAGAGACCGGAGCCCAGTGAGTGGTCAGTAAACAGAGACCGGAGCCCAGTGAGTTGTCAGAGAGCAGAGACCGGAGCCCAGTGAGTGGTCAGAGAACAGAGACCGGAGCCCAGTGAGTCGTCAGAGAACAGAGAACGGACCCAGTGAGTGGTCAGAGAACAGAGACCAGAGCCCAGTGAGTGGTCAGAGAACAGAGACCGGAGCCCAGTTAGTGGTCAGAGAACAGTGACCGGAGCCCAGTGAGTAGTCAGGGAATGGAGGCCGGAGCCCAGTGAGTGGTCAGAGAACAGAGACCGGAGCCCAGTGAGTGGTCAGAGAACAGAGACCGGAGCCCAGTGAGTGGTCAGAGAGCAGAGACCGGAGCCCAGTGAGTGGTCAGAGAACAGAGACCGGAGCCCAGTGAGTCGTCAGAGAACAGAGAACGGACCCAGTGAGTGGTCAGAGAACAGAGACCGGAGCCCAGTAAGTGGTCAGATAAAAGAGAATGGAGCCCAGTGAGTGGTCAGAGAACAGAGACTAGAGCCCAGTGAGTGGTCAGAAAACAGAGACGGGAGTCCAGTGAGTGGTCAGACAACAGAGAACGGAGCCCAGTGAGTGGTCAGAGAACAGAGAGCAGAGCCCAGTGAGTGGTAGGAGAACACAAACCGGAGCCTAGTGAGTGGTCAGAGAACAGAGAGCAGAGCCCAGTGAGTGGTAGGAGAACACAAACCGGAGCCCAGTGAGTGGTCAGAGAGGAGAGCCCAGATTCCAGTGCGTGGCCAGAGTCCGGAGCCCAGTGAAGGGTCGAGAGCAGAGACCGGAGTCCAGTGAGTGGTCAGAGAACAGAGACCAGAGCCCCGTGAGTGGTAGGAGAACACCAACCGGACCCAGTGAGTGGTCAGAGAGCAGAGACCGGAGCCCAGTGAGTGGTCAGAGAATAGAGACCGGAGCCCAGAGAGTGGCCAGAGATCAGAGACCGGCGCCCAGTGCGTGGTCAGAGAGCAGAGACCGAATCCCACAGCATGGTCAGAGAACAGAGACCGGAGCCCAGTGTGTGGTCAGAGAACAGAGTCCGGAGCCCAGTGAGTGGTCAGAGAGCAGAGACCGGAGCCCAGTGAGTGGTCAGAGAACAGAGACTGGAGTCCAGTGAGTGGTCAGACAACAGAGAACGGAGCCCAGTGAGTGGTCAGAGAACAGAGACCAGAGCCCAGTGAGTGGTAGGAGAACACAAACCGGAACCCAGTGAGGGTTCAGAGAGCAGAGCCCAGATTCCAGTGCGTGGCTAGAGTCCAAGCCCAGTGAAGGGTCGAGAGCAGAGACCGGAGTCCAGTGAGTGGTCAGAGAACAGAGACCAGAGCCCCGTGAGTGGTAGGAGAACACAAACCGGACCCAGTGAGTGGTCAGAGAGCAGAGACCGGAGCCCAGTGAGTGGTCAGAGAATAGAGACCGGAGCCCAGAGAGTGGCCAGAGATCAGAGACCGGCGCCCAGTGCGTGGTCAGAGAGCAGAGACCGAATCCCACAGCATGGTCAGAGAACAGAGACCGGAGCCCAGTGTGTGGTCAGAGAACAGAGTCCGGAGCCCAGTGAGTGGTCAGAGAACAGAGACCGGAGCCCAGTGTGTGGTCAGAGAACAGAGTCCGGAGCCCAGTGAGTGGTCAGAGAGCAGAGACCGGAGCCCTGTGAGTGGTCAGAGTACAGAGACTGGAGCCCAGTGAGTGGTCAAAGAACAGAGACTGGAGACCAGTGATGGCCAGAGAGAAGAGACTGGAGTCCAGTGAGTGGTCTGAGACCGGAGCCCAGTGAGTGGTCAGAGAACAGAGACCGGAGCCCAGTGAGTGGTCAGAGAACAGAGACCCGAGCCCAGTGAGTGGTCAGAAAACAGAGGCTGGAGTCCAGTGAGTGGTCAGACAACAGAGAACGGAGCCCAGTGAGTGGTCAGAGAACAGAGAGCAGAGCCCAGTGAGTGGTAGGAGAACACAAACCGGAGCCTAGTGAGTGGTCAGAGAACAGAGAGCAGAGCCCAGTGAGTGGTAGGAGAACACAAACCGGAGCCCAGTGAGTGGTCAGAGAGGAGAGCCCAGATTCCAGTGCGTGGCCAGAGTCCGGAGCCCAGTGAAGGGTCGAGAGCAGAGACCGGAGTCCAGTGAGTGGTCAGAGAACAGAGACCAGAGCCCCGTGAGTGGTAGGAGAACACCAACCGGACCCAGTGAGTGGTCAGAGAGCAGAGACCGGAGCCCAGTGAGTGGTCAGAGAATAGAGACCGGAGCCCAGAGAGTGGCCAGAGATCAGAGACCGGCACCCAGTGCGTGGTCAGAGAGCAGAGACCGAATCCCACAGCATGGTCAGAGAACAGAGACCGGAGCCCAGTGTGTGGTCAGAGAACAGAGTCCGGAGCCCAGTGAGTGGTCAGAGAGCAGAGACCGGAGCCCAGTGAGTGGTCAGAGAACAGAGACCGGAGCCCAGTGAGTGGTCAGAAAACAGAGGCTGGAGTCCAGTGAGTGGTCAGACAACAGAGAACGGAGCCCAGTGAGTGGTCAGAGAACAGAGAGCAGAGCCCAGTGAGTGGTAGGAGAACACAAACCGGAGCCTAGTGAGTGGTCAGAGAACAGAGAGCAGAGCCCAGTGAGTGGTAGGAGAACACAAACCGGAGCCCAGTGAGTGGTCAGAGAGGAGAGCCCAGATTCCAGTGCGTGGCAAGAGACCGGAGCCCAGTGAGTGGTCGAGAGCAGAGACCGGAGCCCAGTGAGTGGTCAGAGAACAGAGACCGGAGCCCAGTGAGTGGTCAGAGACCGGAGCCCAGTGACTGGCCGAAGAACAGAGACCGGATCCCAGTGAGTGGTGAGAGAACAGAGACCGGATCCCAGTGAGTGGTCAGAGAACAGAGACTGGATCCCAGTGTATGGTCAGAGAACAGAGACCGGAGCCCAGTGAAGGGTCGGGAGCAGAGACCGGAGCCCAGTGAGTGGTCAGAGAGCAGAGACCGGAGCCCAGTGAGTCATCAGAGAACAGAGAACGGACCCAGTGAGTGGTCAGAGAACAGAGACCGGAGCCCAGTGAGTGGTCAGAGAACAGAGAACGGAGCCCTGTGAGTGGTCAGAGAACAGAGACCGGAGCCCAGTGACTGGCCGAAGAACAGAGACCGGATCCCAGTGAGTGGTGAGAGAACAGAGACCGGATCCCAGTGAGTGGTCAGAGAACAGAGACTGGATCCCAGTGTATGGTCAGAGAACAGAGACCGGAGCCCAGTGAAGGGTCGGGAGCAGAGACCGGAGCCCAGTGTGTGGTCAGAGAGCAGAGACCGGAGGCCAGTGAGTGGTCAGAGAACAGAGACCGGAGCCCAGTGAGTAGTTAGGGAATGGAGGCCGGAGCCCCGTGAGTGGTCAGAGAACAGAGACCGGAGCCCAGTGAGTGGTCAGAGAACAGAGACCGGAGCCCAGTGTGTTGTCAGAGAGCAGAGACAGGAGCCCAGTGACTGGCCGAAGAACAGAGACCGGATCCCAGTGAGTGGTGAGAGAACAGAGACCGGATCCCAGTGAGTGGTCAGAGAACAGAGACTGGATCCCAGTGTATGGTCAGAGAACAGAGACCGGAGCCCAGTGAAGGGTCGGGAGCAGAGACCGGAGCCCAGTGTGTGGTCAGAGAGCAGAGACCGGAGCCCAGTGAGTGGTCAGAGAACAGAGACCGGAGCCCAGTGAGTAGTTAGGGAATGGAGGCCGGAGCCCCGTGAGTGGTCAGAGAACAGAGACCGGAGCCCAGTGAGTGGTCAGTAAACAGAGACCGGAGCCCAGTGAGTTGTCAGAGAGCAGAGACCGGAGCCCAGTGAGTGGTCAGAGAACAGAGACCGGAGCCCAGTGAGTCGTCAGAGAACAGAGAACGGACCCAGTGAGTGGTCAGAGAACAGAGACCAGAGCCCAGTGAGTGGTCAGAGAACAGAGACCGGAGCCCAGTTAGTGGTCAGAGAACAGTGACCGGAGCCCAGTGAGTAGTCAGGGAATGGAGGCCGGAGCCCAGTGAGTGGTCAGAGAACAGAGACCGGAGCCCAGTGAGTGGTCAGAGAACAGAGACCGGAGCCCAGTGAGTGGTCAGAGAGCAGAGACCGGAGCCCAGTGAGTGGTCAGAGAACAGAGACCGGAGCCCAGTGAGTCGTCAGAGAACAGAGAACGGACCCAGTGAGTGGTCAGAGAACAGAGACCGGAGCCCAGTAAGTGGTCAGATAAAAGAGAATGGAGCCCAGTGAGTGGTCAGAGAACAGAGACTAGAGCCCAGTGAGTGGTCAGAAAACAGAGACGGGAGTCCAGTGAGTGGTCAGACAACAGAGAACGGAGCCCAGTGAGTGGTCAGAGAACAGAGAGCAGAGCCCAGTGAGTGGTAGGAGAACACAAACCGGAGCCTAGTGAGTGGTCAGAGAACAGAGAGCAGAGCCCAGTGAGTGGTAGGAGAACACAAACCGGAGCCCAGTGAGTGGTCAGAGAGGAGAGCCCAGATTCCAGTGCGTGGCCAGAGTCCGGAGCCCAGTGAAGGGTCGAGAGCAGAGACCGGAGTCCAGTGAGTGGTCAGAGAACAGAGACCAGAGCCCCGTGAGTGGTAGGAGAACACCAACCGGACCCAGTGAGTGGTCAGAGAGCAGAGACCGGAGCCCAGTGAGTGGTCAGAGAATAGAGACCGGAGCCCAGAGAGTGGCCAGAGATCAGAGACCGGCGCCCAGTGCGTGGTCAGAGAGCAGAGACCGAATCCCACAGCATGGTCAGAGAACAGAGACCGGAGCCCAGTGTGTGGTCAGAGAACAGAGTCCGGAGCCCAGTGAGTGGTCAGAGAGCAGAGACCGGAGCCCAGTGAGTGGTCAGAGAACAGAGACCGGAGCCCAGTGAGTGGTCAGAAAACAGAGGCTGGAGTCCAGTGAGTGGTCAGACAACAGAGAACGGAGCCCAGTGAGTGGTCAGAGAACAGAGAGCAGAGCCCAGTGAGTGGTAGGAGAACACAAACCGGAGCCTAGTGAGTGGTCAGAGAACAGAGAGCAGAGCCCAGTGAGTGGTAGGAGAACACAAACCGGAGCCCAGTGAGTGGTCAGAGAGGAGAGCCCAGATTCCAGTGCGTGGCAAGAGACCGGAGCCCAGTGAGTGGTCGAGAGCAGAGACCGGAGCCCAGTGAGTGGTCAGAGAACAGAGACCGGAGCCCAGTGAGTGGTCAGAGACCGGAGCCCAGTGACTGGCCGAAGAACAGAGACCGGATCCCAGTGAGTGGTGAGAGAACAGAGACCGGATCCCAGTGAGTGGTCAGAGAACAGAGACTGGATCCCAGTGTATGGTCAGAGAACAGAGACCGGAGCCCAGTGAAGGGTCGGGAGCAGAGACCGGAGCCCAGTGAGTGGTCAGAGAGCAGAGACCGGAGCCCAGTGAGTCATCAGAGAACAGAGAACGGACCCAGTGAGTGGTCAGAGAACAGAGACCGGAGCCCAGTGAGTGGTCAGAGAACAGAGAACGGAGCCCTGTGAGTGGTCAGAGAACAGAGACCGGAGCCCAGTGACTGGCCGAAGAACAGAGACCGGATCCCAGTGAGTGGTGAGAGAACAGAGACCGGATCCCAGTGAGTGGTCAGAGAACAGAGACTGGATCCCAGTGTATGGTCAGAGAACAGAGACCGGAGCACAGTGAAGGGTCGGGAGCAGAGACCGGAGCCCAGTGTGTGGTCAGAGAGCAGAGACCGGAGCCCAGTGAGTGGTCAGAGAACAGAGACCGGAGCCCAGTGAGTAGTTAGGGAATGGAGGCCGGAGCCCCGTGAGTGGTCAGAGAACAGAGACCGGAGCCCAGTGAGTGGTCAGAGAACAGAGAACGGAGCCCAGTGAGTTGTCAGAGAGCAGAGACAGGAGCCCAGTGACTGGCCGAAGAACAGAGACCGGATCCCAGTGAGTGGTGAGAGAACAGAGACCGGATCCCAGTGAGTGGTCAGAGAACAGAGACTGGATCCCAGTGTATGGTCAGAGAACAGAGACCGGAGCCCAGTGAAGGGTCGGGAGCAGAGACCGGAGCCCAGTGTGTGGTCAGAGAGCAGAGACCGGAGCCCAGTGAGTGGTCAGAGAACAGAGACCGGAGCCCAGTGAGTAGTTAGGGAATGGAGGCCGGAGCCCCGTGAGTGGTCAGAGAACAGAGACCGGAGCCCAGTGAGTGGTCAGTAAACAGAGACCGGAGCCCAGTGAGTTGTCAGAGAGCAGAGACCGGAGCCCAGTGAGTGGTCAGAGAACAGAGACCGGAGCCCAGTGAGTCGTCAGAGAACAGAGAACGGACCCAGTGAGTGGTCAGAGAACAGAGACCAGAGCCCAGTGAGTGGTCAGAGAACAGAGACCGGAGCCCAGTTAGTGGTCAGAGAACAGTGACCGGAGCCCAGTGAGTAGTCAGGGAATGGAGGCCGGAGCCCAGTGAGTGGTCAGAGAACAGAGACCGGAGCCCAGTGAGTGGTCAGAGAACAGAGACCGGAGCCCAGTGAGTCGTCAGAGAACAGAGAACGGACCCAGTGAGTGGTCAGAGAACAGAGACCAGAGCCCAGTGAGTGGTCAGAGAACAGAGACCGGAGCCCAGTTAGTGGTCAGAGAACAGTGACCGGAGCCCAGTGAGTAGTCAGGGAATGGAGGCCGGAGCCCAGTGAGTGGTCAGAGAACAGAGACCGGAGCCCAGTGAGTGGTCAGAGAACAGAGACCGGAGCCAATGAGTGGTCAGAGAGCAGAGACCGGAGCCCAGTGAGTGGTCAGAGAACAGAGACCGGATCCCAGTGAGTCGTCAGAGAACAGAGAACGGACCCAGTGAGTGGTCAGAGAACAGAGACCGGAGCCCAGTGAGTGGTCAGGGAACAGAGAACGGAGCCCAGTGAGTGGTCAGAGAATAGAGACCGGAGCCCAGTGAGTGGTCAGAGAGCAGAGACCGGTCCCAGTGAGTGGTCAGAGAACAGAGACCGGAGCCCAGTGAGTGGTCAGCGAACAGAGAATGGAGCCCAGTGAGTGGTCAGAGAACAGAGACCAGAGCCCAGTGAGTGGTCAGAAAACAGAGACTGGAGTCCAGTGAGTGGTCAGACAACAGAGAACGGAGCCCAGTGAGTGGTCAGAGAACAGAGACCAGAGCCCAGTGAGTGGTAGGAGAACACAAACCGGAGCCCAGTGAGGGTTCAGAGAGCAGAGCCCAGATTCCAGTGCGTGGCCAGAGTCCGGAGCCCAGTGAAGGGTCGAGAGCAGAGACCGGAGCCAAGTGAGTGGTCAGAGAACAGAGACCAGAGCCCAGTGAGTGGTAGGAGAACACAAACCAGACCCAGTGAGTGGTCAGAGAGCAGAGACCGGAGCCCAGTGAGTGGTCAGAGAATAGAGACCGGAGCCCAGAGAGTGGCCAGAGATCAGAGACAGGAGCCCAGTGCGTGGTCAGAGAGCAGAGACCGAATCCCAGAGCGTGGTCAGAGAACAGAGACCGGAGCCCAGTGTGTGGTCAGAGAACAGAGTCCGGAGCCCAGTGAGTGGTCAGAGAGCAGAGACCGGAGCCCAGTGAGTGGTCAGAGAACAGAGACCGGAGCCCAGTGAGTGGTCAGAAAACAGAGGCTAGATTCCAGTGAGTGGTCAGACAACAGAGAACGGAGCCCAGTGAGTGTTCGGAGAACAGAGAGCAGAGCCCAGTGAGTGGTAGGAGAACACAAACCGGAGCCCAGTGAGTGGTCAGAGAGCAAAGCCCAGATTCCAGTGCGTGGCCAGAGACCGGAGCCCAGTGAATGGTCGACAGCAGAGCCCTGAGCCCAGTGAATGGTCGAGAGCAGAGACCGGAGCCCAGTGAGTGGTCAGAGAACAGAGATCGGAGCCCAGTGAGTGGTCAGAGAGCAGAGACCGGAGCCCAGTGACTGGCCGAAGAACAGAGACCGGATCCCAGTGAGTGGTGAGAGAACAGATACCGGATCCCAGTGAGTGGTCGGAGAACAGAGACTGGATCCCAGTGTATGGTCAGAGAACAGAGACCGGAGCCCAGTGAAGGGTCGGGAGCAGAGACCGGAGCCCAGTGTGTGTTCAGAGAACAGAGACCGGAGCCCAGTGAGTGGTCAGAGAGCAGAGACCGGAGCCCAGTGAGTGGTCAGAGAACACAGACCGGAGCCCAGTGAGTCGTCAGAGAACAGAGAACGGACCAAGTGAGTGGTCAGAGAACAGAGACCGGAGCCCAGTGAGTGGTCAGAGAACAGAGAACGGAGCCCAGTGAGTGGTCAGAGAACAGAGACCGGAGCCCAGTGACTGGCCGAAGAACAGAGACCGGATCCCAGTGAGTGGTGAGAGAACAGAGACCGGATCCCAGTGAGTGGTCAGAGAACAGAGACTGGATCCCAGTGTATGGTCAGAGAACAGAGACCGGAGCCCAGTGAAGGGTCGGGAGCAGAGACCGGAGCCCAGTGTGTGGTCAGAGAGCAGAGACCGGAGCCCAGTGAGTGGTCAGAGATCAGAGACCGGAGCCCAGTGCGTGGTCAGAGAGCAGAGACCGAATCCCAGAGCGTGGTCAGAGAACAGAGACCGGAGCCCAGTGTGTGGTCAGAGAACAGACTCCGGAGCCCAGTGAGTGGTCAGAGAGCTGAGACCGGAGCCCAGTGAGTGGTCAGAGAACGGAGACCGGAGCCCAGTGAGTGGTCAGAAAACAGAGGCTGGAGTCCAGTGAGTGGTCAGACAACAGAGAACGGAGCCCAGTGAGTGGTAGGAGAACACAAACCGGAGCCCAGTGAGTGGTCAGAGAGCAAAGCCCAGATTCCAGTGCGTGGCCAGAGACCGGAGCCCAGTGAATGGTCGACAGCAGAGACCTGAGCCCAGTGAATGGTCGAGAGCAGAGACCGGAGCCCAGTGAGTGGTCAGAGAACAGAGATCGGAGCCCAGTGAGTAGTCAGAGAGCAGAGACCGGAGCCCAGTGACTGGCCGAAGAACAGAGACCGGATCCCAGTGAGTGGTGAGAGAACAGATACCGGATCCCAGTGAGTGGTCGGAGAACAGAGACTGGATCCCAGTGTATGGTCAGAGAACAGAGACCGGAGCCCAGTGAAGGGTCGGGAGCAGAGACCGGAGCCCAGTGTGTGTTCAGAGAACAGAGACCGGAGCCCAGTGAGTGGTCAGAGAGCAGAGACCGGAGCCCAGTGAGTGGTCAGAGAACACAGACCGGAGCCCAGTGAGTCGTCAGAGAACAGAGAACGGACCAAGTGAGTGGTCAGAGAACAGAGACCGGAGCCCAGTGAGTGGTCAGAGAACAGAGAACGGAGCCCAGTGAGTGGTCAGAGAACAGAGACCGGAGCCCAGTGACTGGCCGAAGAACAGAGACCGGATCCCAGTGAGTGGTGAGAGAACAGAGACCGGATCCCAGTGAGTGGTCAGAGAACAGAGACTGGATCCCAGTGTATGGTCAGAGAACAGAGACCGGAGCCCAGTGAAGGGTCGGGAGCAGAGACCGGAGCCCAGTGTGTGGTCAGAGAGCAGAGACCGGAGCCCAGTGAGTGGTCAGAGATCAGAGACCGGAGCCCAGTGCGTGGTCAGAGAGCAGAGACCGAATCCCAGAGCGTGGTCAGAGAACAGAGACCGGAGCCCAGTGTGTGGTCAGAGAACAGACTCCGGAGCCCAGTGAGTGGTCAGAGAGCTGAGACCGGAGCCCAGTGAGTGGTCAGAGAACGGAGACCGGAGCCCAGTGAGTGGTCAGAAAACAGAGGCTGGAGTCCAGTGAGTGGTCAGACAACAGAGAACGGAGCCCAGTGAGTGGTAGGAGAACACAAACCGGAGCCCAGTGAGTGGTCAGAGATCAGAGCCCAGATTCCAGTGCGTGGCCAGAGACCGGAGCCCAGTGAGTGGTCAGAGAACAGAAACCAGAGCCCAGTGAGTGGTAGGAGAACACAAACTGGAGCCCAGTGAGTGGTCAGAGAGCAGAGCCCAGATTCCAGTGCGTGGCCAGAGACCGGAGCCCAGTGAAGGGTCGAGAGCAGAGACCGGAACCCAGTGTGTCGTCAGAGAACAGAGACCGGAGCCCAGTGAGTGGTGAGAGAACAGAGACCAGAGCCCAGTGAGTCGTCAGAGAGCAGAGACCGGAGCCAAGTGAGTGGTCAGAGAACAGAGAACGGAGCCCAGTGAGTGGTCAGAGAACAGAGACCGGAGCCCAGTGACTGGCCGAAGAACAGAGACCGGATCCCAGTGAGTGGTGAGAGAACAGAGACCGGATCCCAGTGAGTGGTCAGAGAACAGAGACTGGATCCCAGTGTATGGTCAGAGAACAGAGACCGGAGCCCAGTGAAGGGTCGGGAGCAGAGACCGGAGCCCAGTGTGTGGTCAGAGAGCAGAGACCGGAGCCCAGTAAGTGGTCAGAGATCAGAGACCGGAGCCCAGTGCGTGGTCAGAGAGCAGAGATCGAATCCCAGAGCGTGGTCAGAGAACAGAGACCGGAGCCCAGTGTGTGGTCAGAGAACAGACTCCGGAGCCCAGTGAGTGGTGAGAGAGCTGAGACCGGAGCCCAGTGAGTGGTCAGAGAACAGAGACCGGAGCCCAGTGAGTGGTCAGAAAACAGAGGCTGGAGTCCAGTGAGTGGTCAGACAACAGAGAACGGAGCCCAGTGAGTGGTAGGAGAACACAAACCGGAGCCCAGTGAGTGGTCAGAGATCAGAGCCCAGATTCCAGTGCGTGGCCAGAGACCGGAGCCCAGTGAGTGGTCAGAGAACAGAAACCAGAGCCCAGTGAGTGGTAGGAGAACACAAACTGGAGCCCAGTGAGTGGTCAGAGAGCAGAGCCCAGATTCCAGTGCGTGGCCAGAGACCGGAGCCCAGTGAAGGGTCGAGAGCAGAGACCGGAACCCAGTGTGTCGTCAGAGAACAGAGACCGGAGCCCAGTGAGTGGTGAGAGAACAGAGACCGGAGCCCAGTGAGTCGTCAGAGAGCAGAGACCGGAGCCCAGAGAGTGGTCAGAGAGCAGAAACCGGATCCCAGTGAGTGGTCAGAGAACAGAGACCGGAGCACAGTGAGTAGTCAGGGAATGGAGACCTGAGCCCAGTGAGAGGTCGAGAGCAGAGACCGGAGCCCAGTGAGTGGTCAGAGAACAGAGAACGGAGCCAGTGAGTGGTGAGAGAACAGAGACCAGAGCCCAGTGAGTGGTCAGAGAACAGAGACCGGAGCCCAGTGAGTGGTCAGAGAGCAGAGACCGGACCCAGTGATTGGTCAGAGAACAGAGACCGGAGCCCAGTGAGTGGTCAGAGAACAGAGACCGGAGCCCAGTGAGTGGTCAGAGAGCAGAGACCGGAGCCCTGTGAGTGGTCAGAGAGCAGAGACCGGACCCAGTGAGTGGTCAGAGAACAGAGACCGAAGCCCAGTGAGTGGTCAGAGAACGGAGCCCAGTGAGTGGTCAGAGAACAGAGACCGGAGCCCAGTGAGTGGTCAGAGAGCAGAGACCAGACCCAGTGAGTGGTCAGAGAACAGAGTCCGGAACCCAGTGAGTGGTCAGAGAACTGAGAACGGAGCCCAGTGAGTGGTCAGAGAGCAGAGACCAGAGCCCAGTGAGTGGTCAGAAAACAGAGACTGGAGTCTTGTGAGTGGTCAGACAACAGAGAAGGGAGCCCAGTGAGTGGTCAGAGAACAGAGAACGGAGCCCAGTGAGTTGTCAGAGAGCAGAGACCGGATCCCAGTGAGTGGTCAGAGAACAGAGACCGGAGCCCAGTGAGTAGTCAGGGAATGGAGACCTGAGCCCAGTGAGAGGTCGAGAGCAGAGACCGGAGCCCAGTGAGTGGTCAGAGAACAGAGAACGGAGCCAGTGAGTGGTGAGAGAACAGAGACCGGAGCCCAGTGAGTGGTCAGAGAGCAGAGACCGTACCCAGTGAGTGGTCAGAGAGCAGAGACCGGAGCCCAGTGAGTGGTCAGAGAACAGAGACCGGAGCCCAGTGAGTGGTCAGAGAGCAGAGACCGGAGCCCTGTGAGTGGTCAGAGAGCAGAGACCGGACCCAGTGAGTGGTCAGAGAACAGAGACCGGAGCCCAGTGAGTGGTCAGAGAACGGAGCCCAGTGAGTGGTCAGAGAACAGAGACCGGAGCCCAGTGAGTGGTCAGAGAGCAGAGACCAGACCCAGTGAGTGGTCAGAGAACAGAGACCGGAGCCCAGTGAGTGGTCAGAGAACTGAGAACGGAGCCCAGTGAGTGGTCAGAGAGCAGAGACCAGAGCCCAGTGAGTGGTCAGAAAACAGAGACCGGAGTCTTGTGAGTGGTCAGACAACAGAGAAGGGAGCCCAGTGAGTGGTTAGAGAACAGAGAACGGAGCCCAGTGAGTGGTCAGAGAGCAGTGACCGGAGCCCAGTGAGTGGTCAGAGAGCAGAGACCGGACCCAGTGAGTGTTCAGAGAACAGAGACCGGAGCCCAGTGAGTGGTCAGAGAACGGAGCCCAGTGAGTGGTCAGAGAACAGAGACCGGAGCCCAGTGAGTGGTCAGAGAGCAGAGACCGGAGCCCTGTGAGTGGTCAGAGAGCAGAGACCGGACCCAGTGAGTGGTCAGAGAACAGAGACCGGAGCCCAGTGAGTGGTCAGAGAACGGAGCCCAGTGAGTGGTCAGAGAACAGAGACCGGAGCCCAGTGAGTGGTCAGAGAGCAGAGACCAGACCCAGTGAGTGGTCAGAGAACAGAGACCGGAGCCCAGTGAGTGGTCAGAGAACTGAGAACGGAGCCCAGTGAGTGGTCAGAGAGCAGAGACCAGAGCCCAGTGAGTGGTCAGAAAACAGAGACTGGAGTCTTGTGAGTGGTCAGACAACAGAGAAGGGAGCCCAGTGAGTGGTCAGAGAACAGAGAACGGAGCCCAGTGAGTGGTCAGAGAGCAGAGACCGGAGCCCAGTGAGTGGTCAGAGAGCAGAGACCGGACCCAGTGAGTGTTCAGAGAACAGAGACCGGAGCCCAGTGAGTGGTCAGAGAACGGAGCCCAGTGAGTGGTCAGAGAACAGAGACCGGAGCCCAGTGAGTGGTCAGAGAGCAGAAACCGGACCTAGTGAGTGGTAGGAGAACACAAACCGGAGCCCAGTGCGTGGCCAGAGACCGGAGCCCAGTGAAGGGTCGAGAGCAGAGACCGGAGCCCAGTGTGTGGTCAGAGAGCAGAGACCGGAGCCCAGTGAGTGGTCAGAGAACAGAGACCAGAGCCCAGTGTGTGGTCAGACAACAGAGACCGGAGCCCAGTGTGTGGTCAGAGAACAGAGACCGGAGCCCAGTGAGAGGTCAGAGAGCAGACACCGGAGCCCAGTGAGTGGTCAGAGAACAGAGACCGGAGCCCAGTGAGTCGTCAGAGAGCAGAGACCGGAGCCCAGTGAAGGGTCGAGAGCACAGACGGGATCCCAGTGCGTGGTCAGAGAACAGAGACCGGAGCCCAGTGTGTGGTCAGAGAACAGAGACCGGAGCCCAGTGAGTGGTCAGAGAACAGGGACCGGAGCCCAGGGAGTGGCCAGAGAACAGAGACTGGAGCCCAGAGAGTGGCAAGTGATCAGAGACCGGATCCCAGTGCGTGGTCAGAGAACAGAGACCGGAGCCCAGTGTGTGGTCAGAGAACAGAGACCGGAGCCCTGTGAGTGGTCAGAGAGCAGAGACCGGAGCCCAGTGAGTGGTCAGAGAAACAGGGACCGGAGTCCAGTGAGTAGTCAGGGAATGGAGGCCCGAGCCCAGTGAGAGGTCAGGGAATGGAGGCCGGAGCCCAGTGAGTGGTCAGAGAACAGAGACCGGATCCCAGCGAGTGGCCAGAGATCAGAGACCGGAGCCCAGTGCGTGGTCAGAGAGCAGAGACCGGAGCCCAGTGATTGGTCAGAGAACAGAGACCGGAGCCCAGTGAGTGGTCAGAGAACAGAGACCGGAGCCCAGTGAGTGGTCAGAGAGCAGAGACCGGAGCCCTGTGAGTGGTCAGAGAGCAGAGACCGGACCCAGTGAGTGGTCAGAGAACAGAGACCGAAGCCCAGTGAGTGGTCAGAGAACGGAGCCCAGTGAGTGGTCAGAGAACAGAGACCGGAGCCCAGTGAGTGGTCAGAGAGCAGAGACCAGACCCAGTGAGTGGTCAGAGAACAGAGTCCGGAACCCAGTGAGTGGTCAGAGAACTGAGAACGGAGCCCAGTGAGTGGTCAGAGAGCAGAGACCAGAGCCCAGTGAGTGGTCAGAAAACAGAGACTGGAGTCTTGTGAGTGGTCAGACAACAGAGAAGGGAGCCCAGTGAGTGGTCAGAGAACAGAGAACGGAGCCCAGTGAGTTGTCAGAGAGCAGAGACCGGATCCCAGTGAGTGGTCAGAGAACAGAGACCGGAGCCCAGTGAGTAGTCAGGGAATGGAGACCTGAGCCCAGTGAGAGGTCGAGAGCAGAGACCGGAGCCCAGTGAGTGGTCAGAGAACAGAGAACGGAGCCAGTGAGTGGTGAGAGAACAGAGACCGGAGCCCAGTGAGTGGTCAGAGAGCAGAGACCGTACCCAGTGAGTGGTCAGAGAGCAGAGACCGGAGCCCAGTGAGTGGTCAGAGAACAGAGACCGGAGCCCAGTGAGTGGTCAGAGAGCAGAGACCGGAGCCCTGTGAGTGGTCAGAGAGCAGAGACCGGACCCAGTGAGTGGTCAGAGAACAGAGACCGGAGCCCAGTGAGTGGTCAGAGAACGGAGCCCAGTGAGTGGTCAGAGAACAGAGACCGGAGCCCAGTGAGTGGTCAGAGAACAGAGACCGGAGCCCAGTGAGTGGTCAGAGAACTGAGAACGGAGCCCAGTGAGTGGTCAGAGAGCAGAGACCAGAGCCCAGTGAGTGGTCAGAAAACAGAGACCGGAGTCTTGTGAGTGGTCAGACAACAGAGAAGGGAGCCCAGTGAGTGGTTAGAGAACAGAGAACGGAGCCCAGTGAGTGGTCAGAGAGCAGAGACCGGAGCCCAGTGAGTGGTCAGAGAGCAGAGACCGGACCCAGTGAGTGTTCAGAGAACAGAGACCGGAGCCCAGTGAGTGGTCAGAGAACGGAGCCCAGTGAGTGGTCAGAGAACAGAGACCGGAGCCCAGTGAGTGGTCAGAGAGCAGAAACCGGACCTAGTGAGTGGTAGGAGAACACAAACCGGAGCCCAGTGCGTGGCCAGAGACCGGAGCCCAGTGAAGGGTCGAGAGCAGAGACCGGAGCCCAGTGTGTGGTCAGAGAGCAGAGACCGGAGCCCAGTGAGTGGTCAGAGAACAGAGACCAGAGCCCAGTGTGTGGTCAGACAACAGAGACCGGAGCCCAGTGTGTGGTCAGAGAACAGAGACCGGAGCCCAGTGAGAGGTCAGAGAGCAGACACCGGAGCCCAGTGAGTGGTCAGAGAACAGAGACCGGAGCCCAGTGAGTCGTCAGAGAGCAGAGACCGGAGCCCAGTGAAGGGTCGAGAGCACAGACGGGATCCCAGTGCGTGGTCAGAGAACAGAGACCGGAGCCCAGTGTGTGGTCAGAGAACAGAGACCGGAGCCCAGTGAGTGGTCAGAGAACAGGGACCGGAGCCCAGGGAGTGGCCAGAGAACAGAGACTGGAGCCCAGCGAGTGGTCAGAGATCAGAGACCGGAGCCCAGTGCGTGGTCAGAGAGCAGAGACCGGATCCCAGAGCGTGGTCAGAGTACAGAGACCGGAGCCCAGTGTGTGGTCAGAGAACAGAGACCGGAGCCCAGTGAGTGGTCAGAGAACAGAGACCGGAGCCCAGTGAGTGGTCAGAGAACAGAAACCAGAGCCCAGTGAGTGGTCAGAGAACAGAGACCGGAGCCCAGTGATTGGTCAGAGAACAGAGACCGGAGCCCAGTGAGTGGTCAGAGAACAGAGACCGGAGCCCAGTGAGTGGTCAGAGAGCAGAGACCGGAGCCCTGTGAGTGGTCAGAGAGCAGAGACCGGACCCAGTGAGTGGTCAGAGAACAGAGACCGAAGCCCAGTGAGTGGTCAGAGAACGGAGCCCAGTGAGTGGTCAGAGAACAGAGACCGGAGCCCAGTGAGTGGTCAGAGAGCAGAGACCAGACCCAGTGAGTGGTCAGAGAACAGAGTCCGGAACCCAGTGAGTGGTCAGAGAACAGAGACCGGATCCCAGCGAGTGGTCAGAGATCAGAGACCGGAGCCCAGTGCGTGGTCAGAGAGCAGAGACCGGATCCCAGAGCGTGGTCAGAGTACAGAGACCGGAGCCCAGTGTGTGGTCAGAGAACAGAGACCGGAGCCCAGTGAGTGGTCAGAGAACAGAGACCGGAGCCCAGTGAGTGGTCAGAGAACAGAAACCAGAGCCCAGTGAGTGGTCAGAGAACAGAGACCGGTGCCCAGTGATTGGTCAGAGAACAGAGACCGGAGCGCAGTGAGTGGTCAGAGAACAGAGACCGGAGCCCTGTGAGTGGTCAGAGAGCAGAGACCGGAGCCCAGTGAGTGGTCAGAGAAACAGGGACCGGAGTCCAGTGAGTAGTCAGGGAATGGAGGCCCGAGCCCAGTGAGAGGTCAGGGAATGGAGGCCGGAGCCCAGTGAGTGGTCAGAGAACAGAGACCGGATCCCAGCGAGTGGTCAGAGATCAGAGACCGGAGCCCAGTGCGTGGTCAGAGATCAGAGACCGGATCCCAGAGCGTGGTCAGAGTACAGAGACCGGAGCCCAGTGTGTGGTCAGAGAACAGAGACCGGAGCCCAGTGAGTGGTCAGAGAACAGAGACCGGAGCCCAGTGAGTGGTCAGAGAACAGAAACCAGAGCCCAGTGAGTGGTCAGAGAACAGAGACCGGAGCCCAGTGATTGGTCAGAGAACAGAGACCGGAGCCCAGTGAGTGGTCAGAGAACAGAGACCGGAGCCCAGTGAGTGGTCAGAGAGCAGAGACCGGAGCCCTGTGAGTGGTCAGAGAGCAGAGACCGGACCCAGTGAGTGGTCAGAGAACAGAGACCGAAGCCCAGTGAGTGGTCAGAGAACGGAGCCCAGTGAGTGGTCAGAGAACAGAGACCGGAGCCCAGTGAGTGGTCAGAGAGCAGAGACCAGACCCAGTGAGTGGTCAGAGAACAGAGTCCGGAACCCAGTGAGTGGTCAGAGAACTGAGAACGGAGCCCAGTGAGTGGTCAGAGAGCAGAGACCAGAGCCCAGTGAGTGGTCAGAAAACAGAGACTGGAGTCTTGTGAGTGGTCAGACAACAGAGAAGGGAGCCCAGTGAGTGGTCAGAGAACAGAGAACGGAGCCCAGTGAGTTGTCAGAGAGCAGAGACCGGATCCCAGTGAGTGGTCAGAGAACAGAGACCGGAGCCCAGTGAGTAGTCAGGGAATGGAGACCTGAGCCCAGTGAGAGGTCGAGAGCAGAGACCGGAGCCCAGTGAGTGGTCAGAGAACAGAGAACGGAGCCAGTGAGTGGTGAGAGAACAGAGACCGGAGCCCAGTGAGTGGTCAGAGAGCAGAGACCGTACCCAGTGAGTGGTCAGAGAGCAGAGACCGGAGCCCAGTGAGTGGTCAGAGAACAGAGACCGGAGCCCAGTGAGTGGTCAGAGAGCAGAGACCGGAGCCCTGTGAGTGGTCAGAGAGCAGAGACCGGACCCAGTGAGTGGTCAGAGAACAGAGACCGGAGCCCAGTGAGTGGTCAGAGAACGGAGCCCAGTGAGTGGTCAGAGAACAGAGACCGGAGCCCAGTGAGTGGTCAGAGAGCAGAGACCAGACCCAGTGAGTGGTCAGAGAACAGAGACCGGAGCCCAGTGAGTGGTCAGAGAACTGAGAACGGAGCCCAGTGAGTGGTCAGAGAGCAGAGACCAGAGCCCAGTGAGTGGTCAGAAAACAGAGACCGGAGTCTTGTGAGTGGTCAGACAACAGAGAAGGGAGCCCAGTGAGTGGTTAGAGAACAGAGAACGGAGCCCAGTGAGTGGTCAGAGAGCAGAGACCGGAGCCCAGTGAGTGGTCAGAGAGCAGAGACCGGACCCAGTGAGTGTTCAGAGAACAGAGACCGGAGCCCAGTGAGTGGTCAGAGAACGGAGCCCAGTGAGTGGTCAGAGAACAGAGACCGGAGCCCAGTCAGTGGTCAGAGAGCAGAGACCGGAGCCCTGTGAGTGGTCAGAGAACGGAGCCCAGTGAGTGGTCAGAGAACAGAGACCGGAGCCCAGTGAGTGGTCAGAGAGCAGAGACCGGAGCCCTGTGAGTGGTCAGAGAGCAGAGACCGGACCCAGTGAGTGGTCAGAGAACAGAGACCGGAGCCCAGTGAGTGGTCAGAGAACGGAGCCCAGTGAGTGGTCAGAGAACAGAGACCGGAGCCCAGTGAGTGGTCAGAGAGCAGAGACCAGACCCAGTGAGTGGTCAGAGAACAGAGACCGGAGCCCAGTGAGTGGTCAGAGAACTGAGAACGGAGCCCAGTGAGTGGTCAGAGAGCAGAGACCAGAGCCCAGTGAGTGGTCAGAAAACAGAGACTGGAGTCTTGTGAGTAGTCAGACAACAGAGAAGGGAGCCCAGTGAGTGGTCAGAGAACAGAGAACGGAGCCCAGTGAGTGGTCAGAGAGCAGAGACCGGAGCCCAGTGAGTGGTCAGAGAGCAGAGACCGGACCCAGTGAGTGTTCAGAGAACAGAGACCGGAGCCCAGTGAGTGGTCAGAGAACGGAGCCCAGTGAGTGGTCAGAGAACAGAGACCGGAGCCCAGTGAGTGGTCAGAGAGCAGAAACCGGACCTAGTGAGTGGTAGGAGAACACAAACCGGAGCCCAGTGCGTGGCCAGAGACCGGAGCCCAGTGAAGGGTCGAGAGCAGAGACCGGAGCCCAGTGTGTGGTCAGAGAGCAGAGACCGGAGCCCAGTGAGTGGTCAGAGAACAGAGACCAGAGCCCAGTGTGTGGTCAGACAACAGAGACCGGAGCCCAGTGTGTGGTCAGAGAACAGAGACCGGAGCCCAGTGAGAGGTCAGAGAGCAGACACCGGAGCCCAGTGAGTGGTCAGAGAACAGAGACCGGAGCCCAGTGAGTCGTCAGAGAGCAGAGACCGGAGCCCAGTGAAGGGTCGAGAGCACAGACGGGATCCCAGTGCGTGGTCAGAGAACAGAGACCGGAGCCCAGTGTGTGGTCAGAGAACAGAGACCGGAGCCCAGTGAGTGGTCAGAGAACAGGGACCGGAGCCCAGGGAGTGGCCAGAGAACAGAGACTGGAGCCCAGAGAGTGGCAAGTGATCAGAGACCGGATCCCAGTGCGTAGTCAGAGAACAGAGACCGGAGCCCAGTGTGTGGTCAGAGAACAGAGACCGGAGCCCTGTGAGTGGTCAGAGAGCAGAGACCGGAGCCCAGTGAGTGGTCAGAGAAACAGGGACCGGAGTCCAGTGAGTTGTCAGGGAATGGAGGCCCGAGCCCAGTGAGAGGTCAGGGAATGGAGGCCGGAGCCCAGTGAGTGGTCAGAGAACAGAGACCGGATCCCAGCGAGTGGTCAGAGATCAGAGACCGGAGCCCAGTGCGTGGTCAGAGAGCAGAGACCGGATCCCAGAGCGTGGTCAGAGTACAGAGACCGGAGCCCAGTGTGTGGTCAGAGAACAGAGACCGGAGCCCAGTGAGTGGTCAGAGAACAGAGACCGGAGCCCAGTGAGTGGTCAGAGAACAGAAACCAGAGCCCAGTGAGTGGTAGGAGAACACAAACTGGAGCCCAGTGAGTGGTCAGAGAGCAGAGACCAGACCCAGTGAGTGGTCAGAGAACAGAGACCGGAGCCCAGTGAGTGGTCAGAGAACTGAGAACGGAGCCCAGTGAGTGGTCAGAGAGCAGAGACCAGAGCCCAGTGAGTGGTCAGAAAACAGAGACCGGAGTCTTGTGAGTGGTCAGACAACAGAGAAGGGAGCCCAGTGAGTGGTTAGAGAACAGAGAACGGAGCCCAGTGAGTGGTCAGAGAGCAGAGACCGGAGCCCAGTGAGTGGTCAGAGAGCAGAGACCGGACCCAGTGAGTGTTCAGAGAACAGAGACCGGAGCCCAGTGAGTGGTCAGAGAACGGAGCCCAGTGAGTGGTCAGAGAACAGAGACCGGAGCCCAGTGAGTGGTCAGAGAGCAGAGACCGGAGCCCTGTGAGTGGTCAGAGAGCAGAGACCGGACCCAGTGAGTGGTCAGAGAACAGAGACCGGAGCCCAGTGAGTGGTCAGAGAACGGAGCCCAGTGAGTGGTCAGAGAACAGAGACCGGAGCCCAGTGAGTGGTCAGAGAGCAGAGACCAGACCCAGTGAGTGGTCAGAGAACAGAGACCGGAGCCCAGTGAGTGGTCAGAGAACTGAGAACGGAGCCCAGTGAGTGGTCAGAGAGCAGAGACCAGAGCCCAGTGAGTGGTCAGAAAACAGAGACTGGAGTCTTGTGAGTGGTCAGACAACAGAGAAGGGAGCCCAGTGAGTGGTCAGAGAACAGAGAACGGAGCCCAGTGAGTGGTCAGAGAGCAGAGACCGGAGCCCAGTGAGTGGTCAGAGAGCAGAGACCGGACCCAGTGAGTGTTCAGAGAACAGAGACCGGAGCCCAGTGAGTGGTCAGAGAACGGAGCCCAGTGAGTGGTCAGAGAACAGAGACCGGAGCCCAGTGAGTGGTCAGAGAGCAGAAACCGGACCTAGTGAGTGGTAGGAGAACACAAACCGGAGCCCAGTGCGTGGCCAGAGACCGGAGCCCAGTGAAGGGTCGAGAGCAGAGACGGGAGCCCAGTGTGTGGTCAGAGAGCAGAGACCGGAGCCCAGTGAGTGGTCAGAGAACAGAGACCAGAGCCCAGTGTGTGGTCAGACAACAGAGACCGGAGCCCAGTGTGTGGTCAGAGAACAGAGACCGGAGCCCAGTGAGAGGTCAGAGAGCAGACACCGGAGCCCAGTGAGTGGTCAGAGAACAGAGACCGGAGCCCAGTGAGTCGTCAGAGAGCAGAGCCCGGAGCCCAGTGAAGGGTCGAGAGCACAGACGGGATCCCAGTGCGTGGTCAGAGAACAGAGACCGGAGCCCAGTGTGTGGTCAGAGAACAGAGACCGGAGCCCAGTGAGTGGTCAGAGAACAGGGACCGGAGCCCAGGGAGTGGCCAGAGAACAGAGACTGGAGCCCAGAGAGTGGCAAGTGATCAGAGACCGGATCCCAGTGCGTGGTCAGAGAACAGAGACCGGAGCCCAGTGTGTGGTCAGAGAACAGAGACCGGAGCCCTGTGAGTGGTCAGAGAGCAGAGACCGGAGCCCAGTGAGTGGTCAGAGAAACAGGGACCGGAGTCCAGTGAGTAGTCAGGGAATGGAGGCCCGAGCCCAGTGAGAGGTCAGGGAATGGAGGCTGGAGCCCAGTGAGTGGTCAGAGAACAGAGACCGGATCCCAGCGAGTGGTCAGAGATCAGAGACCGGAGCCCAGTGCGTGGTCAGAGAGCAGAGACCGGATCCCAGAGCGTGGTCAGAGTACAGAGACCGGAGCCCAGTGTGTGGTCAGAGAACAGAGACCGGAGCCCAGTGAGTGGTCAGAGAACAGAGACCGGAGCCCAGTGAGTGGTCAGAGAACAGAAACCAGAGCCCAGTGAGTGGTCAGAGAACAGAGACCGGAGCCCAGTGATTGGTCAGAGAACAGAGACCGGAGCCCAGTGAGTGGTCAGAGAACAGAGACCGGAGCCCAGTGAGTGGTCAGAGAGCAGAGACCGGAGCCCTGTGAGTGGTCAGAGAGCAGAGACCGGACCCAGTGAGTGGTCAGAGAACAGAGACCGAAGCCCAGTGAGTGGTCAGAGAACGGAGCCCAGTGAGTGGTCAGAGAACAGAGACCGGAGCCCAGTGAGTGGTCAGAGAGCAGAGACCAGACCCAGTGAGTGGTCAGAGAACAGAGTCCGGAACCCAGTGAGTGGTCAGAGAACTGAGAACGGAGCCCAGTGAGTGGTCAGAGAGCAGAGACCAGAGCCCAGTGAGTGGTCAGAAAACAGAGACTGGAGTCTTGTGAGTGGTCAGACAACAGAGAAGGGAGCCCAGTGAGTGGTCAGAGAACAGAGACCGGAGCCCAGTGAGTAGTCAGGGAATGGAGACCTGAGCCCAGTGAGAGGTCGAGAGCAGAGACCGGAGCCCAGTGAGTGGTCAGAGAACAGAGAACGGAGCCAGTGAGTGGTGAGAGAACAGAGACCGGAGCCCAGTGAGTGGTCAGAGAGCAGAGACCGTACCCAGTGAGTGGTCAGAGAGCAGAGACCGGAGCCCAGTGAGTGGTCAGAGAACAGAGACCGGAGCCCAGTGAGTGGTCAGAGAGCAGAGACCGGAGCCCTGTGAGTGGTCAGAGAGCAGAGACCGGACCCAGTGAGTGGTCAGAGAACAGAGACCGGAGCCCAGTGAGTGGTCAGAGAACGGAGCCCAGTGAGTGGTCAGAGAACAGAGACCGGAGCCCAGTGAGTGGTCAGAGAGCAGAGACCAGACCCAGTGAGTGGTCAGAGAACAGAGACCGGAGCCCAGTGAGTGGTCAGAGAACTGAGAACGGAGCCCAGTGAGTGGTCAGAGAGCAGAGACCAGAGCCCAGTGAGTGGTCAGAAAACAGAGACCGGAGTCTTGTGAGTGGTCAGACAACAGAGAAGGGAGCCCAGTGAGTGGTTAGAGAACAGAGAACGGAGCCCAGTGAGTGGTCAGAGAGCAGAGACCGGAGCCCAGTGAGTGGTCAGAGAGCAGAGACCGGACCCAGTGAGTGTTCAGAGAACAGAGACCGGAGCCCAGTGAGTGGTCAGAGAACGGAGCCCAGTGAGCGGTCAGAGAACAGAGACCGGAGCCCAGTGAGTGGTCAGAGAGCAGAGACCGGAGCCCTGTGAGTGGTCAGAGAGCAGAGACCGGACCCAGTGAGTGGTCAGAGAACAGAGACCGGAGCCCAGTGAGTGGTCAGAGAACGGAGCCCAGTGAGTGGTCAGAGAACAGAGACCGGAGCCCAGTGAGTGGTCAGAGAGCAGAGACCAGACCCAGTGAGTGGTCAGAGAACAGAGACCGGAGCCCAGTGAGTGGTCAGAGAACTGAGAACGGAGCCCAGTGAGTGGTCAGAGAGCAGAGACCAGAGCCCAGTGAGTGGTCAGAAAACAGAGACTGGAGTCTTGTGAGTGGTCAGACAACAGAGAAGGGAGCCCAGTGAGTGGTCAGAGAACAGAGAACGGAGCCCAGTGAGTGGTCAGAGAGCAGAGACCGGAGCCCAGTGAGTGGTCAGAGAGCAGAGACCGGACCCAGTGAGTGTTCAGAGAACAGAGACCGGAGCCCAGTGAGTGGTCAGAGAACGGAGCCCAGTGAGTGGTCAGAGAACAGAGACCGGAGCCCAGTGAGTGGTCAGAGAGCAGAAACCGGACCTAGTGAGTGGTAGGAGAACACAAACCGGAGCCCAGTGCGTGGCCAGAGACCGGAGCCCAGTGAAGGGTCGAGAGCAGAGACCGGAGCCCAGTGTGTGGTCAGAGAGCAGAGACCGGAGCCCAGTGAGTGGTCAGAGAACAGAGTCCAGAGCCCAGTGTGTGGTCAGACAACAGAGACCGGAGCCCAGTGTGTGGTCAGAGAACAGAGACCGGAGCCCAGTGAGAGGTCAGAGAGCAGACACCGGAGTCCAGTGAGTGGTCAGAGAACAGAGACCGGAGCCCAGTGAGTCGTCAGAGAGCAGAGACCGGAGCCCAGTGAAGGGTCGAGAGCACAGACGGGATCCCAGTGCGTGGTCAGAGAACTGAGACCGGAGCCCAGTGTGTGGTCAGAGAACAGAGACCGGAGCCCAGTGAGTGGTCAGAGAACAGGGACCGGAGCCCAGGGAGTGGCCAGAGAACAGAGACTGGAGCCCAGAGAGTGGCAAGTGATCAGAGACCGGATCCCAGTGCGTGGTCAGAGAACAGAGACCGGAGCCCAGTGTGTGGTCAGAGAACAGAGACCGGAGCCCTGTGAGTGGTCAGAGAGCAGAGACCGGAGCCCAGTGAGTGGTCAGAGAAACAGGGACCGGAGTCCAGTGAGTAGTCAGGGAATGGAGGCCCGAGCCCAGTGAGAGGTCAGGGAATGGAGGCCGGAGCCCAGTGAGTGGTCAGAGAACAGAGACCGGATCCCAGCGAGTGGTCAGAGATCAGAGACCGGAGCCCAGTGCGTGGTCAGAGAGCAGAGACCGGATCCCAGAGCGTGGTCAGAGTACAGAGACCGGAGCCCAGTGTGTGGTCAGAGAACAGAGACCGGAGCCCAGTGAGTGGTCAGAGAACAGAGACCGGAGCCCAGTGAGTGGTCAGAGAACAGAAACCAGAGCCCAGTGAGTGGTAGGAGAACACAAACTGGAGCCCAGTGAGTGGTCAGAGAGCAGAGCCCAGATTCCAGTGCGTGGCCAGAGACCGGAGCCCAGTGAAGGGTCGAGAGCAGAGACCGGAGCCCAGTGTGTCGTCAGAGAACAGAGACCGGAGCCCAGTGAGTGGTCAGAGAACAGAGACCGGAGCCCAGTGAGTGGTCAGAGAACAGAGACTGGAGCCCAGTGAGTGGTCAGAGAGCAGAGACCGGATCCCAGTGAGTGGTCAGAGAACAGAGACCGGAGCCCAGTGTGTGGTCAGAGAGCAGAGACCGAATCCCAGAGCGTGGTCAGAGAACAGAGACCGGAGCCCAGTGTGTGGTCAGAGAACAGACTCCGGAGCCCAGTGAGTGGTCAGAGAGCTGAGACCGGAGCCCAGTGAGTGGTCAGAGAACAGAGACCGGAGCCCAGTGAGTGGTCAGAAAACAGAGGCTGGAGTCCAGTGAGTGGTCAGACAACAGAGAACGGAGCCCAGTGAGTGGTAGGAGAACACAAACCGGAGCCCAGTGAGTGGTCAGAGATCAGAGCCCAAATTCCAGTGCGTGGCCAGAGACCGGAGCCCAGTGAGTGGTCAGAGAACAGAAAACAGAGCCCAGTGAGTGGTAGGAGAACACAAACTGGAGCCCAGTGAGTGGTCAGAGAGCAGAGCCCAGATTCCAGTGCGTGGCCAGAGACCGGAGCCCAGAGAAGGGTCGAGAGCAGAGACCGGAACCCAGTGTGTCGTCAGAGAACAGAGACCGGAGCCCAGTGAGTGGTGAGAGAACAGAGACCAGAGCCCAGTGAGTCGTCAGAGAGCAGAGACCGGAGCCAAGTGAGTGGTCAGAGAACAGAGAACGGAGCCCAGTGAGTGGTCAGAGAACAGAGACCGGAGCCCAGTGACTGGCCGAAGAACAGAGACCGGATCCCAGTGAGTGGTGAGAGAACAGAGACCGGATCCCAGTGAGTGGTCAGAGAACAGAGACTGGATCCCAGTGTATGGTCAGAGAACAGAGACCGGAGCCCAGTGAAGGGTCGGGAGCAGAGACCGGAGCCCAGTGTGTGGTCAGAGAGCAGAGACCGGAGCCCAGTGAGTGGTCAGAGATCAGAGACCGGAGCCCAGTGCGTGGTCAGAGAGCAGAGACCGAATCCCAGAGCGTGGTCAGAGAACAGAGACCGGAGCCCAGTGTGTGGTCAGAGAACAGACTCCGGAGCCCAGTGAGTGGTCAGAGAGCTGAGACCGGAGCCCAGTGAGTGGTCAGAGAACAGAGACCGGAGCCCAGTGAGTGGTCAGAAAACAGAGGCTGGAGTCCAGTGACTGGTCAGACAACAGAGAACGGAGCCCAGTGAGTGGTAGGAGAACACAAACCGGAGCCCAGTGAGTGGTCAGAGATCAGAGCCCAGATTCCAGTGCGTGGCCAGAGACCGGAGCCCAGTGAGTGGTCAGAGAACAGAAACCAGAGCCCAGTGAGTGGTAGGAGAACACAAACTGGAGCCCAGTGAGTGGTCAGAGAGTAGAGCCCAGATTCCAGTGCGTGGCCAGAGACCGGAGCCCAGTGAAGGGTCGAGAGCAGAGACCGGAACCCAGTGTGTCGTCAGAGAACAGAGACCGGAGCCCAGTGAGTGGTGAGAGAACAGAGACCGGAGCCCAGTGTGTCGTCAGAGAGCAGAGACCGGAGCCCAGTGAGTGGTCAGAGAGCAGAAACCGGATCCCAGTGAGTGGTCAGAGAACAGAGACCGGAGCCCAGTGAGTAGTCAGGGAATGGAGACCTGAGCCCAGTGAGAGGTCGAGAGCAGAGACCGGAGCCCAGTGAGTGGTCAGAGAACAGAGAACGGAGCCAGTGAGTGGTGAGAGAACAGAGACCAGAGCCCAGTGAGTGGTCAGAGAACAGAGACCGGAGCCCAGTGAGTGGTCAGAGAGCAGAGACCGGACCCAGTGATTGGTCAGAGAACAGAGACCGGAGCCCAGTGAGTGGTCAGAGAACAGAGACCGGAGCCCAGTGAGTGGTCAGAGAGCAGAGACCGGAGCCCTGTGAGTGGTCAGAGAGCAGAGACCGGACCCAGTGAGTGGTCAGAGAACAGAGACCGAAGCCCAGTGAGTGGTCAGAGAACGGAGCCCAGTGAGTGGTCAGAGAACAGAGACCGGAGCCCAGTGAGTGGTCAGAGAGCAGAGACCAGACCCAGTGAGTGGTCAGAGAACAGAGACCGGAACCCAGTGAGTGGTCAGAGAACTGAGAACGGAGCCCAGTGAGTGGTCAGAGAGCAGAGACCAGAGCCCAGTGAGTGGTCAGAAAACAGAGACTGGAGTCTTGTGAGTGGTCAGACAACAGAGAAGGGAGCCCAGTGAGTGGTCAGAGAACAGAGAACGGAGCCCAGTGAGTGGTCAGAGAGCAGAGACCGGATCCCAGTGAGTGGTCAGAGAACAGAGACCGGAGCCCAGTGAGTAGTCAGGGAATGGAGACCTGAGCCCAGTGAGAGGTCGAGAGCAGAGACCGGAGCCCAGTGAGTGGTCAGAGAACAGAGAACGGAGCCAGTGAGTGGTGAGAGAACAGAGACCGGAGCCCAGTGAGTGGTCAGAGAGCAGAGACCGTACCCAGTGAGTGGTCAGAGAGCAGAGACCGGAGCCCAGTGAGTGGTCAGAGAACAGAGAACGGAGCCCAGTGAGTGGTCAGAGAACAGAGACCAGAGCCCAGTGAGTGGTCAGAGAACAGAGACCGGAGCCCAGTGAGTGGTCAGAGAGCAGAGACCGGAGCCCTGTGAGTGGTCAGAGAGCAGAGACCGGACCCAGTGAGTGGTCAGAGAACAGAGACCGGAGCCCAGTGAGTGGTCAGAGAACGGAGCCCAGTGAGTGGTCAGAGAACAGAGACCGGAGCCCAGTGAGTGGTCAGAGAGCAGAGACCAGACCCAGTGAGTGGTCAGAGAACAGAGACCGGAGCCCAGTGAGTGGTCAGAGAACTGAGAACGGAGCCCAGTGAGTGGTCAGAGAGCAGAGACCAGAGCCCAGTGAGTGGTCAGAAAACAGAGACTGGAGTCTTGTGAGTGGTCAGACAACAGAGAAGGGAGCCCAGTGAGTGGTCAGAGAACAGATAACGGAGCCCAGTGAGTGGTCAGAGAGCAGAGACCGGAGCCCAGTGAGTGGTCAGAGAGCAGAGACCGGACCCAGTGAGTGTTCAGAGAACAGAGACCGGAGCCCAGTGAGTGGTCAGAGAACGGAGCCCAGTGAGTGGTCAGAGAACAGAGACCGGAGCCCAGTGAGTGGTCAGAGAGCAGAAACCGGACCTAGTGAGTGGTAGGAGAACACAAACCGGAGCCCAGTGCGTGGCCAGAGACCGGAGCCCAGTGAAGGGTCGAGAGCAGAGACCGGAGCCCAGTGTGTGGTCAGAGAGCAGAGACCGGAGCCCAGTGAGTGGTCAGAGAACAGAGACCAGAGCCCAGTGTGTGGTCAGACAACAGAGACCGGAGCCCAGTGTGTGGTCAGAGACCGGAGCCCAGTGAGAGGTCAGAGAGCAGACACCGGAGCCCAGTGAGTGGTCAGAGAACAGAGACCGGAGCCCAGTGAGTCATCAGAGAGCAGAGACCGGAGCCCAGTGAAGGGTCGAGAGCACAGACGGGATCCCAGTGCGTGGACAGAGAACAGAGACCGGAGCCCAGTGTGTGGTCAGAGAACAGAGACCGGAGCCCAGTGAGTGGTCAGAGAACAGGGACCGGAGCCCAGGGAGTGGCCAGAGAACAGAGACTGGAGCCCAGAGAGTGGCAAGTGATCAGAGACCGGATCCTAGTGCGTGGTCAGAGAACAGAGACCGGAGCCCAGTGTGTGGTCAGAGAACAGAGACCGGAGCCCTGTGAGTGGTCAGAGAGCAGAGACCGGAGTCCAGTGAGTAGTCAGGGAATGGAGGCCCGAGCCCAGTGAGAGGTCAGGGAATGGAGGCCGGAGCCCAGTGAGTGGTCAGAGAACAGAGACCGGATCCCAGCGAGTGGTCAGAGATCAGAGACCGGAGCCCAGTGCGTGGTTAGAGAGCAGAGACCGGATCCCAGAGCGTGGTCAGAGTACAGAGACCGGAGCCCAGTGTGTGGTCAGAGAACAGAGACCGGAGCCCAGTGAGTGGTCAGAGAACAGAGACCGGAGCCCAGTGAGAGGTCAGAGAACAGAAACCAGAGCCCAGTGAGTGGTAGGAGAACACAAACTGGAGCCCAGTGAGTGGTCAGAGAGCAGAGCCCAGATTCCAGTGCGTGGCCAGAGACCGGAGCCCAGTGAAGGGTCGAGAGCAGAGACCGGAGCCCAGTGTGTCGTCAGAGAACAGAGACTGGAGCCCAGTGAGTGGTCAGAGAGCAGAGACCGGATCCCAGTGAGTGGTCAGAGAACAGAGACCGGAGCCCAGTGAGTAGTCAGGGAATGGAGGCCTGAGCCCAGTGAGAGGCCGAGAGCAGAGACCGGAGCCCAGTGAGTGGTCAGAGGACAGAGACCGGAGCCCAATGAGTGGTCAGAGAGCAGAGACCGGACCCAGTGAGTGGTCAGAGAACAGAGACCGGAGCCCAGTGAGTGGTCAGAGAACAGAGTACGGAGCCCAGTGAGTGGTCAGAGAACAGAGACCAGAGCCCAGTGAGTGGTCAGAAAACAGAGACTGGAGTCCAGTGAGTGGTCAGTCAACAGAGAACGGAGCCCAGTGAGTGGTCAGAGAACAGAGCCCAGAGCCAAGTGAGTGGTTGGAGAACACAAACCGGAGCCCAGTGCGTGGCCAGAGACCGGAGCCCAGTGAAGGGTCGAGATCAGAGACCGGAGCCCAGTGTGTGGTCAGAGAGCAGAGACCGGAGCCCAGTGAGTGGTCAGAGAACAGAGACCGGAGCCCAGTGTGTGGTCAGAGAACAGAGACCGGAGCCCAGTGTGTGGTCAGAGAACAGAGACCGGAGCCCAGTGCGTGGTCAGAGATCAGAGACCGGAGCCCAGTGTGTGGTCAGAGAACAGAGACCGGAGCCCTGTGAGTGGTCAGAGAGCAGAGACCGGAGCCCAGTGAGTGGTGAGAGAACAGAGACCGGAGTCCACTGAGTAGTCAGGGAATGGAGGCCCGAGCCCAGTGAGAGGTCAGGGAATGGAGGCCGGAGCCCAGTGAGTGGTCAGAGAACAGAGACCGGATCCCAGCGAGTGGTCAGAGATCAGAGACCGGAGCCCAGTGCGTGGTCAGAGAGCAGAGACCGGATCCTAGAGCGTGGTCAGAGAACAGAGACCGGAGCCCAGTGTGTGGTCAGAGAACAGAGACCGGAGCCCAGTGAGTGGTCAGAGAACAGAGACCGGAGCCCAGTGAGAGGTCAGAGAGCAGAGACCGGAGCCCAGTGAGTGGTAGGAGAACACAAACTGGAGCCCAGTGAGTGGTCAGAGAGCAGAGCCCAGATTCCAGTGCGTGGCCAGAGACCGGAGCCCAGTGAAGGGTCGAGAGCAGAGACCGGAGCCCAGTGTGTCGTCAGAGAACAGAGACCGGAGCCCAGTGAGTGGTCAGCGAACAGAGACCGGAGCCCAGTGAGTGGTCAGAGAACAGAGACCGGACCCAATGAGTGGTCAGAGACCGGAGCCCAGTGAGTGCTCAGAGAACGGAGCCCAGTGAGTGGTCAGCGAACAGAGACCGGAGCCCAGTGAGTGGTCAGAGAGCAGAGACCGGACCCAATGAGTGGTAAGAGAACAGAGACCGGAGCCCAGTGAGTGGTCAGAGAACAGAGACCGGAGCCCAGTGTGTGGTCAGAGAACAGAGACCGGAGCCCAGTGTGTGGTCAGAGAACAGAGACCGGAGCCCAGTGCGTGGTCAGAGATCAGAGACCGGAGCCCAGTGTGTGGTCAGAGAACAGAGACCGGAGCCCTGTGAGTGGTCAGAGAGCAGAGACCGGAGCCCAGTGAGTGGTCAGAGAACAGAGACCGGAGTCCACTGAGTAGTCAGGGAATGGAGGGCCGAACCCAGTGAGAGGTCAGGGAATGGAGGCCAGAGCCCAGTGAGTGGTCAGAGAACAGAGACCGGAGCCTAGTGAGTAGTCAGGGAATGGAGACCTGAGCCCAGTGAGAGGTCGAGAGCAGAGACCGGAGCCCAGTGAGTGGTCAGAGAACAGAGAACGGAGCCAGTGAGTGGTGAGAGAACAGAGACCGGAGCCCAGTGAGTGGTCAGAGAGCAGAGACCGTACCCAGTGAGTGGTCAGAGAGCAGAGACCGGAGCCCAGTGAGTGGTCAGAGAACAGAGAACGGAGCCCAGTGAGTGGTCAGAGAACAGAGACCAGAGCCCAGTGAGTGGTCAGAGAACAGAGACCGGAGCCCAGTGAGTGGTCAGAGAGCAGAGACCGGAGCCCTGTGAGTGGTCAGAGAGCAGAGACCGGACCCAGTGAGTGGTCAGAGAACAGAGACCGTAGCCCAGTGAGTGGTCAGAGAACGGAGCCCAGTGAGTGGTCAGAGAACAGAGACCAGAGCCCAGTGAGTGGTCAGAGAGCAGAGACCAGACCCAGTGAGTGGTCAGAGAACAGAGACCGGAGCCCAGTGAGTGGTCAGAGAACTGAGAACGGAGCCCAGTGAGTGGTCAGAGAGCAGAGACCAGAGCCCAGTGAGTGGTCAGAAAACAGAGACTGGAGTCTTGTGAGTGGTCAGACAACAGAGAAGGGAGCCCAGTGAGTGGTCAGAGAACAGAGAACGGAGCCCAGTGAGTGGTCAGAGAGCAGACACCGGAGCCCAGAGAGTGGTCAGAGAGCAGAGACCGGACCCAGTGAGTGGTCAGAGAACAGAGACCGGAGCCCAGTGAGTGGTCAGAGAACAGAGTACGGAGCCCAGTGAGTGGTCAGAGAACAGAGACCAGAGCCCAGTGAGTGGTCAGAAAACAGAGACTGGAGTCCAGTGAGTGGTCAGACAACAGAGAACGGAGCCCAGTGAGTGGTCAGAGAACAGAGCCCAGAGCCCAGTGAGTGGTTGGAGAACACAAACCGGAGCCCAGTGCGTGGCCAGAGACCGGAGCCCAGTGAAGGGTCGAGAGCAGAGACCGGAGCCCAGTGTGTGGTCAGAGAGCAGAGACCGGAGCCCAGTGAGTGGTCAGAGAACAGAGACCTGAGCCCAGTGTGTGGTCAGAGAACAGAGACCAGAGCCCATTGTGTGGTCAGAGAACAGAGACCGGAGCCCAGTGCGTGGTCAGAGATCAGAGACCGGAGCCCAGTGTGTGGTCAGAGAACAGAGACCGGAGCCCTGTGAGTGGTCAGAGAGCAGAGACCGGAGCCCAGTGAGTGGTCAGAGAACAGAGACCGGAGTCCACTGAGTAGTCAGGAAATGGAGGCCCGAGCCCAGTGAGAGGTCAGGGAATGGAGGCCGGAGCCCAGTGAGTGGTCAGAGAACAGAGACCGGATCCCAGCGAGTGGTCAGAGATCAGAGACCGGAGCCCAGTGCGTGGTCAGAGAGCAGAGACCGGATCCTAGAGCGTGGTCAGAGAACAGAGACCGGAGCCCAGTGTGTGGTCAGAGAACAGAGACCGGAGCCCAGTGAGTGGTCAGAGAACAGAGACCGGAGCCCAGTGAGAGGTCAGAGAGCAGAGACCGGAGCCCAGTGAGTGGTAGGAGAACACAAACTGGAGCCCAGTGAGTGGTCAGAGAGCAGAGCCCAGATTCCAGTGCGTGGCCAGAGACCGGAGCCCAGTGAAGGGTCGAGAGCAGAGACCGGAGCCCAGTGAGTGGTCAGAGAACAGAGACCGGAGCCCAGTGTGTGGTCAGAGAACAGAGACCGGAGCCCAGTCAGTGGTCAGAGAACAGAGACCGGACCCAATGAGTGGTCAGAGACCGGAGCCCAGTGAGTGGTCAGAGAACGGAGCCCAGTGAGTGGTCAGCGAACAGAGACCGGAGCCCAGTGAGTGGTCAGAGAGCAGAGACCGGACCCAATGAGTGGTCAGAGAACAGAGACCGGAGCCCAGTGAGTGGTCAGAGAACAGAGACCGGAGCCCAGTGTGTGGTCAGAGAACAGAGACCGGAGCCCAGTGTGTGGTCAGAGAACAGAGACCGGAGCCCAGTGCGTGGTCAGAGATCAGAGACCGGAGCCCAGTGTGTGGTCAGAGAACAGAGACCGGAGCCCTGTGAGTGGTCAGAGAGCAGAGACCGGAGCCCAGTGAGTGGTGAGAGAACAGAGACCGGAGTCCACTGAGTAGTCAGGGAATGGAGGCCCGAGACCAGTGAGAGGTCAGGGAATGGAGGCCGGAGCCCAGTGAGTGGTCAGAGAACAGAGACCGGATCCCAGCGAGTGGTCAGAGATCAGAGACCGGAGCCCAGTGCGTGGTGAGAGAGCAGAGACCGGATCCTAGAGCGTGGTCAGAGAACAGAGACCGGAGCCCAGTGTGTGGTCAGAGAACAGAGACTGGAGCCCAGTGAGTGGTCAGAGAACAGAGACCGGAGCCCAGTGAGAGGTCAGAGAGCAGAGACCGGAGCCCAGTGAGTGGTAGGAGAACACAAACTGGAGCCCAGTGAGTGGTCAGAGAGCAGAGCCCAGATTCCAGTGCGTGGCCAGAGACCGGAGCCCAGTGAAGGGTCGAGAGCAGAGACCGGAGCCCAGTGTGTCGTCAGAGAACAGAGACCGGAGCCCAGTGAGTGGTCAGAGAACAGAGACCGGAGCCCAGTGAGTGGTCAGAGAACAGAGACCGGACCCAATGAGTGGTCAGAGACCGGAGCCCAGTGAGTGGTCAGAGAACGGACCCAGTGAGTGGTCAGCGAACAGAGACCGGAGCCCAGTGAGTGGTCAGAGAGCAGAGCCCGGACCCAATGAGTGGTCAGAGAACAGAGACCGGAGCCCAGTGAGTGGTCAGAGAGCAGAGACCAAAGCCCAGTGAGTGGTCAGAAAACAGAGACTGGAGTCCTGTGAGTGGTCGGACAACAGAGAACGGAGCCCAGTGAGTAGTCAGAGAACAGAGAACGGAGCCTAGTGAGTGGTCAGAGGACAGAGACTGGAGCCCAGTGAGTGGTCAGAGAGCAGAGACCGGACCCACTGAGTGGTCAGAGAACAGAGACCGGAGCCCAGTGAGTGGTCAGAGAGCAGAGACCGGAGCACAGTGAGTGGTCAGAGAACGGAGCCCAGTGAGTGGTCAGAGAACAGAGACCGGAGCCCAGTGAGTGGTCAGAGAGCAGAGACCGGACCCAATGAGTGGTCAGAGAACAGAGAAGGGAGCCCAGTGAGTGGTCAGAGAACTGAGAACGGCGCCCAGTGAGTGGTCAGAGAGCAGAGACCAGAGCCCAGTGAGTGGTCAGAAAACAGAGACTGGAGTCCTGTGAGTGGTCAGACAACAGAGAACGGAGCCCAGTGAGTGGGCAGAGAGCAGAGACCAGAGCCCAGTGAGTAGTCAGAAAACAGAGACTGGAGTCCTGTGAGTGGTCAGACAACAGAGAACGGAGCCCATTGAGGTGCCAGAGAACAGAGAACGGAGCCCAGTGAGTGGTCAGAGGACAGAGACCGGAGCCCAGTGAGTGGTCAGAGAGCAGAGACCGGACCCAGTGAGTGGTCAGAGAACAGAGACCGGAGCCCAGTGAGTGGTCAGAGAACGGAGCCCAGTGAGTGGTCAGAGATCAGAGACCGGAGCCCAGTGAGTGGTCAGAGAGCAGAGACCGGACCCAGTGAGTGGTCAGAGAACAGAGACCGGAGCCCAGTGAGTGGTCAGAGAACTGAGAACGGAGCCCAGTGAGTGGTCAGAGAGCAGAGACCAGAGCCCAGTGAGTGGTCAGAAAACAGAGACTGGAGTCCTGTGAGTGGTCAGACAACAGAGAACGGAGCCCAGTGAGTGGTCAGAGAACAGAGAACGGAGCCCAGTGAGTGGTCAGAGGACAGAGACCGGAGCCCAGTGAGTCGTCAGAGAGCAGAGACCGGACCCAGTGAGTGGTCAGAGAACAGAGACCGGAGCCCTGTGAGTGGTCAGAGAACAGAGTACGGAGCCCAGTGAGTGGTCAGAGAACAGAGTCCAGAGCCCAGTGAGTGGTCAGAAAACAGAGACTGGAGTCCAGTGAGTGGTCAGACAACAGAGAACGGAGCCCAGTGAGTGGTCAGAGACCAGAGCCCCGTGAGTGGTAGGAGAACACAAACCGGAGCCCAGTGAGTGGTCAGAGAGCAGAGCCCAGATTCCAGTGCGTGTCCAGAGACCGGAGCCCAGTGAAGGGTCGAGAGCAGAGACCGGAGCCCAGTGTGTGGTCAGAGAGCAGAGACCGGAGCCCAGTGAGTGGTCAGAGAACAGAGACCGGAGCCCAGTGTGTGGTCAGAGAACAGAGACCGGAGCCCAGTGAGAGGTCAGAGAGCAGACACCGGAGCCCAGTGAGTGGTCAGAGAACAGAGACCGGAGCCCAGTGAAGGGTCGAGAGAACAGACGGGATCCCAGTGCGTGGTCAGAGAACAGAGACCGGAGCCCAGTGTGTGGTCAGACAACAGAGACCGGAGCCCAGTGAGTGGTCAGAGAGCAGAGACCGGATCCCAGTGCGTGGTCAGAGAACAGAGACTGGAGCCCAGTGTGTGGTCAGAGAACAGAGACCGGTGCCCAGTGAGTGGTCAGAGAGCAGAGACCGGAGCCCAGTGAGTGGTCAGAGAACAGAGACCGGAGTCCAGTGAGTAGTCAGGGAATGGAGGCCCGAGCCCAGTGAGAGGTCAGGGAATGGAGGCCGGAGCCCAGTGAGTGGTCAGAGAACAGAGGCCGGAGCCCAGTGAGTGGTCAGAGAGCAGAGGCCGGACCCAGTGAGTGGTCAGAGAGCAGAGACAGGAGCCCAGTGAGTGGTCGGAGAACAGAGAACGGAGCCCAGTGAGTGGTCAGCGAACAGAGAACGGAGCCCAGTGAGTGGTCAGCGAACAGAGACCAGAGCCCAGTGAGTGGTCAGAGAACAGAGACCGGAGCCCAGTGAGTGGTCAGAGAGCAGAGACCGGAGCCCAGTGAGTGGTCAGAGAGCAGAGACCGGACCCAGTGAGTGGTCAGAAAACAGAGACCGGAGCCCAGTGAGTGTTCAGAGAGCAGAGACCGGACCCAGTGAGTGGTCAGAGAACAGAGACCGGAGCCCAGTGAGTGGTCAGAGAGCAGAGACCGGACACAGTGAGTGGTCAGACAACAGAGAACGGAGCCCAGTGAGTGCTCAGAGAACAGAGACCAGAGCCAAGTGAGTGGTAGGAGAACACAAACCGGAGCCCAGTGCGTGGTCAGAGAGCAGAGACCGGATCCCAGTGTGTGGTCAGAGAGCAGAGACCGGATCCCAGAGCGTGGTCAGAGAACAGAGACCGGAGCCCAGTGTGTGGTCAGAGAGCAGAGACCGGATCCCAGAGCGTGGTCAGAGAACAGAGACCGGAGCCCAGTGTGTGGTCAGAGAACAGAGACCGGAGCCCAGTGAGTGGTCAGAGAACAGAGACCGGAGCCCAGTGAGAGGTCAGAGAGCAGAGACCGGAGCCCAGTGAGTGGTAGGAGAACACAAACTGGAGCCCAGTGAGTGGTCAGAGAGCAGAGCCCAGAATCCAGTGCGTGGCCAGAGACCGGAGCCCAGTGAAGGGTCGAGAGCAGAGACCGGAGCCCAGTGTGTCGTCAGAGAACAGAGACCGGAGCCCAGTGAGTGGTCAGAGAACAGAGACCGGAGCCCCGTGAGTGGTCAGAGAACAGAGACCGGACCCAATGAGTGGTCAGAGACCGGAGCCCAGTGAGTGGTCAGAGAACGGAGCCCAGTGAGTGGTCAGCGAACAGAGATCGGAGCCCAGTGAGTGGTCAGAGAGCAGAGACCGTACCCAATGAGTGGTCAGTGAACAGAGACCGGAGCCCAGTGAGTGGTCAGAGAACTGAGAACGGAGCCCAGTGAGTGGTCAGAGAGCAGAGACCAAAGCCCAGTGAGTGGTCAGAAAACAGAGACTGGAGTCCTGTGAGTGGTCGGACAACAGAGAACGGAGCCCAGAGCGTGGTCAGAGAACAGAGACCGGAGCCCAGTGTGTGGTCAGAGAGCAGAGACCGGATCCCAGAGCGTGGTCAGAGAACAGAGACCGGAGCCCAGTGTGTGGTCAGAGAACAGAGACCGGAGCCCAGTGAGTGGTCAGACAACAGAGACCGGAGCCCAGTGAGTGGTCAGAGAGCAGAGACAGGAGCCCAGTGAGTAGTCGGAGCCCAGAGAGTGGCCAGAGATCAGAGACCGGAGCCCAGTGCGTGGCCAGAGATCAGAGACCGGAGCCCAGTGCGTGGTCAGAGAGCAGAGACCGGAGCCCAGAGAGTGGTCAGAGAACAGAGACCGGAGCCCAGTGTGTGGTCAGAGAACAGAGACCGGAGCCCAGTGAGTGGTCAGAGAATAGAGACCGGAGCCCAGTGAGTAGTCAGGGAATGGAGGCCCGAGCCCAGTGAGAGGTCAGGGAATGGAGGCCGGAGCCCAGTGAGTGGTCAGAGAACAGAGGCCGGAGCCCAGTGAGTGGTCAGAGAGCAGAGGCCGGACCCAGTGAGTGGTCAGAGAGCAGAGACAGGAGCCCAGTGAGTAGTCGGAGAACAGAGAACGGAGCCCAGTGAGTGGTCAGCGAACACAGAACGGAGCCCAGTGAGTGGTCAGCGAACAGAGACCAGAGCCCAGTGAGTGGTCAGAGAACAGAGACCGGAGCCCAGTGAGTGGTCAGCGAACAGAGAACGGAGCCCAGTGAGTGGTCAGCGAACAGAGACCAGAGCCCAGTGAGTGGTCAGAGAACAGAGACCGGAGCCCAGTGAGTGGTCAGAGAGCAGAGACCGGAGCCCAGTGAGTGGTCAGAGAGCAGAGACCGGACCCATTGAGTTGTCAGAGAACAGAGACCGGAGCCCAGTGAGTGGTCAGAGAGCAGAGACCGGACCCAGTGAGTGGTCAGAGAACAGAGACCGGAGCCCAGTGAGTGGTCAGAGAGCAGAGACCGGACACAGTGAGTGGTCAGACAACAGAGAACGGAGCCCAGTGAGTGGTCAGAGAACAGAGACCAGAGCCAAGTGAGTGGTAGGAGAACCCAAACCGGAGCCCAGTGCGTGGTCAGAGAGCAGAGACCGGATCCCAGTGTGTGGTCAGAGAGCAGAGACCGGATCCCAGAGCGTGGTCAGAGAACAGAGACCGGAGCCCAGTGTGTGGTCAGAGAGCAGAGACCGGATCCCAGAGCGTGGTCAGAGAACAGAGACCGGAGCCCCGTGAGTGGTCAGAGAACAGAGCCCAGATTCCAGTGCGTGGCCAGAGACCGGAGCCCAGTGAAGGGTCGAGAGCAGAGACCGGAGCCCAGTGTGTCGTCAGAGAACAGAGACCGGAGCCCAGTGAGTGGTCAGAGAACAGAGACCGGAGCCCCGTGAGTGGTCAGAGAACAGAGACCGGACCCAATGAGTGGTCAGAGACCGGACCCAATGAGTGGTCAGAGATCGGAGCCCAGTGAGTGGTCAGAGAGCAGAGACCGGACCCAATGAGTGGTCAGTGAACAGAGACCGGAGCCCAGTTAGTGGTCAGAGAACTGAGAATGGAGCCCAGTGAGTGGTCAGAGAGCAGAGACCAAAGCCCAGTGAGTGGTCAGAAAACAGAGACTGGAGTCCTGTGAGTGGTCGGACAACAGAGAACGGAGCCCAGTGAGTGGTCAGAGAACAGAGAACGGAGCCCAGTGAGTGGTCAGAGAGCAGAGACCAAAGCCCAGTGAGTGGTCAGAAAACAGAGACTGGAGTCCTGTGAGTGGTCGGACAACAGAGAACGGAGCCCAGTGTGTGGTCAGAGAGCAGAGACCGGATCCCAGAGCGTTGTCAGAGAACAGAGACCGGAGCCCAGTGTGTGGTCAGAGAACAGAGACCGGAGCCCAGTGAGTGGTCAGAGAACAGAGACCGGAGCCCAGTGAGAGGTCAGAGAGCAGAGACCGGAGCCCAGTGAGTGGTAGGAGAACACAAACTGGAGCCCAGTGAGTGGTCAGAGAGCAGAGCCCAGAATCCAGTGCGTGGCCAGAGACCGGAGCCCAGTGAAGGGTCGAGAGCAGAGACCGGAGCCCAGTGTGTCGTCAGAGAACAGAGACCGGACCCAATGAGTGGTCAGAGACCGGAGCCCAGTGAGTGGTCAGAGAATGGAGCCCAGTGAGTGGTCAGCGAACAGAGATCGGAGCCCAGTGAGTGGTCAGAGAGCAGAGACCGGACCCAATGAGTGGTCAGTGAACAGAGACCGGAGCCCAGTGAGTGGTCAGAGAACTGAGAACGGAGCCCAGTGAGTGGTCAGAGAGCAGAGACCAAAGCCCAGTGAGTGGTCAGAAAACAGAGACTGGAGTCCTGTGAGTGGTCGGACAACAGAGAACGGAGCCTAGTGAGTGGTCAAAGGACAGAGACTGGAGCCCAGTGAGTGGTCAGAGAACAGAGACCGGATCCCAGTGAGTGGTCAGAGATCAAAGACCGGAGCCCAGTGAGTGCTCAGAGAGCAGAGACCGGAGCCTAGTGAGTGGTCAGAGAACAGAGACCGGAGCCCAGAGAGTGGCCAGAGATCAGAGACCGGAGCCCAGTGCGTGGCCAGAGATCAGAGACCGGAGCCCAGTGCGTGGTCAGAGAGCAGAGACCGGAGCCCAGAGAGTGGTCAGAGAACAGAGACCGGAGCCCAGTGTGTGGTCAGAGAACAGAGACCGGAGCCCAGTGAGTGGTCAGAGAATAGAGACCGGAGACCAGTGAGTAGTCAGGGAATGGAGGCCCGAGCCCAGTGAGAGGTCAGGGAATGGAGGCCGGAGCCCAGTGAGTGGTCAGAGAACAGAGGCCGGAGCCCAGTGTGTGGTCAGAGAGCAGAGGCCGGACCCAGTGAGTGGTCAGAGAGCAGAGACAGGAGCCCAGTGAGTAGTCGGAGAACAGAGAACGGAGCCCAGTGAGTGGTCAGCGAACAGAGAACGGAGCCCAGTGAGTGGTCAGCGAACAGAGACCAGAGCCCAGTGAGTGGTCAGAGAACAGAGACCGGAGCCCAGTGAGTGGTCAGCGAACAGAGAACGGAGCCCAGTGAGTGGTCAGCGAACAGAGACCAGAGCCCAGTGAGTGGTCAGAGAACAGAGACCGGAGCCCAGTGAGTGGTCAGAGAGCAGAGACCGGAGCCCAGTGAGTGGTCAGAGAGCAGAGACCGGACCCAGTGAGTGGTCAGAGAACAGAGACCGGAGCCCAGTGAGTGGTCAGAGAGCAGAGACCGGACCCAGTGAGTGGTCAGAGAACAGAGACCGGAGCCCAGTGAGTGGTCAGAGAGCAGAGACCCGACACAGTGAGTGGTCAGACAACAGAGAACGGAGCCCAGTGAGTGGTCAGAGAACAGAGACCAGAGCCAAGTGAGTGGTAGGAGAACCCAAACCGGAGCCCAGTGCGTGGTCAGAGAGCAGAGACCGGATCCCAGTGTGTGGTCAGAGAGCAGAGACCGGATCCCAGAGCGTGGTCAGAGAACAGAGACCGGAGCCCAGTGTGTGGTCAGAGAGCAGAGACCGGATCCCAGAGCGTGGTCAGAGAACAGAGACCGGAGCCCAGTGTGTGGTCAGAGAACAGAGACCGGAGCCCAGTGAGTGGTCAGAGAACAGAGACCGGAGCCCAGTGAGAGGTCAGAGAACAGAGACCGGAGCCCAGTGAGAGGTCAGAGAGCAGAGACTGGAGCCCAGTGAGTGGTAGGAGAACACAAACTGGAGCCCAGTGAGTGGTCAGAGAGCAGAGCCCAGATTCCAGTGCGTGGCCAGAGACCGGAGCCCAGTGAAGGGTCGAGAGCAGAGACCGGAGCCCAGTGTGTCGTCAGAGAACAGAGACCGGAGCCCAGTGAGTGGTCAGAGAACAGAGACCGGAGCCCCGTGAGTGGTCAGAGGACAGAGACTGGAGCCCAGTGAGTGGTCAGAGAACAGAGACCGGATCCCAGTGAGTGGTCAGAGATCAAAGACCGGAGCCCAGTGAGTGCTCAGAGAGCAGAGACCGGAGCCTAGTGAGTGGTCAGAGAACAGAGACCGGAGCCCAGAGAGTGGCCAGAGATCAGAGACCGGAGCCCAGTGCGTGGCCAGAGATCAGAGACCGGAGCCCAGTGCGTGGTCAGAGAGCAGAGACCGGAGCCCAGAGAGTGGTCAGAGAACAGAGACCGGAGCCCAGTGTGTGGTCAGAGAACAGAGACCGGAGCCCAGTGAGTGGTCAGAGAATAGAGACCGGAGACCAGTGAGTAGTCAGGGAATGGAGGCCCGAGCCCAGTGAGAGGTCAGGGAATGGAGGCCGGAGCCCAGTGAGTGGTCAGAGAACAGAGGCCGGAGCCCAGTGTGTGGTCAGAGAGCAGAGGCCGGACCCAGTGAGTGGTCAGAGAGCAGAGACAGGAGCCCAGTGAGTAGTCGGAGAACAGAGAACGGAGCCCAGTGAGTGGTCAGCGAACAGAGAACGGAGCCCAGTGAGTGGTCAGCGAACAGAGACCAGAGCCCAGTGAGTGGTCAGAGAACAGAGACCGGAGCCCAGTGAGTGGTCAGCGAACAGAGAACGGAGCCCAGTGAGTGGTCAGCGAACAGAGACCAGAGCCCAGTGAGTGGTCAGAGAACAGAGACCGGAGCCCAGTGAGTGGTCAGAGAGCAGAGACCGGAGCCCAGTGAGTGGTCAGAGAGCAGAGACCGGACCCAGTGAGTGGTCAGAGAACAGAGACCGGAGCCCAGTGAGTGGTCAGAGAGCAGAGACCGGACCCAGTGAGTGGTCAGAGAACAGAGACAAGAGCCCAGTGAGTGGTCAGAGAGCAGAGACCCGACACAGTGAGTGGTCAGACAACAGAGAACGGAGCCCAGTGAGTGGTCAGAGAACAGAGACCAGAGCCAAGTGAGTGGTAGGAGAACCGAAACCGGAGCCCAGTGCGTGGTCAGAGAGCAGAGACCGGATCCCAGTGTGTGGTCAGAGAGCAGAGACCGGATCCCAGAGCGTGGTCAGAGAACAGAGACCGGAGCCCAGTGTGTGGTCAGAGAGCAGAGACCGGATCCCAGAGCGTGGTCAGAGAACAGAGACCGGAGCCCAGTGTGTGGTCAGAGAACAGAGACCGGAGCCCAGTGAGTGGTCAGAGAACAGAGACCGGAGCCCAGTGAGAGGTCAGAGAACAGAGACCGGAGCCCAGTGAGAGGTCAGAGAGCAGAGACTGGAGCCCAGTGAGTGGTAGGAGAACACAAACTGGAGCCCAGTGAGTGGTCAGAGAGCAGAGCCCAGATTCCAGTGCGTGGCCAGAGACCGGAGCCCAGTGAAGGGTCGAGAGCAGAGACCGGAGCCCAGTGTGTCGTCAGAGAACAGAGACCGGAGCCCAGTGAGTGGTCAGAGAACAGAGACCGGAGCCCCGTGAGTGGTCAGAGAACAGAGACCGGACCCAATGAGTGGTCAGAGACCGGAGCCCAGTGAGTGGTCAGAGAACGGAGCCCAGTGAGTAGTCAGCGAACAGAGATCGGAGCCCAGTGAGTGGTCAGAGAGCAGAGACCGGACCCAATGAGTGGTCAGTGAACAGAGACCGGAGCCCAGTTAGTGGTCAGAGAACTGAGAATGGAGCCCAGTGAGTGGTCAGAGAGCAGAGACCAAAGCCCAGTGAGTGGTCAGAAAACAGAGACTGGAGTCCTGTGAGTGGTCGGACAACAGAGAACGGAGCCCAGTGAGTGGTCAGAGAACAGAGAACGGAGCCCAGTGAGTGGTCAGAGAGCAGAGACCAAAGCCCAGTGAGTGGTCAGAAAACAGAGACTGGAGTCCTGTGAGTGGTCGGACAACAGAGAACGGAGCCCAGTGAGTGGTCAGAGAACAGAGAACGGAGCCTAGTGAGTGGTCAGAGGACAGAGACTGGAGCCCAGTGAGTGGTCAGAGAGCAGAGACCGGACCCACTGAGTGGTCAGAGAACAGAGACCGGAGCCCAGTGAGTGGTCAGAGAACAGAGACCGGAGCCCCGTGAGTGGTCAGAGAACAGAGACCGGACCCAATGAGTGGTCAGAGACCGGAGCCCAGTGAGTGGTCAGAGAACGGAGCCCAGTGTGTAGTCAGCGAACAGAGATCGGAGACCAGTGAGTGGTCAGAGAGCAGAGACCGGACCCAATGAGTGGTCAGTGAACAGAGACCGGAGCCCAGTTAGTGGTCAGAGAACTGAGAACGGAGCCCAGTGAGTGGTCAGAGAGCAGAGACCAAAGCCCAGTGAGTGGTCAGAAAACAGAGACTGGAGTCCTGTGAGTGGTCGGACAACAGAGAACGGAGCCCAGTGAGTGGTCAGAGAACAGAGAACGGAGCCCAGTGAGTGGTCAGAGAACAGAGAACGGAGCCTAGTGAGTGGTCAGAGGACAGAGACTGGAGCCCAGTGAGTGGTCAGAGAGCAGAGACCGGACCCACTGAGTGGTCAGAGAACAGAGACCGGAGCCCAGTGAGTGGTCAGAGAGCAGAGACCGGAGCCCAGTGAGTGGTCAGAGAACGGAGCCCAGTGAGTGGTCAGAGAACAGAGACCGGAGCCCAGTGAGTGGTCAGAGAGCAGAGACCGGACCCAATGAGTGGTCAGAGAACAGAGAAGGGAGCCCAGTGAGTGGTCAGAGAACTGAGAACGGCGCCCAGTGAGTGGTCAGAGAGCAGAGACCAGAGCCCAGTCAGTGGTCAGAAAACAGAGACTGGAGTCCTGTGAGTGGTCAGACAACAGAGAACGGAGCCCAGTGAGTGGGCAGAGAACAGAGACCGGAGCCCAGTGAGTGGTCAGAGAACAGAGACCGGAGCCCAGTGAGAGGTCAGAGAGCAGAGACCGGAGCCCAGTGAGTGGTAGGAGAACACAAACTGGAGCCCAGTGAGTGGTCAGAGAGCAGAGCCCAGATTCCAGTGCGTGGCCAGAGACCGGAGCCCAGTGAAGGGTCGAGAGCAGAGACCGGAGCCCAGTGTGTCGTCAGAGAACAGAGACCGGAGCCCAGTGAGTGGTCAGAGAACAGAGACCGGAGCCCCGTGAGTGGTCAGAGAACAGAGACCGGACCCAATGAGTGGTCAGAGACCGGAGCCCAGTGAGTGGTCAGAGAACGGAGCCCAGTGAGTAGTCAGCGAACAGAGATCGGAGCCCAGTGAGTGGTCAGAGAGCAGAGACCGGACCCAATGAGTGGTCAGTGAACAGAGACCGGAGCCCAGTTAGTGGTCAGAGAACTGAGAACGGAGCCCAGTGAGTGGTCAGAGAGCAGAGACCAAAGCCCAGTGAGTGGTCAGAAAACAGAGACTGGAGTCCTGTGAGTGGTCGGACAACAGAGAACGGAGCCCAGTGAGTGGTCAGAGAACAGAGAACGGAGCCTAGTGAGTGGTCAGAGGACAGAGACTGGAGCCCAGTGAGTGGTCAGAGAGCAGAGACCGGACCCACTGAGTGGTCAGAGAACAGAGACCGGAGCCCAGTGAGTGGTCAGAGAGCAGAGACCGGAGCCCAGTGAGTGGTCAGAGAACGGAGCCCAATGAGTGGTCAGAGAACAGAGACCGGAGCCCAGTGAGTGGTCAGAGAGCAGAGACCGGACCCAATGAGTGGTCAGAGAACAGAGAAGGGAGCCCAGTGAGTGGTCAGAAAACTGAGAACGGCGCCCAGTGAGTGGTCAGAGAGCAGAGACCAGAGCCCAGTCAGTGGTCAGAAAACAGAGACTGGAGTCCTGTGAGTGGTCAGACAACAGAGAACGGAGCCCAGTGAGTGGGCAGAGAACAGAGAACGGAGCCCAGTGAGTGGTCAGAGGACAGAGACCGGAGCCCAGTGAGTGGTCAGAGAGCAGAGACCGAACCCAGTGAGTGGTCAGAGAACAGAGATCGGAGCCCAGTGAGTGGTCAGAGAACGGAGCCCAGTGAGTGGTCAGAGATCAGAGACCAGAGCCCAGTGAGTGGTCAGAGAGCAGAGACCGGAGCCCAGTGAGTGGTCAGAGAACTGAGAACGGAGCCCAGTGAGTGGTCAGAGATCAGAGACCAGAGCCCAGTGAGTGGTCAGAAAACAGAGACTGGAGTCCTGTGAGTGGTCAGACAACAGAGATCGGAGCCCAGTGAGTGGTCAGAGAACAGAGAACGGAGCCCAGTGAGTGGTCAGAGGACAGAGACCGGAGCCCAGTGAGTCATCAGAGAGCAGAGACCGGACCCAGTGAGTGGTCAGAGAACAGAGACCGGAGCCCAGTGAGTGGTCAGAGAACAGAGTACGGAGCCCAGTGAGTGGTCAGAGAACAGAGACCAGAGCCCAGTGAGTGGTCAGAAAACAGAGACTGGAGTCCTGTGAGTGGTCAGACAACAGAGAACGGAGCCCAGTGAGTGGTCAGAGACCAGAGCCCCGTGAGTGGTAGGAGAACACAAACCGGAGCCCAGTGAGTGGTCAGAGAGCAGAGCCCAGATTCCAGTGCGTGTCCAGAGACCGGAGCCCAGTGAAGGGTCGAGAGCAGAGACCGGAGCCCAATGTGTGGTCAAAGAGCAGAGACCGGAGCCCAGTGAGTGGTCAGAGAACAGAGACCGGAGCCCAGTGTGTGGTCAGAGAACAGAGAACGGAGCCCAGTGTGTGGTCAGAGAACAGAGACCGGAGCCCAGTGAGAGGTCAGAGAGCAGACACCGGAGCCCAGTGAGTGGTCAGAGAACAGAGACCGGAGCCCAGTGAGTGGTCAGAGAGCAGAGACCGGAGCCCAGTGAATGGTCGAGAGCACAGACGGGATCCCAGTGCGTGGTCAGAGAACAGAGACCGGAGCCCAGTGTGTGGTCAGAGAACAGAGACCGGAGCCCAGTAAGTGGTCAGATAAAAGAGAATGGAGCCCAGTGAGTGGTCAGAGAACAGAGACTAGAGCCCAGTGAGTGGTCAGAAAACAGAGACGGGAGTCCAGTGAGTGGTCAGACAACAGAGAACGGAGCCCAGTGAGTGGTCAGAGAACAGAGACCAGAGCCCAGTGAGTGGTAGGAGAACACAAACCGGAGCCCAGTGAGTGGTCAGAGAGCAGAGCCCAGATTCCAGTGCGTGGCCAGAGACCGGAGCCCAGTGAAGGGTCGAGAGCAGAGACCGGAGCCCAGTTAGTGGTCAGAGAACAGAGAACAGAGCCCAGTGAGTGGTCAGAGAAAAGAACCCGGAGCCCAGTGTGTGGTCAGAGAACAGACACCGGAGCCCAGTGAGTGGTCAGAGAACAGAGACCGGAGCCCAGTGAGTGGTCAGAGAACAGAGACTGGAGCCCAGTGTGTGGTCAGAGAGCAGAGACCGGAGCCCAGTGAGAGGTCAGAGAGCAGAGACTGGAGCCCAGTGAGTGGCCAGAGAACAGAGACTGGAGCCCAGAGAGTGGCCAGAGATAAGAGACCGGAGCCCAGTGCGTGGTCAGAGAGCAGAGACCGGATCCCAGTGCGTGGTCAGAGAACAGAGACCGGAGCCCAGTGAGTAGTCAAGAAATGGAGGCCCGAGCCCAATGAGAGGTCAGGGAATGGAGGCCGGAGGCCAGTGAGTGGTCAGAGAACAGAGACCGGAGCCCAGTGAGTGGTCAGAGAACAGCCACCGGAGCCCAGTGAGTGGTGAGAGAACAGAGACTGGAGCCCAGTGAGTGGTCAGAGAACAGAGACCTGAGCCCAGTGAGTGGTCAGAGAGCAGAGACCGGAGCCCAGTGAGTGGCTGAAGAACAGAGACAGGAGCACACTGAGTGGTGAGAGAACAGAGACCGGAGCCCAGTGAGTGGTGAGAGAACAGACACCGGAGCCCAGTGTGTGGCCGGAGAATACAAACCGGAGCGCAGTGAGTGGTCAGAGAGCAGAGACCGGAGCCCAGTGAGTTGTCAGAGAACAGAGACCGGAGCCCAGTGAGTGGTCAGAGAACAAAGACCGGAGCCCAGTGAGTGGTCAGAGGACAGAGACCGGAGCCCAGTGAGTGGTCAGAGAACAGAGACCGGAGCCCAGTGAGTGGTCAGAGAACAGAGACCGGAGCCCAGTGAGTGGTCAGAGAACAGAGACCGGAGCCCAGTGAGTAGTCAGAGAGCAGAGACCGGACCCAGTGAGTGATCAGAGAACAGAGACCAGAGCCCAGTGAGTGGCAGGAGGACACAAACCGGAGCCCAGTGAGTGGTCAGAGAGCAGAGCCCAGATTCCAGTGCGTGGCCAGAGACCGGAGCACAGTGAGTGGTCAGAGAACAGAGACCAGAGCCCAGTGAGTGGTGAGAGAACAGACACCGGATCCCAGTGAGAGGTCAGAGAACAGAGACCGGAGCCCAGTGAGTGGTGAGAGAACAGACACCGGAGCCCAGTGAGTGGTCAGAGAACAGAGACCGGAGGCCAGTGAGTGGTCAGAGAACAGAGACCAGAGCCCAGTGAGTGGTCAGAGAGCAGAGACCGGAGCCCAGTGAGTGGCTGAAGAACAGAGACCGGAGCACACTGAGTGGTGAGAGAACAAAGACCGGAGCCCAGTGAGTGGTCAGAGGACAGAGAAAGGAGCCCAGTGAGTGGTCAGAGAACAAAGACCGGAGCCCAGTGAGTGGTCAGAGGACAGATACCGGAGCCCAGTGAGTGGTCAGAGAACAAAGACCGGAGCGCAGTGAGTGGTCAGAGAACAGAGACCGGAGCCCAGTGAGTGGTCAGAGAACAGAGACCGCAGACCAGTGAGTGGTCAGAGAACAGAGACCCGAGCCCAGTGAGTGGTCAGAGAACAGAGACCAGAGCCCAGTGAGTGGTCAGAGAGCAGAGACCGGAGCCCAGTGAGTGGCTGAAGAACAGAGACCGGAGCACACTGAGTGGTGAGAGAACAGAGACCGGAGCCCAGTGAGTGGTGAGAGAACAGACACCGGAGCCTAGTGTGTGGCCGGAGAATACAAACCGGAGCGCAGTGAGTGGTCAGAGAGCAGAGACCGGAGCCCAGTGAGTTGTCAGAGAACAGAGACCGGAGCCCAGTGAGTGGTCAGAGAACAAAGACCGGAGCCCAGTGAGTGGTCAGAGGACAGAGACCGGAGCCCAGTGAGTGGTCAGAGAACAGAGACCGGAGCCCAGTGAGTGGTCAGAGAACAGAGACCGGAGCCCAGTGAGTGGTCAGAGAACAGAGACCGGAGCCCAGTGAGTAGTCAGAGAGCAGAGACCGGACCCAGTGAGTGGTCAGAGAACAGAGACCAGAGCCCAGTGAGTGGCAGGAGGACACAAACCGGGGCCCAGTGAGTGGTCAGAGAGCAGAGCCCAGATTCCAGTGCGTGGCCAGAGACCGGAGAACAGTGAGTGGTCAGAGAACAGAGACCGGAGCCCAGTGAGTGGTGAGAGAACAGAGACCGGAGCCCAGTGAGTGGTCAGAGAACAGAGACCAGAGCCCAGTGAGTGGTCAGAGAGCAGAGACCGGAGCCCAGTGAGTGGCTGAAGAACAGAGACCGGAGCACACTGAGTGGTGAGAGAACAAAGACCGGAGCCCAGTGAGTGGTCAGAGGACAGAGACCGGAGCCCAGTGAGTGGTCAGAGAACAAAGACCGGAGCCCAGTGAGTGGTCAGAGGACAGATACCGGAGCCCAGTGAGTGGTCAGAGAACAAAGACCGGAGCGCAGTGAGTGGTCAGAGAGCAGAGACCGGAGCCCAGTGAGTTGTCAGAGAACAGAGACCGGAGCCCAGTAAGTGGTCAGAGAACAGAAACTGGAGCCCAGAGAGTGGCCGGAGATCAGAGACCGGAGCACAGTGAGTGGTCAGAGAGCAGAGACCGGAGCCCAGTGAGTGGTCAGAGAACAGAGACCAGAGCCCTGTGAGTGGTCAGAGAACAGACACCGGAGCCCAGTGAGTGTTCAGAGAACAGAGACCGGAGCCCAGTGAGTGGTCAGAGAACAGAGACCGCAGACCAGTGAGTGGTCAGAGAACAGAGACCGGAGCCCAGTGTGTGGTCAGAGAACAGAGACCGGATCCCACTGTGTGGTCAGAGAACAGAGACCGGAGCCCAGTGAGTGGTCAGAGAGCAGAGACCGGACCCAGTGAGTGGCAGGAGGACACAAACCGGAGCCCAGTGAGTGGTCAGAGAACAGAGACCGGATCCCACTGTGTGGTCAGAGAAAAGAGACCGGATCCCACTGTGTGGTCAGAGAACAGAGACCAGAGCCCAGTGTGTGGTCAAAGAACAGAGACCAGAGCCCAGTGAGTGGTCAGAGAACAGAGACCAGAGTCCAGAGAGTGGCAGGAGGACACAAACCGGAGCCCAGTGAGTGGTCAGAGAGCAGAGCCCAGATTCTAGTGAGTGGCCAGAGACTGGAGCACAGTGAGTGGTCAGAGAACAGAGACCGGAGCCCAGTGAGTGGTGAGAGAACAGACACCGGAGCCCAGTGAGTGGTCAGAGAACAGAGACCGGAGCCCAGTGAGTGGCCGGAGATCAGAGACCGGAGCCCAGTGAGTGGTCAGAGAGCAGAGACCGGAGCCCAGTCAGTGGTCAGAGAACAGACACCGGAGCCCAGTGAGTGTTCAGAGAACAGAGACCGGAGCCCAGTGAGTGGTCGGAGAACAAAGACCGCAGACCAGTGAGTGGTCAGAGAGCAGAGACCGGAGCCCAGTGAGTGGTCAGAGAACAGAGACCAGAGCCCAGTGAGTGGCCGGAGAATACAAACCGGAGCCCAGTGAGTGGTCAGAGAGCAGAGACCGGAGCCCAGTAAGTGGTCAGAGAACAGAGACCGGAGCCCAGAGAGTGGTCAGAGAACAGAGACCGGATCCCACTGTGTGGTCAGAGAACAGAGACCGGAGCCCAGTGTGTGGTCAAAGAACAGAGAACAGAGCCCAGTGAGTGGTCTGAGAGCAGAGACCGGATCCCAGTGTGTGGTCAGAGAACAGAGACCGGATCCCAGTGAGTAGTCAGGGAACAGAAACCGGAGCACAGTGAGTGGTCAGAGAGCAGAGAACGGATCCCAGTGTGTGATCAGAGAACAGAGACCGGATCCCACTGTGTGGTCAGAGAACAGAGACCAGAGCCCAGTGAGTGGTCAGAGAACAGAGACCGGAGCCCAGTGAGTGGTCAGAGAACAGAGACCGGAGCCCAGTGAGTGGTCAGAGAGCAGAGACCGGACCCAGTGAGTGGCAGGAGGACACAAACCGGAGCCCAGTGAGTGGTCAGAGAACAGAGACCTGATCCCACTGTGTGGTCAGAGAACAGAGACCGGATCCCACTGTGTGGTCAGAGAACAGAGACCAGAACCCAGTGTGTGGTCAAAGAACAGAGACCAGAGCCCAGTGAATGGTCAGAGAACAGAGACCGGAGCCCAGTGAGTGGTCAGAGAACAGAGACCAGAGCCCAGTGAGTGGCAGGAGGACACAAACCGGAGCCCAGTGAGTGGTCAGAGAGCAGAGCCCAGATTCCAGTGCGTGGCCAGAGACCGGAGCACAGTCAGTGGTCAGAGAACAGAGACCGGAGCCCAGTGAGTGGTGAGAGAACAGACACCGGAGCCCAGTGAGTGGTCAGAGAACAGAGACCGGAGCCCAGTGAGTGGTCAGAGAGCAGAGACCGGAGCCCAGTGAGTGGCTGAAGAACAGAGACCGGAGCACACTGAGTGGTGAGAGAACAAAGACCGGAGCCCAGTGAGTGGTCAGAGGACAGAGACCGGAGCCCAGTGAGTGGTCAGAGAACAAAGACCGGAGCCCAGTGAGTGGTCAGAGGACAGAGACCGGAGCCCAGTGAGTGGTCAGAGAACAAAGACCGGAGCGCAGTGAGTGGTCAGAGAGCAGAGACCGGAGCCCAGTGAGTTGTCAGAGAACAGAGACCTGAGCCCAGTGAGTGTTCAGAGAATAGAGACCGGAGCCCACTGAGTGGTCAGAGAACAAAGACCGCAGACCAGTGAGTGGTCAGAGAGCAGAGACTGGAGCCCAGTGAGTGGTCAGAGAACAGAGACCAGAGCCTAGTGAGTGGCCGGAGAATACAAACCGGAGCCCAGTGAGTGGTCAGAGAGCAGAGACCGGAGCCCAGTAAGTGGTCAGAGAACAGAGACCGGAGCCCAGAGAGTGGTCAGAGAACAGAGTCCGGATCCCAGTGTGTGGTCAGAGAACAGAGACCGGAGCCCAGTGTGCGGTCAAAGAACAGAGAACAGAGCCCAGTGAGTGGTCTGAGAGCAGAGACCGGATCCCAGTGTGTGGTCAGAGAACAGAGAACGGATCCCAGTGAGTAGTCAGGGAACAGAAACCGGAGCCCAGTGAGTGGCCGAAGAACAGAGACCGGAGCCCAGTGAGTGGTGAGAGAACAGAGACCGGAGCCCAGTGAGTGGTCAGAGAGCAAAGACCGGACCCAGTGAGTGGCAGGAGGACACAAACCGGAGCCCAGTGAGTGGTCAGAGAACAGAGACCGGATCCCACTGTGTGGTCAGAGAACAGAGACCGGATCCCACTGTGTGGTCAGAGAACAGAGACCAGAACCCAGTGTGTGGTCAAAGAACAGAGACCAGAGCCCAGTGAATGGTCAGAGAACAGAGACCGGAGCCCAGTGAGTGGTCAGAGAACAGAGACCAGAGCCCAGTGAGTGGCAGGAGGACACAAACCGGAGCCCAGTGAGTGGTAAGAGAGCAGAGACCGGAGCCCAGTGAGTGGTGAGAGAACAGAAACTGGAGCCCAGTGAGTGGTCAGAGAACAGAGACCGGAGCCCAGTGAGTGGTGAGAGAACAGACACCGGAGCCCAGTGAGTGGTCAGAGAACAGAGACCGGAGCCCAGTGAGTGGTCAGAGAACAGAGACCAGAGCCCAGTGAGAGGTCAGAGAGCAGAGACCGGAGCCCAGTGAGTGGCTGAAGAACAGAGACCGGAGCACACTGAGTGGTGAGAGAACAAAGCCCGGAGCCCAGTGAGTGGTCAGAGGACAGAGACCGGAGCCCAGTGAGTGGTCAGAGAACAAAGACCGGAGCCCAGTGAGTGGTCAGAGGACAGAGACCGGAGCCCAGTGAGTGGTCAGAGAACAAAGACCGGAGCGCAGTGAGTGGTCAGAGAGCAGAGACCGGAGCCCAGTGAGTTGTCAGAGAACAGAGACCGGAGCCCAGTGATTGTTCAGAGAACAGAGACCGGAGCCTAGTGAGTGGTCAGAGAACAAAGACCGCAGTCCAGCGAGTGGTCAGAGAGCAGAGACTGGAGCCCAGTGAGTGGTCAGAGAACAGAGACCAGAGCCCAGTGAGTGGTCAGAGAGCAGAGACCGGAGCACAGTGAGTGGCTGAAGAACAGAGACAGGAGCACACTGAGTCGTGAGAGAACAGACACCGGAGCCCAGTGTGTGGCCGGAGAATACAAACCGGAGCGCAGTGAGTGGTCAGAGAGCAGAGACCGGAGCCCAGTGAGTTGTCAGAGAACAGAGACCGGAGCCCAGTGAGTGGTCAGAGAACAAAGACCGGAGCCCAGTGAGTGGTCAGAGGACAGAGACCGGAGCCCAGTGAGTGGTCAGAGAACAGAGACCGGAGCCCAGTGAGTGGTCAGAGAACAGAGACCGGAGCCCAGTGAGTGGTCAGAGAACAGAGACCGGAGCCCAGTGAGTGGTCAGAGAACAGAGACCGGAGCCCAGTGAGTAGTCAGAGAGCAGAGACCGGACCCAGTGAGTGGTCAGAGAACAGAGACCAGAGCCCAGTGAGTGGCAGGAGGACACAAACCGGAGACCAGTGAGTGGTCAGAGAGCAGAGCCCAGATTCCAGTGCGTGGCCAGAGACCGCAGCACAGTGAGTGGTCAGAGAACAGAGACCAGAGCCCAGTGAGTGGTGAGAGAACAGACACCGGATCCCAGAGAGAGGTCAGAGAACAGAGACCGGAGCCCAGTGAGTGGTGAGAGAACAGACACCGGAGCCCAGTGAGTGGTCAGAGAACAGAGACCGGAGCCCAGTGAGTGGTCAGAGAACAGAGACCAGAGCCCGGTGAGTGGTCAGAGAGCAGAGACCGGAGCCCAGTGAGTGGCTGAAGAACAGAGACCGGAGCACACTGAGTGGTGAGAGAACAAAGACCGGAGCCCAGTGAGTGGTCAGAGGACAGAGACAGGAGCCCAGTGAGTGGTCAGAGAACAAAGACCGGAGCCCAGTGAGTGGTCAGAGGACAGATACCGGAGCCCAGTGAGTGGTCAGAGAACAAAGACCGGAGCGCAGTGAGTGGTCAGAGAACAGAGACCGGAGCCCAGTGAGTGGTCAGAGAACAGAGACCGCAGACCAGTGAGTGGTCAGAGAACAGAGACCGGAGCCCAGTGAGTGGTCAGAGAACAGAGACCAGAGCCCAGTGAGTGGTCAGAGAGCAGAGACCGGAGCCCAGTGAGTGGCTGAAGAACAGAGACCGGAGCACACTGAGTGGTGAGAGAACAGAGACCGGAGCCCAGTGAGTGGTGAGAGAACAGACACCGGAGCCCAGTGAGTGGTCAGAGGACAGATACCGGAGCGCAGTGAGTGGTCAGAGAGCAGATACCGGAGCCCAGTGAGTTGTCAGAGAACAGAGACCGGAGCCCAGTGAGTGGTCAGAGAACAAAGACCGGAGCCCAGTGAGTGGTCAGAGGACAGAGACCGGAGCCCAGTGAGTGGTCAGAGAACAGAGACCGGAGCCCAGTGAGTGGTCAGAGAACAGAGACCGGAGCCCAGTGATTGTTCAGAGAACAGAGACCGGAGCCTAGTGAGTGGTCAGAGAACAAAGACCGCAGACCAGCGAGTGGTCAGAGAGCAGAGACTGGAGCCCAGTGAGTGGTCAGAGAACAGAGACCAGAGCCCAGTGAGTGGTCAGAGAGCAGAGACCGGAGCACAGTGAGTGGCTGAAGAACAGAGACAGGAGCACACTGAGTCGTGAGAGAACAGACACCGGAGCCCAGTGTGTGGCCGGAGAATACAAACCGGAGCGCAGTGAGTGGTCAGAGAGCAGAGACCGGAGCCCAGTGAGTTGTCAGAGAACAGAGACCGGAGCCCAGTGAGTGGTCAGAGAACAAAGACCGGAGCCCAGTGAGTGGTCAGAGGACAGAGACCGGAGCCCAGTGAGTGGTCAGAGAACAGAGACCGGAGCCCAGTGAGTGGTCAGAGAGCAGAGACCGGAGCCCAGTGAGTGGTCAGAGAACAGAGACCGGAGCCCAGTGAGTGGTCAGAGAACAGAGACCGGAGCCCAGTGAGTAGTCAGAGAGCAGAGACCGGACCCAGTGAGTGGTCAGAGAACAGAGACCAGAGCCCAGTGAGTGGCAGGAGGACACAAACCGGAGCCCAGTGAGTGGTCAGAGAGCAGAGCCCAGATTCCAGTGCGTGGCCAGAGACCGCAGCACAGTGAGTGGTCAGAGAACAGAGACCAGAGCCCAGTGAATGGTGAGAGAACAGACACCGGATCCCAGAGAGAGGTCAGAGAACAGAGACCGGAGCCCAGTGAGTGGTGAGAGAACAGACACCGGAGCCCAGTGAGTGGTCAGAGAACAGAGACCGGAGCCCAGTGAGTGGTCAGAGAACAGAGACCAGAGCCCAGTGAGTGGTCAGAGAGCAGAGACCGGAGCCCAGTGAGTGGTCAGAGGACAGAGACCGGAGCCCAGTGAGTGGTCAGAGAACAAAGACCGGAGCGCAGTGAGTGGTCAGAGAGCAGAGACCGGAGCCCAGTGAGTTGTCAGAGAACAGAGACCGGAGCCCAGTGATTGTTCAGAGAACAGAGACCGGAGCCTAGTGAGTGGTCAGAGAACAAAGACCGCAGACCAGCGAGTGGTCAGAGAGCAGAGACTGGAGCCCAGTGAGTGGTCAGAGAACAGAGACCAGAGCCCAGTGAGTGGTCAGAGAGCAGAGACCGGAGCACAGTGAGTGGCTGAAGAACAGAGACAGGAGCACACTGAGTCGTGAGAGAACAGACACCGGAGCCCAGTGTGTGGCCGGAGAATACAAACCGGAGCGCAGTGAGTGGTCAGAGAGCAGAGACCGGAGCCCAGTGAGTTGTCAGAGAACAGAGACCGGAGCCCAGTGAGTGGTCAGAGAACAAAGACCGGAGCCCAGTGAGTGGTCAGAGGACAGAGACCGGAGCCCAGTGAGTAGTCAGAGAACAGAGACCGGAGCCCAGTGAGTGGTCAGAGAACAGAGACCGGAGCCCAGTGAGTGGTCAGAGAACAGAGACCGGAGCCCAGTGAGTGGTCAGAGAACAGAGACCGGAGCCCAGTGAGTAGTCAGAGAGCAGAGACCGGACCCAGTGAGTGGTCAGAGAACAGAGACCAGAGCCCAGTGAGTGGCAGGAGGACACAAACCGGAGACCAGTGAGTGGTCAGAGAGCAGAGCCCAGATTCCAGTGCGTGGCCAGAGACCGCAGCACAGTGAGTGGTCAGAGAACAGAGACCAGAGCCCAGTGAGTGGTGAGAGAACAGACACCGGAGCCCAGTGAGTGGTCAGAGAACAGAGACCGGAGCCCAGTGAGTGGTCAGAGAACAGAGACCAGAGCCCAGTGAGTGGTCAGAGAGCAGAGACCGGAGCCCAGTGAGTGGCTGAAGAACAGAGACCGGAGCACACTGAGTGGTGAGAGAACAAAGACCGGAGCCCAGTGAGTGGTCAGAGGACAGAGACAGGAGCCCAGTGAGTGGTCAGAGAACAAAGACCGGAGCCCAGTGAGTGGTCAGAGGACAGATACCGGAGCCCAGTGAGTGGTCAGAGAACAAAGACCGGAGCGCAGTGAGTGGTCAGAGAACAGAGACCGGAGCCCAGTGAGTGGTCAGAGAACAGAGACCGCAGACCAGTGAGTGGTCAGAGAACAGAGACCGGAGCCCAGTGAGTGGTCAGAGAACAGAGACCAGAGCCCAGTGAGTGGTCAGAGAGCAGAGACCGGAGCCCAGTGAGTGGCTGAAGAACAGAGACCGGAGCACACTGAGTGGTGAGAGAACAGAGACCGGAGCCCAGTGAGTGGTGAGAGAACAGACACCGGAGCCCAGTGTGTGGCCGGAGAATACAAACCGGAGCGCAGTGAGTGGTCAGAGAGCAGATACCGGAGCCCAGTGAGTTGTCAGAGAACAGAGACCGGAGCCCAGTGAGTGGTCAGAGAACAAAGACCGGAGCCCAGTGAGTGGTCAGAGGACAGAGACCGGAGCCCAGTGAGTGGTCAGAGAACAGAGACCGGAGCCCAGTGAGTGGTCAGAGAACAGAGACCGGAGCCCAGTGATTGTTCAGAGAACAGAGACCGGAGCCTAGTGAGTGGTCAGAGAACAAAGACCGCAGACCAGCGAGTGGTCAGAGAGCAGAGACTGGAGCCCAGTGAGTGGTCAGAGAACAGAGACCAGAGCCCAGTGAGTGGTCAGAGAGCAGAGACCGGAGCCCAGTGAGTGGTCAGAGAACAGAGACCAGAGCCCAGTGAGTGGTCAGAGAGCAGAGACCGGAGCCCAGTGAGTGGCTGAAGAACAGAGACCGGAGCACACTGAGTGGTGAGAGAACAAAGACCAGAGCCCAGTGAGTGGTCAGAGGACAGAGACAGGAGCCCAGTGAGTGGTCAGAGAACAAAGACCGGAGCCCAGTGAGTGGTCAGAGGACAGATACCGGAGCCCAGTGAGTGGTCAGAGAACAGAGACCGGAGCCCAGTGAGTGGTCAGAGAACAGAGACCGGAGCCCAGTGAGTAGTCAGAGAGCAGAGACCGGACCCAGTGAGTGGTCAGAGAACAGAGACCAGAGCCCAGTGAGTGGCAGGAGGGCACAAACCGGAGCCCAGTGAGTGGTCAGAGAGCAGAGCCCAGATTCCAGTGCGTGGCCAGAGACCGCAGCACAGTGAGTGGTCAGAGAACAGAGACCAGAGCCCAGTGAGTGGTGAGAGAACAGACACCGGATCCCAGAGAGAGGTCAGAGAACAGAGACCGGAGCCCAGTGAGTGGTGAGAGAACAGACACCGGAGCCCAGTGAGTGGTCAGAGAACAGAGACCGGAGCCCAGTGAGTGGTCAGAGAACAGAGACCAGAGCCCAGTGAGTGGTCAGAGAGCAGAGACCGGAGCCCAGTGAGTGGTCAGAGGACAGAGACCGGAGCCCAGTGAGTGGTCAGAGAACAAAGACCGGAGCGCAGTGAGTGGTCAGAGAGCAGAGACCGGAGCCCAGTGAGTTGTCAGAGAACAGAGACCGGAGCCCAGTGATTGTTCAGAGAACAGAGACCGGAGCCTAGTGAGTGGTCAGAGAACAAAGACCGCAGACCAGCGAGTGGTCAGAGAGCAGAGACTGGAGCCCAGTGAGTGGTCAGAGAACAGAGACCAGAGCCCAGTGAGTGGTCAGAGAGCAGAGACCGGAGCACAGTGAGTGGCTGAAGAACAGAGACAGGAGCACACTGAGTCGTGAGAGAACAGACACCGGAGCCCAGTGTGTGGCCGGAGAATACAAACCGGAGCGCAGTGAGTGGTCAGAGAGCAGAGACCGGAGCCCAGTGAGTTGTCAGAGAACAGAGACCGGAGCCCAGTGAGTGGTCAGAGAACAAAGACCGGAGCCCAGTGAGAGGTCAGAGGACAGAGACCGGAGCCCAGTGAGTGGTCAGAGAACAGAGACCGGAGCCCAGTGAGTGGTCAGAGAACAGAGACCGGAGCCCAGTGAGTGGTCAGAGAACAGAGACCGGAGCCCAGTGAGTGGTCAGAGAACAGAGACCGGAGCCCAGTGAGTAGTCAGAGAGCAGAGACCGGACCCAGTGAGTGGTCAGAGAACAGAGACCAGAGCCCAGTGAGTGGCAGGAGGACACAAACCGGAGACCAGTGAGTGGTCAGAGAGCAGAGCCCAGATTCCAGTGCGTGGCCAGAGACCGCAGCACAGTGAGTGGTCAGAGAACAGAGACCAGAGCCCAGTGAGTGGTGAGAGAACAGACACCGGATCCCAGAGAGAGGTCAGAGAACAGAGACCGGAGCCCAGTGAGTGGTGAGAGAACAGACACCGGAGCCCAGTGAGTGGTCAGAGAACAGAGACCGGAGCCCAGTGAGTGGTCAGAGAACAGAGACCAGAGCCCAGTGAGTGGTCAGAGAGCAGAGACCGGAGCCCAGTGAGTGGCTGAAGAACAGAGACCGGAGCACACTGAGTGGTGAGAGAACAAAGACCGGAGCCCAGTGAGTGGTCAGAGGACAGAGACAGGAGCCCAGTGAGTGGTCAGAGAACAAAGACCGGAGCCCAGTGAGTGGTCAGAGGACAGATACCGGAGCCCAGTGAGTGGTCAGAGAACAAAGACCGGAGCGCAGTGAGTGGTCAGAGAACAGAGACCGGAGCCCAGTGAGTGGTCAGAGAACAGAGACCGCAGACCAGTGAGTGGTCAGAGAACAGAGACCGGAGCCCAGTGAGTGGTCAGAGAACAGAGACCAGAGCCCAGTGAGTGGTCAGAGAGCAGAGACCGGAGCCCAGTGAGTGGCTGAAGAACAGAGACCGGAGCACACTGAGTGGTGAGAGAACAGAGACCGGAGCCCAGTGAGTGGTGAGAGAACAGACACCCGAGCCCAGTGTGTGGCCGGAGAATACAAACCGGAGCGCAGTGAGTGGTCAGAGAGCAGATACCGGAGCCCAGTGAGTTGTCAGAGAACAGAGACCGGAGCCCAGTGAGTGGTCAGAGAACAAAGACCGGAGCCCAGTGAGTGGTCAGAGGACAGAGACCGGAGCCCAGTGAGTGGTCAGAGAACAGAGACCGGAGCCCAGTGAGTGGTCAGAGAACAGAGACCGGAGCCCAGTGATTGTTCAGAGAACAGAGACCGGAGCCTAGTGAGTGGTCAGAGAACAAAGATCGCAGACCAGCGAGTGGTCAGAGAGCAGAGACTGGAGCCCAGTGAGTGGTCAGAGAACAGAGACCAGAGCCCAGTGAGTGGTCAGAGAGCAGAGACCGGAGCACAGTGAGTGGCTGAAGAACAGAGACAGGAGCACACTGAGTCGTGAGAGAACAGACACCGGAGCCCAGTGTGTGGCCGGAGAATACAAACCGGAGCACAGTGAGTGGTCAGAGAGCAGAGACCGGAGCCCAGTGAGTTGTCAGAGAACAGAGACCGGAGCCCAGTGAGTGGTCAGAGAACAAAGACCGGAGCCCAGTGAGTGGTCAGAGGACAGAGACCGGAGCCCAGTGAGTGGTCAGAGAACAGAGACCGGAGCCCAGTGAGTGGTCAGAGAACAGAGACCGGAGCCCAGTGAGTGGTCAGAGAACAGAGACCGGAGCCCAGTGAGTGGTCAGAGAACAGAGACCGGAGCCCAGTGAGTAGTCAGAGAGCAGAGACCGGACCCAGTGAGTGGTCAGAGAACAGAGACCAGAGCCCAGTGAGTGGCAGGAGGACACAAACCGGAGCCCAGTGAGTGGTCAGAGAGCAGAGCCCAGATTCCAGTGCGTGGCCAGAGACCGCAGCACAGTGAGTGGTCAGAGAACAGAGACCAGAGCCCAGTGAGTGGTGAGAGAACAGACACCGGAGCCCAGTGAGTGGTCAGAGAACAGAGACCGGAGCCCAGTGAGTGGTCAGAGGACAGATACCGGAGCCCAGTGAGTGGTCAGAGGACAGATACCGGAGCCCAGTGAGTGGTCAGAGAACAAAGACCGGAGCCCAGTGAGTGGTCAGAGGACAGATACCGGAGCCCAGTGAGTGGTCAGAGAACAAAGACCGGAGCGCAGTGAGTGGTCAGAGAACAGAGACCGCAGACCAGTGAGTGGTCAGAGAACAGAGACCGGAGCCCAGTGAGTGGTCAGAGAACAGAGACCAGAGCCCAGTGAGTGGTCAGAGAGCAGAGACCGGAGCCCAGTGAGTGGCTGAAGAACAGAGACCGGAGCACACTGAGTGGTGAGAGAACAAAGACCGGAGCCCAGTGAGTGGTCAGAGGACAGAGACAGGAGCCCAGTGAGTGGTCAGAGAACAAAGACCGGAGCCCAGTGAGTGGTCAGAGGACAGATACCGGAGCCCAGTGAGTGGTCAGAGAACAGAGACCGGAGCCCAGTGAGTGGTCAGAGAACAGAGACCGCAGACCAGTGAGTGGTCAGAGAACAGAGACCGGAGCCCAGTGAGTGGTCAGAGAACAGAGACCAGAGCCCAGTGAGTGGTGAGAGAACAGAGACCGGAGCCCAGTGAGTGGTGAGAGAACAGACACCGGAGCCCAGTGTGTGGCCGGAGAATACAAACCGGAGCGCAGTGAGTGGTCAGAGAGCAGATACCGGAGCCCAGTGAGTTGTCAGAGAACAGAGACCGGAGCCCAGTGAGTGGTCAGAGAACAAAGACCGGAGCCCAGTGAGTGGTCAGAGGACAGAGACCGGAGCCCAGTGAGTGGTCAGAGAACAGAGACCGCAGCCCAGTGAGTGGTCAGAGAACAGAGACCGGAGCCCAGTGAGTGGTCAGAGAACAGAGACCGGAGCCCTGTGAGTAGTCAGAGAGCAGAGACCGGACCCAGTGAGTGGTCAGAGAACAGAGACCAGAGCCCAGTGAGTGGCAGGAGGACACAAACCGGAGCCCAGTGAGTGGTCAGAGAGCAGAGCCCAGATTCCAGTGCGTGGCCAGAGACCGGAGAACAGTGAGTGGTCAGAGAACAGAGACCGGAGCCCAGTGAGTGGTGAGAGAACAGACACCGGAGCCCAGTGAGTGGTCAGAGAACAGAGACCGGAGCCCAGTGAGTGGTCAGAGAACAGAGACCAGAGCCCAGTGAGTGGTCAGAGAGCAGAGACCGGAGCCCAGTGAGTGGCAGAAGAACAGAGACCGGAGCATACTGAGTGGTGAGAGAACAAAGACCGGAGCCCAGTGAGTGGTCAGAGGACAGAGACCGGAGCCCAGTGAGTGGTCAGAGAACAAAGACTGGAGCCCAGTGAGTGGTCAGAGGACAGATACCGGAGCCCAGTGAGTGGTCAGAGAACAAAGACCGGAGCGCAGTGAGTGGTCAGAGAGCAGAGACCGGAGCCCAGTGAGTTGTCAGAGAACAGAGACCGGAGCCCAGTAAGTGGTCAGAGCACAGAAACTGGAGCCCAGTGAGTGGTCAGAGAACAGAGACCAGAGCCCAGTGAGTGGCAGGAGGACACAAACCGGAGCCCAGTGAGTGGTCAGAGAGCAGAGCCCAGATTCCAGTGCGTGGCCAGAGACCGGAGAACAGTGAGTGGTCAGAGAACAGAGACCGGAGCCCAGTGAGTGGTGAGAGAACAGACACCGGAGCCCAGTGAGTGGTCAGAGAGCAGAGCCCAGATTCCAGTGCGTGGCCAGAGACCGGAGAACAGTGAGTGGTCAGAGAACAGAGACCGGAGCCCAGTGAGTGGTGAGAGAACAGACACCGGAGCCCAGTGAGTGGTCAGAGAACAGAGACCGGAGCCCAGTGAGTGGTCAGAGAACAGAGACCAGAGCCCAGTGAGTGCTCAGAGAGCAGAGACCGGAGCCCAGTGAGTGGCTGAAGAACAGAGACCGGAGCACACTGAGTGGTGAGAGAACAAAGACCGGAGCCCAGTGAGTGGTCAGAGGACAGAGACCGGAGCCCAGTGAGTGGTCAGAGAACAAAGACCGGAGCCCAGTGAGTGGTCAGAGGACAGATACCGGAGCCCAGTGAGTGGTCAGAGAACAAAGACCGGAGCGCAGTGAGTGGTCAGAGAGCAGAGACCGGAGCCCAGTGAGTTGTCAGAGAACAGAGACCGGAGCCCAGTAAGTGGTCAGAGCACAGAAACTGGAGCCCAGAGAGTGGCCGGAGATCAGAGACCGGAGCACAGTGAGTGGTCAGAGAGCAGAGACCGGAGCCCAGTGAGTGGTCAGAGAACAGAGACCAGAGCCCTGTGAGTGGTCAGTGAACAGAGACCGGAGCCCAGTGAGTGTTCAGAGAACAGAGACCGGAGCCCAGTGAGTGGTCAGAGAACAGAGACCGCAGACCAGTGAGTGGTCAGAGAACAGAGACCGGAGCCCAGTGTGTGGTCAGAGAACAGAGACCGGAGCCCAGTGTGTGGTCAGAGAACAGAGACCGGATCCCACTGTGTGGTCAGAGAACAGAGACCGGAGCCCAGTGAGTGGTCAGAGAGCAGAGACCGGACCCAGTGAGTGGCAGGAGGACACAAACCGGAGCCCAGTGAGTGGTCAGAGAACAGAGACCGGATCCCACTGTGTGGTCAGAGAACAGAGACCGGATCCCACTGTGTGGTCAGAGATCAGAGACCAGAGCCCAGTGTGTGGTCAAAGAACAGAGACCAGAGCCCAGTGAGTGGTCAGAGAACAGAGACCAGAGCCCAGTGAGTGGTCAGAGCACAGAAACTGGAGCCCAGAGAGTGGCCGGAGATCAGAGACCGGAGCACAGTGAGTGGTCAGAGAGCAGAGACCGGAGCCCAGTGAGTGGTCAGAGAACAGAGACCAGAGCCCTGTGAGTGGTCAGAGAACAGACACCGGAGCCCAGTGAGTGTTCAGAGAACAGAGACCGGAGCCCAGTGAGTGGTCAGAGAACAGAGACCGCAGACCAGTGAGTGGTCAGAGAACAGAGACCGGAGCCCAGTGTGTGGTCAGAGAACAGAGACCGGATCCCACTGTGTGGTCAGAGAACAGAGACCGGAGCCCAGTGAGTGGTCAGAGAGCAGAGACCGGACCCAGTGAGTGGCAGGAGGACACAAACCGGAGCCCAGTGAGTGGTCAGAGAACAGAGACCGGATCCCACTGTGTGGTCAGAGAACAGAGACCGGATCCCACTGTGTGGTCAGAGAACAGAGACCAGAGCCCAGTGTGTGGTCAAAGAACAGAGACCAGAGCCCAGTGAGTGGTCAGAGAACAGAGACCAGAGCCCAGTGAGTGGCAGGAGGACACAAACCGGAGCCCAGTGAGTGGTCAGAGAGCAGAGCCCAGATTCTAGTGAGTGGCCAGAGACTGGAGCACAGTGAGTGGTCAGAGAACAGAGACCGGAGCCCAGTGAGTGGTGAGAGAACAGACACCGGAGCCCAGTGAGTGGTCAGAGAACAGAGACCGGAGCCCAGTGAGTGGCCGGAGATCAGAGACCGGAGCCCAGTGAGTGGTCAGAGAGCAGAGACCGGAGCCCAGTCCGTGGTCAGAGAACAGACACCGGAGCCCAGTGAGTGTTCAGAGAACAGAGACCGGAGCCCAGTGAGTGGTCGGAGAACAAAGACCGCAGACCAGTGAGTGGTCAGAGAACAGAGACCGGAGCCCAGTGAGTGGTCAGAGAACAGAGACCGGACCCCGGTGATTGTTCAGAGAACAGAGACCGGAGCCTAGTGAGTGGTCAGAGAACAAAGACCGCAGACCAGCGAGTGGTCAGAGAGCAGAGACTGGAGCCCAGTGAGTGGTCAGAGAACAGAGACCAGAGCCCAGTGAGTGGTCAGAGAGCAGAGACCGGAGCACAGTGAGTGGCTGAAGAACAGAGACAGGAGCACACTGAGTCGTGAGAGAACAGACACCGGAGCCCAGTGTGTGGCCGGAGAATACAAACCGGAGCGCAGTGAGTGGTCAGAGAGCAGAGACCGGAGCCCAGTGAGTTGTCAGAGAACAGAGACCGGAGCCCAGTGAGTGGTCAGAGAACAAAGACCGGAGCCCAGTGAGTGGTCAGAGGACAGAGACCGGAGCCCAGTGAGTGGTCAGAGAACAGAGACCGGAGCCCAGTGAGTGGTCAGAGAACAGAGACCGGAGCCCAGTGAGTGGTCAGAGAACAGAGACCGGAGCCCAGTCAGTGGTCAGAGAACAGACACCGGAGCCCAGTGAGTGTTCAGAGAACAGAGACCGGAGCCCAGTGAGTGGTCGGAGAACAAAGACCGCAGACCAGTGAGTGGTCAGAGAACAGAGACCGGAGCCCAGTGAGTGGTCAGAGAACAGAGACCGGAGCCCAGTGATTGTTCAGAGAACAGAGACCAGAGCCCAGTGAGTGGTCAGAGAGCAGAGACCGGAGCACAGTGAGTGGCTGAAGAACAGAGACAGGAGCACACTGAGTCGTGAGAGAACAGACACCGGAGCCCAGTGTGTGGCCGGAGAATACAAACCGGAGCACAGTGAGTGGTCAGAGAGCAGAGACCGGAGCCCAGTGAGTTGTCAGAGAACAGAGACCGGAGCCCAGTGAGTGGTCAGAGAACAAAGACCGGAGCCCAGTGAGTGGTCAGAGGACAGAGACCGGAGCCCAGTGAGTGGTCAGATAACAGAGACCGGAGCCCAGTGAGTGGTCAGAGAACAGAGACCGGAGCCCAGTGAGTGGTCAGAGAACAGAGACCGGAGCCCAGTGAGTGGTCAGAGAACAGAGACCGGAGCCCAGTGAGTAGTCAGAGAGCAGAGACCGGACCCAGTGAGTGGTCAGAGAACAGAGACCAGAGCCCAGTGAGTGGCAGGAGGACACAAACCGGAGACCAGTGAGTGGTCAGAGAGCAGAGCCCAGATTCCAGTGCGTGGCCAGAGACCGCAGCACAGTGAGTGGTCAGAGAACAGAGACCAGAGCCCAGTGAGTGGTGAGAGAACAGACACCGGATCCCAGAGAGAGGTCAGAGAACAGAGACCGGAGCCCAGTGAGTGGTGAGAGAACAGACACCGGAGCCCAGTGAGTGGTCAGAGAACAGAGACCGGAGCCCAGTGAGTGGTCAGAGAACAGAGACCAGAGCCCAGTGAGTGGTCAGAGAGCAGAGACCGGAGCCCAGTGAGTGGCTGAAGAACAGAGACCGGAGCACACTGAGTGGTGAGAGAACAAAGACCGGAGCCCAGTGAGTGGTCAGAGGACAGAGACAGGAGCCCAGTGAGTGGTCAGAGAACAAAGACCGGAGCCCAGTGAGTGGTCAGAGGACAGATACCGGAGCCCAGTGAGTGGTCAGAGAACAAAGACCGGAGCGCAGTGAGTGGTCAGAGAACAGAGACCGGAGCCCTGTGAGTGGTCAGAGAACAGAGACCGCAGACCAGTGAGTGGTCAGAGAACAGAGACCGGAGCCCAGTGAGTGGTCAGAGAACAGAGACCAGAGCCCAGTGAGTGGTCAGAGAGCAGAGACCGGAGCCCAGTGAGTGGCTGAAGAACAGAGACCGGAGCACACTGAGTGGTGAGAGAACAGAGACCGGAGCCCAGTGAGTGGTGAGAGAACAGACACCCGAGCCCAGTGTGTGGCCGGAGAATACAAACCGGAGCGCAGTGAGTGGTCAGAGAGCAGATACCGGAGCCCAGTGAGTTGTCAGAGAACAGAGACCGGAGCCCAGTGAGTGGTCAGAGAACAAAGACCGGAGCCCAGTGAGTGGTCAGAGGACAGAGACCGGAGCCCAGTGAGTGGTCAGAGAACAGAGACCGGAGCCCAGTGAGTGGTCAGAGAACAGAGACCGGAGCCCAGTGATTGTTCAGAGAACAGAGACCGGAGCCTAGTGAGTGGTCAGAGAACAAAGACCGCAGACCAGCGAGTGGTCAGAGAGCAGAGACTGGAGCCCAGTGAGTGGTCAGAGAACAGAGACCAGAGCCCAGTGAGTGGTCAGAGAGCAGAGACCGGAGCACAGTGAGTGGCTGAAGAACAGAGACAGGAGCACACTGAGTCGTGAGAGAACAGACACCGGAGCCCAGTGTGTGGCCGGAGAATACAAACCGGAGCACAGTGAGTGGTCAGAGAGCAGAGACCGGAGCCCAGTGAGTTGTCAGAGAACAGAGACCGGAGCCCAGTGAGTGGTCAGAGAACAAAGACCGGAGCCCAGTGAGTGGTCAGAGGACAGAGACCGGAGCCCAGTGAGTGGTCAGATAACAGAGACCGGAGCCCAGTGAGTGGTCAGAGAGCAGAGACCGGACCCAGTGAGTGGCAGGAGGACACAAACCGGAGCCCAGTGAGTGGTCAGAGAACAGAGACCGGATCCCACTGTGTGGTCAGAGAACAGAGACCGGATCCCACTGTGTGGTCAGAGAACAGAGACCAGAACCCAGTGTGTGGTCAAAGAAAAGAGACCAGAGCCCAGTGAATGGTCAGAGAACAGAGACCGGAGCCCAGTGAGTGGTCAGAGAACAGAGACCAGAGCCCAGTGAGTGGCAGGAGGACACAAACCGGAGCCCAGTGAGTGGTCAGAGAGCAGAGCCCAGATTCCAGTGCGTGGCCAGAGACCGCAGCACAGTGAGTGGTGAGAGAACAGACACCGGAGCCCAGTGAGTGGTCAGAGAACAGAGACCGGAGCCCAGTGAGTGGTCAGAGAACAGAGACCAGAGCCCAGTGAGTGGTCAGAGAGCAGAGACCGGAGCCCAGTGAGTGGCTGAAGAACAGAGACCGGAGCACACTGAGTGGTGAGAGAACAAAGACCGGAGCCCAGTGAGTGGTCAGAGGACAGAGACCGGAGCCCAGTGAGTGGTCAGAGAACAAAGACCGGAGCCCAGTGAGTGGTCAGAGGACAGAGACCGGAGCCCAGTGAGTGGTCAGAGAACAAAGACCGGAGCGCAGTGAGTGGTCAGAGAGCAGAGACCGGAGCCCAGTGAGTTGTCAGAGAACAGAGACCGGAGCCCAGTGAGTGTTCAGAGAACAGAGACCGCAGCCCAGTGAGTGGTCAGAGAACAAAGACCGCAGACCAGTGAGTGGTCAGAGAGCAGAGACTGGAGCCCAGTGAGTGGTCAGAGAACAGAGACCAGAGCCTAGTGAGTGGCCGGAGAATACAAACCGGAGCCCAGTGAGTGGTCAGAGAGCAGAGACCGGAGCCCAGTAAGTGGTCAGAGAACAGAGACCGGAGCCCAGAGAGTGGTCAGAGAACAGCGACCGGATCCTACTGTGTGGTCAGAGAACAGAGACCGGAGCCCAGTGTGCGGTCAAAGAACAGAGAACAGAACCCAGTGAGTGGTCTGAGAGCAGAGACCGGATCCCAGTGTGTGGTCAGAGAACAGAGAACGGATCCCAGTGAGTAGTCAGGGAACAGAAACCGGAGCCCAGTGAGTGGCCGAAGAACAGAGACCGGAGCCCAGTGAGTGGTGAGAGAACAGAGACCGGAGCCCAGTGAGTGGTCAGAGAGCAGAGACCGGACCCAGTGTGTGGCAGGAGGACACAAACCGGAGCCCAGTGAGTGGTCAGAGAAAAGAGACCGGATCCCACTGTGTGGTCAGAGAACAGAGACCGGATCCCACTGTGTGGTCAGAGAACAGAGACCAGAACCCAGTGTGTGGTCAAAGAACAGAGACCAGAGCACAGTGAATGGTCAGAGAACAGAGACCAGAGCCCAGTGAGTGGCAGGAGGACACAAACCGGAGCCCAGTGAGTGGTCAGAGAGCAGAGCCCAGATTCCAGTGCGTGGCCAGAGACCGGAGCACAGTGAGTGGTCAGAGAACAGAGACCGGAGCACAGTGAGTGGTGAGAGAACAGACACTGGAGCCCAGTGAGTGGTCAGAGAACAGAGACCGGAGCCCAGTGAGTGGTGAGAGAACAGACACCGGAGCCCAGTGAGTGGTCAGAGAACAGAGACCGGAGCCCAGTGAGTGGTCAGAGAACAGAGACCAGAGCCCAGTGAGTGGTCAGAGAGCAGAGACCGGAGCCCAGTGAGTGGCTGAAGAACAGAGACCGGAGCACAATGAGTGGTGAGAGAACAAAGACCGGAGCCCAGTGAGTGGTCAGAGGACAGAGACCGGAGCCCAGTGAGTGGTCAGAGAACAAAGACCGCAGACCAGTGAGCGGTCAGAGAGCAGAGACCGGAGCCCAGTGAGTGGTCAGAGAACAAAGCCCGCAGACCAGTGAGTGGTCAGAGAGCAGAGACCGGAGCCCAGTGAGTGGTCAGAGAACAGAGACCAGAGCCCAGTGAGTGGCCGGAGAATACAAACGGGAGCCCAGTAAGTGGTCAGAGAACAGAGACCGGAGCCCAGAGAGTGGTCAGAGAACAGAGACCGGATCCCACTGTGTGGTCAGAGAACAGAGACCGGAGCCCAGTGAGTGGTCAGAGAACAGAGACCGGAGCCCAGTGAGTGGTGAGAGAACAGAGACCGGAGCCCAGTGAGTGGTCAGAGAGCAGAGATCGGAGTCCAGTGAGTGGCCAAAGAACAGAGACTGGAGCCCAGTGAGTGGTCAGAGAGCAGAGTTCGGAGCCCACTGAGTGGCCGAAGAACAGAGACCGGAACCCAGTGAGTGGTGAGAGAACAGAGACCGGAGCCCAGTGAGTGGTGAGAGAACAGAGACCGGAGCCCAGTGAGTGGTCAGAGAGTAGAGATCGGTGACCAGTGAGTGGTCAGAGAACAAAGACCGGAGCCCAGTGAGTGGTCAGAGGACAGAGACCGGAGCCCAGTGAGTGGTCAGAGAACAAAGACCGGAGCCCAGTGAGTGGTCAGAGGACAGATACCGGAGCCCAGTGAGTGGTCAGAGAACAAAGACCGGAGCCCAGTGTGTGGTCAGAGAGCAGAGACCGGAGCCCAGTGAGTTGTCAGAGAACAGAGACCTGAGCCCAGTAAGTGGTCAGAGAACAGAAACTGGAGCCCAGAGAGTGGCTGGAGATCAGAGACCGGAGCACAGTGAGTGGTCAGAGAGCAGAGACCGGAGCCCAGTGAGTGGTCAGAGAACAGAGACCAGAGCCCTGTGAGTGGTCAGAGAACAGACACCGGAGCCCAGTGAGTGTTCAGAGAACAGAGACCGAAGCCCAGTGAGCGGTCAGAGAACAGAGACCGCAGACCAGTGAGTGGTCAGAGAACAGAGACCGGAGCCCTGTGTGTGGTCAGAGAACAGAGACCGGATCCAACTGTGTGGTCAGAGAACAGAGACCAGAGCCCAGTGAGTGGTCAGAGAACAGAGACCAGAGCCCAGTGAGTGGTCAGAGAACAGAGACCGGAGCCCAGTGAGTGGTCAGAGAGCAGAGACCGGACCCAGTGAGTGGTCAGAGAACAGAGACCGGATCCCACTGTGTGGTCAGAGAACAGAGACCGGATCCCACTGTGTGGTCAGAGAACAGAGACCAGAGCCCAGTGTGTGGTCAAAGAACAGAGACCAGAGCCCAGTGAGTGGTCAGAGAACAGAGACCAGAGCCCAGTGAGTGGCAGGAGGACACAAACTGGAGCCCAGTGAGTGGTCAGAGAGCAGAGCCCAGATTCCAGTGCGTGGCCATAGACTGGAGCACAGTGAGTGGTCAGAGAACAGAGACCGGAGCCCAGTGAGTGGTGAGAGAACAGACACCGGAGCCCAGTGAGTGGTCAGAGAACAGAGACCGGAGCCCAGTGAGTGGCCGGAGATCAGAGACCGGAGCCCAGTGAGTGGTCAGAGAGCAGAGACCGGAGCCCAGTGAGTGGTCAGAGAACAGACACCGGAGCCCAGTGAGTGTTCAGAGAACAGAGACCGGAGCCCAGTGAGTGGTCAGAGAACAAAGACTGCAGACCAGTGAGTGGTCAGAGAGCAGAGACCGGAGCCCAGTGAGTGGTCAGAGAACAGAGACCAGAGCCCAGTGAGTGGCCGGAGAATACAAACCGGAGCCCAGTGAGTGGTCAGAGAGCAGAGACCGGAGCCCAGTAAGTGGTCAGAGAACAGAGACCGGAGCCCAGAGAGTGGTCAGAGAACAGAGACCGGATCCCACTGTGTGGTCAGAGAACAGAGACCGGAGCCCAGTGTGTGGTCAAAGAACAGAGAACAGAGCCCAGTGAGTGTTCTGAGAGCAGAGACCGGATCCCAGTGTGTGGTCAGAGAACAGAGACCGGAGCCCAGTGAGTGGTCAGAGAGCAGAGATCGGAGACCAGTGAGTGGTCAGAGAACAAAGACCGGAGCCCAGTGAGTGGTCAGAGGACAGAGACCGGAGCCCAGTGAGTGGTCAGAGAACAAAGACCGGAGCCCAGTGAGTGGTCAGAGGACAGATACCGGAGCCCAGTGAGTGGTCAGAGAACAAAGACCGGAGCCCAGTGTGTGGTCAGAGAGCAGAGACCGGAGCCCAGTGAGTTGTCAGAGAACAGAGACCTGAGCCCAGTAAGTGGTCAGAGAACAGAAACTGGAGCCCAGAGAGTGGCCGGAGATCAGAGACCGGAGCCCAGTGAGTGGTCAGAGAACAGAGACCAGAGCCCTGTGAGTGGTCAGAGAACAGACACCGGAGCCCAGTGAGTGTTCAGAGAACAGAGACCGAAGCCCAGTGAGCGGTCAGAGAACAGAGACCGCAGACCATTGAGTGGTCAGAGAACAGAGACCGGAGCCCTGTGTGTGGTCAGAGAACAGAGACCGGATCCCACTGTGTGGTCAGAGAACAGAGACCAGAGCCCAGTGAGTGGTCAGAGAACAGAGACCAGAGCCCAGTGAGTGGTCAGAGAACAGAGACCGGAGCCCAGTGAGTGGTCAGAGAGCAGAGACCGGACCCAGTGAGTGGTCAGAGAACAGAGACCGGATCCCACTGTGTGGTCAGAGAACAGAGACCGGATCCCACTGTGTGGTCAGAGAACAGAGACCAGAGCCCAGTGTGTGGTCAAAGAACAGAGACCAGACCCAGTGTGTGGTCAAAGAACAGAGACCAGAGCCCAGTGAGTGGTCAGAGAACAGAGACCAGAGCCCAGTGAGTGGCAGGAGGACACAAACCGGAGCCCAGTGAGTGGTCAGAGAGCAGAGCCCAGATTCCAGTGCGTGGCCAGAGACCGGAGCACAGTGAGTGGTCAGAGAACAGAGACCGGAGCCCAGTGAGTGGTCAGAGAACAGAGACCGGAGCCCAGTGAGTGGCCGGAGATCAGAGACCGGAGCCCAGTGAGTGGTCAGAGAGCAGAGACCGGAGCCCAGTGAGTGTTCAGAGAACAGAGACCGGAGCCCAGTGAGTGGTCAGAGAACAAAGACCGCAGACCAGTGAGTGGTCAGAGAACAGACACCGGAGCCCAGTGAGTGGTCAGAGAACAGAGACCAGAGCCCAGTGAGTGGTCAGAGAGCAGAGACCGGAGCCCAGTGAGTGGCTGAAGAACAGAGTCCGGAGCACACTGAGTGGTGAGAGAACAAAGACCGGAGCCCAGTGAGTGGTCAGAGGACAGAGACCGGAGCCCAGTGAGTGGTCAGAGAACAAAGACCGGAGCCCAGTGAGTGGTCAGAGGACAGAGACCGGAGCCCAGTGAGTGGTCAGAGAACAAAGACCGGAGCGCAGTGAGTGGTCAGAGAGCAGAGACCGGAGCCCAGTGAGTTGTCAGAGAACAGAGACCGGAGCCCAGTGAGTGTTCAGAGAACAGAGACCGGAGCCCAGTGAGTGGTCAGAGAACAAAGACCGCAGACCAGTGAGTGGTCAGAGAGCAGAGACTGGAGCCCAGTGAGTGGTCAGAGAACAGAGACCAGAGCCTAGTGAGTGGCCGGAGAATACAAACCGGAGCCCAGTGAGTGGTCAGAGAGCAGAGACCGGAGCTCAGTAAGTGGTCAGAGAACAGAGACCGGAGCCCAGAGAGTGGTCAGAGAACAGAGACCGGAACCCACTGTGTGGTCAGAGAACAGAGACCGGAGCCCAGTGTGCGGTCAAAGAACAGAGAACAGAGCCCACTGTGTGGTCAGAGAACAGAGACCGGACCCAGTGAGTGGCAGGAGGACACAAACCGGAGCCCAGTGAGTGGTCAGAGAACAGAGACCGGATCCCACTGTGTGGTCAGAGAACAGAGACCGGATCCCACTGTTTGGTCAGAGAACAGAGACCAGAGCCCAGTGTGTGGTCAAAGAACAGAGACCAGAGCCCAGTGAGTGGTCAGAGACCAGAGCCCAGTGAGTGGTCAGAGACCAGAGCCCAGTGAGTGGTCAGAGAACAGAGACCGGAGCCCAGTGAGTGGTCAGAGAGCAGAGCCCAGATTCCAGTGCGTGGCCAGAGACCGGAGCACAGTGAGTGGTCAGAGAACAGAGACCGGAGCCCAGTGAGTGGTCAGAGAACAGAGACCGGAGCCCAGTGAGTGGCCGGAGATCAGAGACCGGAGCCCAGTGAGTGGTCAGAGAGCAGAGACCGGAGCCCAGTGAGTGTTCAGAGAACAGAGACCGGAGCCCAGTGAGTGGTCAGAGAACAAAGACCGCAGACCAGTGAGTGGTCAGAGAACAGACACCGGAGCCCAGTGAGTGGTCAGAGAACAGAGACCAGAGCCCAGTGAGTGGTCAGAGAGCAGAGACCGGAGCCCAGTGAGTGGCTGAAGAACAGAGACCGGAGCACACTGAGTGGTGAGAGAACAAAGACCGGAGCCCAGTGAGTGGTCAGAGGACAGAGACCGGAGCCCAGTGAGTGGTCAGAGAACAAAGACCGGAGCCCAGTGAGTGGTCAGAGGACAGAGACCGGAGCCCAGTGAGTGGTCAGAGAACAAAGACCGGAGCGCAGTGAGTGGTCAGAGAGCAGAGACCGGAGCCCAGTGAGTTGTCAGAGAACAGAGACCGGAGCCCAGTGAGTGTTCAGAGAACAGAGACCGGAGCCCAGTGAGTGGTCAGAGAACAAAGACCGCAGACCAGTGAGTGGTCAGAGAGCAGAGACTGGAGCCCAGTGAGTGGTCAGAGAACAGAGACCAGAGCCTAGTGAGTGGCCGGAGAATACAAACCGGAGCCCAGTGAGTGGTCAGAGAGCAGAGACCGGAGCTCAGTAAGTGGTCAGAGAACAGAGACCGGAGCCCAGAGAGTGGTCAGAGAACAGAGACCGGAACCCACTGTGTGGTCAGAGAACAGAGACCGGAGCCCAGTGTGCGGTCAAAGAACAGAGAACAGAGCCCACTGTGTGGTCAGAGAACAGAGACCGGACCCAGTGAGTGGCAGGAGGACACAAACCGGAGCCCAGTGAGTGGTCAGAGAACAGAGACCGGATCCCACTGTGTGGTCAGAGAACAGAGACCGGATCCCACTGTTTGGTCAGAGAACAGAGACCAGAGCCCAGTGTGTGGTCAAAGAACAGAGACCAGAGCCCAGTGAGTGGTCAGAGACCAGAGCCCAGTGAGTGGTCAGAGACCAGAGCCCAGTGAGTGGTCAGAGAACAGAGACCGGAGCCCAGTGAGTGGTCAGAGAGCAGAGCCCAGATTCCAGTGCGTGGCCAGAGACCGGAGAACAGTGAGTGGTCAGAGAACAGAGACCGGAGCCCAGTGAGTGGTGAGAGAACAGACACCGGAGCCCAGTGAGTAGTCAGAGAACAGAGACCGGAGCCCAGTGAGTGGCCGGAGATCAGAGACCGGAGCCCAGTGAGTGGTCGGAGAGCAGAGACCGGAGCCCAGTGAGTGGTCAGAGAACAAAGACCGCAGACCAGTGAGTGGTCAGAGAGCAGAGACTGGAGCCCAGTGAGTGGTCAGAGAACAGAGACCAGAGCCTAGTGAGTGGCCGGAGAATACAAACCGGAGCCCAGTGAGTGGTCAGAGAGCAGAGACCGGAGCTCAGTAAGTGGTCAGAGAACAGAGACCGGAGCCCAGAGAGTGGTCAGAGAACAGAGACCGGAACCCACTGTGTGGTCAGAGAACAGAGACCGGAGCCCAGTGTGCGGTCAAAGAACAGAGAACAGAGCCCACTGTGTGGTCAGAGAACAGAGACCGGACCCAGTGAGTGGCAGGAGGACACAAACCGGAGCCCAGTGAGTGGTCAGAGAACAGAGACCGGATCCCACTGTGTGGTCAGAGAACAGAGACCGGATCCCACTGTTTGGTCAGAGAACAGAGACCAGAGCCCAGTGTGTGGTCAAAGAACAGAGACCAGAGCCCAGTGAGTGGTCAGAGACCAGAGCCCAGTGAGTGGTCAGAGACCAGAGCCCAGTGAGTGGTCAGAGAACAGAGACCGGAGCCCAGTGAGTGGTCAGAGAGCAGAGCCCAGATTCCAGTGCGTGGCCAGAGACCGGAGAACAGTGAGTGGTCAGAGAACAGAGACCGGAGCCCAGTGAGTGGTGAGAGAACAGACACCGGAGCCCAGTGAGTAGTCAGAGAACAGAGACCGGAGCCCAGTGAGTGGCCGGAGATCAGAGACCGGAGCCCAGTGAGTGGTCGGAGAGCAGAGACCGGAGCCCAGTGAGTGGTCAGAGAACAAAGACCGCAGACCAGTGAGTGGTCAGAGAGCAGAGACCGGAGCCCAGTGAGTGGTCAGAGAACAGAGACCAGAGCCCAGTGAGTGGCCGGAGAATACAAACCGGAGCCCAGTTAGTGGTCAGAGAGCAGAGACCGGAGCCCAGTAAGTGGTCAGAGAACAGAGACCGGAGCCCAGAGAGTGGTCAGAGAACAGAGACCGGATCCCACTGTGTGGTCAGAGAACAGAGACCGGAGCCCAGTGTGTGGTCAAAGAACAGAGAACAGAGCCCAGTGAGTGGTCTGAGAGCAGAGACCGGATCCCAGTGTGTGGTCAGAGAACAGAGACCGGATCCCAGTGAGTAGTCAGGGAACAGAAACCGGAGCACAGTGAGTGGTCAGAGAATAGAGACCGGAGCCCAGTGAGAGGTCAGAGAACTAAAACCTGAGCCCAGTGAGTAGTCAGGGAACAGAGACCGGAGCCCTGTGAGTGGTCAGAGAGCAGAGACCGGATCCCAGTGTGTGGTCAGAGAACAGAGACCGGATCCCACTGTGTGGTCAGAGAACAGAGACCAGAGCCCAGTGAGTGGTCAGAGAACAGAGACCGGAGCCCAGTGAGTGGTCAGAGAACAGAGACCGGAGCCCAGTGAGTGGTCAGAGAGCAGAGACCGGACCCAGTGAGTGGCAGGAGGACACAAACTGGAGCCCAGTGAGTGGTCAGAGAACAGAGACCGGATCCCACTGTGTGGTCAGAGAACAGAGACCGGATCCCACTGTGTGGTCAGAGAACAGAGACCAGAACCCAGTGTGTGGTGAGAGAACAGAGACCAGAGCCCAGTGAATGGTCAGAGAACAGAGACCAGAGCCCAGTGAGTGGTCAGAGAACAGAGACCAGAGCCCAGTGAGTGGCAGGAGGACACAAACCGGAGCCCAGTGTGTGGTCAGAGAGCAGAGCCCAGATTCCAGTGCGTGGCCAGAGACCGGAGCACAGTGAGTGGTCAGAGAACAGAGACCGGAGCCCAGTGAGTGGTGAGAGAACAGACACTGGAGCCCAGTGAGTGGTCAGAGAACAGAGACCGGAGCCCAGTGAGTGGTGAGAGAACAGACACCGGAGCCCAGTGAGTGGTCAGAGAACAGAGACCAGAGCCCAGTGAGTGGTCAGAGAGCAGAGACCGGAGCCCAGTGAGTGGCTGAAGAACAGAGACCGGAGCACACTGAGTGGTGAGAGAACAAAGACCGGAGCCCAGTGAGTGGTCAGAGGACAGAGACCGGAGCCCAGTGAGTGGTCAGAGAACAAAGACCGGAGCCCAGTGAGTGGTCAGAGGACAGAGACCGGAGCCCAGTGAGTGGTCAGAGAACAAAGACCGGAGCGCAGTGAGTGGTCAGAGAGCAGAGACCGGAGCCCAGTGAGTGTTCAGAGAACAGAGACCGGAGCCCAGTGAGTGGTCAGAGAACAAAGACCGCAGACCAGTGAGTGGTCAGAGAGCAGAGACTGGAGCCCAGTGAGTGGTCAGAGAACAGAGACCAGAGCCTAGTGAGTGGCCGGAGCATACAAACCGGGGCCCAGTGAGTGGTCAGAGAGCAGAGACCGGAGCTCAGTAAGTGGTCAGAGAACAGAGACCGGAGCCCAGAGAGTGGTCAGAGAACAGAGACCGGAACCCACTGTGTGGTCAGAGAACAGAGACCGGAGCCCAGTGTGCGGTCAAAGAACAGAGAACAGAGCCCAGTGAGTGGTCTGAGAGCAGAGACCGGATCCCAGTGTGTGGTCAGAGAACAGAGAACGGATCCCAGTGAGTGGTCAGAGAACAGAGACCAGAGCCCAGTGAGTGGTCAGAGAACAGAGACCGGAGCCCAGTGAGTGGTCAGAGAGCAGAGACCGGACCCAGTGAGTGGCAGGAGGACACAAACCGGAGCCCAGTGAGTGGTCAGAGAACAGAGACCGGATCCCACTGTGTGGTCAGAGAACAGAGACCGGATCCCACTGTTTGGTCAGAGAACAGAGACCAGAGACCAGTGTGTGGTCAAAGAACAGAGACCAGAGCCCAGTGAGTGGTCAGAGACCAGAGCCCAGTGAGTGGTCAGAGACCAGAGCCCAGTGAGTGGTCAGAGAACAGAGACCGGAGCCCAGTGAGTGGTCAGTGAGCAGAGCCCAGATTCCAGTGCATGGCCAGAGACCGGAGAACAGTGAGTGGTCAGAGAACAGAGACCGGAGCCCAGTGAGTGGTGAGAGAACAGACACCGGAGCCCAGTGAGTGGTCAGAGAACAGAGACCGGAGCCCAGTGAGTGGCCGGAGATCAGAGACCGGAGCCCAGTGAGTGGTCAGAGAGCAGAGACCGGAGCCCAGTGAGTGGTCAGAGAACAAAGACCGCAGACCAGTGAGTGGTCAGAGAACAGAGACCGGAGCCCAGTGAGTGGTCAGAGAACAGAGACCAGAGCCCAGTGAGTGGCCGGAGAATACAAACCGGAGCCCAGTGAGTGGTCAGAGAGCAGAGACCGGAGCCCAGTAAGTGGTCAGAGAACAGAGACCGGAGCCCAGAGAGTGGTCAGAGAACAGAGACCGGATCCCACTGTGTGGTCAGAGAACAGAGACCGGAGCCCAGTGTGTGGTCAAAGAACAGAGAACAGAGCCCAGTGAGTGGTCTGAGAGCAGAGACCGGATCCCAGTGTGTGGTCAGAGAACAGAGACCGGATCCCAGTGAGTAGTCAGGGCACAGAAACCGGAGCACAGTGAGTGGTCAGAGAATAGAGACCGGAGCCCAGTGAGTGGTCAGAGAACAGAGACCGGAGCCCAGTGAGTGGTCAGAGAGCAGAGACCGGACCCAGTGAGTGGCAGGAGGACACAAACTGGAGCCCAGTGAGTGGTCAGAGAACAGAGACCGGATCCCACTGTGTGGTCAGAGAACAGAGACCGGATCCCACTGTGTGGTCAGAGAACAGAGACCAGAACCCAGTGTGTGGTGAGAGAACAGAGACCAGAGCCCAGTGAATGGTCAGAGAACAGAGACCGGAGCCCAGTGAGTGGTCAGAGAACAGAGACCAGAGCCCAGTGAGTGGCAGGAGGACACAAACCGGAGCCCAGTTTGTGGTCAGAGAGCAGAGCCCAGATTCCAGTGCGTGGCCAGAGACCGGAGCACAGTGAGTGGTCAGAGAACAGAGACCGGAGCCCAGTGAGTGGTGAGAGAACAGACACTGGAGCCCAGTGAGTGGTCAGAGAACAGAGACCGGAGCCCAGTGAGTGGTGAGAGAACAGACACCGGAGCCCAGTGAGTGGTCAGAGAACAGAGACCAGAGCCCAGTGAGTGGTCAGAGAACAAAGACCGGAGCGCAGTGAGTGGTCAGAGAGCAGAGACCGGAGCCCAGTGAGTTGTCAGAGAACAGAGACCGGAGCCCAGTGAGTGTTCAGAGAACAGAGACCGGAGCCCAGTGAGTGGTCAGAGAACAAAGACCGCAGACCAGTGAGTGGTCAGAGAGCAGAGACTGGAGCCCAGTGAGTGGTCAGAGAACAGAGACCAGAGCCTAGTGAGTGGCCGGAGAATACAAACCGGAGCCCAGTGAGTGGTCAGAGAGCAGAGACCGGAGCTCAGTAAGTGGTCAGAGAACAGAGACCGGAGCCCAGAGAGTGGTCAGAGAACAGAGACCGGAACCCACTGTGTGGTCAGAGAACAGAGACCGGAGCCCAGTGTGCGGTCAAAGAACAGAGAACAGAGCCCAGTGAGTGGTCTGAGAGCAGAGACCGGAGCCCAGTGTGTGGTCAGAGAGCAGAGACCGGACCCAGTGAGTGGCAGGAGGACACAAACCGGAGCCCAGTGAGTGGTCAGAGAACAGAGACCGGATCCCACTGTGTGGTCAGAGAACAGAGACCGGATCCCACTGTTTGGTCAGAGAACAGAGACCAGAGACCAGTGTGTAGTCAACGAACAGAGACCAGAGCCCAGTGAGTGGTCAGAGACCAGAGCCCAGTGAGTGGTCAGAGACCAGAGCCCAGTGAGTGGTCAGAGACCAGAGACCGGAGCCCAGTGAGTGGTCAGTGAGCAGAGCCCAGATTCCAGTGCGTGGCCAGAGACCGGAGAACAGTGAGTGGTCAGAGAACAGAGACCGGAGCCCAGTGAGTGGTGAGAGAACAGACACCGGAGCCCAGTGAGTGGTCAGAGAACAGAGACCGGAGCCCAGTGAGTGGCCGGAGATCAGAGACCGGAGCCCAGTGAATGGTCAGAGAGCAGAGACCGGAGCCCAGTGAGTGGTCAGAGAACAAAGACCGCAGACCAGTGAGTGGTCAGAGAGCAGAGACCGGAGGCCAGTGAGTGGTCAGAGAACAGAGACCAGAGCCCAGTGAGTGGCCGGAGAATACAAACCGGAGCCCAGTGAGTGGTCAGAGAGCAGAGACCGGAGCCCAGTAAGTGGTCAGAGAACAGAGACCGGAGCCCAGAGAGTGGTCAGAGAACAGAGACCGGATCCCACTGTGTGGTCAGAGAACAGAGACCGGAGCCCAGTGTGTGGTCAAAGAACAGAGAACAGAGCCCAGTGAGTGGTCTGAGAGCAGAGACCGGATCCCAGTGTGTGGTCAGAGAACAGAGACCGGATCCCAGTGAGTAGTCAGGGAACAGAAACCGGAGCACAGTGAGTGGTCAGAGAATAGAGACCGGAGCCCAGTGAGAGGTCAGAGAACTGAAACCTGAGCCCAGTGAGTAGTCAGGGAACATAGACCGGAGCCCTGTGAGTGGTCAGACAGCAGAGACCGGATCCCAGTGTGTGGTCAGAGAACAGAGACTGGATCCCACTGTGTGGTCAGAGAACAGAGACCAGAGCCCAGTGAGTGGTCAGAGAACAGAGACCGGAGCCCAGTGAGTGGTCAGAGAACAGAGACCGGAGCCCAGTGAGTGGTCAGAGAGCAGAGACCGGACCCAGTGAGTGGCAGGAGGACACAAACTGGAGCCCAGTGAGTGGTCAGAGAACAGAGACCGGATCCCACTGTGTGGTCAGAGAACAGAGACCGGATCCCACTGTGTGGTCAGAGAACAGAGACCAGAACCCAGTGTGTGGTCAAAGAACAGAGACCAGAGCCCAGTGAATGGTCAGAGAACAGAGACCGGAGCCCAGTGAGTGGTCAGAGAACAGAGACCAGAGCCCAGTGAGTGGCAGGAGGACACAAACCGGAGCCCAGTGTGTGGTCAGAGAGCAGAGCCCAGATTCCAGTGCGTGGCCAGAGACCGGAGCACAGTGAGTGGTCAGAGAACAGAGACCGGAGCCCAGTGAGTGGTGAGAGAACAGACACTGGAGCCCAGTGAGTGGTCAGAGAACAGAGACCGGAGCCCAGTGAGTGGTGAGAGAACAGACACCGGAGCCCAGTGAGTAGTCAGGGAACAGAAACCGGAGCACAGTGAGTGGTCAGAGAATAGAGACCGGAGCCCAGTGAGAGGTCAGAGAACTGAAACCTGAGCCCAGTGAGTAGTCAGGGAACATAGACCGGAGCCCTGTGAGTGGTCAGACAGCAGAGACCGGATCCCAGTGTGTGGTCAGAGAACAGAGACTGGATCCCACTGTGTGGTCAGAGAACAGAGACCAGAGCCCAGTGAGTGGTCAGAGAACAGAGACCGGAGCCCAGTGAGTGGTCAGAGAACAGAGACCGGAGCCCAGTGAGTGGTCAGAGAGCAGAGACCGGACCCAGTGAGTGGCAGGAGGACACAAACTGGAGCCCAGTGAGTGGTCAGAGAACAGAGACCGGATCCCACTGTGTGGTCAGAGAACAGAGACCGGATCCCACTGTGTGGTCAGAGAACAGAGACCAGAACCCAGTGTGTGGTCAAAGAACAGAGACCAGAGCCCAGTGAATGGTCAGAGAACAGAGACCGGAGCCCAGTGAGTGGTCAGAGAACAGAGACCAGAGCCCAGTGAGTGGCAGGAGGACACAAACCGGAGCCCAGTGTGTGGTCAGAGAGCAGAGCCCAGATTCCAGTGCGTGGCCAGAGACCGGAGCACAGTGAGTGGTCAGAGAACAGAGACCGGAGCCCAGTGAGTGGTGAGAGAACAGACACTGGAGCCCAGTGAGTGGTCAGAGAACAGAGACCGGAGCCCAGTGAGTGGTGAGAGAACAGACACCGGAGCCCAGTGAGTGGTCAGAGAACAGAGACCGGAGCCCAGTGAGTGGTCTGAGAACAGAGACCAGAGCCCAGTGAGTGGTCAGAGAGCAGAGACCGGAGCCCAGTGAGTGGCTGAAGAACAGAGACCGGAGCACACAGAGTGGTGAGAGAACAAAGACCGGAGCCCAGTGAGTGGTCAGAGGACAGAGACCGGAGCCCAGTGAGTGGTCAGAGAACAAAGACCGGAGCCCAGTGAGTGGTCAGAGGACAGAGACCGGAGCCCAGTGAGTGGTCAGAGAACAAAGACCGGAGCGCAGTGAGTGGTCAGAGAGCAGAGACCGGAGCCCAGTGAGTTGTCAGAGAACAGAGACCGGAGCCCAGTGAGTGTTCAGAGAACAGAGACCGGAGCCCAGTGAGTGGTCAGAGAACAAAGACCGCAGACCAGCGAGTGGTCAGAGAGCAGAGACTGGAGGCCAGTGAGTGGTCAGAGAACAGAGACCAGAGCCTAGTGAGTGGCCGGAGAATACAAACCGGAGCCCAGTGAGTGGTCAGAGAGCAGAGACCGGAGCCCAGTAAGTGGTCAGAGAACAGAGACCGGAGCCCAGAGAGTGGTCAGAGAGCAGAGACCGGAGCCCAGTGAGTGGTCAGAGAGCAGAGACCGGATTCCAGTGCGTGGCCAGAGACCGGAGCCCAGTGTATGGTCAGAGAACAGAGACAGGAGCACAGTGAGTGGTCAGAGAACAGAGACCGGATCCCAGTGTGTGGTCAGAGAACAGAGACCGGATCCTAGTGAGTGGTCAGAGAACAGAGACCGGATCCCACTGTGTGGACAGAGAACAGAAACCGGAGCCCAGTGTGTGGTCAAAGAACAGAGACCAGAGCCCTGTGAGTGGTCTGAGAGCAGAGACCGGATCCCAGTGTGTGGTCAGAGAACAGAGACTGGATCCCAGTGAGTGGTCAGAGAGCAGAGACCGGATCCCTGTGAGTGGTCAGAGTACAGAAACCGGAGCCCACTGAGTGGTCAGAGAACAGAGACCGAGGACCAGTGAGTGGTCAGAGAACACAAACTGGAGCTCAGTTGAGTGGTCAGAGAACAGAGACCGGAGCCCAGTGAGTGGCTGAAGAACAGAGACCGGAGCACACTGAGTGGTGAGAGAACAAAGACCGGAGCCCAGTGAGTGGTCAGAGGACAGAGACCGGAGCCCAGTGAGTGGTCAGAGAACAAAGACCGGAGCCCAGTGATGGTCAGAGGACAGAGACCGGAGCCCGGTGAGTGGTCAGAGAACAAAGACCGGAGCGCAGTGAGTGGTCAGAGAGCAGAGACCGGAGCCCAGTGAGTTCTCAGAGAACAGAGACCGGAGCCCAGTGAGTGGTCAGAGAACAAAGACCGGAGACAAGTGCGTGGTCAGAGAACAGAGACCGGAGCCCAGTGAGTGGTCAGAGAGCAGAGCCCAGATTCCAGTGCGTGGCCAGAGACCGGAGAACAGTGAGTGGTCAGAGAACAGAGACCGGAGCCCAGTGAGTGGTGAGAGAACAGACACCGGAGCCCAGTGAGTGGTCAGAGAACAGAGACCGGAGCCCAGTGAGTAGCCGGAGATCAGAGACCGGAGCCCAGTGAGTGGTCAGAGAGCAGAGACCGGAGCCCAGTGAGTGGTCAGAGAACAAAGACCGCAGACCAGTGAGTGGTCAGAGAGCAGAGACCGGAGCCCAGTGAGTGGTCAGAGAACAGAGACCAGAGCCCAGTGAGTGGCCGGAGAATACAAACCGGAGCCCAGTGAGTGGTCAGAGAGCAGAGACCGGAGCCCAGTAAGTGGTCAGAGAACAGAGACCGGAGCCCAGAGAGTGGTCAGAGAACAGAGACCGGATCCCACTGTGTGGTCAGAGAACAGAGACCGGAGCCCAGTGTGTGGTCAAAGAACAGAGAACAGAGCCCAGTGAGTGGTCTGAGAGCAGAGACCGGATCCCAGTGTGTGGTCAGAGAACAGAGACCGGATCCCTGTGAGTAGTCAGGGAACAGAAACCGGAGCACAGTGAGTGGTCAGAGAACTGAAACCTGAGCCCAGTGAGTAGTCAGGGAACAGAGACCGGAGCCCTGTGAGTGGTCAGAGAGCAGAGACCGGAGCCCAGTGAGTGGTCAGAGAGCAGAGACCGGACCCAGTGAGTGGCAGGAGGACACAAACTGGAGCCCAGTGAGTGGTCAGAGAACAGAGACCGGATCCCACTGTGTGGTCAGAGAACAGAGACCGGATCCGACTGTGTGGTCAGAGAACAGAGACCAGAACCCAGTGTGTGGTCAAAGAACAGAGACCAGAGCCCAGTGAATGGTCAGAGAACAGAGACCGGAGCCCAGTGAGTGGTCAGAGAACAGAGACCAGAGCCCAGTGAGTGGCAGGAGGACACAAACCGGAGCCCAGTGAGTGGTCAGAGAGCAGAGCCCAGATTCCAGTGCGTGGCCAGAGACCGGAGCACAGTGAGTGGTCAGAGAACAGAGACCGGAGCCCAGTGAGTGGTGAGAGAACAGACACTGGAGCCCAGTGAGTGGTCAGAGAACAGAGACCGGAGCCCAGTGAGTGGTGAGAGAACAGACACCGGAGCCCAGTGAGTGGTCAGAGAACAGAGACCGGAGCCCAGTGAGTGGTCTGAGAACAGAGACCAGAGCCCAGTGAGTGGTCAGAGAGCAGAGACCGGAGCCCAGTGAGTGGCTGAAGAACAGAGACCGGAGCACACTGAGTGGTGAGAGAACAAAGACCGGAGCCCAGTGAGTGGTCAGAGGACAGAGACCGGAGCCCAGTGAGTGGTCAGAGAACAAAGACCGGAGCCCAGTGAGTGGTCAGAGGACAGAGACCGGAGCCCAGTGAGTGGTCAGAGAACAAAGACCGGAGCGCAGTGAGTGGTCAGAGAGCAGAGACCGGAGCCCAGTGAGTTGTCAGAGAACAGAGACCGGAGCCCAGTGAGTGTTCAGAGAACAGAGACCAGAGCCCAGTGAGTGGTCAGAAAACAAAGACCGCAGACCAGCGAGTGGTCAGAGAGCAGAGACTGGAGGCCAGTGAGTGGTCAGAGAACAGAGACTAGAGCCTAGTGAGTGGCCGGAGAATACAAACCGGAGCCCAGTGAGTGGTCAGAGAGCAGAGACCGGAGCCCAGTAAGTGGTCAGAGAACAGAGACCGGAGCCCAGAGAGTGGTCAGAGAACAGAGACCGGATCCCACTGTGTGGTCAGAGAACAGAGACCGGAGCCCAGTGTGCGGTCAAAGAACAGAGAACAGAGCCCAGTGAGTGGTCTGAGAGCAGAGACCGGATCCCAGTGTGTGGTCAGAGAACAGAGAACGGATCCCAGTGAGTAGTCAGGGAACAGAAACCGGAGCCCAGTGAGTGGCCGAAGAACAGAGACCGGAGCCCAGTGAGTGGTGAGAGAACAGAGACCGGAGCCCAGTGAGTGGTGAGAGAGCAGAGACCGGAGCCCAGTGAGTGGTCAGAGAGCAGAGACCGGAGCCCAGTGAGTGGTCAGAGAGCAGAGACCGGATTCCAGTGCGTGGCCAGAGACCGGAGCCCAGTGTGTGGTCAGAGAACAGAGACAGGAGCACAGTGAGTGGTCAGAGAACAGAGACCGGATCCCAGTGTGTGGTCAGAGAACAGAGACCGGATCCCAGTGAGTGGTCAGAGAACAGAGACCGGATCCCACTGTGTGGACAGAGAACAGAAACCGGAGCCCAGTGTGTGGTCAAAGAACAGAGACCAGAGCCCTGTGAGTGGTCTGAGAGCAGAGACCGGATCCCAGTGTGTGGTCAGAGAACAGAGACTGGATCCCAGTGAGTGGTCAGAGAGCAGAGACCGGAGCCCTGTGAGTGGTCAGAGTACAGAAACCGGAGCCCACTGAGTGGTCAGAGAACAGAGACCGAGGACCAGTGAGTGGTCAGAGAACACAAACTGGAGCTCAGTTGAGTGGTCAGAAGACAGAGACCGGAGCCCAGTGAGTGGTCAGAGAACAAAGACCGGAGCCCAGTGATGGTCAGAGGACAGAGACCGGAGCCCGGTGAGTGGTCAGAGCACAAAGACCGGAGCGCAGTGAGTGGTCAGAGAGCAGAGACCGGAGCCCAGTGAGTTCTCAGAGAACAGAGACCGGAGCCCAGTGAGTGGTCAGAGAACAAAGACCGGAGACAAGTGCGTGGTCAGAGAACAGAGACTGGAGCCCAGTGAGTGGTCAGAGAACAGACACCGGAGCCCAGTGAGTGTTCAGAGAACAGAGACCGGAGCCCAGTGAGTGGTCTGAGAGCAGAGACCGGAGCCCAGTGAGTGGTCAGAGAACAGAGACCAGAGCCCAGTGAGTGGCCGGAGAATACAAACCGGAGCCCAGTGAGTGGTCAGAGAGCAGAGACCGGAGCCCAGTAAGTGGTCAGAGAACAGAGACCGGAGCCCAGAGAGTGGTCAGAGAACAGAGACCGGAGCCCAGTGTGTGGTCAAAGAACAGAGAACACAGCCCAGTGAGTGGTCTGAGAGCAGAGACCAGAGCCCAGTGAGTGGTCAGAGAACAGAGACCGGATCCCAGTGAGTAGTCAGGGAACAGAAACCGGAGCACAGTGAGTGGTGAGAGAACAGAGACCGGAGCCCAGTGAAGAGTCAAAGAGCAGAAACCGGAGCCCAGTGAGTGGTCAGAGAACAGAGACCGGAGCCCAGTGAGTGGTCAGAGAACAGAAACCGGAGCCCAGTGAGTGGTCAGAGAACAGAAACCGGAGCCCAGTGAGTGGTCAGGGAACAGAGACCGGAGCCCAGTGTGTGGTTAGAGAGCAGACACCGTATCCCAGTGTGTGGTCAGAGAACAGAGACCGGAGCCCAGTGTGTGGTCAGAGAGCAGAGACCAGATCCCAGTGTGTGGTCAGAGAACAGAGACAGCAGCACAGTGAGTGGTCAGAGAACAGAGACCGGATCCCAGTGTGTGGTCAGAGAACAGAGACCGGATCCCAGTGAGTGGTCAGAGAACAGAGACCGGATCCCACTGTGTGGTCAGAGAACAGAAACCGGAGCCCAGTGTGTGGTCAAAGAACAGAGACCAGAGCCCTGTGAGTGGTCTGAGAGCAGAGACCGGATCCCAGAGTGTGGTCAGAGAACAGAGACTGGATCCCAGTGAGTGGTCAGAGAGCAGAGACCGGAGCCCTGTGAGTGGTCAGAGTACAGAAACCGGAGCACACTGAGTGGTCAGAGAACAGAGACCGGAGACCAGTGAGTGGTCAGAGAACACAAACTGGAGCCCACTTGAGTGGTCAGAGAACAGAGACCCGAGCCCAGTGAGTGGTCAGAGACCGGAGCCCAGTGACTGGTCAGAGAACAGAGACCGGAGCCCAGTGAGTGGTCAGAGAACAGAGACCGGAGCCCAGTGAGTGGTCAGAGAGCAGAGACCGGACCCAGTGAGTGGTCAGAGAACAGAGACCAGAGCCCAGTGAGTGGTAGGAGGATACAAACCGGAGCCCAGTGAGTGGTCAGAGAGCAGAGCCCAGATTCCAGTGCGTGGCCAGAGACCGGAGCCCAGTGCGTGGTCAGAGAACAGAGACCGGAGACCAGTGAGTGGTCAGAGAACAGACACTGGAGCCCAGTGAGTGGTCAGAGAACAGAGACCGGAGCCCAGTGAGTGGTCAGAGAACAGAGACCAGAGCCCAGTGAGTGGTCAGAGAGCAGAGACCGGAGCCCAGTGAGTGGCTGAAGAACAGAGACCGGAGCACACTGAGTGGTGAGAGAACAGAGACCGGAGCCCAGTGAGTGGTGAGAAAACAGAGACCGGAGCCCAGTGAGTGGCCGGAGAATACAAACCGGAGCCCAGTAAGTGGTCAGAGAACAGAGACAGGAACCCAGAGAGTGGTCAGAGAACAGAGACCGGATCCCACTGTGTGGTCAGAGAACAGAGACCGGAGCCCAGTGAGTGGTCAGAGAGCAGAGACCGGAGCCCAGTGAGTGGTCAGAGAACAGAGACCAGAGCCCAGTGAGTGGCCGGAGAACTCAAACCGGAGCCCAGTAAGTGGTCAGAGAACAGAGACAGGAACCCAGAGAGTGGTCAGAGAACAGAGACCGGATCCCACTGTGTGGTCAGAGAACAGAGACCGGAGCCCAGTGAGTGGTCAGAGAACAGAGACCGGAGCCCAGTGAGTGGTCAGAGAACAGAGACCGGAGCCCACTGAGTGACGAAGAAGAGAGACCGGAGCCCAGTGAGTGGTGAGAGAACAGAGACCGGAGCCCAGTGAGTGGTCAGAGAGCAGAGATCGGAGCCCAGTGAGTGGCCGAAGAACAGAGACTGGAGCCCAGTGAGTGGTCAGAGAGCAGAGATCGGAGCCCACTGAGTGGCCGAAGAACAGAGACCGGAGCCCAGTGAGTGGTGAGAGAACAGAGACCGGAGCCCAGTGAGTGGTCAGAGAAGAAAGACCGGAGCCCAGTGAGTGGTCAGAGGACAGAGACCGGAGCCCAGTGAGTGGTCAGAGAACTAAGACCGGAGCGCAGTGAGTGGTCAGAGAGCAGAGACCGGAGCCCAGTGAGTGGTCAGAGAACAGAGACCGGATCCCAGTGCGTGGTCAGAGAACAGAGACTGGAGCCCAGAGAGTGGCCGGAGATCAGAGACCGGAGCCCAGTGAGTGGTCAGAGAGCAGAGACCGGAGCCCAGTGAGTGGTCAGAGAACAGAGACCAGAGCCCAGTGAGTGGTCAGAGAACAGACACCGGAGCCCAGTGAGTGTTCAGAGAACAGAGACCGGAGCCCAGTGAGTGGTCAGAGAACAAAGACCGTAGACCAGTGAGTGGTCAGAGAGCAGAGACCGGAGCCCAGTGAGTGGTCAGAGAACAGAGACCAGAGCCCAGTGAGTGGCCGGAGAATACAAACCGGAGCCCAGTAAGTGGTCAGAGAACAGAGACAGGAACCCAGAGAGTGGTCAGAGAACAGAGACCGGATCCCACTGTGTGGTCAGAGAACAGAGACCGGAGCCCAGTGAGTGGTCAGAGAACAGAGACCGGAGCCCAGTGAGTGGCCGAAGAACAGAGACTGGAGCCCAGTGAGTGGTCAGAGAGCAGAGATCGGAGCCCACTGAGTGGCCGAAGAACAGAGACCGGAGCCCAGTGAGTGGTCAGAGAACAGACACCGGAGCCCAGTGAGTGGTCAGAGAACAGAGACCGGAGCCCAGTGAGTGGTCAGAGAACAGAGACCAGAGCCCAGTGAGTGGTCAGAGAGCAGAGACCGGAGCCCAGTGAGTGGCTGAAGAACAGAGACCGGAGCACACTGAGTGGTGAGAGAACAGAGACCGGAGCCCAGTGAGTGGTGAGAGAACAGACACCGGAGCCCAGTGTGTGGCCGGAGAATACAAACCGGAGCGCAGTGAGTGGTCAGAGAGCAGAGACCGGAGCCCAGTGAGTGGTCAGAGAACAGAGACCGGAGCCCAGTGAGTGGTCAGAGAACAAAGACCGGAGCCCAGTGAGTGGTCAGAGGACAGAGACCGGAGCCCAGTGAGTGGTCAGAGAACAAAGACCGGAGCCCAGTGAGTGGTCAGAAGACAGAGACCGGAGCCCAGTGAGTGGTCAGAGAACAAAGACCGGAGCGCAGTGAGTGGTCAGAGAGCAGAGACCGGAGCCCAGTGAGTGGTCAGAGAACAGAGACCGGATCCCAGTGCGTGGTCAGAGAACAGAGACTGGAGCCCAGAGAGTGGCCGGAGATCAGAGACCGGAGCCCAGTGAGTGGTCAGAGAGCAGAGACCAGAGCCCAGTGAGTGTTCAGAGAACAGAGACCAGAGCCCAGTGAGTGGTCAGAGAACAAAGACCGCAGACCAGTGAGTGGTCAGAGAGCAGAGACCGGAGCCCAGTGAGTGGTCAGAGAACAGAGACCAGAGCCCAGTGAGTGGCCGGAGAATACAAACCGGAGCCCAGTAAGTGGTCAGAGAACAGAGAATGGAGCCCAGAGAGTGGTCAGAGAACAGAGACCGGATCCCACTGTGTGGTCAGAGAACAGAGACCGGAGCCCAGTGAGTGGTCAGAGAACAGAGACCGGAGCCCAGTGAGTGGTCAGAGAACAGAGACCGGATCCCACTGTGTGGTCAGAGAACAGAGACCGGAGCCCAGTGAGTGGTCAGAGAACAGAGACCGGAGCCCAGTGAGTGGTCAGAGAGCAGAGACCGGAGCCCAGTGAGTGGTCAGAGAGCAGAGACCGGAGCCCAGTGAGTGGTCAGAGAACCGAGACCAGAGCCCAGTGAGTGGTCAGAGAACAGACACCGGAGCCCAGTGAGTGTTCAGAGAACAGAGACCGGAGCCCAATGAGTGGTCAGAGAACAAAGACCGCAGACCAGTGAGTGGTCAGAGAGCAGAGACCGGAGCCCAGTGAGTGGTCAGAGAACAGAGACCAGAGCCCAGTGAGTGGCCGGAGAATACAAACCGGAGCCCAGTAAGTGGTCAGAGAACAGAGAATGGAGCCCAGAGAGTGGTCAGAGAACAGAGACCGGATCCCACTGTGTGGTCAGAGAACAGAGACCGGAGCCCAGTGAGTGGTCAGAGAACAGAGACCGGAGCCCGGTGAGTGGTGAGAGAACAGAGACCGGAGCCCAGTGAGTGGTCAGAGAGCAGAGATCGGAGCCCAGTGAGTGGCCGAAGAACTGAGAATGGAGCCCAGTGAGTGGTCAGAGAGCAGAGATCGGAGCCCACTGAGTGGCCGAAGAACAGAGACCGGAGCCCAGTGAGTGGTGAGAGAACAGAGACCGGAGCCCAGTGAGTGGTGAGAGAACAGAGACCGGAGCCCAGTGAGTGGTCAGAGAGCAGAGATCGGAGCCCAGTGAGTGGCCGAAGAACAGAGACCGGAGCCCAGTGAGTGGTGAGAGAACAGAGACCGGAGCCCAGTGAGTGGTGAGAGAACAGAGACCGGAGCCCAGTCAGTGGTCAGAGAACTGAAACCTGAGCCCAGTGAGTCGTCAGGGAACAGAGACCGGAGCCCAGTGAGTGGTCTGAGAGCAGAGACCGGATCCCAGTGTGTGGTCAGAGAACAGAGACTGGATCCCAGTGAGTGGTCAGAGAGCAGAGACCGGAGCCCTGTGAGTGGTCAGAGAACAGAGACCGGAGACCAGTGAGTGGTCAGAGGACACAAACCGGAGCCCAGTGAGTGGTCAGAGAGCAGAGCCCAGATTCCAGTGCGTGGCCAGAGACCGGAGCACAGTGAGTGGTCAGAGAACAGACACCGGAGCCCAGTGAGTGGTCAGAGAACAGAGACCGGAGCCCAGTGAGTGGTGAGAGAACAGACACCGGATCCCAGTGTGTGGTCAGAGAACAGAGACCGGAGCCCAGTGAGTGGTGAGAGAACAGAGACCGGAGCACACTGAGTGGTGAGAGATCAAAGACCGGAGCCCAGTGAGTGGTCAGAGGACAGAGACCGGAGCCCAGTGAGTGGTCAGAGAACAAAGACTGGAGCCCAGTGAGTGGTCAGAGGACAGAGACCGGAGCCCAGTGAGTGGTCAGAGAACAAAGACCGGAGCGCAGTGAGTGGTCAGAGAGCAGAGACCGGAGCCCAGTGAGTTGTCAGAGAACAGAGTCCGGAGCCCAGTGAGTGGTCAGAGAACAGACACCGGAGCCCAGTGAGTGTTCAGAGAACAGAGACCGGAGCCCAGTGAGTGGTCAGAGAACAAAGACCGCAGACCAGTGAGTGGTCAGAGAGCAGAGACCGGAGCGCAGTGAGTGGTCAGAGAACAGAGACCAGAGCCCAGTGAGTGGCCGGAGAATACAAACCGGAGCCCAGTGAGTGGTCAGAGAGTAGAGACCGGAGCCCAGTAAGTGGTCAGAGAACAGAGACCGGAGCCCAGAGAGTGGTCAGAGAACAGAGACCGGATCCCACTGTGTTGTCAGAGAACAGAGACCGGAGCCCAGTGTGCGGTCAAAGAACAGAGAACAGAGCCCAGTGAGTGGTCTGAGAGCAGAGACCGGATCCCAGTGTGTGGTCAGAGAACAGAGAACGGATCCCAGTGAGTGGTCAGAGAGCAGAGACCGGAGCCCAGTGAGTGGTGAGAGAACAGAGACCAGAGCCCAGTGAGTGGTCAGAGAGCAGAGACCGGAGCCCAGTGAGTGGTCAGAGAGCAGAGTCCGGAGCCCAGTGAGTGGTCAGAGAGCAGAGACCGGATTCCAGTGCGTGGCCAGAGACCGGAGCCCAGTGAAGAGTCAAAGAGCAGAAACCGGAGCCCAGTGAGTGGTCAGAGAACAGAGACCGGAGCCCAGTGAGTGGTCAGAGAACAGAAACCGGAGCCCAGTGAGTGGTCAGGGAACAGAGACCGGAGCCCAGTGTGTGGTCAGAGAGCAGACACCGGATCCCACTGTGTGGTCAGAGAACAGAGACCGCAGACCAGTGAGTGGTCAGAGAGCAGAGACCGGAGCGCAGTGAGTGGTCAGAGAACAGAGACCAGAGCCCAGTGAGTGGCCGGAGAATACAAACCGGAGCCCAGTGAGTGGTCAGAGAGTAGAGACCGGAGCCCAGTAAGTGGTCAGAGAACAGAGACCGGAGCCCAGAGAGTGGTCAGAGAACAGAGACCGGATCCCACTGTGTGGTCAGAGAACAGAGACCGGAGCCCAGTGTGCGGTCAAAGAACAGAGAACAGAGCCCAGTGAGTGGTCTGAGAGCAGAGACCGGATCCCAGTGTGTGGTCAGAGAACAGAGACCGGAGCACAGTGAGTGGTGAGAGAACAGAGACCGGAGCCCAGTGAGTAGTCAGAGAGCAGAGACCGGATCCCAGTGTGTGGTCAGAGAGCAGAGACCGGATCCCAGTGTGTGGTCAGAGAACAGAGACAGGAGCACAGTGAGTGGTCAGAGAACAGAGACCGGATCCCAGTGTGTGGTCAGAGAACAGAGACCGGATCCCAGTGAGTGGTCAGAGAACAGAGACCGGAGCCCAGTGAGTGTTCAGAGAACAGAGACCGGAGCCCAGTGAGTGGTCAGAGAACAAAGACCGTAGACCAGTGAGTGGTCAGAGAACAGAGACCAGAGCCCAGTGAGTGGCCGGAGAATACAAACCGGAGCCCAGTAAGTGGTCAGAGAACAGAGACCGGAACCCAGAGAGTGGTCAGAGAACAGAGACCGGATCCCACTGTGTGGTGAGAGAACAGAGACCGGAGCCCAGTGAGTGGTCAGAGAACAGAGACCAGAGCCCAGTGAGTGGTCAGAGAACAGAGACCGGAGCCCACTGAGTGGCCGAAGAACAGAGACCGGATCCCAGTGTGTGGTCAGAGAACAGAGACCGGAGCCCAGTGAGTGGTGAGAGAACAGAGAGCGGAGCACACTGAGTGGTGAGAGATCAAAGACCGGAGCCCAGTGAGTGGTCAGAGGACAGAGACCGGAGCCCACTGAGTGGTCAGAGAACAAAGACTGGAGCCCAGTGAGTGGTCAGAGGACAGAGACCGGAGCCCAGTGAGTGGTCAGAGAACAAAGACCGGAGCGCAGTGAGTGGTCAGAGAGCAGAGACCGGAGCCCAGTGAGTTGTCAGAGAACAGAGACCGGAGCCCAGTGAGTGGTCAGAGAACAGACACCGGAGCCCAGTGAGTGTTCAGAGAACAGAGACCGGAGCCCAGTGAGTGGTCAGAGAACAAAGACCGCAGACCAGTGAGTGGTCAGAGAGCAGAGACCGGAGCGCAGTGAGTGGTCAGAGAACAGAGACCAGAGCCCAGTGAGTGGCCGGAGAATACAAACCGGAGCTCAGTGAGTGGTCAGAGAGTAGAGACCGGAGCCCAGTAAGTGGTCAGAGAACAGAGACCGGAGCCCAGAGAGTGGTCAGAGAACAGAGACCGGATCCCACTGTGTGGTCAGAGAACAGAGACCGGAGCCCAGTGTGCGGTCAAAGAACAGAGAACAGAGCCCAGTGAGTGGTCTGAGAGCAGAGACCGGATCCCAGTGTGTGGTCAGAGAACAGAGAACGGATCCCAGTGAGTGGTCAGAGAGCAGAGACCGGAGCCCAGTGAGTGGTGAGAGAACAGAGACCAGAGCCCAGTGAGTGGTCAGAGAGCAGAGACCGGAGCCCAGTGAGTGGTCAGAGAGCAGAGACCGGAGCCCAGTGAGTGGTCAGAGAGCAGAGACCGGATTCCAGTGCGTGGCCAGAGACCGGAGCCCAGTGAAGAGTCAAAGAGCAGAAACCGGAGCCCAGTGAGTGGTCAGAGAACAGAGACCGGAGCCCAGTGAGTGGTCAGAGAACAGAATCCGGAGCCCAGTGAGTGGTCAGGGAACAGAGACCGGAGCCCAGTGTGTGGTCAGAGAGCAGACACCGGATCCCACTGTGTGGTCAGAGAACAGAGACCGCAGACCAGTGAGTGGTCAGAGAGCAGAGACCGGAGCGCAGTGAGTGGTCAGAGAACAGAGACCAGAGCCCAGTGAGTGGCCGGAGAATACAAACCGGAGCCCAGTGAGTGGTCAGAGAGTAGAGACCGGAGCCCAGTAAGTGGTCAGAGAACAGAGACCGGAGCCCAGAGAGTGGTCAGAGAACAGAGACCGGATCCCACTGTGTGGTCAGAGAACAGAGACCGGAGCCCAGTGTGCGGTCAACGAACAGAGAACAGAGCCCAGTGAGTGGTCTGAGAGCAGAGACCGGATCCCAGTGTGTGGTCAGAGAACAGAGACCGGAGCACAGTGAGTGGTGAGAGAACAGAGACCGGAGCCCAGTGAGTAGTCAGAGAGCAGAGACCGGATCCCAGTGTGTGGTCAGAGAGCAGAGACCGGATCCCAGTGTGTGGTCAGAGAACAGAGACAGGAGCACAGTGAGTGGTCAGAGAACAGAGACCGGATCCCAGTGTGTGGTCAGAGAACAGAGACCGGATCCCAGTGAGTGGTCAGAGAACAGAGACCGGAGCCCAGTGAGTGTTCAGAGAACAGAGACCGGAGCCCAGTGAGTGGTCAGAGAACAAAGACCGTAGACCAGTGAGTGGTCAGAGAACAGAGACCAGAGCCCAGTGAGTGGCCGGAGAATACAAACCGGAGCCCAGTAAGTGGTCAGAGAACAGAGACCGGAACCCAGAGAGTGGTCAGAGAACAGAGACCGGATCCCACTGTGTGGTGAGAGAACAGAGACCGGAGCCCAGTGAGTGGTCAGAGAACAGAGACCAGAGCCCAGTGAGTGGTCAGAGAACAGAGACCGGAGCCCACTGAGTGGCCGAAGAACAGAGACCGGAGCCCAGTGAGTGGTGAGAGAACAGAGACCAGAGCCCAGTGAGTGGTCAGAGAGCAGAGATCGGAGCCCAGTGAGTGGCCGAAGAACAGAGACTGGAGGCCAGTGAGTGGTCAGAGAGCAGAGATCGGAGCCCACTGAGTGGCCGAAGAACAGAGACCGGAGCCCAGTGAGTGGTGAGAGAACAGAGACCGGAGCCCAGTGAGTGGTGAGAGAACAGAGACCGGAGCCCAGTGAGTGGTCAGAGAGCAGAGATCGGAGACCAGTGAGTGGTCAGAGAACACAAACTGGAGCCCAGTTGAGTGGTCAGAGAACAGAGACCAGAGCCCAGTGAGTGGTCAGAGAGCAGAGCCCAGATTCCAGTGCGTGGCCAGAGACCGGAGCCCAGTGAGTGGTCAGAGAACAGAGACCGGAGCCCAGTGAGTGGTCAGAGAACAGCGACCGGAGCCTAGTGAGTGGTCAGAGAACAGAGACCGGAGCCCAGTGAGTGGTCAGAGAGCAGAGACCGGACCCAGTGAGTGGTCAGAGAACAGAGACCAGAGCCCAGTGAGTGGTAGGAGGATACAAACCGGAGCCCAGTGAGTGGTCAGAGAGCAGAGCCCAGATTCCAGTGCGTGGCCAGAGACCGGAGCCCAGTGCGTGGTCAGAGAACAGAGACCGGAGCCCAGTGAGTGGTCAGAGAACAGACACCGGAGCCCAGTGAGTGGTCAGAGAACAGAGACCGGAGCCCAGTGAGTGGTCAGAGAACAGAGACCAGAGCCCTGTGAGTGGTCAGAGAGCAGAGACCGGAGCCCAGTGAGTGGCTGAAGAACAGAGACCGGAGCACACTGAGTGGTGAGAGAACAGAGACCGGAGCCCAGTGAGTGGTGAGAGAACAGACACCGGAGCCCAGTGTGTGGCCGGAGAATACAAACCGGAGCGCAGTGAGTGGTCAGAGAGCAGAGACCGGAGCCCACTGTGTGGTCAGAGAACAGAGACCGGAGCCCAGTGAGTGGTCAGAGAACAGAGACCGGAGCCCAGTGAGTGGTCAGAGAACAGAGACCGGATCCCACTGTGTGGTCAGAGAACAGAGACCGGAGCCCAGTGAGTGGTCAGAGAACAGAGACCGGAGCCCAGTGAGTGGTCAGAGAGCAGAGACCGGAGCCCAGTGAGTGGTCAGAGAACCGAGACCAGAGCCCAGTGAGTGGTCAGAGAACAGACACCGGAGCCCAGTGAGTGTTCAGAGAACAGAGACCGGAGCCCAGTGAGTGGTCAGAGAACAGAGACCGGAGCCCAGTGAGTGGTCAGAGAACAGAGACCAGAGCCCAGTGAGTGGTCAGAGAGCAGAGACCGGAGCCCAGTGAGTGGCTGAAGAACAGAGACCGGAGCACACTGAGTGGTGAGAGAACAGAGACCGGAGCCCAGTGAGTGGTGAGAGAACAGACACCGGAGCCCAGTGTGTGGCCGGAGAATACAAACCGGAGCGCAGTGAGTGGTCAGAGAGCAGAGACCGGAGCCCACTGTGTGGTCAGAGAACAGAGACCGGAGCCCAGTGAGTGGTCAGAGAACAGAGACCGGAGCCCAGTGAGTGGTCAGAGAACAGAGACCGGATCCCACTGTGTGGTCAGAGAACAGAGACCGGAGCCCAGTGAGTGGTCAGAGAACAGAGACCGGAGCCCAGTGAGTGGTCAGAGAGCAGAGACCGGAGCCCAGTGAGTGGTCAGAGAACCGAGACCAGAGCCCAGTGAGTGGTCAGAGAACAGACACCGGAGCCCAGTGAGTGTTCAGAGAACAGAGACCGGAGCCCAGTGAGTGGTCAGAGAACAGAGACCAGAGCCCAGTGAGTGGCCGGAGAATACAAACCGGAGCCCAGTAAGTGGTCAGAGAACAGAGAATGGAGCCCAGAGAGTGGTCAGAGAACAGAGACCGGATCCCACTGTGTGGTCAGAGAACAGAGACCGGAGCCCAGTGAGTGGTCAGAGAACAGAGACCGGAGCCCAGTGAGTGGTCAGAGAACAGAGACCGGAGCCCACTGAGTGGCCGAAGAACAGATACCGGAGCCCAGTGAGTGGTGAGAGAACAGAGACCGGAGCCCAGTGAGTGGTCAGAGAGCAGAGATCGGAGCCCAGTGAGTGGCCGAAGAACTGAGACTGGAGCCCAGTGAGTAGTCAGAGAGCAGAGATCGGAGCCCACTGAGTGGCCGAAGAACAGAGACTGGAGCCCAGTGAGTGGTGAGAGAACAGAGACCGGAGCCCAGTGAGTGGTGAGAAAACAGAGACCGGAGCCCTGTGAGTGGTCAGAGAGCAGAGATCGGAGCCCAGTGAGTGGCCGAAGAACAGAGACCGGAGCCCAGTGAGTGGTGAGAGAACAGAGACCGGAGCCCAGTGAGTGGTGAGAGAACAGAGACCGGAGCCCAGTCAGTGGTCAGAGAACTGAAACCTGAGCCCAGTGAGTCGTCAGTGAACTGAGACCGGAGCCCAGTGAGTGGTCTGAGAGCAGAGACCGGATCCCAGTGTGTGGTCAGAGAACAGAGACTGGATCCCAGTGAGTGGTCAGAGAGCAGAGACCGGAGCCCTGTGAGTGGTCAGAGAACAGAGACCGGAGACCAGTGAGTGGTCAGAGGACACAAACCGGAGCCCAGTGAGTGGTCAGAGAGCAGAGCCCAGATTCCAGTGCGTGGCCAGAGACCGGAGCACAGTGAGTGGTCAGAGAACAGAGACCGGAGCCCAGTGAGTGGTGAGAGAACAGACACCGGAGCCCAGTGAGTGTTCAGAGAACAGAGACCGGAGCCCATTGAGTGGTGAGAGAACAGACACCGGAGCCCAGTGAGTGGTCAGAGAACAGAGACCGGAGCCCAGTGAGTGGTCAGAGAACTGAGACCAGAGCCCAGTGAGTGGTCAGAGAGCAGAGACCGGAGCCCAGTGAGTGGCTGAAGAACAGAGACCGGAGCACACTGAGTGGTGAGAGAACAAAGACCGGAGCCCAGTGAGTGGTCAGAGGACAGAGACCGGAGCCCAGTGAGTGGTCAGAGAAGAAAGACCGGAGCCCAGTGATGGTCAGAGGACAGAGACCGGAGCCCGGTGAGTGGTCAGAGAACAAAGACCGGAGCGCAGTGAGTGGTCAGAGAGCAGTGACCGGAGCCCAGTGAGTTGTCAGAGAACAGAGACCGGAGCCCAGTGAGTGGTCAGAGAACAAAGACCGGAGACAAGTGCGTGTTCAGAGAACAGAGAACAGAGCCCAGTGAGTGGTCAGAGAACAGAGACCGGAGCCCAGTGAGTGGTCAGAGAGCAGAGCCCAGATTCCAGTGCGTGGCCAGAGACCGGAGCCCAGTGAGTGGTCAGAGAACAGAGACCGGAGCCCAGTGAGTGGTCAGAGAACAGCGACCGGTGCCTAGTGAGTGGTCAGAGAACAGAGACCGGAGCCCAGTGAGTGGTCAGAGAGCAGAGACCGGACCCAGTGAGTGGTCAGAGAACAGAGACCAGAGCCCAGTGAGTGGTAGGAGGATACAAACCGGAGCCCAGTGAGTGGTCAGAGAGCAGAGCCCAGATTCCAGTGCGTGGCCAGAGACCGGAGCCCAGTGCGTGGTCAGATAACAGAGACCGGAGCCCAGTGAGTGGTCAGAGAACAGACACCGGAGCCCAGTGAGTGGTCAGAGAACAGAGACCGGAGCCCAGTGAGTGGTCAGAGAACAGAGACCAGAGCCCAGTGAGTGGTCAGAGAGCAGAGACCGGAGCCCAGTGAGTGGCTGAAGAACAGAGACCGGAGCACACTGAGTGATGAGAGAACAGAGACCGGAGCCCAGTGAGTGGTGAGAGAACAGACACCGGAGCCCAGTGTGTGGCCGGAGAATACAAACCGGAGCGCAGTGAGTGGTCAGAGAGCAGAGACCGGAGCCCACTGTGTGGTCAGAGAACAGAGACCGGAGCCCAGTGAGTGGTCAGAGAACAGAGACCGGAGCCCAGTGAGTGGTCAGAGAACAGAGACCGGATCCCACTGTGTGGTCAGAGAACAGAGACCGGAGCCCAGTGAGTGGTCAGAGAACAGAGACCGGAGCCCAGTGAGTGGTCAGAGAGCAGAGACCGGAGCCCAGTGAGTGGTCAGAGAACCGAGACCAGAGCCCAGTGAGTGGTCAGAGAACAGACACCGGAGCCCAGTGAGTGTTCAGAGAACAGAGACCGGAGCCCAGTGAGTGGTCAGAGAACAAAGACCGCAGACCAGTGAGTGGTCAGAGAGCAGAGACCGGAGCCCAGTGAGTGGTCAGAGAACAGAGACCAGAGCCCAGTGAGTGGCCGGAGAATACAAACCGGAGCCCAGTAAGTGGTCAGAGAACAGAGAATGGAGCCCAGAGAGTGGTCAGAGAACAGAGACCGGATCCCACTGTGTGGTCAGAGAACAGAGACCGGAGCCCAGTGAGTGGTCAGAGAACAGAGACCGGAGCCCAGTGAGTGGTCAGAGAGCAGAGACCGGAGCCCAGTGAGTGGCTGAAGAACAGAGACCGGAGCACACTGAGTGGTGAGAGAACAGAGACCGGAGCCCAGTGAGTGGTGAGAGAACAGACACCGGAGCCCAGTGTGTGGCCGGAGAATACAAACCGGAGCGCAGTGAGTGGTCAGAGAGCAGAGACCGGAGCCCAGTGAGTGGTCAGAGAACAGAGACCGGAGCCCAGTGAGTGGTCAGAGAACAAAGACCGGAGCCCAGTGAGTGGTCAGAGGACAGAGACCGGAGCCCAGTGAGTGGTCAGAGAACAAAGACCGGAGCCCAGTGAGTGGTCAGAAGACAGAGACCGGAGCCCAGTGAGTGGTCAGAGAACAAAGACCGGAGCGCAGTGAGTGGTCAGAGAGCAGAGACCGGAGCCCAGTGAGTGGTCAGAGAACAGAGACCGGATCCCAGTGCGTGGTCAGAGAACAGAGACTGGAGCCCAGAGAGTGGCCGGAGATCAGAGACCGGAGCCCAGTGAGTGGTCAGAGAGCAGAGACCGGAGCCCAGTGAGTGTTCAGAGAACAGAGACCGGAGCCCAGTGAGTGGTCAGAGAACAAAGACCGCAGACCAGTGAGTGGTCAGAGAGCAGAGACCGGAGCCCAGTGAGTGGTCAGAGAACAGAGACCAGAGCCCAGTGAGTGGCCGGAGAATACAAACCGGAGCCCAGTAAGTGGTCAGAGAACAGAGAATGGAGCCCAGAGAGTGGTCAGAGAACAGAGACCGTATCCCACTGTGTGGTCAGAGAACAGAGACCGGAGCCCAGTGAGTGGTCAGAGAACAGAGACCGGAGCCCAGTGAGTGGTCAGAGAACAGAGACCGGATCCCACTGTGTGGTCAGAGAACAGAGACCGGAGCCCAGTGAGTGGTCAGAGAACAGAGACCGGAGCCCAGTGAGTGGTCAGAGAGCAGAGACCGGAGCCCAGTGAGTGGTCAGAGAACCGAGACCAGAGCCCAGTGAGTGGTCAGAGAACAGACACCGGAGCCCAGTGAGTGTTCAGAGAACAGAGACCGGAGCCCAATGAGTGGTCAGAGAACAAAGACCGCAGACCAGTGAGTGGTCAGAGAGCAGAGACCGGAGCCCAGTGAGTGGTCAGAGAACAGAGACCAGAGCCCAGTGAGTGGCCGGAGAATACAAACCGGAGCCCAGTAAGTGGTCAGAGAACAGAGAATGGAGCCCAGAGAGTGGTCAGAGAACAGAGACCGGATCCCACTGTGTGGTCAGAGAACAGAGACCGGAGCCCAGTGAGTGGTCAGAGAACAGAGACCGGAGCCCGGTGAGTGGTCAGAGAACAGAGACCGGAGCCCACTGAGTGGCTGAAGAACAGATACCGGAGCCCAGTGAGTGGTGAGAGAACAGAGACCGGAGCCCAGTGAGTGGTCAGAGAGCAGAGATCGGAGCCCAGTGAGTGGCCGAAGAACTGAGACAGGAGCCCAGTGAGTGGTCATAGAGCAGAGATCGGAGCCCACTGAGTGGCCGAAGAACAGAGACCGGAGCCCAGTGAGTGGTGAGAGAACAGAGACTGGAGCCCAGTGAGTGGTGAGAGAACAGAGACCGGAGCCCAGTGAGTGGTCAGAGAGCAGAGATCGGAGCCCAGTGAGTGGCCGAAGAACAGAGACCGGAGCCCAGTGAGTGGTGAGAGAACAGAGACCGGAGCCCAGTGAGTGGTGAGAGAACAGAGACCGGAGCCCAGTCAGTGGTCAGAGAACTGAAACCTGAGCCCAGTGAGTCGTCAGGGAACAGAGACCGGAGCCCAGTGAGTGGTCTGAGAGCAGAGACCGGATCCCAGTGTGTGGTCAGAGAACAGAGACTGGATCCCAGTGAGTGGTCAGAGAGTAGAGACCGGAGCCCTGTGAGTGGTCAGAGAACAGAGACCGGAGACCAGTGAGTGGTCAGAGGACACAAACCGGAGCCCAGTGAGTGGTCAGAGAGCAGAGCCCAGATTCCAGTGCGTGGCCAGAGACCGGAGCACAGTGAGTGGTCAGAGAACAGAGACCGGAGCCCAGTGAGTGGTGAGAGAACAGACACCGGAGCCCAGTGAGTGGTCAGAGAACAGAGACCGGAGCCCAGTGAGTGGTGAGAGAACAGATACCGGATCCCAGTGTGTGGTCAGAGAACAGAGACCGGAGCCCAGTGAGTGGTGAGAGAACAGAGACCGGAGCACACTGAGTGGTGAGAGATCAAAGACCGGAGCCCAGTGAGTGGTCAGAGGACAGAGACCGGAGCCCAGTGAGTGGTCAGAGAACAAAGACTGGAGCCCAGTGAGTGGTCAGAGGACAGAGACCGGAGCCCAGTGAGTGGTCAGAGAACAAAGACCGGAGCGCAGTGAGTGGTCAGAGAGCAGAGACCGGAGCCCAGTGAGTTGTCAGAGAACAGAGACCGGAGCCCAGTGAGTGGTCAGAGAACAGACACCGGAGCCCAGTGAGTGTTCAGAGAACAGAGACCGGAGCCCAGTGAGTGGTCAGAGAACAAAGACCGCAGACCAGTGAGTGGTCAGAGAGCAGAGACCGGAGCGCAGTGAGTGGTCAGAGAACAGAGACCAGAGCCCAGTGAGTGGCCGGAGAATACAAACCGGAGCCCAGTGAGTGGTCAGAGAGTAGAGACCGGAGCCCAGTAAGTGGTCAGAGAACAGAGACCGGAGCCCAGAGAGTGGTCAGAGAACAGAGACCGGATCCCACTGTGTGGTCAGAGAACAGAGACCGGAGCCCAGTGTGCGGTCAAAGAACAGAGAACAGAGCCCAGTGAGTGGTCTGAGAGCAGAGACCGGATCCCAGTGTGTGGTCAGAGAACAGAGAACGGATCCCAGTGAGTGGTCAGAGAGCAGAGACCGGAGCCCAGTGAGTGGTGAGAGAACAGAGACCAGAGCACAGTGAGTGGTCAGAGAGCAGAGACCGGAGCCCAGTGAGTGGTCAGAGAGCAGAGACCGGAGCCCAGTGAGTGGTCAGAGAGCAGAGACCGGATTCCAGTGCGTGGCCAGAGACCGGAGCCCAGTGAAGAGTCAAAGAGCAGAAACCGGAGCCCAGTGAGTGGTCAGAGAACAGAGACCGGAGCCCAGTGAGTGGTCAGAGAACAGAAACCGGAGCCCAGTGAGTGGTCAGGGAACAGAGACCGGAGCCCAGTGTGTGGTCAGAGAGCAGACACCGGATCCCACTGTGTGGTCAGAGAACAGAGACCGCAGACCAGTGAGTGGTCAGAGAGCAGAGACCGGAGCGCAGTGAGTGGTCAGAGAACAGAGACCAGAGCCCAGTGAGTGGCCGGAGAATATAAACCGGAGCCCAGTGAGTGGTCAGAGAGTAGAGACCGGAGCCCAGTAAGTGGTCAGAGAACAGAGACCGGAGCCCAGAGAGTGGTCAGAGAACAGAGACCGGATCCCACTGTGTGGTCAGAGAACAGAGACCGGAGCCCAGTGTGCGGTCAAAGAACAGAGAACAGAGCCCAGTGAGTGGTCTGAGAGCAGAGACCGGATCCCAGTGTGTGGTCAGAGAACAGAGACCGGAGCACAGTGAGTGGTGAGAGAACAGAGACCGGAGCCCAGTGAGTAGTCAGAGAGCAGAGACCGGATCCCAGTGTGTGGTCAGAGAGCAGAGACCGGATCCCAGTGTGTGGTCAGAGAACAGAGACAGGAGCACAGTGAGTGGTCAGAGAACAGAGACCGGATCCCAGTGTGTGGTCAGAGAACAGAGACCGGATCCCAGTGAGTGGTCAGAGAACAGAGACCGGAGCCCAGTGAGTGTTCAGAGAACAGAGACCGGAGCCCAGTGAGTGGTCAGAGAACAAAGACCGTAGACCAGTGAGTGGTCAGAGAACAGAGACCGGAGCCCAGTGAGTGGTGAGAGAACAGAGACCGGAGCCCAGTGAGTGGTGAGAGAACAGAGACCGGAGCCCAGTGAGTGGTCTGAGAGCAGAGACCGGATCCCAGTGTGTGGTCAGAGAACAGAGACTGGATCCCAGTGAGTGGTCAGAGAGTAGAGACCGGAGCCCTGTGAGTGGTCAGAGAACAGAGACCGGAGACCAGTGAGTGGTCAGAGGACACAAACCGGAGCCCAGTGAGTGGTCAGAGAGCAGAGCCCAGATTCCAGTGCGTGGCCAGAGACCGGAGCACAGTGAGTGGTCAGAGAACAGAGACCGGAGCCCAGTGAGTGGTGAGAGAACAGACACCGGAGCCCAGTGAGTGGTCAGAGAACAGAGACCGGAGCCCAGTGAGTGGTGAGAGAACAGACACCGGATCCCAGTGTGTGGTCAGAGAACAGAGACCGGAGCCCAGTGAGTGGTGAGAGAACAGAGACCGGAGCACACTGAGTGGTGAGAGATCAAAGACCGGAGCCCAGTGAGTGGTCAGAGGACAGAGACCGGAGCCCAGTGAGTGGTCAGAGAACAAAGACTGGAGCCCAGTGAGTGGTCAGAGGACAGAGACCGGAGCCCAGTGAGTGGTCAGAGAACAAAGACCGGAGCGCAGTGAGTGGTCAGAGAGCAGAGACCGGAGCCCAGTGAGTTGTCAGAGAACAGAGACCGGAGCCCAGTGAGTGGTCAGAGAACAGACACCGGAGCCCAGTGAGTGTTCAGAGAACAGAGACCGGAGCCCAGTGAGTGGTCAGAGAACAAAGACCGCAGACCAGTGAGTGGTCAGAGAGCAGAGACCGGAGCGCAGTGAGTGGTCAGAGAACAGAGACCAGAGCCCAGTGAGTGGCCGGAGAATACAAACCGGAGCCCAGTGAGTGGTCAGAGAGTAGAGACCGGAGCCCAGTAAGTGGTCAGAGAACAGAGACCGGAGCCCAGAGAGTGGTCAGAGAACAGAGACCGGATCCCACTGTGTGGTCAGAGAACAGAGACCGGAGCCCAGTGTGCGGTCAAAGAACAGAGAACAGAGCCCAGTGAGTGGTCTGAGAGCAGAGACCGGATCCCAGTGTGTGGTCAGAGAACAGAGAACTGATCCCAGTGAGTGGTCAGAGAGCAGAGACCGGAGCCCAGTGAGTGGTGAGAGAACAGAGACCAGAGCACAGTGAGTGGTCAGAGAGCAGAGACCGGAGCCCAGTGAGTGGTCAGAGAGCAGAGACCGGAGCCCAGTGAGTGGTCAGAGAGCAGAGACCGGATTCCAGTGCGTGGCCAGAGACCGGAGCCCAGTGAAGAGTCAAAGAGCAGAAACCGGAGCCCAGTGAGTGGTCAGAGAACAGAGACCGGAGCCCAGTGAGTGGTCAGAGAACAGAAACCGGAGCCCAGTGAGTGGTCAGGGAACAGAGACCGGAGCCCAGTGTGTGGTCAGAGAGCAGACACCGGATCCCACTGTGTGGTCAGAGAACAGAGACCGCAGACCAGTGAGTGGTCAGAGAGCAGAGACCGGAGCGCAGTGAGTGGTCAGAGAACAGAGACCAGAGCCCAGTGAGTGGCCGGAGAATATAAACCGGAGCCCAGTGAGTGGTCAGAGAGTAGAGACCGGAGCCCAGTAAGTGGTCAGAGAACAGAGACCGGAGCCCAGAGAGTGGTCAGAGAACAGAGACCGGATCCCACTGTGTGGTCAGAGAACAGAGACCGGAGCCCAGTGTGCGGTCAAAGAACAGAGAACAGAGCCCAGTGAGTGGTCTGAGAGCAGAGACCGGATCCCAGTGTGTGGTCAGAGAACAGAGACCGGAGCACAGTGAGTGGTGAGAGAACAGAGACCGGAGCCCAGTGAGTAGTCAGAGAGCAGAGACCGGATCCCAGTGTGTGGTCAGAGAGCAGAGACCGGATCCCAGTGTGTGGTCAGAGAACAGAGACAGGAGCACAGTGAGTGGTCAGAGAACAGAGACCGGATCCCAGTGTGTGGTCAGAGAACAGAGACCGGATCCCAGTGAGTGGTCAGAGAACAGAGACCGGAGCCCAGTGAGTGTTCAGAGAACAGCGACCGGAGCCCAGTGAGTGGTCAGAGAACAAAGACCGTAGACCAGTGAGTGGTCAGAGAACAGAGACCGGAGCCCAGTGAGTGGTCAGAGAACAAAGACCGGAGCCCAGTGAGTGGTCAGAGAACAGAGACCAGAGCCCAGTGAGTGGTCAGAGAACAGAGACCGGAGCCCACTGAGTGGCCGAAGAACAGAGACCGGAGCCCAGTGAGTGGTGAGAGAACAGAGACCGGAGCCCAGTGAGTGGTCAGAGAGCAGAGATCGGAGCCCAGTGAGTGGCCGAAGAACAGAGACTGGAGGCCAGTGAGTGGTCAGAGAGCAGAGATCGGAGCCCACTGAGTGGCCGAAGAACAGAGACCGGAGCCCAGTGAGTGGTGAGAGAACAGAGACCGGAGCCCAGTGAGTAGTCAGAGAGCAGAGACCGGATCCCAGTGTGTGGTCAGAGAGCAGAGACCGGATCCCAGTGTGTGGTCAGAGAACAGAGACAGGAGCACAGTGAGTGGTCAGAGAACAGAGACCGGATCCCAGTGTGTGGTCAGAGAACAGAGACCGGATCCCAGTGAGTGGTCAGAGAACAGAGACCGGAGCCCAGTGAGTGTTCAGAGAACAGCGACCGGAGCCCAGTGAGTGGTCAGAGAACAAAGACCGTAGACCAGTGAGTGGTCAGAGAACAGAGACCGGAGCCCAGTGAGTGGTCAGAGAACAAAGACCGGAGCCCAGTGAGTGGTCAGAGAACAGAGACCAGAGCCCAGTGAGTGGTCAGAGAACAGAGACCGGAGCCCACTGAGTGGCCGAAGAACAGAGACCGGAGCCCAGTGAGTGGTGAGAGAACAGAGACCGGAGCCCAGTGAGTGGTCAGAGAGCAGAGATCGGAGCCCAGTGAGTGGCCGAAGAACAGAGACTGGAGGCCAGTGAGTGGTCAGAGAGCAGAGATCGGAGCCCACTGAGTGGCCGAAGAACAGAGACCGGAGCCCAGTGAGTGGTGAGAGAACAGAGACCGGAGCCCAGTGAGTGGTGAGAGAACAGAGACCGGAGCCCAGTGAGTGGTCAGAGAGCAGAGATCGGAGACCAGTGAGTGGTCAGAGAACACAAACTGGAGCCCAGTTGAGTGGTCAGAGAACAGAGACCAGAGCCCAGTGAGTGGTCAGAGAGCAGAGCCCAGATTCCAGTGCGTGGCCAGAGACCGGAGCCCAGTGAGTGGTCAGAGAACAGAGACCGGAGCCCAGTGAGTGGTCAGAGAACAGCGACCGGAGCCTAGTGAGTGGTCAGAGAACAGAGACCGGAGCCCAGTGAGTGGTCAGAGAGCAGAGACCGGACCCAGTGAGTGGTCAGAGAACAGAGACCAGAGCCCAGTGAGTGGTAGGAGGATACAAACCGGAGCCCAGTGAGTGGTCAGAGAGCAGAGCCCAGATTCCTGTGCGTGGCCAGAGACCGGAGCCCAGTGCGTGGTCAGAGAACAGAGACCGGAGCCCAGTGAGTGGTCAGAGAACAGACACCGGAGCCCAGTGAGTGGTCAGAGAACAGAGACCGGAGCCCAGTGAGTGGTCAGAGAACAGAGACCAGAGCCCAGTGAGTGGTCAGAGAGCAGAGACCGGAGCCCAGTGAGTGGCTGAAGAACAGAGACCGGAGCACACTGAGTGGTGAGAGAACAGAGACCGGAGCCCAGTGAGTGGTGAGAGAACAGACACCGGAGCCCAGTGTGTGGCCGGAGAATACAAACCGGAGCGCAGTGAGTGGTCAGAGAGCAGAGACCGGAGCCCACTGTGTAGTCAGAGAACAGAGACCGGAGCCCTGTGAGTGGTCAGAGAACAGAGACCGGAGCCCAGTGAGTGGTCAGAGAACAGAGACCGGATCCCACTGTGTGGTCAGAGAACAGAGACCGGATCCCACTGTGTGGTCAGAGAACAGAGACCGGAGCCCAGTGAGTGGTCAGAGAACAGAGACCGGAGCCCAGTGAGTGTTCAGAGAACAGAGACCGGAGCCCAATGAGTGGTCAGAGAACAAAGACCGCAGACCAGTGAGTGGTCAGAGAGCAGAGACCGGAGCCCAGTGAGTGGTCAGAGAACAGAGACCAGAGCCCAGTGAGTGGCCGGAGAATACAAACCGGAGCCCAGTAAGTGGTCAGAGAACAGAGAATGGAGCCCAGAGAGTGGTCAGAGAACAGAGACCGGATCCCACTGTGTGGTCAGAGAACAGAGACCGGAGCCCAGTGAGTGGTCAGAGAACAGAGACCGGAGCCCGGTGAGTGGTCAGAGAACAGAGACCGGAGCCCACTGAGTGGCTGAAGAACAGATACCGGAGCCCAGTGAGTGGTGAGAGAACAGAGACCGGAGCCCAGTGAGTGGTCAGAGAGCAGAGATCGGAGCCCAGTGAGTGGCCGAAGAACTGAGACTGGAGCCCAGTGAGTGGTCAGAGAGCAGAGATCGGAGCCCACTGAGTGGCCGAAGAACAGAGACCGGAGCCCAGTGAGTGGTGAGAGAACAGAGACTGGAGCCCAGTGAGTGGTGAGAGAACAGAGACCGGAGCCCAGTGAGTGGTGAGAGAACAGAGACCGGAGCCCAGTGAGTGGTGAGAGAACAGAGACCGGAGCCCAGTCAGTGGTCAGAGAACTGAAACCTGAGCCCAGTGAGTCGTCAGGGAACAGAGACCGGAGCCCAGTGAGTGGTCTGAGAGCAGAGACCGGATCCCAGTGTGTGGTCAGAGAACAGAGACTGGATCCCAGTGAGTGGTCAGAGAGCAGAGACCGGAGCCCTGTGAGTGGTCAGAGAACAGAGACCGGAGACCAGTGAGTGGTCAGAGGACACAAACCGGAGCCCAGTGAGTGGTCAGAGAGCAGAGCCCAGATTCCAGTGCGTGGCCAGAGACCGGAGCACAGTGAGTGGTCAGAGAACAGAGACCGGAGCCCAGTGAGTGGTGAGAGAACAGAGACCGGAGCCCAGTGAGTGGTCAGAGAACAGAGACCGGAGCCCAGTGAGTGTTCAGAGAACAGAGACCGGAGCCCAATGAGTGGTCAGAGAACAAAGACCGCAGACCAGTGAGTGGTCAGAGAGCAGAGACCGGAGCCCAGTGAGTGGTCAGAGAACAGAGACCAGAGCCCAGTGAGTGGCCGGAGAATACAAACCGGAGCCCAGTAAGTGGTCAGAGAACAGAGAATGGAGCCCAGAGAGTGGTCAGAGAACAGAGACCGGATCCCACTGTGTGGTCAGAGAACAGAGACCGGAGCCCAGTGAGTGGTCAGAGAACAGAGACCGGAGCCCGGTGAGTGGTCAGAGAACAGAGACCGGAGCCCACTGAGTGGCTGAAGAACAGATACCGGAGCCCAGTGAGTGGTGAGAGAACAGAGACCGGAGCCCAGTGAGTGGTCAGAGAGCAGAGATCGGAGCCCAGTGAGTGGCCGAAGAACTGAGACTGGAGCCCAGTGAGTGGTCAGAGAGCAGAGATCGGAGCCCAGTGAGTGGCCGAAGAACAGAGACCGGAGCCCAGTGAGTGGTGAGAGAACAGAGACCGGAGCCCAGTGAGTGGTGAGAGAACAGAGACCGGAGCCCAGTCAGTGGTCAGAGAACTGAAACCTGAGCCCAGTGAGTCGTCAGGGAACAGAGACCGGAGCCCAGTGAGTGGTCAGAGAACAGAGACCGGAGCCCACTGAGTGGCTGAAGAACAGATACCGGAGCCCAGTGAGTGGTGAGAGAACAGAGACCGGAGCCCAGTGAGTGGTCAGAGAGCAGAGATCGGAGCCCAGTGAGTGGCCGAAGAACTGAGACTGGAGCCCAGTGAGTGGTCAGAGAGCAGAGATCGGAGCCCACTGAGTGGCCGAAGAACAGAGACCGGAGCCCAGTGAGTGGTGAGAGAACAGAGACTGGAGCCCAGTGAGTGGTGAGAGAACAGAGACCGGAGCTCAGTGAGTGGTCAGAGAGCAGAGATCGGAGCCCAGTGAGTGGCCGAAGAACAGAGACCGGAGCCCAGTGAGTGGTGAGAGAACAGAGACCGGAGCCCAGTGAGTGGTGAGAGAACAGAGACCGGAACCCAGTCAGTGGTCAGAGAACTGAAACCTGAGCCCAGTGAGTCGTCAGGGAACAGAGACCGGAGCCCAGTGAGTGGTCTGAGAGCAGAGACCGGATCCCAGTGTGTGGTCAGAGAACAGAGACTGGATCCCAGTGAGTGGTCAGAGAGCAGAGACCGGAGCCCTGTGAGTGGTCAGAGAACAGAGACCGGAGACCAGTGAGTGGTCAGAGGACACAAACCGGAGCCCAGTGAGTGGTCAGAGAGCAGAGCCCAGATTCCAGTGCGTGGCCAGAGACCGGAGCACAGTGAGTGGTCAGAGAACAGAGACCGGAGCCCAGTGAGTGGTGAGAGAACAGACACCGGAGCCCAGTGAGTGGTCAGAGAACAGAGACCGGAGCCCAGTGAGTGGTGAGAGAACAGACACCGGATCCCAGTGTGTGGTCAGAGAACAGAGACCGGAGCCCAGTGAGTGGTGAGAGAACAGAGACCGGAGCACACTGAGTGGTGAGAGATCAAAGACCGGAGCCCAGTGAGTGGTCAGAGGACAGAGACCGGAGCCCAGTGAGTGGTCAGAGAACAAAGACTGGAGCCCAGTGAGTGGTCAGAGGACAGAGACCGGAGCCCAGTGAGTGGTCAGAGAACAAAGACCGGAGCGCAGTGAGTGGTCAGAGAGCAGAGACCGGAGCCCAGTGAGTTGTCAGAGAACAGAGACCGGAGCCCAGTGAGTGGTCAGAGAACAGACACCGGAGCCCAGTGAGTGTTCAGAGAACAGAGACCGGAGCCCAGTGAGTGGTCAGAGAACAAAGACCGCAGACCAGTGAGTGGTCAGAGAGCAGAGACCGGAGCGCAGTGAGTGGTCAGAGAACAGAGACCAGAGCCCAGTGAGTGGCCGGAGAATACAAACCGGAGCCCAGTGAGTGGTCAGAGAGTAGAGACCGGAGCCCAGTAAGTGGTCAGAGAACAGAGACCGGAGCCCAGAGAGTGGTCAGAGAACAGAGACCGGATCCCACTGTGTGGTCAGAGAACAGAGACCGGAGCCCAGTGTGCGGTCAAAGAACAGAGAACAGAGCCCAGTGAGTGGTCTGAGAGCAGAGACCGGATCCCAGTGTGTGGTCAGAGAACAGAGAACGGATCCCAGTGAGTGGTCAGAGAGCAGAGACCGGAGCCCAGTGAGTGGTGAGAGAACAGAGACCAGAGCCCAGTGAGTGGTCAGAGAGCAGAGACCGGAGCCCAGTGAGTGGTCAGAGAGCAGAGACCGGAGCCCAGTGAGTGGTCAGAGAGCAGAGACCGGATTCCAGTGCGTGGCCAGAGACCGGAGCCCAGTGAAGAGTCAAAGAGCAGAAACCGGAGCCCAGTGAGTGGTCAGAGAACAGAGACCGGAGCCCAGTGAGTGGTCAGAGAACAGAAACCGGAGCCCAGTGAGTGGTCAGGGAACAGAGACCGGAGCCCAGTGTGTGGTCAGAGAGCAGACACCGGATCCCACTGTGTGGTCAGAGAACAGAGACCGCAGACCAGTGAGTGGTCAGAGAGCAGAGACCGGAGCGCAGTGAGTGGTCAGAGAACAGAGACCAGAGCCCAGTGAGTGGCCGGAGAATATAAACCGGAGCCCAGTGAGTGGTCAGAGAGTAGAGACCGGAGCCCAGTAAGTGGTCAGAGAACAGAGACCGGAGCCCAGAGAGTGGTCAGAGAACAGAGACCGGATCCCACTGTGTGGTCAGAGAACAGAGACCGGAGCCCAGTGTGCGGTCAAAGAACAGAGAACAGAGCCCAGTGAGTGGTCTGAGAGCAGAGACCGGATCCCAGTGTGTGGTCAGAGAACAGAGACCGGAGCACAGTGAGTGGTGAGAGAACAGAGACCGGAGCCCAGTGAGTAGTCAGAGAGCAGAGACCGGATCCCAGTGTGTGGTCAGAGAGCAGAGACCGGATCCCAGTGTGTGGTCAGTGAACAGAGACAGGAGCACAGTGAGTGGTCAGAGAACAGAGACCGGATCCCAGTGTGTGGTCAGAGAACAGAGACCGGATCCCAGTGAGTGGTCAGAGAACAGAGACCGGAGCCCAGTGAGTGTTCAGAGAACAGAGACCGGAGCCCAGTGAGTGGTCAGAGAACAAAGACCGTAGACCAGTGAGTGGTCAGAGAACAGAGACCAGAGCCCAGTGAGTGGCCGGAGAATACAAACCGGAGCCCAGTAAGTGGTCAGAGAACAGAGACCGGAACCCAGAGAGTGGTCAGAGAACAGAGACCGGATCCCACTGTGTGGTGAGAGAACAGAGACCGGAGCCCAGTGAGTGGTCAGAGAACAGAGACCAGAGCCCAGTGAGTGGTCAGAGAACAGAGACCGGAGCCCACTGAGTGGCCGAAGAACAGAGACCGGAGCCCAGTGAGTGGTGAGAGAACAGAGACCGGAGCCCAGTGAGTGGTCAGAGAGCAGAGATCGGAGCCCAGTGAGTGGCCGAAGAACAGAGACTGGAGGCCAGTGAGTGGTCAGAGAGCAGAGATCGGAGCCCACTGAGTGGCCGAAGAACAGAGACCGGAGCCCAGTGAGTGGTGAGAGAACAGAGACCGGAGCCCAGTGAGTGGTGAGAGAACAGAGACCGGAGCCCAGTGAGTGGTCAGAGAGCAGAGATCGGAGACCAGTGAGTGGTCAGAGAACACAAACTGGAGCCCAGTTGAGTGGTCAGAGAACAGAGACCAGAGCCCAGTGAGTGGTCAGAGAGCAGAGCCCAGATTCCAGTGCGTGGCCAGAGACCGAAGCCCAGTGAGTGGTCAGAGAACAGAGACCGGAGCCCAGTGAGTGGTCAGAGAACAGCGACCGGAGCCTAGTGAGTGGTCAGAGAACAGAGACCGGAGCCCAGTGAGTGGTCAGAGAGCAGAGACCGGACCCAGTGAGTGGTCAGAGAACAGAGACCAGAGCCCAGTGAGTGGTAGGAGGATACAAACCGGAGCCCAGTGAGTGGTCAGAGAGCAGAGCCCAGATTCCTGTGCGTGGCCAGAGACCGGAGCCCAGTGCGTGGTCAGAGAACAGAGACCGGAGCCCAGTGAGTGGTCAGAGAACAGACACCGGAGCCCAGTGAGTGGTCAGAGAACAGAGACCGGAGCCCAGTGAGTGGTCAGAGAACAGAGACCAGAGCCCAGTGAGTGGTCAGAGAGCAGAGACCGGAGCCCAGTGAGTGGCTGAAGAACAGAGACCGGAGCACACTGAGTGGTGAGAGAACAGAGACCGGAGCCCAGTGAGTGGTGAGAGAACAGACACCGGAGCCCAGTGTGTGGCCGGAGAATACAAACCGGAGCGCAGTGAGTGGTCAGAGAGCAGAGACCGGAGCCCACTGTGTGGTCAGAGAACAGAGACCGGAGCCCAGTGAGTGGTCAGAGAACAGAGACCGGAGCCCAGTGAGTGGTCAGAGAACAGAGACCGGATCCCACTGTGTGGTCAGAGAACAGAGACCGGATCCCACTGTGTGGTCAGAGAACAGAGACCGGAGCCCAGTGAGTGGTCAGAGAACAGAGACCGGAGCCCAGTGAGTGTTCAGAGAACAGAGACCGGAGCCCAATGAGTGGTCAGAGAACAAAGACCGCAGACCAGTGAGTGGTCAGAGAGCAGAGACCGGAGCCCAGTGAGTGGTCAGAGAACAGAGACCAGAGCCCAGTGAGTGGCCGGAGAATACAAACCGGAGCCCAGTAAGTGGTCAGAGAACAGAGAATGGAGCCCAGAGAGTGGTCAGAGAACAGAGACCGGATCCCACTGTGTGGTCAGAGAACAGAGACCGGAGCCCAGTGAGTGGTCAGAGAACAGAGACCGGAGCCCGGTGAGTGGTCAGAGAACAGAGACCGGAGCCCACTGAGTGGCTGAAGAACAGATACCGGAGCCCAGTGAGTGGTGAGAGAACAGAGACCGGAGCCCAGTGAGTGGTCAGAGAGCAGAGATCGGAGCCCAGTGAGTGGCCGAAGAACTGAGACTGGAGCCCAGTGAGTGGTCAGAGAGCAGAGATCGGAGCCCACTGAGTGGCCGAAGAACAGAGACCGGAGCCCAGTGAGTGGTGAGAGAACAGAGACTGGAGCCCAGTGAGTGGTGAGAGAACAGAGACCGGAGCCCAGTGAGTGGTCAGAGAGCAGAGATCGGAGCCCAGTGAGTGGCCGAAGAACAGAGACCGGAGCCCAGTGAGTGGTGAGAGAACAGAGACCGGAGCCCAGTGAGTGGTGAGAGAACAGAGACCGGAGCCCAGTCAGTGGTCAGAGAACTGAAACCTGAGCCCAGTGAGTCGTCAGGGAACAGAGACCGGAGCCCAGTGAGTGGTCTGAGAGCAGAGACCGGATCCCAGTGTGTGGTCAGAGAACAGAGACTGGATCCCAGTGAGTGGTCAGAGAGCAGAGACCGGAGCCCTGTGAGTGGTCAGAGAACAGAGACCGGAGACCAGTGAGTGGTCAGAGGACACAAACCGGAGCCCAGTGAGTGGTCAGAGAGCAGAGCCCAGATTCCAGTGCGTGGCCAGAGACCGGAGCACAGTGAGTGGTCAGAGAACAGAGACCGGAGCCCAGTGAGTGGTGAGAGAACAGACACCGGAGCCCAGTGAGTGGTCAGAGAACAGAGACCGGAGCCCAGTGAGTGGTGAGAGAACAGACACCGGATCCCAGTGTGTGGTCAGAGAACAGAGACCGGAGCCCAGTGAGTGGTGAGAGAACAGAGACCGGAGCACACTGAGTGGCTGAAGAACAGATACCGGAGCCCAGTGAGTGGTGAGAGAACAGAGACCGGAGCCCAGTGAGTGGTCAGAGAGCAGAGATCGGAGCCCAGTGAGTGGCCGAAGAACTGAGACAGGAGCCCAGTGAGTGGTCATAGAGCAGAGATCGGAGCCCACTGAGTGGCCGAAGAACAGAGACCGGAGCCCAGTGAGTGGTGAGAGAACAGAGACTGGAGCCCAGTGAGTGGTGAGAGAACAGAGACCGGAGCCCAGTGAGTGGTCAGAGAGCAGAGATCGGAGCCCAGTGAGTGGCCGAAGAACAGAGACCGGAGCCCAGTGAGTGGTGAGAGAACAGAGACCGGAGCCCAGTGAGTGGTGAGAGAACAGAGACCGGAGCCCAGTCAGTGGTCAGAGAACTGAAACCTGAGCCCAGTGAGTCGTCAGGGAACAGAGACCGGAGCCCAGTGAGTGGTCTGAGAGCAGAGACCGGATCCCAGTGTGTGGTCAGAGAACAGAGACTGGATCCCAGTGAGTGGTCAGAGAGCAGAGACCGGAGCCCTGTGAGTGGTCAGAGAACAGAGACCGGAGACCAGTGAGTGTTCAGAGGACACAAACCGGAGCCCAGTGAATGGTCAGAGAGCAGAGCCCAGATTCCAGTGCGTGGCCAGAGACCGGAGCACAGTGAGTGGTCAGAGAACAGAGACCGGAGCCCAGTGAGTGGTGAGAGAACAGACACCGGAGCCCAGTGAGTGGTCAGAGAACAGAGACCGGAGCCCAGTGAGTGGTGAGAGAACAGACACCGGATCCCAGTGTGTGGTCAGAGAACAGAGACCGGAGCCCAGTGAGTGGTGAGAGAACAGAGACCGGAGCACACTGAGTGGTGAGAGATCAAAGACCGGAGCCCAGTGAGTGGTCAGAGGACAGAGACCGGAGCCCAGTGAGTGGTCAGAGAACAAAGACTGGAGCCCAGTGAGTGGTCAGAGGACAGAGACCGGAGCCCAGTGAGTGGTCAGAGAACAAAGACCGGAGCGCAGTGAGTGGTCAGAGAGCAGAGACCGGAGCCCAGTGAGTTGTCAGAGAACAGAGACCGGAGCCCAGTGAGTGGTCAGAGAACAGACACCGGAGCCCAGTGAGTGTTCAGAGAACAGAGACCGGAGCCCAGTGAGTGGTCAGAGAACAAAGACCGCAGACCAGTGAGTGGTCAGAGAGCAGAGACCGGAGCGCAGTGAGTGGTCAGAGAACAGAGACCAGAGCCCAGTGAGTGGCCGGAGAATACAAACCGGAGCCCAGTGAGTGGTCAGAGAGTAGAGACCGGAGCCCAGTAAGTGGTCAGAGAACAGAGACCGGAGCCCAGAGAGTGGTCAGAGAACAGAGACCGGATCCCACTGTGTGGTCAGAGAACAGAGACCGGAGCCCAGTGTGCGGTCAAAGAACAGAGAACAGAGCCCAGTGAGTGGTCTGAGAGCAGAGACCGGATCCCAGTGTGTGGTCAGAGAACAGAGAACGGATCCCAGTGAGTGGTCAGAGAGCAGAGACCGGAGCCCAGTGAGTGGTGAGAGAACAGAGACCAGAGCCCAGTGAGTGGTCAGAGAGCAGAGACCGGAGCCCAGTGAGTGGTCAGAGAGCAGAGACCGGAGCCCAGTGAGTGGTCAGAGAGCAGAGACCGGATTCCAGTGCGTGGCCAGAGACCGGAGCCCAGTGAAGAGTCAAAGAGCAGAAACCGGAGCCCAGTGAGTGGTCAGAGAACAGAGACCGGAGCCCAGTGAGTGGTCAGAGAACAGAAACCGGAGCCCAGTGAGTGGTCAGGGAACAGAGACCGGAGCCCAGTGTGTGGTCAGAGAGCAGACACCGGATCCCACTGTGTGGTCAGAGAACAGAGACCGCAGACCAGTGAGTGGTCAGAGAGCAGAGACCGGAGCGCAGTGAGTAGTCAGAGAACAGAGACCAGAGCCCAGTGAGTGGCCGGAGAATATAAACCGGAGCCCAGTGAGTGGTCAGAGAGTAGAGACCGGAGCCCAGTAAGTGGTCAGAGAACAGAGACCGGAGCCCAGAGAGTGGTCAGAGAACAGAGACCGGATCCCACTGTGTGGTCAGAGAACAGAGACCGGAGCCCAGTGTGCGGTCAAAGAACAGAGAACAGAGCCCAGTGAGTGGTCTGAGAGCAGAGACCGGATCCCAGTGTGTGGTCAGAGAACAGAGACCGGAGCACAGTGAGTGGTGAGAGAACAGAGACCGGAGCCCAGTGAGTAGTCAGAGAGCAGAGACCGGATCCCAGTGTGTGGTCAGAGAGCAGAGACCGGATCCCAGTGTGTGGTCAGAGAACAGAGACAGGAGCACAGTGAGTGGTCAGAGAACAGAGACCGGATCCCAGTGTGTGGTCAGAGAACAGAGACCGGATCCCAGTGAGTGGTCAGAGAACAGAGACCGGAGCCCAGTGAGTGTTCAGAGAACAGAGACCGGAGCCCAGTGAGTGGTCAGAGAACAAAGACCGTAGACCAGTGAGTGGTCAGAGAACAGAGACCGGAGCCCAGTGAGTGGTCAGAGAACAAAGACCGGAGCCCAGTGAGTGGTCAGAGAACAGAGACCAGAGCCCAGTGAGTGGTCAGAGAACAGAGACCGGAGCCCACTGAGTGGCCGAAGAACAGAGACCGGAGCCCAGTGAGTGGTGAGAGAACAGAGACCGGAGCCCAGTGAGTGGTCAGAGAGCAGAGATCGGAGCCCAGTGAGTGGCCGAAGAACAGAGACTGGAGGCCAGTGAGTGGTCAGAGAGCAGAGATCGGAGCCCACTGAGTGGCCGAAGAACAGAGACCGGAGCCCAGTGAGTGGTGAGAGAACAGAGACCGGAGCCCAGTGAGTGGTGAGAGAACAGAGACCGGAGCCCAGTGAGTGGTCAGAGAGCAGAGATCGGAGACCAGTGAGTGGTCAGAGAACACAAACTGGAGCCCAGTTGAGTGGTCAGAGAACAGAGACCAGAGCCCAGTGAGTGGTCAGAGAGCAGAGCCCAGAGCCCAGTGAGTGGTCAGAGAGCAGAGCCCAGATTCCAGTGCGTGGCCAGAGACCGGAGCCCAGTGAGTGGTCAGAGAACAGCGACCGGAGCCTAGTGAGTGGTCAGAGAACAGAGACCGGAGCCCAGTGAGTGGTCAGAGAGCAGAGACCGGACCCAGTGAGTGGTCAGAGAACAGAGACCAGAGCCCAGTGAGTGGTAGGAGGATACAAACCGGAGCCCAGTGAGTGGTCAGAGAGCAGAGCCCAGATTCCTGTGCGTGGCCAGAGACCGGAGCCCAGTGCGTGGTCAGAGAACAGAGACCGGAGCCCAGTGAGTGGTCAGAGAACAGACACCGGAGCCCAGTGAGTGGTCAGAGAACAGAGACCGGAGCCCAGTGAGTGGTCAGAGAACAGAGACCAGAGCCCAGTGAGTGGTCAGAGAGCAGAGACCGGAGCCCAGTGAGTGGCTGAAGAACAGAGACCGGAGCACACTGAGTGGTGAGAGAACAGAGACCGGAGCCCAGTGAGTGGTGAGAGAACAGACACCGGAGCCCAGTGTGTGGCCGGAGAATACAAACCGGAGCGCAGTGAGTGGTCAGAGAGCAGAGACCGGAGCCCACTGTGTGGTCAGAGAACAGAGACCGGAGCCCAGTGAGTGGTCAGAGAACAGAGACCGGAGCCCAGTGAGTGGTCAGAGAACAGAGACCGGATCCCACTGTGTGGTCAGAGAACAGAGACCGGATCCCACTGTGTGGTCAGAGAACAGAGACCGGAGCCCAGTGAGTGGTCAGAGAACAGAGACCGGAGCCCAGTGAGTGTTCAGAGAACAGAGACCGGAGCCCAATGAGTGGTCAGAGAACAAAGACCGCAGACCAGTGAGTGGTCAGAGAGCAGAGACCGGAGCCCAGTGAGTGGTCAGAGAACAGAGACCAGAGCCCAGTGAGTGGCCGGAGAATACAAACCGGAGCCCAGTAAGTGGTCAGAGAACAGAGAATGGAGCCCAGAGAGTGGTCAGAGAACAGAGACCGGATCCCACTGTGTGGTCAGAGAACAGAGACCGGAGCCCAGTGAGTGGTCAGAGAACAGAGACCGGAGCCCGGTGAGTGGTCAGAGAACAGAGACCGGAGCCCACTGAGTGGCTGAAGAACAGATACCGGAGCCCAGTGAGTGGTGAGAGAACAGAGACCGGAGCCCAGTGAGTGGTCAGAGAGCAGAGATCGGAGCCCAGTGAGTGGCCGAAGAACTGAGACTGGAGCCCAGTGAGTGGTCAGAGAGCAGAGATCGGAGCCCACTGAGTGGCCGAAGAACAGAGACCGGAGCCCAGTGAGTGGTGAGAGAACAGAGACTGGAGCCCAGTGAGTGGTGAGAGAACAGAGACCGGAGCCCAGTGAGTGGTCAGAGAGCAGAGATCGGAGCCCAGTGAGTGGCCGAAGAACAGAGACCGGAGCCCAGTGAGTGGTGAGAGAACAGAGACCGGAGCCCAGTGAGTGGTGAGAGAACAGAGACCGGAGCCCAGTCAGTGGTCAGAGAACTGAAACCTGAGCCCAGTGAGTCGTCAGGGAACAGAGACCGGAGCCCAGTGAGTGGTCTGAGAGCAGAGACCGGATCCCAGTGTGTGGTCAGAGAACAGAGACTGGATCCCAGTGAGTGGTCAGAGAGCAGAGACCGGAGCCCTGTGAGTGGTCAGAGAACAGAGACCGGAGACCAGTGAGTGGTCAGAGGACACAAACCGGAGCCCAGTGAGTGGTCAGAGAGCAGAGCCCAGATTCCAGTGCGTGGCCAGAGACCGGAGCACAGTGAGTGGTCAGAGAACAGAGACCGGAGCCCAGTGAGTGGTGAGAGAACAGACACCGGAGCCCAGTGAGTGGTCAGAGAACAGAGACCGGAGCCCAGTGAGTGGTGAGAGAACAGACACCGGATCCCAGTGTGTGGTCAGAGAACAGAGACCGGAGCCCAGTGAGTGGTGAGAGAACAGAGACCGGAGCACACTGAGTGGTGAGAGATCAAAGACCGGAGCCCAGTGAGTGGTCAGAGGACAGAGACCGGAGCCCAGTGAGTGGTCAGAGAACAAAGACTGGAGCCCAGTGAGTGGTCAGAGGACAGAGACCGGAGCCCAGTGAGTGGTCAGAGAACAAAGACCGGAGCGCAGTGAGTGGTCAGAGAGCAGAGACCGGAGCCCAGTGAGTTGTCAGAGAACAGAGACCGGAGCCCAGTGAGTGGTCAGAGAACAGACACCGGAGCCCAGTGAGTGTTCAGAGAACAGAGACCGGAGCCCAGTGAGTGGTCAGAGAACAAAGACCGCAGACCAGTGAGTGGTCAGAGAGCAGAGACCGGAGCGCAGTGAGTGGTCAGAGAACAGAGACCAGAGCCCAGTGAGTGGCCGGAGAATACAAACCGGAGCCCAGTGAGTGGTCAGAGAGTAGAGACCGGAGCCCAGTAAGTAGTCAGAGAACAGAGACCGGAGCCCAGAGAGTGGTCAGAGAACAGAGACCGGATCCCACTGTGTGGTCAGAGAACAGAGACCGGAGCCCAGTGTGCGGTCAAAGAACAGAGAACAGAGCCCAGTGAGTGGTCTGTGAGCAGAGACCGGATCCCAGTGTGTGGTCAGAGAACAGAGAACGGATCCCAGTGAGTGGTCAGAGAGCAGAGACCGGAGCCCAGTGAGTGGTGAGAGAACAGAGACCAGAGCCCAGTGAGTGGTCAGAGAGCAGAGACCGGAGCCCAGTGAGTGGTCAGAGAGCAGAGACCGGAGCCCAGTGAGTGGTCAGAGAGCAGAGACCGGATTCCAGTGCGTGGCCAGAGACCGGAGCCCAGTGAAGAGTCAAAGAGCAGAAACCGGAGCCCAGTGAGTGGTCAGAGAACAGAGACCGGAGCCCAGTGAGTGGTCAGAGAACAGAAACCGGAGCCCAGTGTGTGGTCAGGGAACAGAGACCGGAGCCCAGTGTGTGGTCAGAGAGCAGACACCGGATCCCACTGTGTGGTCAGAGAACAGAGACCGCAGACCAGTGAGTGGTCAGAGAGCAGAGACCGGAGCGCAGTGAGTGGTCAGAGAACAGAGACCAGAGCCCAGTGAGTGGCCGGAGAATATAAACCGGAGCCCAGTGAGTGGTCAGAGAGTAGAGACCGGAGCCCAGTAAGTGGTCAGAGAACAGAGACCGGAGCCCAGAGAGTGGTCAGAGAACAGAGACCGGATCCCACTGTGTGGTCAGAGAACAGAGACCGGAGCCCAGTGTGCGGTCAAAGAACAGAGAACAGAGCCCAGTGAGTGGTCTGAGAGCAGAGACCGGATCCCAGTGTGTGGTCAGAGAACAGAGACCGGAGCACAGTGAGTGGTGAGAGAACAGAGACCGGAGCCCAGTGAGTAGTCAGAGAGCAGAGACCGGATCCCAGTGTGTGGTCAGGGAACAGAGACCGGAGCCCAGTGTGTGGTCAGAGAGCAGACACCGGATCCCACTGTGTGGTCAGAGAACAGAGACCGCAGACTAGTGAGTGGTCAGAGAGCAGAGACCGGAGCGCAGTGAGTGGTCAGAGAACAGAGACCAGAGCCCAGTGAGTGGCCGGAGAATATAAACCGGAGCCCAGTGAGTGGTCAGAGAGTAGAGACCGGAGCCCAGTAAGTGGTCAGAGAACAGAGACCGGAGCCCAGAGAGTGGTCAGAGAACAGAGACCGGATCCCACTGTGTGGTCAGAGAACAGAGACCGGAGCCCAGTGTGTGGTCAAAGAACAGAGAACAGAGCCCAGTGAGTGGTCTGAGAGCAGAGACCGGATCCCAGTGTGTGGTCAGAGAACAGAGACCGGAGCACAGTGAGTGGTGAGAGAACAGAGACCGGAGCCCAGTGAGTAGTCAGAGAGCAGAGACCGGATCCCAGTGTGTGGTCAGAGAGCAGAGACCGGATCCCAGTGTGTGGTCAGAGAACAGAGACAGGAGCACAGTGAGTGGTCAGAGAACAGAGACCGGATCCCAGTGTGTGGTCAGAGAACAGAGACCGGATCCCAGTGAGTGGTCAGAGAACAGAGACCGGAGCCCAGTGAGTGTTCAGAGAACAGAGACCGGAGCCCAGTGAGTGGTCAGAGAACAAAGACCGTAGACCAGTGAGTGGTCAGAGAACAGAGACCAGAGCCCAGTGAGTGGCCGGAGAATACAAACCGGAGCCCAGTAAGTGGTCAGAGAACAGAGACCGGAACCCAGAGAGTGGTCAGAGAACAGAGACCGGATCCCACTGTGTGGTGAGAGAACAGAGACCGGAGCCCAGTGAGTGGTCAGAGAACAGAGACCAGAGCCCAGTGAGTGGTCAGAGAACAGAGACCGGAGCCCACTGAGTGGCCGAAGAACAGAGACCGGAGTCCAGTGAGTGGCCGAAGAACAGAGACTGGAGGCCAGTGAGTGGTCAGAGAGCAGAGATCGGAGCCCACTGAGTGGCCGAAGAACAGAGACCGGAGCCCAGTGAGTGGTGAGAGAACAGAGACCGGAGCCCAGTGAGTGGTGAGAGAACAGAGACCGGAGCCCAGTGAGTGGTCAGAGAGCAGAGATCGGAGACCAGTGAGTGGTCAGAGAACACAAACTGGAGCCCAGTTGAGTGGTCAGAGAACAGAGACCAGAGCCCAGTGAGTGGTCAGAGAGCAGAGCCCAGATTCCAGTGCGTGGCCAGAGACCGGAGCCCAGTGAGTGGTCAGAGAACAGAGACCGGAGCCCAGTGAGTGGTCAGAGAACAGCGACCGGAGCCTAGTGAGTGGTCAGAGAACAGAGACCGGAGCCCAGTGAGTGGTCAGAGAGCAGAGACCGGACCCAGTGAGTGGTCAGAGAACAGAGACCAGAGCCCAGTGAGTGGTAGGAGGATACAAACCGGAGCCCAGTGAGTGGTCAGAGAGCAGAGCCCAGATTCCTGTGCGTGGCCAGAGACCGGAGCCCAGTGCGTGGTCAGAGAACAGAGACCGGAGCCCAGTGAGTGGTCAGAGAACAGACACCGGAGCCCAGTGAGTGGTCAGAGAACAGAGACCGGAGCCCAGTGAGTGGTCAGAGAACAGAGACCAGAGCCCAGTGAGTGGTCAGAGAGCAGAGACCGGAGCCCAGTGAGTGGCTGAAGAACAGAGACCGGAGCACACTGAGTGGTGAGAGAACAGAGACCGGAGCCCAGTGAGTGGTGAGAGAACAGACACCGGAGCCCAGTGTGTGGCCGGAGAATACAAACCGGAGCGCAGTGAGTGGTCAGAGAGCAGAGACCGGAGCCCACTGTGTGGTCAGAGAACAGAGACCGGAGCCCAGTGAGTGGTCAGAGAACAGAGACCGGAGCCCAGTGAGTGGTCAGAGAACAGAGACCGGATCCCACTGTGTGGTCAGAGAACAGAGACCGGAGCCCAGTGAGTGGTCAGAGAACAGAGACCGGAGCCCAGTGAGTGGTCAGAGAGCAGAGACAGGAGCCCAGTGAGTGGTCAGAGAACTGAGACCAGAGCCCAGTGATTGGTCAGAGAACAGACACCGGAGCCCAGTGAGTGTTCAGAGAACAGAGACCGGAGCCCAGTGAGTGGTCAGAGAACAAAGACCGGAGCCCAGTGAGTGGTCAGAGAACAGAGACCAGAGCCCAGTGAGTGGCCGGAGAATACAAACCGGAGCCCAGTAAGTGGTCAGAGAACAGAGAATGGAGCCCAGAGAGTGGTCAGAGAACAGAGACCGGATCCCACTGTGTGGTCAGAGAACAGAGACCGGAGCCCAGTGAGTGGTCAGAGAACAGAGACCGGAGCCCAGTGAGTGGTCAGAGAACAGAGACCGGAGCCCACTGAGTGGCCGAAGAACAGATACCGGAGCCCAGTGAGTGGTGAGAGAACAGAGACCGGAGCCCAGTGAGTGGTCAGAGAGCAGAGATCGGAGCCCAGTGAGTGGCCGAAGAACTGAGACTGGAGCCCAGTGAGTAGTCAGAGAGCAGAGATCGGAGTCCACTGAGTGGCCGAAGAACAGAGACTGGAGCCCAGTGAGTGGTGAGAGAACAGAGACCGGAGCCCAGTGAGTGGTGAGAAAACAGAGACCGGAGCCCTGTGAGTGGTCAGAGAGCAGAGATCGGAGCCCAGTGAGTGGCCGAAGAACAGAGACCGGAGCCCAGTGAGTGGTGAGAGAACAGAGACCGGAGCCCAGTGAGTGGTGAGAGAACAGAGACCGGAGCCCAGTCAGTGGTCAGAGAACTGAAACCTGAGCCCAGTGAGTCGTCAGTGAACAGAGACCGGAGCCCAGTGAGTGGTCTGAGAGCAGAGACCGGATCCCAGTGTGTGGTCAGAGAACAGAGACTGGATCCCAGTGAGTGGTCAGAGAGCAGAGACCGGAGCCCTGTGAGTGGTCAGAGAACAGAGACCGGAGACCAGTGAGTGGTCAGAGGACACAAACCGGAGCCCAGTGAGTGGTCAGAGAGCAGAGCCCAGATTCCAGTGCGTGGCCAGAGACCGGAGCACAGTGAGTGGTCAGAGAACAGAGACCGGAGCCCAGTGAGTGGTGAGAGAACAGACACCGGAGCCCAGTGAGTGTTCAGAGAACAGAGACCGGAGCCCAGTGAGTGGTGAGAGAACAGACACCGGAGCACAGTGAGTGGTGAGAGAACAGAGACCGGAGCCCAGTGAGTAGGCAGAGAGCAGAGACCGGATCCCAGTGTGTGGTCAGAGAGCAGAGACCGGATCCCAGTGTGTGGTCAGAGAACAGAGACAGGAGCACAGTGAGTGGTCAGAGAACAGAGACCGGATCCCAGTGTGTGGTCAGAGAACAGAGACCGGATCCCAGTGAGTGGTCAGAGAACAGAGACCGGATCCCACTGTGTGGTCAGAGAACAGAAACCGGAGCCCAGTGTGTGGTCAAAGAACAGAGACCAGAGCCCTGTGAGTGGTCTGAGAGCAGAAACCGGATCCCAGTGTGTGGTCAGAGAACAGAGACTGGATCCCAGTGAGTGGTCAGAGAGCAGAGACCGGAGCCCTGTGAGTGGTCAGAGGACACAAACCGGAGCACAGTGAGTGGTCAGAGAACAGTGACCGGAGCCCAGTGAGTGGTGAGAGAACAGACACCGGAGCCCAGTGAGTGTTCAGAGAACAGAGACCGGAGCCCAGTGAGTGGTGAGAGAACAGACACCGGAGCCCAGTGAGTGGTCAGAGAACAGAGACCGGAGCCCAGTGAGTGGTCAGAGAACTGAGACCAGAGCCCAGTGAGTGGTCAGAGAGCAGAGACCGGAGCCCAGTGAGTGGCTGAAGAACAGAGACCGGAGCACACTGAGTGGTGAGAGAACAAAGACCGGAGCCCAGTGAGTGGTCAGAGGACAGAGACCGGAGCCCAGTGAGTGGTCAGAGAACAAAGACCGGAGCCCAGTGATGGTCAGAGGACAGAGACCGGAGCCCGGTGAGTGGTCAGAGAACAAAGACCGGAGCGCAGTGAGTGGTCAGAGAGCAGAGACCGGAGCCCAGTGAGTTGTCAGAGAACAGAGACCGGAGCCCAGTGAGTGGTCAGAGAACAGAGACCGGATCCCAGTGAGTGGTCAGAGAACAGAGACCGGAGCCCAGTGAGTGTTCAGAGAACAGAGACCGGAGCCCAGTGAGTGGTCAGAGAACAAAGACCGTAGACCAGTGAGTGGTCAGAGAACAGAGACCAGAGCCCTGTGAGTGGCCGGAGAATACAAACCGGAGCCCAGTAAGTGGTCAGAGAACAGAGACCGGAACCCAGAGAGTGGTCAGAGAACAGAGACCGGATCCCACTGTGTGGTGAGAGAACAGAGACCGGAGCCCAGTGAGTGGTCAGAGAACAGAGACCAGAGCCCAGTGAGTGGTCAGAGAACAGAGACCGGAGCCCACTGAGTGGCCGAAGAACAGAGACTGGAGCCCAGTGAGTGGTGAGAGAACAGAGACCGGAGCCCAGTGAGTGGTCAGAGAGCAGAGATCGGAGCCCAGTGAGTGGCCGAAGAACAGAGACTGGAGGCCAGTGAGTGGTCAGAGAGCAGAGATCGGAGCCCACTGAGTGGCCGAAGAACAGAGACCGGAGCCCAGTGAGTGGTGAGAGAACAGAGACCGGAGCCCAGTGAGTGGTGAGAGAACAGAGACCGGAGCCCAGTGAGTGGTCAGAGAGCAGAGATCGGAGACCAGTGAGTGGTCAGAGAACACAAACTGGAGCCCAGTTGAGTGGTCAGAGAACAGAGACCAGAGCCCAGTGAGTGGTCAGAGAGCAGAGCCCAGATTCCAGTGCGTGGCCAGAGACCGGAGCCCAGTGAGTGGTCAGAGAACAGAGACCGGAGCCCAGTGAGTGGTCAGAGAACAGCGACCGGAGCCTAGTGAGTGGTCAGAGAACAGAGACCGGAGCCCAGTGAGTGGTCAGAGAGCAGAGACCGGACCCAGTGAGTGGTCAGAGAACAGAGACCAGAGCCCAGTGAGTGGTAGGAGGATACAAACCGGAGCCCAGTGAGTGGTCAGAGAGCAGAGCCCAGATTCCTGTGCGTGGCCAGAGACCGGAGCCCAGTGCGTGGTCAGAGAACAGAGACCGGAGCCCAGTGAGTGGTCAGAGAACAGAGACCAGAGCCCAGTGAGTGGTCAGAGAGCAGAGACCGGAGCCCAGTGAGTGGCTGAAGAACAGAGACCGGAGCACACTGAGTGGTGAGAGAACAGAGACCGGAGCCCAGTGAGTGGTGAGAGAACAGACACCGGAGCCCAGTGTGTGGCCGGAGAATACAAACCGGAGCGCAGTGAGTGGTCAGAGAGCAGAGACCGGAGCCCACTGTGTGGTCAGAGAACAGAGACCGGAGCCCAGTGAGTGGTCAGAGAACAGAGACCGGAGCCCAGTGAGTGGTCAGAGAACAGAGACCGGATCCCACTGTGTGGTCAGAGAACAGAGACCGGAGCCCAGTGAGTGGTCAGAGAACAGAGACCGGAGCCCAGTGAGTGGTCAGAGAGCAGAGACAGGAGCCCAGTGAGTGGTCAGAGAACCGAGACCAGAGCCCAGTGATTGGTCAGAGAACAGACACCGGAGCCCAGTGAGTGTTCAGAGAACAGAGACCGGAGCCCAGTGAGTGGTCAGAGAACAAAGACCGCAGACCAGTGAGTGGTCAGAGAGCAGAGACCGGAGCCCAGTGAGTGGTCAGAGAACAGAGACCAGAGCCCAGTGAGTGGCCGGAGAATACAAACCGGAGCCCAGTAAGTGGTCAGAGAACAGAGAATGGAGCCCAGAGAGTGGTCAGAGAACAGAGACCGGATCCCACTGTGTGGTCAGAGAACAGAGACCGGAGCCCAGTGAGTGGTCAGAGAACAGAGACCGGAGCCCAGTGAGTGGTCAGAGAACAGAGACCGGAGCCCACTGAGTGGCCGAAGAACAGATACCGGAGCCCAGTGAGTGGTGAGAGAACAGAGACCGGAGCCCAGTGAGTGGTCAGAGAGCAGAGATCGGAGCCCAGTGAGTGGCCGAAGAACTGAGACTGGAGCCCAGTGAGTAGTCAGAGAGCAGAGATCGGAGCCCACTGAGTGGCCGAAGAACAGAGACTGGAGCCCAGTGAGTGGTGAGAGAACAGAGACCGGAGCCCAGTGAGTGGTGAGAAAACAGAGACCGGAGCCCTGTGAGTGGTCAGAGAGCAGAGATCGGAGCCCAGTGAGTGGCCGAAGAACAGAGACCGGAGCCCAGTGAGTGGTGAGAGAACAGAGACCGGAGCCCAGTGAGTGGTGAGAGAACAGAGACCGGAGCCCAGTCAGTGGTCAGAGAACTGAAACCTGAGCCCAGTGAGTCGTCAGCGAACAGAGACCGGAGCCCAGTGAGTGGTCTGAGAGCAGAGACCGGATCCCAGTGTGTGGTCAGAGAACAGAGACTGGATCCCAGTGAGTGGTCAGAGAGCAGAGACCGGAGCCCTGTGAGTGGTCAGAGAACAGAGACCGGAGACCAGTGAGTGGTCAGAGGACACAAACCGGAGCCCGGTGAGTGGTCAGAGAGCAGAGCCCAGATTCCAGTGCGTGGCCAGAGACCGGAGCACAGTGAGTGGTCAGAGAACAGAGACCGGAGCCCAGTGAGTGGTGAGAGAACAGACACCGGAGCCCAGTGAGTGTTCAGAGAATAGAGACCGGAGCCCAGTGAGTGGTGAGAGAACAGACACCGGAGCCCAGTGAGTGGTCAGAGAACAGAGACCGGAGCCCAGTGAGTGGTCAGAGAACTGAGACCAGAGCCCAGTGAGTGGTCAGAGAGCAGTGACCGGAGCCCAGTGAGTGGCTGAAGAACAGAGACCGGAGCACACTGAGTGGTGAGAGAACAAAGACCGGAGCCCAGTGAGTGGTCAGAGGACAGAGACCGGAGCCCAGTGAGTGGTCAGAGAACAAAGACCGGAGCCCAGTGATGGTCAGAGGACAGAGACCGGAGCCCGGTGAGTGGTCAGAGAACAAAGACCGGAGCGCAGTGAGTGGTCAGAGAGCAGAGACCGGAGCCCAGTGAGTTGTCAGAGAACAGAGACCGGAGCCCAGTGAGTGGTCAGAGAACAAAGACCGGAGACAAGTGCGTGTTCAGAGAACAGAGAACAGAGCCCAGTGAGTGGTCAGAGAACAGAGACCGGAGCCCAGTGAGTGGTCAGAGAGCAGAGCCCAGATTCCAGTGCGTGGCCAGAGACCGGAGCCCAGTGAGTGGTCAGAGAACAGAGACCGGAGCCCAGTGAGTGGTCAGAGAGCAGCGACCGGAGCCTAGTGAGTGGTCAGAGAACAGAGACCGGAGCCCAGTGAGTGGTCAGAGAGCAGAGACCGGACCCAGTGAGTGGTCAGAGAACAGAGACCAGAGCCCAGTGAGTGGTAGGAGGATACAAACCGGAGCCCAGTGAGTGGTCAGAGAGCAGAGCCCAGATTCCAGTGCGTGGCCAGAGACCGGAGCCCAGTGCGTGGTCAGAGAACAGAGACCGGAGCCCAGTGAGTGGTCAGAGAACAGACACCGGAGCCCAGTGAGTGGTCAGAGAACAGAGACCGGAGCCCAGTGAGTGGTCAGAGAACAGAGACCAGAGCCCAGTGAGTGGTCAGAGAGCAGAGACCGGAGCCCAGTGAGTGGCTGAAGAACAGAGACCGGAGCACACTGAGTGGTGAGAGAACAGAGACCGGAGCCCAGTGAGTGGTGAGAGAACAGACACCGGAGCCCAGTGTGTGGCCGGAGAATACAAACCGGAGCGCAGTGAGTGGTCAGAGAGCAGAGACCTGAGCCCACTGTGTGGTCAGAGAACAGAGACCGGAGCCCAGTGAGTGGTCAGAGAACAGAGACCGGAGCCCAGTGAGTGGTCAGAGAACAGAGACCGGATCCCACTGTGTGGTCAGAGAACAGAGACCGGAGCCCAGTGAGTGGTCAGAGAACAGAGACCGGAGCCCAGTGAGTGGTCAGAGAGCAGAGACCGGAGCCCAGTGAGTGGTCAGAGAACCGAGACCAGAGCCCAGTGAGTGGTCAGAGAACAGACACCGGAGCCCAGTGAGTGTTCAGAGAACAGAGACCGGAGCCCAGTGAGTGGTCAGAGAACAAAGACCGCAGACCAGTGAGTGGTCAGAGAGCAGAGACCGGAGCCCAGTGAGTGGTCAGAGAACAGAGACCAGAGCCCAGTGAGTGGCCGGAGAATACAAACCGGAGCCCAGTGAGTGGTCAGAGAGCAGAGATCGGAGCCCAGTGAGTGGCCGAAGAACAGAGACCGGAGCCCAGTGAGTGGTGAGAGAACAGAGACCGGAGCCCAGTGAGTGGTGAGAGAACAGAGACCGGAGCCCAGTCAGTGGTCAGAGAACTGAAACCTGAGCCCAGTGAGTCGTCAGGGAACAGAGACCGGAGCCCAGTGAGTGGTCTGAGAGCAGAGACCGGATCCCAGTGTGTGGTCAGAGAACAGAGACTGGATCCCAGTGAGTGGTCAGAGAGCAGAGACCGGAGCCCTGTGAGTGGTCAGAGAACAGAGACCGGAGACCAGTGAGTGGTCAGAGGACACAAACCGGAGCCCAGTGAGTGGTCAGAGAGCAGAGCCCAGATTCCAGTGCGTGGCCAGAGACCGGAGCCCAGTGAGTGGTGAGAGAACAGAGACCGGAGCCCAGTGAGTGGTCAGAGAGCAGAGATCGGAGCCCAGTGAGTGGCCGAAGAACAGAGACCGGAGCCCAGTGAGTGGTGAGAGAATAGAGACCGGAGCCCAGTGAGTGGTGAGAGAACAGAGACCGGAGCCCAGTGAGTGGTCAGAGAACTGAAACCTGAGCCCAGTGAGTCGTCAGGGAACAGAGACCGGAGCCCAGTGAGTGGTCAGAGAGCAGAGACCGGAGCCCAGTGTGTGGTCAAAGAACAGAGACAAGAGCGCAGTGAGTGGTCTGAGTGCAGAGACCGGATCCCAGTGTGTGGTCAGAGAACAGAGAATGGATCCCAGTGAGTGGTCAGAGAACAGAGACCGGAGCCCAGTGAGTGGTCAGAGAACAGAGACCGGAGCCCAGTGAGTGGTCAGGGAACAGAAACCGGAGCCCAGTTAGTGATCAGAGAGCAGAGACCGGAGCCCAGTGAGTGGTCAGAGAGCAGAGACCGGAGCCCAGTGAGTGGTCAGAGAGCCGAGACCGGAGCCCAATGAGTGACTGAAGAACAGAGACCGGAGCCCAGTGAGTGGTGAGAGAACAGACAACGGAGCCCAGTGCATGGTCAGAGAACAGAGACTGGAGCCCAGAGAGTGGCCGGAGATCAGAGACCGGAGCCCAGTGATTGGTCAGAGAGCAGAGACCGGAGCCCAGTGAATGGTCAGAGAACAAAGACCGGAGCCCAGTGAGTGGTCAGAGAACAGAGACCAGTGCCCAGTGAGTGGCCAGAGAATACAAACCGGAGCGCAGTGAGTGGTGAGAGAACAGAGACCGGAGCCCTGTGAGTGGTGAGAGAACAGAGACCAGAGCCCAGTGAGTGGTCAGAGAGCAGAGACCGGAGCCCAGTGAGTGGTCAGAGAGCAGAGACCGGATTCCAGTGCGTGGCCAGAGACCGGAGCCCAGTGAAGAGTCAAAGAGCAGAAACCGGAGCCCAGTGAGTGGTCAGAGAACAGAGACCGGAGCCCAGTGAGTGGTCAGAGAACAGAAACCGGAGCACAGTGAGTGGTGAGAGAACAGAGACCGGAGCCCAGTGAGTAGTCAGAGAGCAGAGACCGGATCCCAGTGTGTGGTCAGAGAACAGAGACCGGAGCACAGTGAGTAGTCAGAGAGCAGACACCGGATCCCAGTGTGTGGTCAGAGAACAGAGACCGGAGCACAGTGAGTGGTGAGAGAACAGAGACCGGAGCCCAGTGAGTAGTCAGAGAGCAGAGACCGGATCCCAGTGTGTGGTCAGAGAGCAGAGACCGGATCCCAGTGTGTGGTCAGAGAACAGAGACCGGAGCCCAGTGAGTGGTCAGAGAGCAGAGACCGGAGCCCAATGAGTGGTCAGAGATCAGAGACCGGAGCCCAGTGAGTGGTGTGAGAATCGAGACCGGAGCCCAGTGAGTGGTGAGAGAACAGAGACCGGAGCCCAGTGAGTGGTCAGAGAACAGAGACCGGAGCCGAGTGAGTGGTCGGAGAACAAAGACCGCAGACCAGTGAGTGGTCAGAGAACAGAGACCAGAGCCCAGTGAGTTGCCGGAGAATACAAACCGGAGCCCGGTGAGTGGTTAGAGAGCAGAGACCGGAGCCCAGTAAGTGGTCAGAGAACAGAGACCGGAGCCCAGAGAGTGGTCAGAGAACAGAGACCGGATCCCACTGTGTGGTCAGAGAACAGAGACCGGAGCCCAGTGTGTGGTCAAAGAACAGAGACCAGAGCCCAGTGAGTGGTCTGAGAGCAGAGACTGGATCCCAGTGTGTGGCCAGAGAACAGAGACTGGATCCCAGTGAGTAGTCAGGGAACAGAAACCGGAGCACAGTGAGTGGTCAGAGGACAGAGACCGGAGCCCAGTGAGTGGTCAGAGAACAAAGACCGGAGCCCAGTGAGTGGTCAGAGGACAGAGACCGGAGCCCAGTGAGTGGTCAGAGAACAAAGACCGGAGCGCAGTGAGTGGTCAGAGAGCAGAGACCGGAGCCCAGTGAGTGGTCAGAGAACAGAGACCGGATCCCAGTGCGTGCTCAGAGAACAGAGACTGGAGCCCAGAGAGTGGCCGGAGATCAGAGACCGGAGCCCAGTGAGTGGTCAGAGAGCAGAGACCGGAGCCCAGTGAGTGGTCAGAGAACAGAGACCAGAGCCCAGTGAGTGGTCAGAGAACAGACACCGGAGCCCAGTGAGTGTTCAGAGAACAGAGACCGGAGCCCAGTGAGTGGTCAGAGAACAAAGACCGCAGACCAGTGAGTGGTCAGAGAGCAGAGACCGGAGCCCAGTGAGTGGTCAGAGAACAGAGACCAGAGCCCAGTGAGTGGCCGGAGAATACAAACCGGAGCCCAGTAAGTGGTCAGAGAACAGAGACCGGAGCCCAGAGAGTGGTCAGAGAACAGAGACCGGATCCCACTGTGTGGTCAGAGAACAGAGACCGGAGCCCAGTGAGTGGTCAGAGAACAGAGACCGGAGCCCACTGAGTGGCCGAAGAACAGAGACCGGAGCCCAGTGAGTGGTGAGAGAATAGAGACCGGATCCCAGTGTGTGGTCAGAGAACAGAGAATGGATCCCAGTGAGTGGTCAGAGAACAGAGACCGGAGCCCAGTGAGTGGTCAGAGAACAGAGACCGGAGCCCAGTGAGTGGTCAGGGAACAGAAACCGGAGCCCAGTTAGTGATCAGAGAGCAGAGACCGGAGCCCAGTGAGTGGTCAGAGAGCAGAGACCGGAGCCCAGTGAGTGGTCAGAGAGCAGAGACCGGAGCCCAATGAGTGACTGAAGAACAGAGACCGGAGCCCAGTGAGTGGTGAGAGAACAGACAACGGAGCCCAGTGCGTGGTCAGAGAACAGAGACTGGAGCCCAGAGAGTGGCCGGAGATCAGAGACCGGAGCCCAGTGATTGGTCAGAGAGCAGAGACCGGAGCCCAGTGAATGGTCAGAGAACAAAGACCGGAGCCCAGTGAGTGGTCAGAGAACAGAGACCAGTGCCCAGTGAGTGGCCGGAGAATACAAACCGGAGCGCAGTGAGTGGTGAGAGAACAGAGACCGGAGCCCAGTGAGTGGTCAGAGAACAGAGACCGGAGCCGAGTGAGTGGTCAGAGAACAAAGACCGCAGACCAGTGAGTGGTCAGAGAACAGAGACCAGAGCCCAGTGAGTTGCCGGAGAATACAAACCGGAGCCCAGTGAGTGGTTAGAGAGCAGAGACCGGAGCCCAGTAAGTGGTCAGAGAACAGAGACCGGAGCCCAGAGAGTGGTCAGAGAACAGAGACCGGATCCCACTGTGTGGTCAGAGAACAGAGACCGGAGCCCAGTGTGTGGTCAAAGAACAGAGACCAGAGCCCAGTGAGTGGTCTGAGAGCAGAGACCGGATCCCAGTGTGTGGTCAGAGAACAGAGACCGGATCCCAGTGAGTAGTCAGGGAACAGAAACCGGAGCACAGTAAGTGGTGAGAGAACAGAGACTGGAGCCCAGTGAGTGGTCAGAGAACAGAGACCAGTGCCCAGTGAGTGGCCGGAGAATACAAACCGGAGCGCAGTGAGTGGTCAGAGAGCAGAGACCGGAGCCCAGTGAGTTGTCAGAGAACAGAGACCGGAGCCCAGTGCGTGGTCAGAGAACAGAGACTGGAGCCCAGAGAGTGGCCGGAGATCAGAGACCGGAGCCCAGTGAGTGGTCAGAGAGCAGAGACCGGAGCCCAGTGAGTGGTCAGAGAACAGAGACTGGAGCCCAGAGAGTGGCCGGAGAGCAGAGACCGGAGCCCAGTGAGTGGTCAGAGAGCAGAGACTGGAGCCCAGTGAGTGGTCAGAGAACAGAGACTGGAGCTCAGAGAGTGGCCGGAGATCAGAGACCGGAGCCCAGTGAGTGTTCAGAGAGCAGAGACCGGAGCCCAGTGAGTGGTCAGAGAACAGAGACCAGAGCCCAGTGAGTGGCCGAAGAATACAAACCGGAGCCCAGTGAGTGTTCAGAGAACAGAGACCGGAGCCCAGAGAGTGGTCAGAGAACAGAGACCGGAGCCCAGTGAGTGGTCAGAGAAAAGAAACCGGAGCCCACTGAGTGGTCAGAGAACAGAGACCGGAGCCCAATGAGTGGTCAGAGATCAGAGACCGGAGCCCAGTGAGTGGTGAGAGAATCGAGACCGGAGCCCAGTGAGTTGCCGGAGAATACAAACCGGAGCCCAGTGAGTGGTTAGAGAGCAGAGACCGGAGCCCAGTAAGTGGTCAGAGAACAGAGACCGGAGCCCAGAGAGTGGTCAGAGAACAGAGACCGGAGCCCAGTGAGTGGTCAGAGAAAAGAAACCGGAGCCCACTGAGTGGTCAGAGAACAGAGACCGGAGCCCAATGAGTGGTCAGAGATCAGAGACCGGAGCCCAGTGAGTGGTGAGAGAATCGAGACCGGAGACCAGTGATGGACAGAGAGCAGAGACCGGAGCCCAATGAGTGGTCAGAGATCAGAGACCGGAGCCCAGTGAGTGGTGAGAGAATCGAGACCGGAGCCCAGTGAGTGGTGAGAGAACAGAGACCGGAGCCCAGTGAGTGGTCAGAGAACAGAGACCGGAGCCCACTGAGTGGCCGAAGAACAGATACCGGAGCCCAGTGAGTGGTGAGAGAACAGAGACCGGAGCCCAGAGAGTGGTCAGAGAACAGAGACCAGTGCCCAGTGAGTGGCCAGAGAATACAAACCGGAGCGCAGTGAGTGGTGAGAGAACAGAGACCGGAGCCCTGTGAGTGGTGAGAGAACAGAGACCAGAGCCCAGTGAGTGGTCAGAGAGCAGAGACCGGAGCCCAGTGAGTGGTCAGAGAGCAGAGACCGGATTCCAGTGCGTGGCCAGAGACCGGAGCCCAGTGAAGAGTCAAAGAGCAGAAACCGGAGCCCAGTGAGTGGTCAGAGAACAGAGACCGGAGCCCAGTGAGTGGTCAGAGAACAGAAACCGGAGCACAGTGAGTGGTGAGAGAACAGAGACCGGAGCCCAGTGAGTAGTCAGAGAGCAGAGACCGGATCCCAGTGTGTGGTCAGAGAACAGAGACCGGAGCACAGTGAGTAGTCAGAGAGCAGACACCGGATCCCAGTGTGTGGTCAGAGAACAGAGACCGGAGCACAGTGAGTGGTGAGAGAACAGAGACCGGAGCCCAGTGAGTAGTCAGAGAGCAGAGACCGGATCCCAGTGTGTGGTCAGAGAGCAGAGACCGGATCCCAGTGTGTGGTCAGAGAACAGAGACCGGAGCCCAGTGAGTGGTCAGAGAGCAGAGACCGGAGCCCAATGAGTGGTCAGAGATCAGAGACCGGAGCCCAGTGAGTGGTGTGAGAATCGAGACCGGAGCCCAGTGAGTGGTGAGAGAACAGAGACCGGAGCCCAGTGAGTGGTCAGAGAACAGAGACCGGAGCCGAGTGAGTGGTCAGAGAACAGAGACTGGAGCCCAGAGAGTGGCCGGAGATCAGAGACCGGAGCCCAGTGAGTGGTCAGAGAGCAGAGACCGGAGCCCAGTGAGTGGTCAGAGAACAGAGACTGGAGCCCAGAGAGTGGCCGGAGAGCAGAGACCGGAGCCCAGTGAGTGGTCAGAGAGCAGAGACTGGAGCCCAGTGAGTGGTCAGAGAACAGAGACTGGAGCTCAGAGAGTGGCCGGAGATCAGAGACCGGAGCCCAGTGAGTGTTCAGAGAGCAGAGACCGGAGCCCAGTGAGTGGTCAGAGAACAGAGACCAGAGCCCAGTGAGTGGCCGAAGAATACAAACCGGAGCCCAGTGAGTGTTCAGAGAACAGAGACCGGAGCCCAGAGAGTGGTCAGAGAACAGAGACCGGAGCCCAGTGAGTGGTCAGAGAAAAGAAACCGGAGCCCACTGAGTGGTCAGAGAACAGAGACCGGAGCCCAATGAGTGGTCAGAGATCAGAGACCGGAGCCCAGTGAGTGGTGAGAGAATCGAGACCGGAGCCCAGTGAGTTGCCGGAGAATACAAACCGGAGCCCAGTGAGTGGTTAGAGAGCAGAGACCGGAGCCCAGTAAGTGGTCAGAGAACAGAGACCGGAGCCCAGAGAGTGGTCAGAGAACAGAGACCGGAGCCCAGTGAGTGGTCAGAGAAAAGAAACCGGAGCCCACTGAGTGGTCAGAGAACAGAGACCGGAGCCCAATGAGTGGTCAGAGATCAGAGACCGGAGCCCAGTGAGTGGTGAGAGAATCGAGACCGGAGACCAGTGATGGACAGAGAGCAGAGACCGGAGCCCAATGAGTGGTCAGAGATCAGAGACCGGAGCCCAGTGAGTGGTGAGAGAATCGAGACCGGAGCCCAGTGAGTGGTGAGAGAACAGAGACCGGAGCCCAGTGAGTGGTCAGAGAACAGAGACCGGAGCCCACTGAGTGGCCGAAGAACAGATACCGGAGCCCAGTGAGTGGTGAGAGAACAGAGACCGGAGCCCAGAGAGTGGTCAGAGAACAGAGACCAGTGCCCAGTGAGTGGCCAGAGAATACAAACCGGAGCGCAGTGAGTGGTGAGAGAACAGAGACCGGAGCCCTGTGAGTGGTGAGAGAACAGAGACCAGAGCCCAGTGAGTGGTCAGAGAGCAGAGACCGGAGCCCAGTGAGTGGTCAGAGAGCAGAGACCGGATTCCAGTGCGTGGCCAGAGACCGGAGCCCAGTGAAGAGTCAAAGAGCAGAAACCGGAGCCCAGTGAGTGGTCAGAGAACAGAGACCGGAGCCCAGTGAGTGGTCAGAGAACAGAAACCGGAGCACAGTGAGTGGTGAGAGAACAGAGACCGGAGCCCAGTGAGTAGTCAGAGAGCAGAGACCGGATCCCAGTGTGTGGTCAGAGAACAGAGACCGGAGCACAGTGAGTAGTCAGAGAGCAGACACCGGATCCCAGTGTGTGGTCAGAGAACAGAGACCGGAGCACAGTGAGTGGTGAGAGAACAGAGACCGGAGCCCAGTGAGTAGTCAGAGAGCAGAGACCGGATCCCAGTGTGTGGTCAGAGAGCAGAGACCGGATCCCAGTGTGTGGTCAGAGAACAGAGACCGGAGCCCAGTGAGTGGTCAGAGAGCAGAGACCGGAGCCCAATGAGTGGTCAGAGATCAGAGACCGGAGCCCAGTGAGTGGTGTGAGAATCGAGACCGGAGCCCAGTGAGTGGTGAGAGAACAGAGACCGGAGCCCAGTGAGTGGTCAGAGAACAGAGACCGGAGCCGAGTGAGTGGTCGGAGAACAAAGACCGCAGACCAGTGAGTGGTCAGAGAACAGAGACCAGAGCCCAGTGAGTTGCCGGAGAATACAAACCGGAGCCCGGTGAGTGGTTAGAGAGCAGAGACCGGAGCCCAGTAAGTGGTCAGAGAACAGAGACCGGAGCCCAGAGAGTGGTCAGAGAACAGAGACCGGATCCCACTGTGTGGTCAGAGAACAGAGACCGGAGCCCAGTGTGTGGTCAAAGAACAGAGACCAGAGCCCAGTGAGTGGTCTGAGAGCAGAGACTGGATCCCAGTGTGTGGCCAGAGAACAGAGACTGGATCCCAGTGAGTAGTCAGGGAACAGAAACCGGAGCACAGTGAGTGGTCAGAGGACAGAGACCGGAGCCCAGTGAGTGGTCAGAGAACAAAGACCGGAGCCCAGTGAGTGGTCAGAGGACAGAGACCGGAGCCCAGTGAGTGGTCAGAGAACAAAGACCGGAGCGCAGTGAGTGGTCAGAGAGCAGAGACCGGAGCCCAGTGAGTGGTCAGAGAACAGAGACCGGATCCCAGTGCGTGCTCAGAGAACAGAGACTGGAGCCCAGAGAGTGGCCGGAGATCAGAGACCGGAGCCCAGTGAGTGGTCAGAGAGCAGAGACCGGAGCCCAGTGAGTGGTCAGAGAACAGAGACCAGAGCCCAGTGAGTGGTCAGAGAACAGACACCGGAGCCCAGTGAGTGTTCAGAGAACAGAGACCGGAGCCCAGTGAGTGGTCAGAGAACAAAGACCGCAGACCAGTGAGTGGTCAGAGAGCAGAGACCGGAGCCCAGTGAGTGGTCAGAGAACAGAGACCAGAGCCCAGTGAGTGGCCGGAGAATACAAACCGGAGCCCAGTAAGTGGTCAGAGAACAGAGACCGGAGCCCAGAGAGTGGTCAGAGAACAGAGACCGGATCCCACTGTGTGGTCAGAGAACAGAGACCGGAGCCCAGTGAGTGGTCAGAGAACAGAGACCGGAGCCCACTGAGTGGCCGAAGAACAGAGACCGGAGCCCAGTGAGTGGTGAGAGAATAGAGACCGGATCCCAGTGTGTGGTCAGAGAACAGAGAATGGATCCCAGTGAGTGGTCAGAGAACAGAGACCGGAGCCCAGTGAGTGGTCAGAGAACAGAGACCGGAGCCCAGTGAGTGGTCAGGGAACAGAAACCGGAGCCCAGTTAGTGATCAGAGAGCAGAGACCGGAGCCCAGTGAGTGGTCAGAGAGCAGAGACCGGAGCCCAGTGAGTGGTCAGAGAGCAGAGACCGGAGCCCAATGAGTGACTGAAGAACAGAGACCGGAGCCCAGTGAGTGGTGAGAGAACAGACAACGGAGCCCAGTGCGTGGTCAGAGAACAGAGACTGGAGCCCAGAGAGTGGCCGGAGATCAGAGACCGGAGCCCAGTGATTGGTCAGAGAGCAGAGACCGGAGCCCAGTGAATGGTCAGAGAACAAAGACCGGAGCCCAGTGAGTGGTCAGAGAACAGAGACCAGTGCCCAGTGAGTGGCCGGAGAATACAAACCGGAGCGCAGTGAGTGGTGAGAGAACAGAGACCGGAGCCCAGTGAGTGGTCAGAGAACAGAGACCGGAGCCGAGTGAGTGGTCAGAGAACAAAGACCGCAGACCAGTGAGTGGTCAGAGAACAGAGACCAGAGCCCAGTGAGTTGCCGGAGAATACAAACCGGAGCCCAGTGAGTGGTTAGAGAGCAGAGACCGGAGCCCAGTAAGTGGTCAGAGAACAGAGACCGGAGCCCAGAGAGTGGTCAGAGAACAGAGACCGGATCCCACTGTGTGGTCAGAGAACAGAGACCGGAGCCCAGTGTGTGGTCAAAGAACAGAGACCAGAGCCCAGTGAGTGGTCTGAGAGCAGAGACCGGATCCCAGTGTGTGGTCAGAGAACAGAGACCGGATCCCAGTGAGTAGTCAGGGAACAGAAACCGGAGCACAGTAAGTGGTGAGAGAACAGAGACTGGAGCCCAGTGAGTGGTCAGAGAACAGAGACCAGTGCCCAGTGAGTGGCCGGAGAATACAAACCGGAGCGCAGTGAGTGGTCAGAGAGCAGAGACCGGAGCCCAGTGAGTTGTCAGAGAACAGAGACCGGAGCCCAGTGCGTGGTCAGAGAACAGAGACTGGAGCCCAGAGAGTGGCCGGAGATCAGAGACCGGAGCCCAGTGAGTGGTCAGAGAGCAGAGACCGGAGCCCAGTGAGTGGTCAGAGAACAGAGACTGGAGCCCAGAGAGTGGCCGGAGAGCAGAGACCGGAGCCCAGTGAGTGGTCAGAGAGCAGAGACTGGAGCCCAGTGAGTGGTCAGAGAACAGAGACTGGAGCTCAGAGAGTGGCCGGAGATCAGAGACCGGAGCCCAGTGAGTGTTCAGAGAGCAGAGACCGGAGCCCAGTGAGTGGTCAGAGAACAGAGACCAGAGCCCAGTGAGTGGCCGAAGAATACAAACCGGAGCCCAGTGAGTGTTCAGAGAACAGAGACCGGAGCCCAGAGAGTGGTCAGAGAACAGAGACCGGAGCCCAGTGAGTGGTCAGAGAAAAGAAACCGGAGCCCACTGAGTGGTCAGAGAACAGAGACCGGAGCCCAATGAGTGGTCAGAGATCAGAGACCGGAGCCCAGTGAGTGGTGAGAGAATCGAGACCGGAGCCCAGTGAGTTGCCGGAGAATACAAACCGGAGCCCAGTGAGTGGTTAGAGAGCAGAGACCGGAGCCCAGTAAGTGGTCAGAGAACAGAGACCGGAGCCCAGAGAGTGGTCAGAGAACAGAGACCGGAGCCCAGTGAGTGGTCAGAGAAAAGAAACCGGAGCCCACTGAGTGGTCAGAGAACAGAGACCGGAGCCCAATGAGTGGTCAGAGATCAGAGACCGGAGCCCAGTGAGTGGTGAGAGAATCGAGACCGGAGACCAGTGATGGACAGAGAGCAGAGACCGGAGCCCAATGAGTGGTCAGAGATCAGAGACCGGAGCCCAGTGAGTGGTGAGAGAATCGAGACCGGAGCCCAGTGAGTGGTGAGAGAACAGAGACCGGAGCCCAGTGAGTGGTCAGAGAACAGAGACCGGAGCCCAGTGAGTTGCCGGAGAATACAAACCGGAGCCCAGTGAGTGGTAAGAGAGCAGAGACCGGAGCCCAGTAAGTGGTCAGAGAACAGAGACCGGAGCCCAGAGAGTGGTCAGAGAACAGAGACCGGATCCCACTGTGTGGTCAGAGAACAGAGACCGGAGCCCAGTGTGTGGTCAAAGAACAGAGACCAGAGCCCAGTGAGTGGTCTGAGAGCAGTGACCGGATCCCAGTGTGTGGTCAGAGAACAGAGACCGGATCCCAGTGAGTAGTCAGGGAACAGAAACCGGAGCACAGTAAGTGGTGAGAGAACAGAGACTGGAGCCCAGTGAGTGGTCAGAGAACAGAGACCGGAGCCCACTCAGTGGCCGAAGAACAGAGACCGGAGCCCAGTGAGTGGTGAGAGAACAGAGACCGGAGCCCAGTGAGTGGTCAGAGAATAGAGACCGGAGCCCAGTGAGAGGTCAGAGAACTGAAACCTGAGCCCAGTGAGTAGTCAGGGAACAGAGACCGGAGCCCAGTGAGTGGTCAGAGAGCAGAGACCGGAGCCCAGTGTGTGGTCAAAGAACAGAGACCAGAGCGCAGTGAGTGGTCTGAGAGCAGAGACCGGATCCCAGTGTGTGGTCAGAGAACAGAGACCGGAGCCCAGTGAGTGGTCAGAGAACAGAGACCGGACCCGAGTGAGTGGTCAGAGAACAAAGACCGCAGACCAGTGAGTGGTCAGAGAACAGAGACCGGAGCCCAGTGAGTGGTCAGAGAACAGAGACCGGAGCCCAGTGAGTGGTGAGAGAACAGAGACCGGAGCCCAGTGAGTGGTCAGAGAACAGAGACCGGAGCCCAGTGAGTGGTCAGAGAACAGAGACCGGAGCCCAGTGAGTGGTGAGAGAACAGAGACCGGACCCAGTGAGTCGTCAGAGAACAAAGACCGCAGACCAGTGAGTGGTCAGAGAGCAGAGACCGGAGCCCAGTGAGTGGTCAGAGAACAGAGACCAGAGCCCAGTGAGTTGCCGGAGAATACAAACCGGAGCCCAGTGAATGGTCAGAGAACAGAGACCAGAGCCCAGTGAGTGGACAGAGAGCAGAGACCAGAGTCCAGTTAGTGGTCAGAGAGCAGAGACGGGAGCTCAGTGAGTGGTCAGAGAACAGAGACCGAAGCCCATTGATTGGTCAGAGAGCAGAGACCGGAGCCCAGTGAGTGGACAGAGAACAGAGACCGGAGCCCAGTGAGTTGTCAGAGAGCTGAGACCGGAGCCCAGTGAGTGGTCAGAGAACAGAGACCGGAACCCAGTGAGTGGCCGGAGAACAGAGGCCGGAGCCCAGTGAGTGGTCCGAGAACAGAGACCGCAGCCCAGTGAGTGGTCAGGGAACAGAGACCGGAGCCCAGTGGGTGGTCAGAGAACAGAGACCGGAGCCCAGTGAGTAGTCAGGGAACAGAGACCGGAGCCCAGTGAGTGGACAGAGAACAGAGACCAGAGCCCAGTGAGTGGTCTGAGAGCAGAGACCGGAGCCCAGTGAGCGGTCAGAGTACAGAGACCAGAGCACAGTGAGTGGCCGGAGAACAGAGACCGAAGCCCATTGATTGGTCAGAGAACAGAGACCGGAGTCCTGTGGTTGGTCAGAGAACAGAGACGGGATCCCAGTGAGTGGTCAGAGAACAGAGGCCAGAGCCCAGTGAGTGGTCTGAGCGCAGAGACCGGATCCCAGTGTGTGGTCAGAGAACAGAGACCGGAGCCCAGTGAGTGGTCAGAGAACAGACACCGGAGCCCAGTGCGTGGTCAGAGAACAGAGACCGGAGCCCAGTGAGTGGCCGGAGATCAGCGACCGGAGCCCAGAGAGTGGTCAGAGAACAGAGACCGGAGCCCAGTGAGTAGTCAGGGAATAGAGACCAGAGCCCAGTGAGTGGTCAGAGAAAAGAGACCAGAGCCCAGTGATGGTCAGAGAACAGAGACCGGAGCCCAGTGAGTGGTCCGAGAACAGAGACCGGAGCCCAGTGAGTGGTCAGAGAACAGAGACCGGAGCCCTGTGAGTAGTCCGGGAACTGAGACCGGAGCCGAGTGAGTGGTCAGAGAACAGAGACCGGAGCCCAGTGAGTGGTCAGACACAGACACCGGAGCCCAGTGAGTGGTCAGAGAACAGAGACCGGAGCCCAGTGAGTGGTCATAGAACAGACACCGGAGTCCAGTGAGTGGTCAGAGAACAGAGACCGGAGCCCAGTGAGTGGTCAGAGAACAGAGACCAGAGCCCAGTGAGTGGCCGGAGAATACAAACCGGAGCCCAGTGAGTGGTCAGAGAACAGAGACCGGAGCCCAGTGAGTGGTCAGAGAACAGGGACCGGAGCCCAGTGAGTGGTCAGAGAACAAAGACCGGAGCCCAGTGAGTGGTCAGAGAAGAAAGACCGCAGACCAGTGAGTGGTCAGAGAACAGAGACCGGAGCCCAGTGCGTGGTCAGAGAACAGAGACCGGAGCCCAGAGAGTGGTCAGAGAGCAGAGACCGGAGCCCACTGAGTGGTCAGAGAACAGAGACCGGAGCCCAGTGAGTTGCCGGAGAATACAAACCGGAGCCCAGTGAGTGGTTAGAGAGCAGAGACCGGAGCCCAGTAAGTGGTCAGAGAACAGAGACCGGAGCCCAGAGAGTGGTCAGAGAACAGAGACCGGATCCCACTGTGTGGTCAGAGAACAGAGACCAGAGCCCAGTGAGTGGTCTGAGAGCAGAGACCGGGTCCCAGTGTGTGGTCAGAGAACAGAGACCGGATCCCAGTGAGTAGTCAGGGAACAGATACCGGAGCACAGTAAGTGGTGAGAGAACAGAGACTGGAGCCCAGTGAGTGGTCAGAGAACAGAGACCAGTGCCCAGTGAGTGGCCGGAGAATACAAACCGGAGCGCAGTGAGTGGTCAGAGAGCAGAGACCGGAGCCCAGTGAGTTGTCAGAGAACAGAGACCGGAGCCAAGTGAGTGGTCAGAGAACAAAGACCGCAGACCAGTGAGTTGTCAGAGAACAGAGACCGGAGCCCAGTGCGTTGTCAGAGAACAGAGACTGGAGCCCAGAGAGTGGCCGGAGATCAGAGACCGGAGCCCAGTGAGTGGTCAGAGAGCAGAGACCGGAGCCCAGTGAGTGGTCAGAGAGCAGAGACTGGAGCCCAGTGAGTGGTCAGAGAACAGAGACTGGAGCTCAGAGAGTGGCCGGAGATCAGAGACCGGAGCCCAGTGAGTGGTCAGAGAGCAGAGACCGGAGCCCAGTGAGTGGTCAGAGAACAGAGACCAGAGCCCAGTGAGTGGCCGAAGAATACAAACCGGAGCCCAGTGAGTGTTCAGAGAACAGAGACCGGAGCCCAGAGAGTGGTCAGAGAACAGAGACCGGAGCCCAGTGAGTGGTCAGAGAAAAGAAACCGGAGCCCACTGAGTGGTCAGAGAACAGAGACCGGAGCCCAATGAGTGGTCAGAGATCAGAGACCGGAGCCCAGTGAGTGGTGAGAGAATCGAGACCGGAGCCCAGTGAGTTGCCGGAGAATACAAACCGGAGCCCAGTGAGTGGTTAGAGAGCAGAGACCGGAGCCCAGTAAGTGGTCAGAGAACAGAGACCGGAGCCTAGAGAGTGGTCAGAGAACAGAGACCGGAGCCCAGTGAGTGGTCAGAGAAAAGAAACCGGAGCCCACTGAGTGGTCAGAGAACAGAGACCGGAGCCCAATGAGTGGTCAGAGATCAGAGACCGGAGCCCAGTGAGTGGTGAGAGAATCGAGACCGGAGACCAGTGATGGACAGAGAGCAGAGACCGGAGCCCAGTGAGTGGTCAGAGTACAGAGACCGGAGCCCAGTGAGTGGTCAGAGAGCAGAGACCGGAGCCCAATGAGTGGTCAGAGATCAGAGACCGGAGCCCAGTGAGTGGTGAGAGAATCGAGACCGGAGCCCAGTGAGTGGTGAGAGAACAGAGACCGGAGCCCAGTGAGTGGTCAGAGAACAGAGACCGGAGCCGAGTGAGTGGTCGGAGAACAAAGAGCGCAGACCAGTGAGTGGTCAGAGAACAGAGACCAGAGCCCAGTGATTTGCCGGAGAATACAAACCCGAGCCCAGTGAGTGGTTAGAGAGCAGAGACCGGAGCCCAGCAAGTGGTCAGAGAACAGAGACCGGAGCCCAGAGAGTGGTCAGAGAACAGAGACCGGATCCCACTGTGTGGTCAGAGAACAGAGACCGGAGCCCAGTGTGTGGTCAAAGAACAGAGACCAGAGCCCAGTGAGTGGTCTGAGAGCAGAGACCGGATCCCAGTGTGTGGTCAGAGAACAGAGACCGGATCCCAGTGAGTAGTCAGGGAACAGAAACCGGAGCACAGTAAGTGGTGAGAGAACAGAGACTGGAGCCCAGTGAGTGGTCAGAGAACAGAGACCGGAGCCCACTCAGTGGCCGAAGAACAGAGACCGGAGCCCAGTGAGTGGTGAGAGAACAGAGACCGGAGCCCAGTGAGTGGTCAGAGGGCAGAGATCGGAGCCCAGTGAGTGGCCGAAGAACAGAGACTGGAGCCCAGTGAGTGGTGAGAGAACAGAGACCGGAGCCCAGTGAGTGGTGAGAGAACAGAGACCGGAGCCCAGTGAGTGGTCAGAGAATAGAGACCGGAGCCCAGTGAGAGGTCAGAGAACTGAAACCTGAGCCCAGTGAGTAGTCAGGGAACAGAGACCGGAGCCCAGTGAGTGGTCAGAGAGCAGAGACCGGAGCCCAGTGTGTGGTCAAAGAACAGAGACCAGAGCGCAGTGAGTGGTCTGAGAGCAGAGACCGGATCCCAGTGTGTGGTCAGAGAACTGAGACTGGATCCCAGTGAGTGGTCAGAGAACAGAGACCGGAGCCCAGTGAGTGGTCAGAGAACAGAGACCGGAGCCGAGTGAGTGGTCAGAGAACAAAGACCGCAGACCAGTGAGTGGTCAGAGAACAGAGACCGGAGCCCAGTGAGTGGTCAGAGAACAGAGACCGGAGCCCAGTGAGTGGTGAGAGAACAGAGACCGGAGCCCAGTGAGTGGTCAGAGAACAGAGACCGGAGCCCAGTGAGTGGTCAGAGAACAGAGACCGGAGCCCAGTGAGTGGTGAGAGAACAGAGACCAGAGCCCAGTGAGTTGCCGGAGAATACAAACCGGAGCCCAGTGAATGGTCAGAGAACAGAGACCAGAGCCCAGTGAGTGGACAGAGAGCAGAGACCAGAGTCCAGTTAGTGGTCAGAGAGCAGAGACGGGAGCTCAGTGAGTGGTCAGAGAACAGAGACCGGAGACCAGTGATGGACAGAGAGCAGAGACCGGAGCCCAGTGAGTGGTCAGAGTACAGAGACCGGAGCCCAGTGAGTGGTCAGAGAGCAGAGACCGGAGCCCAATGAGTGGTCAGAGATCAGAGACCGGAGCCCAGTGAGTGGTGAGAGAATCGAGACCGGAGCCCAGTGAGTGGTGAGAGAACAGAGACCGGAGCCCAGTGAGTGGTCAGAGAACAGAGACCGGAGCCGAGTGAGTGGTCGGAGAACAAAGAGCGCAGACCAGTGAGTGGTCAGAGAACAGAGACCAGAGCCCAGTGAGTTGCCGGAGAATACAAACCGGAGCCCAGTGAGTGGTTAGAGAGCAGAGACCGGAGCCCAGCAAGTGGTCAGAGAACAGAGACCGGAGCCCAGAGAGTGGTCAGAGAACAGAGACCGGATCCCACTGTGTGGTCAGAGAACAGAGACCGGAGCCCAGTGTGTGGTCAAAGAACAGAGACCAGAGCCCAGTGAGTGGTCTGAGAGCAGAGACCGGATCCCAGTGTGTGGCCGGAGATCAGAGACCGGAGCCCAGTGATTGGTCAGAGAGCAGAGACCGGAGCCCAGTGAATGGTCAGAGAACAAAGACCGGAGCCCAGTGAGTGGTCAGAGAACAGAGACCAGTGCCCAGTGAGTGGCCAGAGAATACAAACCGGAGCGCAGTGAGTGGTGAGAGAACAGAGACCGGAGCCCTGTGAGTGGTGAGAGAACAGAGACCAGAGCCCAGTGAGTGGTCAGAGAGCAGAGACCGGAGCCCAGTGAGTGGTCAGAGAGCAGAGACCGGATTCCAGTGCGTGGCCAGAGACCGGAGCCCAGTGAAGAGTCAAAGAGCAGAAACCGGAGCCCAGTGAGTGGTCAGAGAACAGAGACCGGAGCCCAGTGAGTGGTCAGAGAACAGAAACCGGAGCACAGTGAGTGGTGAGAGAACAGAGACCGGAGCCCAGTGAGTAGTCAGAGAGCAGAGACCGGATCCCAGTGTGTGGTCAGAGAACAGAGACCGGAGCACAGTGAGTAGTCAGAGAGCAGACACCGGATCCCAGTGTGTGGTCAGAGAACAGAGACCGGAGCACAGTGAGTGGTGAGAGAACAGAGACCGGAGCCCAGTGAGTAGTCAGAGAGCAGAGACCGGATCCCAGTGTGTGGTCAGAGAGCAGAGACCGGATCCCAGTGTGTGGTCAGAGAACAGAGACCGGAGCCCAGTGAGTGGTCAGAGAGCAGAGACCGGAGCCCAATGAGTGGTCAGAGATCAGAGACCGGAGCCCAGTGAGTGGTGTGAGAATCGAGACCGGAGCCCAGTGAGTGGTGAGAGAACAGAGACCGGAGCCCAGTGAGTGGTCAGAGAACAGAGACCGGAGCCGAGTGAGTGGTCGGAGAACAAAGACCGCAGACCAGTGAGTGGTCAGAGAACAGAGACCAGAGCCCAGTGAGTTGCCGGAGAATACAAACCGGAGCCCGGTGAGTGGTTAGAGAGCAGAGACCGGAGCCCAGTAAGTGGTCAGAGAACAGAGACCGGAGCCCAGAGAGTGGTCAGAGAACAGAGACCGGATCCCACTGTGTGGTCAGAGAACAGAGACCGGAGCCCAGTGTGTGGTCAAAGAACAGAGACCAGAGCCCAGTGAGTGGTCTGAGAGCAGAGACTGGATCCCAGTGTGTGGCCAGAGAACAGAGACTGGATCCCAGTGAGTAGTCAGGGAACAGAAACCGGAGCACAGTGAGTGGTCAGAGGACAGAGACCGGAGCCCAGTGAGTGGTCAGAGAACAAAGACCGGAGCCCAGTGAGTGGTCAGAGGACAGAGACCGGAGCCCAGTGAGTGGTCAGAGAACAAAGACCGGAGCGCAGTGAGTGGTCAGAGAGCAGAGACCGGAGCCCAGTGAGTGGTCAGAGAACAGAGACCGGATCCCAGTGCGTGCTCAGAGAACAGAGACTGGAGCCCAGAGAGTGGCCGGAGATCAGAGACCGGAGCCCAGTGAGTGGTCAGAGAGCAGAGACCGGAGCCCAGTGAGTGGTCAGAGAACAGAGACCAGAGCCCAGTGAGTGGTCAGAGAACAGACACCGGAGCCCAGTGAGTGTTCAGAGAACAGAGACCGGAGCCCAGTGAGTGGTCAGAGAACAAAGACCGCAGACCAGTGAGTGGTCAGAGAGCAGAGACCGGAGCCCAGTGAGTGGTCAGAGAACAGAGACCAGAGCCCAGTGAGTGGCCGGAGAATACAAACCGGAGCCCAGTAAGTGGTCAGAGAACAGAGACCGGAGCCCAGAGAGTGGTCAGAGAACAGAGACCGGATCCCACTGTGTGGTCAGAGAACAGAGACCGGAGCCCAGTGAGTGGTCAGAGAACAGAGACCGGAGCCCACTGAGTGGCCGAAGAACAGAGACCGGAGCCCAGTGAGTGGTGAGAGAATAGAGACCGGATCCCAGTGTGTGGTCAGAGAACAGAGAATGGATCCCAGTGAGTGGTCAGAGAACAGAGACCGGAGCCCAGTGAGTGGTCAGAGAACAGAGACCGGAGCCCAGTGAGTGGTCAGGGAACAGAAACCGGAGCCCAGTTAGTGATCAGAGAGCAGAGACCGGAGCCCAGTGAGTGGTCAGAGAGCAGAGACCGGAGCCCAGTGAGTGGTCAGAGAGCAGAGACCGGAGCCCAATGAGTGACTGAAGAACAGAGACCGGAGCCCAGTGAGTGGTGAGAGAACAGACAACGGAGCCCAGTGCGTGGTCAGAGAACAGAGACTGGAGCCCAGAGAGTGGCCGGAGATCAGAGACCGGAGCCCAGTGATTGGTCAGAGAGCAGAGACCGGAGCCCAGTGAATGGTCAGAGAACAAAGACCGGAGCCCAGTGAGTGGTCAGAGAACAGAGACCAGTGCCCAGTGAGTGGCCGGAGAATACAAACCGGAGCGCAGTGAGTGGTGAGAGAACAGAGACCGGAGCCCAGTGAGTGGTCAGAGAACAGAGACCGGAGCCGAGTGAGTGGTCAGAGAACAAAGACCGCAGACCAGTGAGTGGTCAGAGAACAGAGACCAGAGCCCAGTGAGTTGCCGGAGAATACAAACCGGAGCCCAGTGAGTGGTTAGAGAGCAGAGACCGGAGCCCAGTAAGTGGTCAGAGAACAGAGACCGGAGCCCAGAGAGTGGTCAGAGAACAGAGACCGGATCCCACTGTGTGGTCAGAGAACAGAGACCGGAGCCCAGTGTGTGGTCAAAGAACAGAGACCAGAGCCCAGTGAGTGGTCTGAGAGCAGAGACCGGATCCCAGTGTGTGGTCAGAGAACAGAGACCGGATCCCAGTGAGTAGTCAGGGAACAGAAACCGGAGCACAGTAAGTGGTGAGAGAACAGAGACTGGAGCCCAGTGAGTGGTCAGAGAACAGAGACCAGTGCCCAGTGAGTGGCCGGAGAATACAAACCGGAGCGCAGTGAGTGGTCAGAGAGCAGAGACCGGAGCCCAGTGAGTTGTCAGAGAACAGAGACCGGAGCCCAGTGCGTGGTCAGAGAACAGAGACTGGAGCCCAGAGAGTGGCCGGAGATCAGAGACCGGAGCCCAGTGAGTGGTCAGAGAGCAGAGACCGGAGCCCAGTGAGTGGTCAGAGAACAGAGACTGGAGCCCAGAGAGTGGCCGGAGAGCAGAGACCGGAGCCCAGTGAGTGGTCAGAGAGCAGAGACTGGAGCCCAGTGAGTGGTCAGAGAACAGAGACTGGAGCTCAGAGAGTGGCCGGAGATCAGAGACCGGAGCCCAGTGAGTGTTCAGAGAGCAGAGACCGGAGCCCAGTGAGTGGTCAGAGAACAGAGACCAGAGCCCAGTGAGTGGCCGAAGAATACAAACCGGAGCCCAGTGAGTGTTCAGAGAACAGAGACCGGAGCCCAGAGAGTGGTCAGAGAACAGAGACCGGAGCCCAGTGAGTGGTCAGAGAAAAGAAACCGGAGCCCACTGAGTGGTCAGAGAACAGAGACCGGAGCCCAATGAGTGGTCAGAGATCAGAGACCGGAGCCCAGTGAGTGGTGAGAGAATCGAGACCGGAGCCCAGTGAGTTGCCGGAGAATACAAACCGGAGCCCAGTGAGTGGTTAGAGAGCAGAGACCGGAGCCCAGTAAGTGGTCAGAGAACAGAGACCGGAGCCCAGAGAGTGGTCAGAGAACAGAGACCGGAGCCCAGTGAGTGGTCAGAGAAAAGAAACCGGAGCCCACTGAGTGGTCAGAGAACAGAGACCGGAGCCCAATGAGTGGTCAGAGATCAGAGACCGGAGCCCAGTGAGTGGTGAGAGAATCGAGACCGGAGACCAGTGATGGACAGAGAGCAGAGACCGGAGCCCAGTGAGTGGTCAGAGTACAGAGACCGGAGCCCAGTGAGTGGTCAGAGAGCAGAGACCGGAGCCCAATGAGTGGTGAGAGAACAGAGACCGGAGCCCAGAGAGTGGTCAGAGAACAGAGACCAGAGCCCAGTGAGTTGCCGGAGAATACAAACCGGAGCCCAGTGAGTGGTAAGAGAGCAGAGACCGGAGCCCAGTAAGTGGTCAGAGAACAGAGACCGGAGCCCAGAGAGTGGTCAGAGAACAGAGACCGGATCCCACTGTGTGGTCAGAGAACAGAGACCGGAGCCCAGTGAGTAGTCAGGGAACAGAAACCGGAGCACAGTAAGTGGTGAGAGAACAGAGACTGGAGCCCAGTGAGTGGTCAGAGAACAGAGACCGGAGCCCACTCAGTGGCCGAAGAACAGAGACCGGAGCCCAGTGAGTGGTGAGAGAACAGAGACCGGAGCCCAGTGAGTGGTCAGAGAATAGAGACCGGAGCCCAGTGAGAGGTCAGAGAACTGAAACCTGAGCCCAGTGAGTAGTCAGGGAACAGAGACCGGAGCCCAGTGAGTGGTCAGAGAGCAGAGACCGGAGCCCAGTGTGTGGTCAAAGAACAGAGACCAGAGCGCAGTGAGTGGTCTGAGAGCAGAGACCGGATCCCAGTGTGTGGTCAGAGAACAGAGACCGGAGCCCAGTGAGTGGTCAGAGAACAGAGACCGGACCCGAGTGAGTGGTCAGAGAACAAAGACCGCAGACCAGTGAGTGGTCAGAGAACAGAGACCGGAGCCCAGTGAGTGGTCAGAGAACAGAGACCGGAGCCCAGTGAGTGGTGAGAGAACAGAGACCGGAGCCCAGTGAGTGGTCAGAGAACAGAGACCGGAGCCCAGTGAGTGGTCAGAGAACAGAGACCGGAGCCCAGTGAGTGGTGAGAGAACAGAGACCGGACCCAGTGAGTCGTCAGAGAACAAAGACCGCAGACCAGTGAGTGGTCAGAGAGCAGAGACCGGAGCCCAGTGAGTGGTCAGAGAACAGAGACCAGAGCCCAGTGAGTTGCCGGAGAATACAAACCGGAGCCCAGTGAATGGTCAGAGAACAGAGACCAGAGCCCAGTGAGTGGACAGAGAGCAGAGACCAGAGTCCAGTTAGTGGTCAGAGAGCAGAGACGGGAGCTCAGTGAGTGGTCAGAGAACAGAGACCGAAGCCCATTGATTGGTCAGAGAGCAGAGACCGGAGCCCAGTGAGTGGACAGAGAACAGAGACCGGAGCCCAGTGAGTTGTCAGAGAGCTGAGACCGGAGCCCAGTGAGTGGTCAGAGAACAGAGACCGGAACCCAGTGAGTGGCCGGAGAACAGAGGCCGGAGCCCAGTGAGTGGTCCGAGAACAGAGACCGCAGCCCAGTGAGTGGTCAGGGAACAGAGACCGGAGCCCAGTGGGTGGTCAGAGAACAGAGACCGGAGCCCAGTGAGTAGTCAGGGAACAGAGACCGGAGCCCAGTGAGTGGACAGAGAACAGAGACCAGAGCCCAGTGAGTGGTCTGAGAGCAGAGACCGGAGCCCAGTGAGCGGTCAGAGTACAGAGACCAGAGCCCAGTGAGTGGCCGGAGAACAGAGACCGAAGCCCATTGATTGGTCAGAGAACAGAGACCGGAGTCCTGTGGTTGGTCAGAGAACAGAGACGGGATCCCAGTGAGTGGTCAGAGAACAGAGGCCAGAGCCCAGTGAGTGGTCTGAGCGCAGAGACCGGATCCCAGTGTGTGGTCAGAGAACAGAGACCGGAGCCCAGTGAGTGGTCAGAGAACAGACACCGGAGCCCAGTGCGTGGTCAGAGAACAGAGACCGGAGCCCAGTGAGTGGCCGGAGATCAGCGACCGGAGCCCAGAGAGTGGTCAGAGAACAGAGACCGGAGCCCAGTGAGTAGTCAGGGAATAGAGACCAGAGCCCAGTGAGTGGTCAGAGAAAAGAGACCAGAGCCCAGTGATGGTCAGAGAACAGAGACCGGAGCCCAGTGAGTGGTCCGAGAACAGAGACCGGAGCCCAGTGAGTGGTCAGAGAACAGAGACCGGAGCCCTGTGAGTAGTCCGGGAACTGAGACCGGAGCCGAGTGAGTGGTCAGAGAACAGAGACCGGAGCCCAGTGAGTGGTCAGACACAGACACCGGAGCCCAGTGAGTGGTCAGAGAACAGAGACCGGAGCCCAGTGAGTGGTCATAGAACAGACACCGGAGTCCAGTGAGTGGTCAGAGAACAGAGACCGGAGCCCAGTGAGTGGTCAGAGAACAGAGACCAGAGCCCAGTGAGTGGCCGGAGAATACAAACCGGAGCCCAGTGAGTGGTCAGAGAACAGAGACCGGAGCCCAGTGAGTGGTCAGAGAACAGGGACCGGAGCCCAGTGAGTGGTCAGAGAACAAAGACCGGAGCCCAGTGAGTGGTCAGAGAAGAAAGACCGCAGACCAGTGAGTGGTCAGAGAACAGAGACCGGAGCCCAGTGCGTGGTCAGAGAACAGAGACCGGAGCCCAGAGAGTGGTCAGAGAGCAGAGACCGGAGCCCACTGAGTGGTCAGAGAACAGAGACCGGAGCCCAGTGAGTTGCCGGAGAATACAAACCGGAGCCCAGTGAGTGGTTAGAGAGCAGAGACCGGAGCCCAGTAAGTGGTCAGAGAACAGAGACCGGAGCCCAGAGAGTGGTCAGAGAACAGAGACCGGATCCCACTGTGTGGTCAGAGAACAGAGACCAGAGCCCAGTGAGTGGTCTGAGAGCAGAGACCGGGTCCCAGTGTGTGGTCAGAGAACAGAGACCGGATCCCAGTGAGTAGTCAGGGAACAGATACCGGAGCACAGTAAGTGGTGAGAGAACAGAGACTGGAGCCCAGTGAGTGGTCAGAGAACAGAGACCAGTGCCCAGTGAGTGGCCGGAGAATACAAACCGGAGCGCAGTGAGTGGTCAGAGAGCAGAGACCGGAGCCCAGTGAGTTGTCAGAGAACAGAGACCGGAGCCCAGTGAGTGGTCAGAGAACAAAGACCGCAGACCAGTGAGTTGTCAGAGAACAGAGACCGGAGCCCAGTGCGTTGTCAGAGAACAGAGACTGGAGCCCAGAGAGTGGCCGGAGATCAGAGACCGGAGCCCAGTGAGTGGTCAGAGAGCAGAGACCGGAGCCCAGTGAGTGGTCAGAGAGCAGAGACTGGAGCCCAGTGAGTGGTCAGAGAACAGAGACTGGAGCTCAGAGAGTGGCCGGAGATCAGAGACCGGAGCCCAGTGAGTGGTCAGAGAGCAGAGACCGGAGCCCAGTGAGTGGTCAGAGAACAGAGACCAGAGCCCAGTGAGTGGCCGAAGAATACAAACCGGAGCCCAGTGAGTGTTCAGAGAACAGAGACCGGAGCCCAGAGAGTGGTCAGAGAACAGAGACCGGAGCCCAGTGAGTGGTCAGAGAAAAGAAACCGGAGCCCACTGAGTGGTCAGAGAACAGAGACCGGAGCCCAATGAGTGGTCAGAGATCAGAGACCGGAGCCCAGTGAGTGGTGAGAGAATCGAGACCGGAGCCCAGTGAGTTGCCGGAGAATACAAACCGGAGCCCAGTGAGTGGTTAGAGAGCAGAGACCGGAGCCCAGTAAGTGGTCAGAGAACAGAGACCGGAGCCCAGAGAGTGGTCAGAGAACAGAGACCGGAGCCCAGTGAGTGGTCAGAGAAAAGAAACCGGAGCCCACTGAGTGGTCAGAGAACAGAGACCGGAGCCCAATGAGTGGTCAGAGATCAGAGACCGGAGCCCAGTGAGTGGTGAGAGAATCGAGACCGGAGACCAGTGATGGACAGAGAGCAGAGACCGGAGCCCAGTGAGTGGTCAGAGTACAGAGACCGGAGCCCAGTGAGTGGTCAGAGAGCAGAGACCGGAGCCCAATGAGTGGTCAGAGATCAGAGACCGGAGCCCAGTGAGTGGTGAGAGAATCGAGACCGGAGCCCAGTGAGTGGTGAGAGAACAGAGACCGGAGCCCAGTGAGTGGTCAGAGAACAGAGACCGGAGCCGAGTGAGTGGTCGGAGAACAAAGAGCGCAGACCAGTGAGTGGTCAGAGAACAGAGACCAGAGCCCAGTGAGTTGCCGGAGAATACAAACCGGAGCCCAGTGAGTGGTTAGAGAGCAGAGACCGGAGCCCAGCAAGTGGTCAGAGAACAGAGACCGGAGCCCAGAGAGTGGTCAGAGAACAGAGACCGGATCCCACTGTGTGGTCAGAGAACAGAGACCGGAGCCCAGTGTGTGGTCAAAGAACAGAGACCAGAGCCCAGTGAGTGGTCTGAGAGCAGAGACCGGATCCCAGTGTGTGGTCAGAGAACAGAGACCGGATCCCAGTGAGTAGTCAGGGAACAGAAACCGGAGCACAGTAAGTGGTGAGAGAACAGAGACTGGAGCCCAGTGAGTGGTCAGAGAACAGAGACCGGAGCCCACTCAGTGGCCGAAGAACAGAGACCGGAGCCCAGTGAGTGGTGAGAGAACAGAGACCGGAGCCCAGTGAGTGGTCAGAGGGCAGAGATCGGAGCCCAGTGAGTGGCCGAAGAACAGAGACTGGAGCCCAGTGAGTGGTGAGAGAACAGAGACCGGAGCCCAGTGAGTGGTGAGAGAACAGAGACCGGAGCCCAGTGAGTGGTCAGAGAATAGAGACCGGAGCCCAGTGAGAGGTCAGAGAACTGAAACCTGAGCCCAGTGAGTAGTCAGGGAACAGAGACCGGAGCCCAGTGAGTGGTCAGAGAGCAGAGACCGGAGCCCAGTGTGTGGTCAAAGAACAGAGACCAGAGCGCAGTGAGTGGTCTGAGAGCAGAGACCGGATCCCAGTGTGTGGTCAGAGAACTGAGACTGGATCCCAGTGAGTGGTCAGAGAACAGAGACCGGAGCCCAGTGAGTGGTCAGAGAACAGAGACCGGAGCCGAGTGAGTGGTCAGAGAACAAAGACCGCAGACCAGTGAGTGGTCAGAGAACAGAGACCGGAGCCCAGTGAGTGGTCAGAGAACAGAGACCGGAGCCCAGTGAGTGGTGAGAGAACAGAGACCGGAGCCCAGTGAGTGGTCAGAGAACAGAGACCGGAGCCCAGTGAGTGGTCAGAGAACAGAGACCGGAGCCCAGTGAGTGGTGAGAGAACAGAGACCAGAGCCCAGTGAGTTGCCGGAGAATACAAACCGGAGCCCAGTGAATGGTCAGAGAACAGAGACCAGAGCCCAGTGAGTGGACAGAGAGCAGAGACCAGAGTCCAGTTAGTGGTCAGAGAGCAGAGACGGGAGCTCAGTGAGTGGTCAGAGAACAGAGACCGAAGCCCATTGATTGGTCAGAGAGCAGAGACCGGAGCCCAGTGAGTGGACAGAGAACAGAGACCGGAGCCCAGTGAGTTGTCAGAGAGCTGAGACCGGAGCCCAGTGAGTGGTCAGAGAACAGAGACCGGAACCCAGTGAGTGGCCGGAGAACAGAGGCCGGAGCCCAGTGAGTGGTCCGAGAACAGAGACCGCAGCCCAGTGAGTGGTCAGGGAACAGAGACCGGAGCCCAGTGGGTGGTCAGAGAACAGAGACCGGAGCCCAGTGAGTAGTCAGGGAACAGAGACCGGAGCCCAGTGAGTGGACAGAGAACAGAGACCAGAGCCCAGTGAGTGGTCTGAGAGCAGAGACCGGAGCCCAGTGAGCGGTCAGAGTACAGAGACCAGAGCCCAGTGAGTGGCCGGAGAACAGAGACCGAAGCCCATTGATTGGTCAGAGAACAGAGACCGGAGTCCTGTGGTTGGTCAGAGAACAGAGACGGGATCCCAGTGAGTGGTCAGAGAACAGAGGCCAGAGCCCAGTGAGTGGTCTGAGCGCAGAGACCGGATCCCAGTGTGTGGTCAGAGAACAGAGACCGGAGCCCAGTGAGTGGTCAGAGAACAGACACCGGAGCCCAGTGCGTGGTCAGAGAACAGAGACCGGAGCCCAGTGAGTGGCCGGAGATCAGCGACCGGAGCCCAGAGAGTGGTCAGAGAACAGAGACCGGAGCCCAGTGAGTAGTCAGGGAACAGAGACCAGAGCCCAGTGAGTGGTCAGAGAAAAGAGACCAGAGCCCAGTGATGGTCAGAGAACAGAGACCGGAGCCCAGTGAGTGGTCCGAGAACAGAGACCGGAGCCCAGTGAGTGGTCAGAGAACAGAGACCGGAGCCCGGTGAGTAGTCCGGGAACTGAGACCGGAGCCGAGTGAGTGGTCTGATACCAGAGCCCAGTGAGTGGTCAGAGAACAGAGACCGGAGCCCAGTGAGTGGTCAGACACAGACACCGGAGCCCAGTGAGTGGTCAGAGAACAGAGACCGGAGCCCAGTGAGTGGTCGTAGAACAGACACCGGAGTCCAGTGAGTGGTCAGAGAACAGAGACCGGAGCCCAGTGAGTGGTCAGAGAACAGAGACCAGAGCCCAGTGAGTGGCCGGAGAATACAAACCGGAGCCCAGTGAGTGGTCAGAGAACAGAGACCGGAGCCCAGTGAGTGGTCAGAGAACAGGGACCGGAGCCCAGTGAGTGGTCAGAGAACAGAGACCGGAGCCCAGTGAGTGGTCAGAGAACAGAAACCGGAGCCCACTGAGTGGTCAGAGAACAGAGACCGGAGCCCAGTGTGTGGTCAGAGAACAGAGACCGGAGACCAGTGAGTGGTCAGAGAACAGAGACCGGAGACCAGTGAGTGGTCAGAGAACAGAAACCGGAGCCCACTGAGTGGTCAGAGAACAGAGACCGGAGACCAGTGAGTGGTCAGAGAACAGAGACCGGAGACCAGTGAGTGGTCAGAGAGCAGAGACCGGAGCCCAGTGAGTGGTCAGAGAACAGAGACTGGAGCCCAGTGAGTGGTGAGAGAACAGAGACCGGAGCCCAGTGAGTGGTCAGAGAGCAGAGACCGGACCCAGTGAGTGGTCAGAGAACAGAGACCGGAGCCCAGTGAGTGGTGAGAGAACAGAGACCGGAGCCCAGTGAGTGGTCAGAGAACAGAGACCGGAGCCGAGTGAGTGGTCAGAGAACAGAGACCGCAGACCAGTGAGTGGTCAGAGAGCAGAGACCGGAGCCCAGTGAAGGGTCGAGAGCAGAGACCGGATCCCAGTGCGTGGTCAGAGAACAGAGACCGCAGACCAGTGAGTGGTCAGAAAACAGAGACTGGAGTCCAGTGAGTGGTGAGAGAACAGAGACCGGAGCCCAGTGAGTGGTCAGAGAGCAGAGACCGGAGCCCAGTGAGTGGTCGGAGAACAGAGACCAGAGCCCAGTGAGTTGCCGGAGAATACAAACCGGAGCCCAGTGAATGGTCAGAGAACAGAGACCGCAGCCCAGTGAGTGGTCAGGGAACAGAGACCGGAGCCCAGTGGGTGGTCAGAGAACAGAGACCGGAGCCCAGTGGGTGGTCAGAGAACAGAGACCGGAGCCCAGTGAGTAGTCAGGGAACAGAGACCGGAGCCCAGTGAGTGGACAGAGAACAGAGACCAGAGCCCAGTGAGTGGTCTGAGAGCAGAGACGGGAGCTCAGTGAGTGGTCAGAGAACAGAGACCGAAGCCCATTGATTGGTCAGAGAACAGAGACCGGAGTCCAGTGGTTGTTCAGGATGTGTGGGAACCATTGCCGGAATGAATGGTATTCTTTTCTTTCACCAGGTTTTAAGCTATGGATTGGGGGTGGTGACAGACCCTCAAAATTCCTTTTTCTGTCAGGAGAACACATACTTTGCAAGAATGCTTTGATTTAGCAAAAGGGTTGGCTGCAGGAAACCTGGTGTAAATTCAGCTGTTGCAGATTTAATTAGTTTCTAATTGGTTTGCTTAATTTCAAACTTCCTACGTAACGTTGCTTCAGCATTCCTACTTTCAGTTATTACATGTTCATCGGTTTTAAAATGAGTGCTTACATTTTTCCCAGATCTTGGAGAGACGCCAAACTGCCTCAAGGTTATCTTGTTAAGTGCATCACTTAATTCCTGAATCCCGGCATGGCGCACAGCTGAGTGCTCAGGTTGTTGAAATACAGTTATTGTTGTTTTGTTGCTGGTGATATGTTTTTCTAACTTCATCTCATACAACTAAAGCAACTTTATCACAAATGGGCTCTGTACAGTTTAACTGTTTTAAATGTCTGTCCAACTCCTGTCAGGTCACTAGCATTATCTGTGCCTAGACCTTTTTCCCGAGGAAGCTGGAGATACAAAACACTCCGGATGCTGGAATCTCGAGCAACACATAAACTGCTAGAGGAAAACAATGGCACAAGAGAGCAATGAGCCATTGACTTCTTCGGTCAAGGCCATTCATCTGGACTGAAAAGTAGAGGGGAGATGAAATGAAGAGAAGAGGTGGGGTAAGAGCTAGCAGTCAATGGATGATCCAGTTGAGGATCACTGATCGGCCTTGCCTAGCTGCACCCAGAATGTGAATAGTTTAGAAGTTCTGATGTGAAAGGTGGAGTGACAAAGCTTTGAAGATGGTGAAATCTGACAGGGTAGAGCAAAGAGTACAGGGAGGGAGGAGGAGGAGAAGAAGAGGGGAGAAATGGGGTAAGGGAGTCAGTAGGAGTGTCAATGTCACATTTGTTCTGGATTTCTAGCATCTGTAGGGTGCTTCATCTAAATGACTCCACCACCATCATCTCTCTTATGATTTGCTCAGTTATAGTTTTGTCCCGCTTGGTGGTGCAATAATATCAGCGCCAGATTCCGGAGCGAAGGTTCCCGAGTTTGAATCCGAGTCGGGTTGAGCATCGAGCTAGCAACTTGGCCTCGTAAAAACAGGAATAGCTTGCTACAGAAACACCGTCATGACGGTGCCCCGATAACTCCACTGCCGAGTTAAGGGCTATCCTTCTTCAGTTGTACTTACTGCATTTTGTTCAAATTCTCATGATCCACGTGGTAAGCGCTCAGCTGCATCTTCAACATTTCAGATTTACTGCCTGTGAACTTGTCTTTTATTGTGGCATAAGCATTCGGTAACGCAACCATTCTCTTTCAGATTAGTAATATTCACTTCAGTTCACATGCCAATGTGACAGTTTTTCAGTGTTCTGTCTGCTCTATTTGTCATTTCAACACACTTTTCTAATACATTTTACAGTCATGAAGATAATTTTGTCTCAAATGACTTGCATGTATTGAAATTATGGAAAGTTTCTTTTTTCATTGTAAAACATCCACTTTTCTCCCCATTGCATTTACACTCAGTGGCTAATTGATTAGGTGGCTCCTGTACTGAATAAAGTGGCCACTGAGTGTATGTTTATAAGTTTCTGCTGCTGAAAATCCACCCACTTTAAAGGTTGACGAGTTATGCTTTCAGAGATGCCCTTCTGCATGCCATTGTTGTAATGTGTTGTTATTTAAGTTACTGTCACATTTCTGTCAGCTTGAACCAGCCTGCCCATTCGACTCTGACTTCTCTCATTAACAAGGTGTTTTCACCCACAGAACTGCTGCTCACTGGATGGTCTTTTTTGTTTTTCGCACTATTCTCTGTAAACTCTCATGTAGTGCATGAAAACTCCAGGAGATCACACTCAAATCACCCGTCATTCTGGTACTAACAATCATTCCGTGGTGAAAGTCACCTTTTTTCCTCATTCTGATGTTTGGTCTGAACAACAACTGAACTTGGTCATGTCTGCATGCTTTTATCCATTGAGGTACAGCCCTGTGATTTGCTGATTAGATATTTGCATTAATGAGCTGATGTATCTAATAATGTGGCAACTGAGTGTATATTCCTTAAATTTCAGCACCATTAAAAATAGCCTTTTATTTGCTTCTATACTCCTGACGTGCATAGAAAGCTGGAGGCTTTGACAAGTTCTTGAAAATTACTGATTGCATTACCAATATCTGATTTTTTGAATTTTGATCCAGCAAATGCAAATGTATAAGCATGCAAATTGGGATCTCCTGTACCATTCAAAAACATCATGGCTTTGGTTCTGTTTCCCTCCCATTCCCAGTAATATATGATGCCTTTGCTATCCAATGTCTTTTCGTCTCTTCCTTAAAAATGCTCAAAGGTTATGCTTCACGTCCCTTTGAGGAAGAAAATTCTGAGACTCAGCATCCTCTAAGAGAAACATTTTTGCTGTATTCCTGTCCCATTGTTTTAAAATAGTGAACTCCAGTTCTAGATTATCACACAAGAGCGAACATCCTCTCCACATTCACCCTGTCAAGACCCCTTAGGATCTTATATGTTTACTGAAGTGCTCTCTCACTCTTCTAAGCTTAGCTTGTCTAACCTATTCACTTAAGTCTACCTAAGTTAAGTCAAGTTAATTGTCATGTGCACAAGTATGGTGAGGTACAGGGACAATGACATACTGGCTTGTAGCAACACCACAGGCACATAGGTATAAAAAAAATACACAGAACATAAATTGTACAAGATAGTGAAGGAAAAATACACTGCAAAACAAATTGTATGCAAAATAAAAAAAGCACAGACAAGTCCATGCAAAATGTGGTCTGTAGTGTTCCATTGCTGAGATAGGGTTGTGCAGAACCTGACCATTATGGGAAATTAGTCGGTGGTGAAGTTCCAAGTTTCTACTCCTCCTGACTGCCAAAGCAAGGAGAGGGCATAACCCTGACAGTGTGAATTCTTGATGACAGGTGGTAGATGCTGCATTCTTGAGCAGTACTTCATGAGAGTCAGAGAACCATATCATCCTTTGGCCCACCTGACCATGCCGACCATGGTGCCCACCCTGCTAGTCCCGATTTCTTGCATTTGACCTACATCCCTTGAAATGTCGCCCTCCAAGTGCTTTTTAAATGTCACTATTATACCTGCCTCAGCCATCTCCAAATCATTCTATTCTTACCAGTGAGGGGGATTTGGCAGGTGAATGCATGGCTGAGTAATCGGTGCAGGGGCTCAGATTTCTGGCTTATTGACATCTCTTCTAGGGAAGGTGAAACCTGTACAAAAGGGACAGGTATCTTGCCTGACAAATCTGTTGGAATCCTTTGAAGAAATACCAAGCAGGATAGACAAAGGAAAATTGGTGATGTCGCTTACTTGGATTTTCAGAAGGCCTTTGGTAAATTGCCATACATGAGACAGGTTAGGAGCCCGTGTTTTTCCAGGAAAGTTGCTAGCATGAATAGAATGTTGGCTGATTGACAGGAGGCCAAGTGCGGGAATAAAGGGAACCTGTTCTAGTTGGTTGCTGGTAACTAGTGGTGTTCCACAGTATGTCTGTATTAGGACAGCTTCTTTTTACATTATATGTCAATGATTTGAATGACAAAATTGATGGCTTTAGGATGTTTCTTATGGTGGAGGAGTCTAAGACCAGAGGACACAGGCTCAGAATAGAGGGACATCCATTTAGAACAGAGGAGGAGTCTAAGACCAGAGGACACAGGCTCAGAATAGAGGGACGTCCATTTAGAACAGAGGTGAGGAATTTCTTTAGCCAGAGTGGTGAATCTGTGGAATTTGTTTCCACAGGCAGCTGTGGAGGTCGTCATTTAGTATATTTAAAGCAGATGTTGATAGATTCTTGATTGGTCAGGTATGAAGGGATACGGGGAAAAGGCAGGAGAATGGGGTTGAGAGGTAAATGGATCAGCCATGATGAAATGGTGGAGCAGACTCAATGAGCCAAATGGCCTAATTTTGCTGCTATATCTTATAGTCTCATGGTCTTACACCCACTCCTCTGGCAGCTTATCCTTTATACTTACCATGCTCTGTGGGGAAAAGTTGACTGTCAGGTTCCTTTTAAATCTTTCCCCTCTTACCCTAAATCTATGGCCCCAAGCTTTGGACCCTACCTTGGGGAATAGACAGTTGCCATCCAGCTCATAATTTTGAACACTTAATAAGGCTTCCTTTTTCTCCTATGTTCCAAGGATTAAAGACCTAGCTTGGCCAACCTCCCTGTAACTTAGGAGTTCATATGTCCTAAAAATGCCCGCATGGCTTTGACTTGATTGAGTGTTCCACAGCCTTGTGGAATTGACATAGGACAAATGGTGTGACTTCATGTACAGTCCAATGTCACTGCTGGTCTCTGAAGGCAGAGCTTTCTGAACTTGGGTATGCTGGCAACATGAAGGCTTGAAGATTGTTGCTAACCTTTTATTTTCACTAATCAGTTTATTAAACCAGTCTCCCTGTGAGGAGGTGGGAACAGGCAGTGCTCATTGACTCCTTTCAGAAACCACAGGTGGTGAGTAAATTGAGACAACACATAGTGCCTATGGGCTGCTATCGGTTGTAGACTATAGGCTGCTCGAGAAGAAGACAGGGTGGCACGATAACGTAGCACTAGTACAACATTTACTGTGCTATCTGTAAGATCAGGGTTCGATACCCATCACTGTCTGTAAGGAATTTGTATGTTCTCCCTGTAACTGCTTGGATTTCTTCCCCCTTTCCAAAGATGTATTGGTTAGTGTTAGACAGTTGTTGGCATTCTATGTTGCTGTCAGAAGTGTGGCAACACTCAGCACAATCGTCATTGATTTGATTTGACATAAATGATTCATTTTACTGTATGTGGTGACATACATGTACAAATAAAGCTAATCTTTGTCTTTAAGAAGAGATTCCATTCATTTTCAGCTGAACTGCTCCACCACATTACCGTGTCTGTAAAATAGTTCCCAGAGTTCGAAGCTACACCAAGGAAAAGACTTGCTCCAAAACTACTGATCTTTCAACTTTGCAAGTTGGTCTCTCTTTGAGAATGTTTTGAAATATGTGTAGCAAATCCTTCTTCAACCCACAATAGAACTGGTTCCTGGAATTCTATGCTAACCAATGATCAGATTGACAGGTGTGAGTTCTAGATGTCATTGTTAATATCCCATTGAGAGATATTAATGTCTTTAGTAGCAATACAGCTTCACTGTGGAAGACACGAGCAGTATGCTGGAAGTTTGCAAGTGTCATGGGCAGAAGTGAGTAGAGCTGTCATTACTAGAGAGAAGGTATTTGGGAAGCTGAAAGGTCTGAAGGTAGACAAGTCACCCGGATCAGATGGTCGGTATCCCAGGGTTCTGATAGAAAATTGAAAATGCCATTTCACTCTTTAAGAGGAAAGGCAGACAGAAGACAGGAAATTATAGGCCAATTAGTTGGACCTCAGTGGTTGGTAAGATGTTGGAGTCAATTGTTAAGTATGTGGTTTCGGGATACTTTGAGGCACATGATATAATAGGCTGAAATCAGTATGATTTCCTTAAAGGAAAATCTTGCCTGACAAATCTGCTGGAGTTCTTTGAAGGAATAATATGCAGGTTAGACAGAAGAGAATTGGTGGATGTTGTGTACTTGGATTTTTAGAAGGTTTTTGACAAGGTACCACATATGAGGCTGCTTAACGAATTAAGAGCTCGTGGTATTACAGGAAAAATACTACTAACATGAATACAGCTTTGGCTGATTGACAGGAGGCAAAGAGTGGGAGTAAAGGAAGCCTTTTCTGACTGGCTGCCAGTGACTAGTGGGGCTCCGCAGGGGTTGGTTTTGGGACAACTTCTTTTTTAGTTGTGTATCAATGATTTGGATGACAAAATTGATGGCTTGTGGCCAAATCTGTGGACAACATGAAGACAGGTGGAGGGCCAGATACTGTTGAGGAAGCAGAGAGGCTATAGAAAGACTTAAACACATTAGAGAAGGGGCAAAAAAATGACAGATGGAATAGTATTGGGAAGTATATGCTCATGCACTTAGATTGAAGAAATAAAAGTGTGGACAATTTTCTAAATGGAAAGAAAATTCAAAAATCTGAGGTGCAAACGGACTTGGGTCCTTGTGCAGGATTTCCTAAAGGTTACTTTGCAGGTTGAGTCGGTGGTGAGGAAGGAATATGTGATGTTAGCATTCATTTCAAGAGGACTAGAATATAAAAGCAAGGATGTAACGTTGTGACTTTATAAAGCACTGGTGAGGCCTCACTTGGAGTATTGTGAGCAGTTATGGGCTCCTTATCTAAGAAAGAATTTACAGACATTAGAAAGGATTCAAAGGAAGTTCATGAAAATGAATCTGGGATTGAAATGCTTGCCATATGAGGAGTGTTTGATGGCTCTGGGCTTGTACTCACTGGAATTCAGAAGAATGACGGAGGATCACATTGAAACCTAATGAATTTTGAAAGGCCTTAATAGAGTGGATGTAGAGAAGATGTTTCCCATGGTGGGGAAGTCTGAGACCAGAGGATACAGCCTGGAAATGGAGGGATGTCCATTTAGAACGGAGATGAGGATGAATTTCTTTAGCCAGAAAGTGGTGAATCTGTGGAATTCATTGCCACAGGTAGCTGTATAAACCAAACCATTAGGTATATTTAAGGCAGAAGTTTATAGATTCTTGATTAGTCAGGGCATGAAGGGATATGGGGAGAAGGCAGGAGATTGGGGCTGAGAGGGAAATAGATCAGCCATGATGAAATGGCGGAGCAGATTCATTGGGCTGAATGGACTAATTCTGCTCCTATATCCTATGCTCCTAGGGTCAAGTGCATTAGTTCTATTGTTCAGTCTGGATAAAGGCACAAAACCCAAAGGAACAGACATCAATGAACCACTCATACTTACACTGCAATGATCCACTGGAACCTGCATTGACTTCAGATTGATGCCATCTGGAAAAACTTGCCGAGACAGGGCATTTGTGTATCTTCAAATGGACATAATGCAGTTCTCTAATGGATGGGTTATTATCATTGTATTTATCATTGTCTGTTTGTTATTGTCTGCCTAATCCACTGAGTTCCTTCAACAGTTTGTGTTTTGTCCCAGATGAATTGCTACTTAGAAATATATTCACACATCTTTGACTGCAAATCTTCAGATTTATTCCTCAAATGAATCAATCACCCTTAGAAAATAATCTTCAAAAATTGTGTTGTGGTTTCACTCACCCTACCTTACACCCTTAATCATTTCCTTGCACTTCCCATGAACAACTCTCTCAAAAATAAATAACTGTGAATAGCTTGAAGTGAACCTCTGTGAAGTGAATTAAGATCATATTGTGATCTGATGTCTAGTCCAGAGACTGGTAGAAATTGAGATCATATTGTGATCTAATGTGTAGTCCAAAGATTAGTCCAGAATGAAATTATTTTGTGACCTGATGTCTTGAAATGAAATCTTAAATCCTTACTGCTGCTGAACTCCACCTACATTAACACGTGAATTTAAAGAAGGTCAATGACTTGATACTTTACTGGTAAGAGCAGTTTGTTCCACTTTTGCACATAGACATAACACTTGCTGGTAATAATATAATAGATTACAGATCTGAAATAGATACCAAGTTGTCCTACCTTTTCAACAATTAGAACTGCAGAGGTGGAGACCTGCAAAAGCATTGAGGTCAACCTGACCACTAATCATCCTTCCATGAGGTGGGAAAAAGGGAGGCCAGTCTCCAGAACTTGAGGTTTCCTCTAGAAGGCCCCAGATCTCTTTTGTCTCAATCTTAAATTAACCATGTTTCTATCAATAACTTATACAAAACTCTCTTTCAAAATAAGTAGTAGATGGAAAGCATATTTTCCCATCTCCCATGTTGATACTGGAAGATTCTTACACATTTTACATCAAAGAAATACACCAGGTAATCCTGCACATACGAACCCAGGAACTAAAGCTCCCTGTTTTAAAAGGGGAAGAAGCAAGTTTGAGGAGGTTAACACCCATATGTCAGTTATTAATTCCCTTCTGTAACTTCAGGAAACTCTCCTCCTAAATTACAGAACTTCACATTTAGTAACTCCCAGTGCACAACTTTACATTTAGTAATGCAAACATTTTTGCTCAATGAACAATTAATTTTTCCAGACAGTTGTGATGTTATTCAACATTTCGTTAATCCCATCTCTTGATTACCTTTTAAAACAGCAGATAAAATTCATTACATCTCCATTCACTTTAAATATAAAGGTCAGATACGTGTGTCAGTGTTTGAAGAAAGTTAGTTTGAAGGAAATGGGTTTTCCTGTCCTATGTTCACAAATTTATCAGATTCAATGCCAATTTTAGTTATCACTCTATTAGCTGTTACTGAGATAATGCCAGCTTCCTGAATTCGTTTTGTGTCCTTCAGTTCTTTGGTTGTAAGTACAGTCAACAACAAGATTTAAGAGCACCATCAATTTCCAGCAGCTGTGGCCTTCCAGTTCATCCAAGATGCCGAAAGAACCAGAAGTACATCAAATTTCATCATGTTTTCATGCATCAAGGTCAGATGTGACACCGAGCTCTTGCAATCTTCATGATGGAGGTTTTAACTAATCAAGGAAATGGCTAAATAACAGTATTTCCACACCCAACACTGAACATGGAGCCAAATACAGAGTAACCTACGCACACCCTACAGTCAATACAACCCTGAATACACACCTACACTCAACACAACCCCAAACACACATTCTACACTCAACACAACTCTAACCACACGCCTACACTCAATGAAACTCCAAACACTCAACTCAACACCAAAACACACACCTACACTGAATACAACTCTAAATACACACCTACACTCAACACAACTCCAAACACACACCCTACAGTTAGCACAACTCCAAACACACACCAACACTGAACACAACCCCAGATGCACACCCTACCCTGAATACAACTCCAGACACACACCAACACTGAATACAACTCCAAACACATACCCTACACTGAATACAACTCCAAACACACACCAGCACATAACCCCAGACGCACACCCTACACTGAATACAACTCCAAACACACACCAACACTGAACATAACCCCAGACGCACACCCTACACTGAATACAACTCCAAACACACACCAACACTGAACATAACCCCAGACACACACCCTACACTGAATACAACTCCAAACACACACCAACACTGAACATAACCCCAGACGCACACCCTACACTGAATACAACTCCAAACACACACCAACACTGAACACAACCCCAGACACACACCCTACACTGAATACAACTCCAAACACACACCAACACTGAACACAACCCCAGACACACACCCTACACTGAATACAACTCCAAACACACACCAACACTGAATACAACTCCAAACACACACCTATACTGAACACAACTCCAAACACATACCCTACACTGAATACAACTCCAAACACACACCAGCACATAACCCCAGACGCACACCCTACACTGAATACAACTCCAAACACACACCTATACTGAACACAACTCCAAACACATACCCTATACTGAATACAACTCCAAACACACACCAGCACATAACCCCAGACGCACACCCTACACTGAATACAACTCCAGACACACACCAACACTGAACACAACTCCAAACTCACACCTATACTGAATACAACTCTAAATACACACCTACACTCAACACAACTCCAAACACACACCCTACACTCAATACAACTCCAAACACACACCCTACAGTTAGCACAACTCCAAACACACACCAACACTGAACACAACCCCAGATGCACACCCTACCCTGAATACAACTCCAGACACACACCAACACTGAATACAACTCCAAACACACACCAACACTGAACACAACCCCAGACACACACCCTACACTGAATACAACTCCAAACACACACCAACACTGAATACAACTCCAAACACATACCCTACACTGAATACAACTCCAAACACACACCAGCACATAACCCCAGACGCACACCCTACACTGAATACAACTCCAGACACACACCAACACTGAATACAACTCCAAACACACACCCTACACTGAATACAACTCCAAACACACACCAACACTGAATACAACTCCAAACACACACCTATACTGAACACAACTCCAAACACATACCCTACACTGAATACAACTCCAAACACACACCAGCACATAACCCCAGACGCACACCCTACACTGAATACAACTCCAGACACACACCAACACTGAATACAACTCCAAACACACACCTAAACTGAATACAACTCCAAACACACACCAACACATAACCCCAGACGCACACCCTACACTGAATACAACTCCAGACACACACCAACACTGAATACAACTCCAAACACACACCTATACTGAATACAACTCCAAACACACACCAACACATAACCCCAGACGCACACCCTACACTGAATACAACTCCAGACACACACCAACACTGAACACAACTCCAAGCACATACCCTACACTGAATACAACTCCAAACACACACCAACACTGAACACAACCCCAGACACACACCAACATGGAATACAACTCCAAACACACACCAACACTGAACACAACCCCAGACACACACCAACATGGAATACAACTCCAAACACACACCCTACACTCAATAAAGCCCCAAAGGCACATCTACATTCAGTAATTCCCCAAATGGACAGCATCCATCCAAAGTAACCCAAAATACCCTGCACTCAATCCATGCATGACAGCCCAAAACACACACTTCATGCTTACGTTACCATGTGTTTTTTTTTCTGAAATCTTTTTTATTAGTTATTATTAAAGCTCAACAAAAATACATTAAGGTAATCAAGTCAACATGTCAATATGTACAATAAAGAATTAAATTAGCAAATAACTGATTAACAAAGCTAAGCAATATATCAATAATATTAAGAAAAAAATAGTGTTAAGAATATTTCTTTTGAAAGAAAAAAAAGAACCACTACTAATTAAGAGGAAAAGAAACCTACTAACTAAAACAAACAAAAAGAAACCCCATTGGGAGCACAACCCCAGAGCTACACATCACAAAAGCTTCCATAGAAGAAAAACATCAATCTGCCAACTCAAATCCATTTAAACAAAAATCAGAAGGAAACCATATTAATTAACTCAAATCAGATGATAGTAGTGGGCAAATAAACCCCACCTTTTCTCAAAATCAAATCGAGGATCAAACATCTGACTTCTGATTTTCTCCAAACTAAGACATAGCATCACCTGTTATCAAGGTTGTGTTAAACTCTCTCTCCCAATCTTGCTTAATCTTAAGTGAAGGGTAATTGTGCTGTTGTAACAGTAAATTATAAATTTTCCCAATAAAACCTTTCACTAAAGGGTTCATTTTTAAAATAATATCTAACAGGTCAGAATCCTGTATATATGGGAAATTACTTAAATACTCCTGTAAGAAGTATCTGACCTGAAGATACTGCAGGAAATGTGAATACGAGAGAGAGTATTTAGTTACTAATTTCTCAAAAGACATCAATCAGCCATCTTGGAACAGATCCATGAAGGAATAAACTCCTTTATTCCTGCAAAGAAGAAAGGTAGGATCACTTAATGAAGGTTTAAATAAATAATTTCAATAAATTAAACTACAAAGTTTAAATTTTTTGAGATTAAAAAAATGATGAAACTGGAGCCAAATTCGTAATGACTGCCTAATCACAGGATATAAATTTAAATTAGTAATTTTGGCTAGTTGTACAGGTAGAGAAGCTCCTAGTAATGAGGTTAAGTGAAACTGTTTCACAGCTTTCAATTCCAAATCAGTGCTTTTTAAAATTGATTTGGTTCTCAGGATGTGGACATTACCAATACAATCTGCATGTTTGCCAGTTTCTAGTTGTCCTGAACAGAGTGGTTCTGGACCTGCCAATCCTTCTAACTGGAGCATCTCATCTCCAACCTTCCTTGGTGCTTTTTGCCAAGAGCAGTTATTATTTATGCTGTCTTGGCTCCCTTTTGGAGGATTTATGTCAGCAGTCCTATGAGTTGACATATCCACCCTGACAACAGGTGTGGGTAGCAGGTGGCCCTGCCTTCTGAGAGGTGCTCGGTGATGTCCTGTACATACCTGTAACCTGGTGAGTGGGTCAGCCTTTGTGGTGAATGGGGTTGGTGGTACCTACGGCATGGAACTGAGAAGTGGTCCTCTTCAGCCCATCTCGTCCCTGCTGTACTAGCTTTCTGTCTACTCCCATTGACATGCACATGAGCAGTAGCCCTCCATACCCCTACCATCCATAAACTTCTCTGAAGGGTTGAAATTCGCCACTTCTGCTGATAGCTCGTTCTACAGTCTCACCAACCTCTGAGTGAAGAAATTCTTGTTCTTGTAAAGGTTAATGGCACTTAGCAGACCAACATAACGGCATTACTGCCACCTACTGAGTTATGGTGTGGAGCAAATTGACAGGAAATATACCCCATTAAATCACCCACCCCCCAAAACAAAAACTCAAATAAAATCAAAAAATGTAGTGTTTTTCAGAAAGTCAAATACACATTATGCTGGCAATGATACCCTAACAAACTTTTGATGTTAAACTGTGTCTGTCCCAAAGATCTCAATTTAGCAATTAGGCGTTTACTTTGTATTCAAGCAAAATTTGCTGCACCACTTCTTGACAAGTGCACTCCCTACAAATGCCTGTATTGTGCATATCAATCCTGAACAAGGAATTATTCAACTTAGTATGCCCAATACATAACCGTGCAGGTATAACTTATTACCTCCTTTTTCGCCTATCTCCCAGTTGAGTTCCCATCATCCTCTGAATTTTATATAAATGTTGTCCTTTCTTTTCCATATCCCAATTTTGTTGCCACAGTGATTGAATAGAGCTTTTAATCATAATTGTCACCTCCTGTTTATGTAAAGGCACTGCTACATTTATACCCTTAATTTTAAGTGATTGCCTGGCTGGGATTTCTGCCACCTTGTTTCCTTCAACCCCAACATGGGCAGGGACCTGTGGGAATTGGATACACAAGCCTAGACCCTGTAGCCACATCAGATATTGTTCCATCTCGAGAACAATGTCTGACCTACAATTTGAAATACCTGTTTTAATAAGTAAAGTCTCCCCTCAGCTTCGTCTTAAATAGTTCATCTTTCCCCATTAACCCATGAGCTCTAGCTGCAGTCTCATCCAACCTCAATGGAAAAAGCCTGATTGTATTTACCCTATCTTATACCCCTCATAATTTTGTACACTCAGTGGCCACAGTATTAGGTACACCTGCACAACTGCTCATGAATGCAAACATCTAATCAGCCATTCACAAGGCAGCAACTCGGTGCATAAAGGCATGTAGACATGGTCAAGAAGTTCTGTTGTTGTTCAGACCAAACATTAGGATGAGGAAGAAATATACAGTTGGCTTCACCACAGACTGGATCAAAAAGAAGGAAGTACATTTCAGGAAACAAACAGAGCAGAGATACAGCATGGGAAAAGGCCCTTCACCAACCATCAATCATTCAGATCTACACTAGCCCATTTTATCCTCCCACACTTTCATCAACTATCCCTAGCTCAGGATTATACCTCCTTCCTATATGCCAAAGGTAGCCCCCAGTGTCAGGTTGAATCCAGGTCACTGGAACTGTGAAGCAGTGTCAGTATCAACCATACCACTATCAATAGCAACAACACCCTTATTCTCTGTAACCTCCATTGTCCATGGCCTGTATTGTTGTATTTCATTACTGGGGTATCAGCATTGCTGAACATCTGATTTACATTTCTCATCTTCAATAACCCCTTTTCTTTTCTTTTGATGCAACTTCAAAAGCCAGTCTTTTCAGGACTAAATATTTCTTATTTCAACACATAGTGTCTTTTATGTTTTGCTCTGTACTGTTGCAAAATAAATTCTGATCTGAATCTGTTATGAACCAATGAAAATCTGTACTATCAGTGCAAAGTAGTAAAGTAGTGTTCATGGGTTCATGGACCGTTCAGAAATGTGATGCCAGAGGGGAAGAAGCTGTTCCTAAAACAATGAGTGTGTGTCTTCAGGCCCCCTTACCTCCTCCCTGATGGTAGTAATGAGAAGAAGGAATATCCTGGCTGCTGGAGGTTCTTAACGATAAATGCTACCAACTTGAGGCATTGCTTTTTGATAAGAGGGCTTTGAGCATGAAATGGACACCACAGAAGGTGAGTGAACCTTGCTGAAAATATAGTGCATGGTGGCAGCACATCAGGGAGTGCTGCTGCCTCACAGTTCCAGCAACCTGGGTAAAATCCTTACCTCTGGTGCTGCCATTGTGGAGTTGGCCCTGTGACTATCTGTGTTTCCTCCAGGTGCTCTGGTTTCCTTCCACTTTCTGGGCAGCACGGTAGAGTATCAGTTAGCGTAATGCTATTACCATGCCAACGGTCTGAGTTCATTTCCTGTGGCCGTCTGTAAGCAGTTTCTATGCTCTCCCCATTACTATGTGGGGTTTCCTCCAGGTGTTCCGGTTTCCTCCCACAGTCCAGAGATGTATGGATTAGTTGGTCAATTGGTCACATGGATGTAATTGGATAGTGTTGGCTCATTGGGCCACATGGGCCAGTTTGTATACTGTATCTCTAAATAAACAAACGAATAAATAAATAAATAAATAGTCAATCAATCCCAAAGAAGCGTAGCTGTCATGTTAATTGGCTGCTGCAAGTTATCCCTAGTGTAAATAAAAGCTAAAAGAATCTGGACATGCCAGAGATGATGAATCTCAGGGGTAGAGTGAAACAAGAGGAGAGAATGGTACAGAACGGATTGCTCTCTGGAAGCTAGAAAGAATGCAATAGGCTGAATGAACTCTGTATTGTAATGAGCAGGTATTACAAACTGTTTTAACTGGTTAGAGATCCATCAGTGATTGGTCTGGAAAGGGTGCTGGAGGCAGGAAGGGGTTGCCCTTAACTATTACTGGTTAAACCTGTTCAGTGCAGACTTCCTCATGTCTTTTAAACTTCATTGACACAGGCAGCAGAGCGAAATGAAAAGTGTCCCAGATATCATTATAACCCAGGTAGGACACAGAACAATATTTAAAAATATTACTCATATTTATGTGACATTTGCCTCTCTATGTTAGTTGAGTATTTCAGTCTTATAAATGTTTCAAAAAGGAAGTGTAACTGGCATGCTGTTAAACTGATAGAAGTTTTAAACTTCCTATTTTCAAACTTTAAGCTGTGTAACCTGATCATTGTACCTAGAGTGACAATACAGGACTGTAAGGCTTTGTCATTGTTGCAACCGTTGCAAATTATCAGCTAAGGGAATAATTAGGGAGTGATTCTTGGAGAAGGAAGGGCAGCAGATGAAATAATTTATGGGCACTGACCAAATATTGTCGATCCCAATAGATCTTACCTTCACAGGTTGGAGAAAGGGCTTTTCAACCACTCAGGTCGTTTCTGACCTCTCAGTTGTGCAAGCATCTCTCATGGAGGATTTACTGGACTTAGGACAATCTGCATAGTTCCTCCAGCCTCTGCCAGCTCAGCGCTGTCCAGTGTCATGGGCTGTACGTCTTTGATGGTATCTATTGCCTCATATTTCCGTCGGCACTCCTTGGAGTCAGACATCACCGGCCGAACCTTCTGTTTGTGCTCATGGCTCCTTGCCTATTTTATGTACCTTCCATTGAAGGAGCTAGTTAAATGAGTTGATGGTTGGAACTACAAATTCAATCCCAGCAAAAATAATTCTCTACCATACCCATTATCTTTTAGAACTTACTTTAGGAAAAGCAAGTGTGCATTTTTGTATCTATATAACTTGGTAAACAGTTGGGCTTAGTAAAGTCATTGGGCTTGTTGAAACAAGAACACACGATAGGCTGCATGAGCTGGGGTACATGAAAAAAGGTTATCCCTATACTTGCATAAACTTGTTTTGCATAGCTCAGAGTTCAGGAGCTGGAGGGGTGTGGTGAACTATGTGCCTGTCTGGACACGCCCCCTGCTGACTGCTCCTGTGGCTCCTCCCACAGGCCCCCGTATAAAGACGATCTGAGGCCTGACGCTCGGCCTCAGTCTCCAGGACATAGTATGATGGACACTCACTCCTGGTTCCTTCTTCCAGTCAATAAAAGCCGATATCTCTCCTTACATCTCAGTGTGAGTTATTGATGGTGCATCAAGGGGCAATCAGGATGAATATTTAGAACATAGAACATAGAACATTTACAGCACAGTACAGTTCCTTCAGCCCATGATGTTGTGCCAACTGTGTAACCTACAACCTAACACTTCCCTCCTACATAGCTCTCCATTTTTCTGTCATCCATGTGCCTATCTAGGAGTTTCTTAAATGCCCTTATACCTACACCTCAAGGACTGCAGTGCCACTTCCTCAGGGGCAACTAGAGATGGGCAATTAAATGCTGGCTCAGCCTGTGAAGCCCACATCTTCTGAACAGGAGCATCTAGTACATGGGTGGGCAAACTTTTTGACTTGTGGGCCACAAAGGGTTCTAAAATTTGACAGGGGGCCGGACCAGGAGCAGATGGACGGAGTGTTTTGGTAATACACCTCATAAGAGAAAATAAAATATCATGGGATATGTAGAAAACATGTGCTTTAATTTCAGTTGAAAATGAACAAATGCATTACAACAAAATATCTGTCTTTGAAGTCCCATGGTATTTAGCTATTTATTGAAATGACTTTTAAAACACTGAAAATTAAATGAATAAAATACAACTTTTTTTAATAGTAACAGTTATTATTTTAAAGCACTGAAAATTCTGTTATCCTTCAAGATATTTTCATCATCACTCTCCTCCTGACTGTCTTTATTTCAAAAACGGTAGGAGATGCAGGTCTACTTGTCCTGCTCCTTCTTATTCAATTGTGCCCTGTGCCAAAACTCAACAACGACCAGCACAAGGAGAGAACAGTGACAGCGCGCCAGTATGCGGAGCGCGTTATTTGATCTGGAGCTCATTTTTTATTTTGAGAACGTACGTGCACCTGCGCACTACTCATGTCCATCACTTAACAGAAATGACATGTAACATGTAAGGCTTATTGAAAAAAATATTTTCAAATGCATTTTTACATAACACAACGAAGAAACTTATTTTTAATTTCAGTGGTAACAGTGTTGTTGGTCTCCCTTTTTAGCCAGCGCATCAAAGTCTGGATTTAGTTTTGTTGTGGCGATTCTCAGGATGGATCTGAGGTGTTGGTCAGTGAACTTGGATCTGTGGCTGGCTTTGTTGATGTTCATGACGCTGAACGCCTGTTCACACAAATAGGTCGAGCCGAACAAAGAGTAAAGCGCAAATGTGGAGTAATACGCTGCACCTCAACAAAGGTCAATGTGTAGCGGTGTGCTACATGCAGCGCTAAAATTACGACATGGAGTCGGTAACTACAGTCGAAGAAAAAAACTTCATTCGAAATCCCCAGCCTCACTTTTAAGCCTCCCTCAACCTGCCCCCCCCCCCCCCCGTGGCGCAGAGGCTCCAAGGCTCTGTGCTCGCAAATCCCCGCAGGCTATCTCCCTTAGCCGGAACGGTGGCTAATTGTGAGCCGGTTCAGATGTGCCAGGAAATGGGTCGCCACAAATGTATATAGAGTGCGTCATCTATTGGGAAAACGCCAGAATTGTGGGGAAAAAACGTTAACAAGGTTTATTAATATAATTTCATCAAGTTCTGCAGGCCTGATTAAAAAGCTTAACAAAGCTTGCATATGGCCCGCGGGCCGTAGTTTGCCCATGCCTGATCTAGTACCAGAGTGCATAGCTCAGAATAGAAGGACGTCCCCTTAAAACAGAAGAGAAGTGGAATTTCTTCAGACAGAGGGTGGAGAATCTGTGGAATTCATTACTACAGATTGCAGTGGAGCCCATGTCACGGGGTATATTTAAAGTGGAATTTGATAGGTTCTTGACTAGTAAGGGCATCGAAGGTTACAGGGGGAGGGCAGGAGAATGTGGTTGAGAGGGAAAATAAATCATCTATGATGGAAAGGGGGAGATTGGACAGAATAGCTTAATTCTTCTCCTATGTATTATGGTCTTTTTGTCTTAAGTGGATGAGGGTTTCAGAGAAAAATAACTGAGGAACAGGAAAGCTGATCATGAATTTCAGCTGCTGTGAAATCCAGCATTACTCTGTGATTCTCTACATGATGCCTGTAAATGCTGCAGCAACCTTGGCACACCATAGTGGCAGTAAGCAGTCCCATGTTACTCCACAGAAAGGCCATGTGCCCATTGGGCTGCCCTGGAATAGCATAGATGTGGAGCATTAATGACTGACCCATCACATTTGGCCAACACTTAAGCTTCAACCTTTAAGATTCATATTTATTTATCATGCGTACATCGAAACATACAGTAAATTGTGTTGTTTTTATGAGCAATTAACACACCTAAAGGTGTGCTGGGCACGGCCCACAAATGTCATCACACATTCCAACAACAACATCGTTTCAGCTGAACCAAACAGGCTAGATCCTGTGGGTGAAATGTATGCCCCCTACCCCTCCTTTCCTGAGGTTTGGCAAGGCTGTAGTTTGGGGCTGGAGGGGTATCAGAGGGGCCGAGACAGGATTGGGAGCAACGTTCCTTCTCATTTTCCTTACAGCTGCATGGGCCCAACCATTACTCTGAGCCGGAAAGTTTTACATGACCTGAAAACTGCGCAGCTCTGTGAATGTTTTTTATTGTTGATGTTCAGCAGGCTGGCAGTTTATTAACAATGACCCAACAACTTCCGTTCTGTGTTTATTGTTACAATTTGAAACAGTGTTATAACTCGAAACACTGACAATGTAAATATGTTGAAACTCTAAAAACATTTCAAAGGTTGTGGTATGTTTATTATTCAGAAAATTTATGGATTCTATTCATTAGCACATAATTAATTACAGGGTATTTCATAATTATATTAACATAGATTTAAAATTATATCAGCATAAATTCAAAATGATATTAACATTTTATAAAAGGAAACTCCAGCAGCAGGGTAACAAAGGCTATGTGCATGGGAGCATTTCAGCTACTGCGTGGCCGCACAGCTTAGAGGGAGCAGTGATTGGGAGTGGGAGGGGGGGAGTCATGGGAATAGATTGGCCCTGGAGTCAGAGGTTAGTAGAGAACTGAGATGAGGGTACTGGGAGGTTATCAGCAGATCTGAAAGGGGAATTTGTGATCTTGGAGATAAATGGTGAGATTAGAGGGAGCCCTAGGATCAGATAGGGGTGGTTGACATGGAGGTGGGAGCACTGAGGTGGATTATTTCATTGCTGGGGGCTTAGCCATAGGTTGTACTTCTCCAGCAATCCTCACGGCCCAGTGCTGTAGTGTGGAGAATTGTGTAGGCCAGCAGTTCTCCATCACAGCGATCACAGGTCAATGGTCAACATGCTCCTGCTTTGCTCCAGAATCTGAGAAGCCTCAGAAATGCTGTTTATTGCACTTCATTCTGAAAAATATTACTTCCAAATGTATGACACTGAAAGATATTAGCCAAAGGAACTTAAGAGTCAGTGTCAGGCATCTGATCTACAAATGTTTGTATGTGTTGCTGATTGATGTGGTCTCATGTCAGCAACTGTAGAGCCCACCAGTACCAATAATATTGATAGTAAATGATGCTAACCACCATTTAGCACACCAATGCTGGTAAAACACCAAGGAAACCGGTGCTGCTAATAATTTGGAATTCCATATCAAATTATTAAAACAAAATTTTATCGCCATTTTAAAAGTTCCTTCCCTAAGGCAGGTAAACTGATCAATCATTGCAGTTAGGCCATTTCCCCACCCGATATCTATTACCCCTGTTACTGCACTGCACTGTAAATACTTTAAACCACTTCTTATAATGCTGGTTACATTGCAAACGTTTGCTGGTATTTGTGTATTTATGCACATTTTATTCCACATCTTTATTGTTGTTGGATGTCACAGCAATTGTTAATACATGTAAATGTAAGTAGTGAATAATACTGGTCCCTGATCTGTGATGCTGAGTCCAGTTTGTCTGGTATGAGAGCGATACATGGGTATTCTCTGCCACAGATTGTTGGTAATGGTATTGTCCATTGCAGTTATTGATGAGAGTGTTATCTGGAGAGTTTACGAGTGTGCTGTGCACGATGGGATTTATTAGCACCCTGGTGCATCACTATAATTTTGGTGGCAGTGCACAGAACACAAGGCATGTTAGTACTGGTAAGCACTATCACACAACTGTATAAACACAACAAAATACTCTAATATTAGTGAATGTTATGGAGCTCTCTGATGCTGTGACTCTGCTTGTGCTGACTAATGTGAACAAACACATTCAATTCAGCCCAGGAGTTTCTCCCTAAACCTTTGTACCTCATTGCCTCTCCTCTGTCAAGACCTGGCCTTTGCCTCAGCTTTCTAATTTCCCCTGCCTTGACTCAGCATCAACCACTGATTCCGATTCAGATTGAGATTCTGATTTATTTATCACATGTACATCGAAACACGGTGAAATGCCTCATTTATGTTAACAACCAACACAACCTTAGGATGTGCTGGGGACGGCCTCCAGGTGTCGCCACATTACATCGCCAACATAGCATGCCCACCATGCTTGAAAGCACAACGCAGGACACAATAAAACAGAGGACAACAAGCAACAAAAAAACAACAGCAAAACAAGCCCCTTTCCTACCCCCCAGCTCTCACACACGGACAGTCCTCCAACTCCAGGACAGGCTTCCTGCCCCCCAGTCTTTAGGCTTATCACATTGGGCTTCAATTTCCGAACTTCTGATCGACCCCCAGACTAGCCAGTGAGGGTCCCCAGACTCCAGGCTCGAACCATCTTGCCTGATCTCACTGCTGTGGTATTCATTTATGTTAATATATTTGCATACGTTTAGGGAATTACTTTGAGAATCCTGATTTCAGGCCAACTTTTGACTCAAATTTCTTGAGTTCTAACTAGTGTAAGTTGTTATTGTGGGCTGAGTTAATGGTTGTGGGCTTATGCAGATATTTTTGTTAGTTACATTTAGAAGAATGATACAACAGGGTTGTAACTCCTCCAGACTGTCATAAATCTGACAGAGTTTTAGCAGAGACACTTTGATGGTGTCTTGAAGGTTTGGAACAAACTTTTTCTGAAGTTGAAGCAGGAGATTCCCTTAGAAACAGTAACCACACTGTTTCAACATTGCACTAAATGTATTCCTCAGCGCAGTAAGAAAGCAAAAGGTTAAGCCTCTGTGGTTAGCCAAGTCATCTCAGAAACCCCAATAGGCCTATCATTTTTATTTGTTGGGATCCGGGCTTCACCAGCAAGACCATAATTTCTTACCTATCGCTGTTGCCCGACATGACACATAACAGACATTACTGCTGAGGAGCTTGTGATGAGTCATTAATCACAGAGTCAATTGGTTTGTTATAGTCGCGTGCATTGAGGTACAGTGAAAAACTTTGTTTTACTTTTGATTAGCTCAGAGCACTAACGTGTTCAGTATTCAGAATCAGGTTTATTATCACTGACTGATCTCATGAAGTTTGTTGCTTTGCTGCAGCAATACATAAAATATATGATCAATTACATTAAGAGATATATACAGTGGGACCACTACATTTCAGTGACTACCCCAAATAGCTGAATTTGCATGTAAATACTGTAGTTAAGACGTATAAAAAAAGACAAACTACCATTTAACTCAGTAATAATTTATCTATTTAAATAAAATACAGAACAAATGAGAACACCACCAATGCTACTACAGTACTATAAACTGTGTATTAGTTCCTCCAGCAGAGGAATTCATCCATCACCTTCTTTTGATTGGCTGCAAACAAACAAAATCAATGCAGAGACCTCATCCAGATAAGGGACTGCCTTCAATGCCTTTCTCAAAAAGTCAAAATAAAAAACAAAAGATCAAAAATCGCTGCTTTTGAATCGGCAACCCTCAGTCCAAATGGATAATGTAACACAAACACACACGACTGACACTTTTTAAAAACTGTCCACTCTATAGTGTCTAATGGCCACACAAGTGCACACAAGTGATTTGAGTTAGAAAGTGTTTGACACGAGTCCCCTGTCTCAGTTAAGTGGCTTAGTGTCACTACTTTCTCAATTAGTTTCTGTTCTTTAAGACTTATTCCAAATAAGCAGCTTCCCCTGATTAACTGATGGCCCAGTTAACTGGAATCCATTGTAAATGATACAAATTAAACAAGCAGTGCATAAAGAGACCTAGGCTGGTGAGGTAGTGTTCACGGAGTCAATTGGCCATTCGGAAGTTTGGTGACCGAAGAGAAGAAGCTGTTCCTAAAACACTGAGTACCTGCAGGCACCTGTACGTCCTCCCTGATGGAAGTAAAGAGAAGAGGACATGTTCTGAGTGGTAGGGGGTCATTAATAATGGATGACATCTTTTTGAGGCATTGCCTTTTGAAGATGTCCTTGAAGATGGGGAAGTCATTGGCCATGCTGAGGCTGGCTGAGTTTACAACTATCTGCAGCTTTTTCTAGTCCTTTGCCTTGGCCCCTCCATATGAGAAGGTGATGGTAGTCCAAGTGAAAAGGGAAAAACAGATTGCAGGATAGTGTTACAGTTGCAGAGAAAGTCCAGTGCAACTACACAATAAGGTGCAAGGTCATGACATTAGATTGTGAAGTCAAGCGTCTATCTTATTGTGCTAGGAGACTGTTCAATAATCTTATAACATGGGGATAGCAGCTGTCCCTGAGCCTTGAACCTTCAGGCTTTATAATTTTTCCCTGACGGGAGGGAGAGGAGGAGAGAATGTCCGGGGTGGGTGGGCTCTTTATATTGGACAAAATAGCCTATTAGAATGGTGCCCATTCACTCCCTGCACTAGACCTGCATCTGGCTGCAGTCTGCTCCATTGATGAGATCCACAACAGACACATGACAGCCTCCTCACAAGCCTGTCCCCTCAACTACCAACAACAAGGCAACAGGCACCACCTGCTACAAGGTCCAAATCACATAGCACCTGGGCTTGAAAGTGTATCTCTGTGTATCCAGATCCTGTGGCTCTCTCCCTGTAACACTGCGCATGCAACTGTGGCTTAGTGTCCCCACCTCTAAGCTGTTTGGGCTTGGTTTCAGCTGCGAAGTGCAGGTTCAAGAATGTACAAAACCGAATTTGATTCCCACAGTTAATTGTTTCAAAGCAATTGAGTGATAATACTTTCTAAATTTATGTGCTACCACTTCTGTTTACCTTGAGATTGACACCAAGTGTTTTGTTTGGCTGCCGCTGAATGGAGTGGCGGAGGCCAAACAGCAATTACAGTGTTGAGTGTCACTGATTCAAATTCAGCAGCCACATTTAGCAAAAACTCATTGAGAGCTCAGAAATCAAGTTAATATAAAGCTATCCTGAAATATGATCATAACTGTATAATAAATCAAAATAGGAAAGGGGACTACTTTTCAATGTAACAAAACATAGAACAGCACAGTGCAAAGCTTTTAGGTCTGACCTCTTTGCCCACGCTAAGTCAATCTAACCCTTCCCTCCTACATAACCCTCCACTTTTCTATCTTGTAACATAATTCTGACTGTGTGATAGGTTTTCTAGAGCTGTGCTATTCTAGACCAAAAACTAATAATGCTGAATCTTACTTCAGAAGACTGGCTGTGTCAGATTCAATCCAAATAGCTGATTCTTATCCGGTGCTTATTTATAACCTCTGTGGGGTGAGTGTGTGCAACGTCACGAGTCACTGCTCCATAGAGTCACTTGATGTACGTTCTCGTGCTGATGTCCTTGTGGGACGTGGACATCACCAGTTAGGCCAGCTTAAGCCCAGTGACCTTAAGAGGATGTGGGGGAGCCACCTTCTACAACTGCTCTGCTGCTCATGTAATAGTAATTTGATCCAATCACTCAGGAGCCTGGGGCCACATATAAGTTAGATATTATTACAAACATTTGTTTTTCTTTGTATTTCCACAGTTTGTCTTCTTTTGCACATTCGTTGTTTGTGCCTAGTTTTTCATTGGATTTTATTGTATTTCTTTGTTCTACTGTGAGTGCCTGCAAGAAAATAAATCTTAGGGTAGTATATGGTGACATACTTCGATAATATATTTCCTTTGAACTTTGAGTAATGGTAGCTGGTCGCTCTTTCACTTTTCTTATTAGAAGCTACAATCTTCATTTACATACTATGCAGCTGAATTACTATGCTCTTCATCTGTAAACTACAAACCAAGCACATCACACAGGTAGTGACTCAGTGGGTGAAAACCCTGGAACTTAGAAACTGAGGCACAAGGTACTCTACCATGTCCAATTTCTATGAAAACTAAAAATCGGTGCTTGCAGCTTGAATTGCAAAATGTGGTGCTTCTATTCTAAGATTTAATGTGGTCTGAGCTAAGTGTGCAGGTGGCAAGTAGCATGAATTGCACTTGTGGTCAGCTAAGATGAGACGAGAATGGTATGGACCCAACTGCTAGAGTATCCAAGACTAGAATCGAGACACGAGTTGAGACTGAAATGAAGGCAGGGTTCTAAACTAGTCACTTAGACAAGAATCCAAAGTTGAGCTGACGATGTCACTCAAACAAAAACTTTTCACCATTTCTCAGTACATGTGACAACTACACCAACACCAAGTTATCTTTGACTGGCGATAGTGGTAGTTCCTACCTTCAACCCTTCTCTCTCCACTCTCTTCAGTCACTTTCTCTGGTTCCTCTCATCTGTCTGCAGCTGTCCCTGTACCTCAGCCCGTCGTTTCCAGCCTATCCCCCACCATCCCCGACCCCAGCTCCCCTGCAGTCTCAAGAATGGAGACACCATCACAATATCCCTTCATCTTCCCCATCGAGCTCTGCAAAGAGATCACCTCCCATACTTCTAAACTGTTGAGTGCTGGCTTAATCGTTCCGCACAGCACAATCTCTCTGTACCAGGAAACAATCTAGTGAAACTTCACTGCACTCCCTGTGTCACAAGCATGTTCTTGCTTAGGTACTGTCACGACCGTGGCCCCCTCCTTTTTGAGAATCGCAAGATCACTATTAAGTCAATTCAGGAGACCCAGGAAATGAGAGAAAGACTTGCAGAATCCACAAAAAGTTTGGAAAGTGTCCTGGCCTCCAAAAGGCGGAACCATTGATAACGGCTATTGTCTCTTGGAGACGGAATTGTGTATTGAATCCTGTACGATGCATCGAAGCCCTCAGGCAATGAATCGAGGGGGGGTTGGTGGAGGGATTGCAACATCCCAACCTGATTGACATCTGAGACCCTGTGAGTCAGGATAAAAGGGGGTCTGGGGAACAGCCCCTTCAGACACACCAGAAGAAATGCTAGAACTCCTGCAACAGCGCAATAGCGAAAGCCGGTGGAAAAGCCCACGTGCGTCCTTTTCCATTTGCCTTGGAATTGGTGGGTCTTTACCACAGAAGCACGGCTTTAGCTAACCACAAAGGGGAAACCAGTCCCCAACGACTCTCGAAGGAATGACCTCATAAAAGGAATGGGCAAGTTAAACCTCCGTCTTTCTCTCCGACCAAAAAGCTGCAGCTTGAATGAACTTGAGTGACTTTTATATTTCCATCGGACAATACATTATCCCCTAGACAACGATAGAGCTATTCCTTATTGATTATTATTATACCCGCGCTTTTAGATTTGGTATTGACGATGTATATTATCTGTATGTTTGCATTGATATTATTTTTGTGTATTTTTATCAATAAATACTGTTAAAAATAGTACCATCAGACTTCAATGAACCTCTCTATCTTTGCTGGTAAGTGACCCAGTTATGGGGTACGTAACAGTACAGAGACCAGACATAGAGTACAGAACGTAGAAAATAGAAACAACACACAGTACAGGCCCTTCAGACCATGATGTTGTGCTGACCCTTTAACCTACTCCAAGCACCCTGCCCACCTGCACAGCCCTCCATTTTTCTATCATCCATGTGTTTATCTATGAGTTTCCTAAATATCCCTAATGTATCTGCCTCTCCCACCACTCCTGGCAGTGTGTTCCAGGAACACACTACTTCCTCTTTATAAAAAAACTTATCTCTAACGTCCTCCCCTATCCTTTACTCCACTCACCTTAAAATTATGCCCTCTCATTTTAGCCAGTTCCACCCTGGGGAAGTGTCTCTAGCTATCCACTTAATCTGTGACTCCTACCATCTTGTCACTTGTCATCCTCTTTTGCTCCAGAGAAAAGCTCTAGCTCACTCAGCCTATCCTTATAAGACGTGCTGTCTAATCCAGGCAACATCCTGGTAAATCTCGTCTGCATCCTCTCGAAAGCTTCCACATCTTTCCTATAACGAGTCAGCCAGAAGTGAACATAATAATCCAAGTGTGGTCTAACCAGGGTTTTACTAAATTGCATCTCTACCTCAATGGTTCTTGAACTCAGCCCCCTCGACCAGTGAAGGCCAACATATCACATGCCTTCTTAACAACCTTCCTTAACAACCCAGCAGCTTTGAGGGATCTATGGCTGTGGACAGCAAGATCCCTCTGTTCCTCCACACCGCTAGGAATCCTACCATTAACCCTGTGTTCTGCTTTCAAATTTGACCTTCCAAAATGAATCACTTCTTGCTTTTCCAGGTTGAACCCCATGTGCAACACGTTAATGATATTCCAGGTGGGATGTCACCAGAGCCCTGCAGTATATAACTGGATTAATGCGTCATTATTCTTGGATAGTCCAGATGAAAGGTCTCAATTCCAAGCATTCTATTCAATTGCAGAGGATTAAAGGGTCTTGGATATGAGGAGAAGGTTGGACAGAGGCTCAACCTGAAATACTCAAACCCTAAAAGACCCTTTCACCCTGTGCAATTAAAATGACATTTACAGTAACTCTGAGCTGGCAAAGGGATAGGATATGTTTGCTGGATTCACAAGAGCTCAATGTTCTACAGAAGTCCAGAAGATGTCTTGGGCTTAGATATGCAATTTAGTGTTAGAACATGGGACAGTGTAGTGTACAGGAATGGGTCCTTTCTCCCGCCATGTGCGTGACCTCAATTTAACTAATCTCATCTGCCTGTACATGGTCTACAGTGTTTATGTGCCTGTCTTAATTGGTCTTAAACATTGCTACTATATCTGCTTCTGGGAGTGAAGGTGGGGGTATATACAGTGTGGAACTGGAGAGTAACAAAGAGAGACACACATACAACAAGGAAACAGGCTCTTCAGCCCATCAAGTCCATTCTAGTAATCAACAACACACTTTCATGAATCCCATGTCAATCCCAATATATTCTGTCCACATGGCCATGAATTTCACCCCTCCCCCCACACTCTACCACTCACCTACACATTGGGGGCCAATTACAGTGGCCAGTCCACACATCTTTGAAATGTGAGAGAAAACTTGTGCACATGGAGGAGGGAGCCCACGTGGTTACAGGGAAAACATGCAAACTCCACGCAGGCAGTACTGGATGTCAGGGGTGAACACACGTTTTGGTGCTCTAAAGCAGTGGCTGCACTGCTGTATCATTCTTGATTCAGCACTCAACACTTCCCCTCAGTGGGAGCAGATCACAGGCTGGTCTCCAAGCCGGATTGCACTGTAGTGTGCAATGGGGTCCAGATATTTGTTAACTTTGAATAGGAAGCTTCTCTTGTCACGTAGCCTCTCATACAATGCATACACCCCCTCCCCAAATCACAGCACCCTCCCCGACTCATCCTGCATATCCCAGCTACACCTTCCATTGTCCTTTAGTACGAGGACACTTTGTTGTTTCCCTCACTTGAGCGCTAATGTCCTCTGATTTGGGAGCAGCCTGCAGTAATGCTGGGTGGTGAGACGCTCGCCTTTGGATAGGTTTGTCTGTTCTCCTATAATTAATAAAAGCTGTAAATACTCATCAGGTCAGGCAACGTTTATGGGAAAAGAAACAGAGTTAACAGAGACAATAAGACGTAGGGGCAGAATTTGGCCCATCAAGTCTACTCTACTATTCCATCATGGCTGATTTAAATTCTGATCTGAAACCTCATCTGTTTCTCTCACCACAGATGCAGCCTGGTCTGTTATTTATTTCCAGGGGATTTCATTTTTATTTCAGATTTAGTGTAATTTTCTGGTTTTCTTTCCATCACCATGGCCGATGTGAGAAGAACCCTGTGCAGGGTCAACCCACGGAAGGCTGCTGGACCAGACAACAAGAGTGCTCAGAGGATGTGCAGACCAGCTAGCAGATGTTCTCACTGACATTTTCAACATCTCACTGAGCAGCGCCACCGTTCCAACGTGCTTCAAGGCCACCATCATCGTCCCCGTGCCGAAAAAGTCTTCAGTGTCCTGCCTCCATGACTACCATCCCATTGCACTTACATCCATCATCATGAAGTGTTTTGAGAGGCTCGTCATGAGGCATATCAAGACCCTGCTGCCCCCCTCACTGGACCCCCTGAAGTTCGCGTACTGTCCCAACCGCTCAACAGACGATCCCATTGCCATCACCCTCCACCTGGCCCTAACCCACCTGGACAAAAAAACACACATACATTTGAATGCTGTTCATAGACTTTAGTTCAGCATTCAACACAATCATCCCTCAGAAACTCATTGGAAAGCTGAGCCTACTGGGCCTGAACACCTCCCTCTGCAAATGGATCTTAGACTTCCTGACTGAGAGACCTCAGTCAGTCTGGATCGGGAGCAGCATCTCCAACACCATCACACTGAGCACGGGAGCTCCCCAGGGCTGTGTGCTCAGTCCACTGCTGTTCACTCTGCTGACCCATGACTGTGCTGCAACACACAGCTCGAACCACATCATCAAGTTCGCCGATGACACGACCATGGTGGGTCTCATCAGCAAAAATGATGAATCAGCTTACAGAGAGGAGGTGCAGTGGCTAAAGGACTGCTGCAGCGCCAACAACCTGTCTCTTAATGTGTACAAAACAAAAGAGATGGTTGTTGACTTCAGGAGGGCAGGGAGCGACCACTCCCCGCTGAACATCGACGGCTCCTTGGTAGGGATCGTTAAGAGCACCAAATTTCTTGGTGTTCACCTGGCGGAGAATCTCACCTGGTCCCTCAACACCAACTCCATAGCAAAGAAAGCCCAGCAGCGTCTCTACTTTTTGCGAAGGCTGAGGAAAGTCCATCTCCCACCCCCATCCTCATCACATTTTACAGGTGTTGGATTGAGAGCATCCTGAGCAGCTGCATCACTGCCTGGTTCAAAAATTGCACCATCTTGGATCGCAAGACCCTGCAGCAGATAGTGAGGTCAGCTGAGAAGATCGTCGGGGTCTCTCTTCCCACCATTACGGCCATTTACACTACATGCTGCACCCACAAAGGAAACAGCATTATGAAGGACCCCACGCACCCCTCATACAAACTCTTCTCCTTCCTGCCATCTCTGATAATAAATAGAACCATTTGAAATGTCTGGCTCAAAGATGGTTGTGGGAGAAGTGGGTTTGAATTTGTGGGACATTGGACACTAGTATTGGGGATGGAGGGAGCTGCTCCAATGGGACATGCTCCTCTTGAACCATGATGGGACCAGGGTCCTAACAAATTGCATAACTATGACTTTGGATAGGGCTTTAAGCCAAAGTGTAGATGGGGGCATTGGTTCTGCAAAAGTATGGATTAAGTAAAAGGGAAGTTACTGAAGTCACCTGAATATGATTGCTTAAGCAAAAACCTTTCCTGATAAATCTCAGAATTCTTTGAGGAAATAACAAGCAGTATAGACAAAGGAGAGCCGATGGATGTTGTTTACTTGCATTCCCAGAGGCCTTTCACAAGGTGCCACACATGAAGTTGCTAAACAAAGTAGAGGTCCTTAGTACTGCAGGAAAGATACCAGCATGGACAGAAAATTGGCTGACTGGCAGAAGGCAAAGAGTGGGAATCAAGGAGGTCTTCTCTGGTGTGTAATGGTATTCTGCAGAGGCTGACAATGGGACTTCTTTTCTTGTTATATGGCAATGGATAAGTTTGCGGATGATACAAAGATAGGTAGAGGGGCAGACTAGTGTTGAGGAAGCAGGGAGTCTGCAGGAGCATTGGGCAGATTGGGAGAATGGGCAAAGGAGTGGCAGATGGGATACAGTGTAGCAAAGTATATGGCCATATACACCTTGATAGAAGGAATAAAAACACAGATAATTTTCCAAAAACAGGGAGCAAATTCAGACTTGGGGGTCCAAGCGCAGGATTCCCTAAAGGTTAACTTGGAAGTGATTTTGGTAATAAGGAATGCAAATGGAATGTTAGCATTCATTTCAAGAAGACTAGAAATTAAAAGCAAGGATGTAATACTGTGGCTTTATAAAGTACTGATCAGACCGCATTGTGAGCAGTTTTCGGCCACATATTTAAGAAAAGATGTGCTGGCAAAGGAGAGAGTCCAGAGGAGGGTTACAAGATTAATCATTTGAATGAAAGGATTAATATATGAGGAGTGTTAGATGGCTCTGGGCCCCTCATTAGAAGAATGAGGGGGAATCTCATTGAAATCTAGCAAATATTGAAAGGCCTGGACAGAGTGGATGTGAAGAGGATGCTTCCAATAGAGGGAGAGTTTAGGACCTCAGAATAGAAAGATGTCCCTTTAGAACAGAGCTGAGGAGGCAATTCTTTCACCAGAGTGTGGCAAATCTGTGGAATTTCTTGCCACAGACAGCTGTGAAGGCCAAGTCATTGGTTACATATGAAGTGGAGATTAATAGACCCTTGATTAGTAAGTGTGCAAAAATTATGGAGAATGCAAGAGAGAATGATGGACCAAATTTGATGGGCCAAATGGCCTAATTCTGCTTATATGTCTCATGATCTTATGGTCTTACTTAAATAGAATTTGCTGTTCTTGGTGTTAATTTCTTAATTACACAGCTGGTTGATTTTTCTAAAATGAGGAAGTTTATAACCATTTTAATGAGTGACTAATATTAAAGCAGTGATGTTACTGTTTCATTTCAGTTGTGTGGGTCATTTCTGTCACAAGATCAGCCCATATCTGCAAACTGTTCTTCACTAAAACTTCCTAAAACAACAGGATATGCAGCAACCACTGTAAAACCCTTTGGCTACAAAGACAGCTGTGATAGTTATTTTATAAAAGGTTAAATGGAATGGCCAAAAAGAATTACTTACAAAAACGCAGAAATTTTAGTTGCTTGAGGAAGATATTGGTGGGTGATTGTAGTGAACTATGTGCCTGTCTGGACACGCCCCCTTCTGACTGCTCCTGTGGCTCCTCCCACAGGCCCCTGTATAAAGGTGATTCAGGTCTAATCCTCTGCCTCATTCTCCAGGATGTAATATGGTCACTCACTGCTGGTTCCTTCTTCAGTCAATAAAAGCCGATATCTCGCCTTACGTCTCAGAGTGAGTTATTGATGGTGCATCAGTGATGCAGTCTCTTTTGTGAAAACATTGCAATAGTTTTAGAACATAACACGCTTCATGCTTCAGTGGTATCAGAGTCAATTTAAGTACTGTGTGTGTTATTGTGTCTTATGTTCACGATGTTAGCAATCATCACATTTTACACAGTTCCTACGTGTTGATAGCCTAATGTAACACTGTCTAATAAGATGTCGGCCATTCAGGACAGAAATTAGAAGAACTTTCCTCACTCTGAAAAGAGATGAATCTTTCAAATCCTAAACCTTTGAACTAGGTCACTGGGTATCTTTCAGACAATAATTGCTCGACTTTCTGGATTTTACTGGCATCAAAGTATAATGCAGGATGGCGGTTTCTGCAAACAATCTTGATGAATGTCAGAGCTGTCAAAAGGACTAGCTGGCTTACTCTTGATCTATTTGTCTGTTTTTACAAAAACAAAACCCTTCAGAGGAATGGAATCAGTCCAACGTTAACACTGAAACAAAGAAAGAGATATAATCTGGTGCCAAAAGTCCTGGTCAAAGAGGAGCTTTGAATGAGAAATGGAGGTGAGAGGTGGAGGTACTTGTGCCGGATTTAAGGTGTAGGAGTCCAAGTGTACAACTTCCAGCAGGACTGGGGTTACTCAGAGGCTGAGGGAAATCTGAAGCATGTCAGGCTGGAGGAGGATACCAGCATAGGGAGGGTGTGGATTTGAACATGAAGTACAGTACGCAAGTGAAGGTTTGGTATTGTTGGAGGGATAGAGGGAGAGAGTTAGGAGAAAGCATGGATACAGGTCAGAGGCTTAAATAAGAACAGGCCCAATCACTGGCTTTCTAGACTGATGTACATCCATTTTTAAACAGCCCTGTCCTCAATCTCTTACAATTATTTACTATTTCCAAACTTCAGAATTATCTTTTAGTTAAACTTCCACGTCCAGCAATGGATGAGTTTGTTGATTTTGGTGGAGATGCTTCATAACTGAACTGTTCCCCAGTGAGTGGGGACTGACTTTATCATTATGATGCCCAGTAAGGTCACTGTGACTGCGGACAACGCAACCCCTACTGTAGCACATAGAACATTTCAGCACCCTACAGGCCCTTCGACCCACGATGTTGTGATAATCTTTTAACCTACTCTAAGATCAATCTAGCTCTTCAGTCTTACATAGCCCTCCATTTTTCTATCATCCATTTGAATATCTAAGAATTTCTTAAATGCCCCTGATGTACCTGCCTCTACCATCACCCCTGGCAGCATGTTCCATGCACCTTCCACTCTTTGTGTAAAGAACTTACTTCTATGATTTCTTCCAGTCATACTTAAAAGTATGCCCCCTCATATTAGTCATTTCTGCCCTGGGAAAAGGCCTCTGGCTGTCCGCTCAGTCTTATGCCTTTTATCATCTTGTACACCTCTGTCAAGTTACGTCTTATCCTCCTTTGCTCCAAAGAGAAAAATACTATCTCACTCAAACTATCCTCAGAAGTTCAGTGGTTTACAGCATTAACAAACAGCTTAAGTGGGTGGTTTTCGATATTTAACCAAATCTTTTGTCTAATCAGTAGAGGTTGATTAACCATGAGTGAATTATAAAGGTCTACAGATCATTGTGAGTGGATTTTTTTCAAGATAAAGTGAACACTGGGCATTGGATTTTATGGCTGGGCCTAGGGCTGGGAGCTGGTGCCTCCATAGACTGTACCCTGGACTTGTACTGCCTTTCTACCCATAGACTGTACCCTGGACTTGTACTGCCTTTCTACCCATAGACTGTACCCTGGACTTGTACTGCCTTTCTACCCATAGACTGTACCCTGGACTTGTACTGCCTTTCTACCCATAGACTGTACCCTGGACTTGTACTGCCTTTCTACCCATAGACTGTACCCTGGACTTGTACTGCCTTTCTACCCATAGACTGTACCCTGGACTTGTACTGCCTTTCTACCCATAGACTGTGCCCTGGACTTGTACTGCCTTTCTACCCATAGACTGTACCCTGGACTTGTACTGCCTTTCTACCCATAGACTGTACCCTGGACTTGTACTGCCTTTCTACCCATAGACTGTACCCTGGACTTGTACTGCCTTTCTACCCATAGACTGTACCCTGGACTTGTACTGCCTTTCTACCCATAGACTGTACCCTGGACTTGTACTGCCTTTCTACCCATAGACTGTACCCTGGACTTGTACTGCCTTTCTACCCATAGACTGTACCCTGGACTTGTACTGCCTTTCTACCCATAGACTGTACCCTGGACTTGTACTGCCTTTCTACCCATAGACTGTGCCCTGGACTTGTACTGCCTTTCTACCCATAGACTGTACCCTGGACTTGTACTGCCTTTCTACCCATAGACTGTACCCTGGACTTGTACTGCCTTTCTACCCATAGACTGTACCCTGGACTTGTACTGCCTTTCTACCCATAGACTGTACCCTGGACTTGTACTGCCTTTCTACCCATAGACTGTACCCTGGACTTGTACTGCCTTTCTACCCATAGACTGTACCCTGGACTTGTACTGCCTTTCTACCCACATACCCACATGGGACTGTAGCTGTTTGAATGTTGCCACTATTCGTGAATGGATGTGGTAAGACCACTGAACATTGACGTGATCTGTTGGTTGTGGGATCAGTTCATGCTGTATCTGTTCAGTTCATCCATCTTGCAGTTTCTCCCAGCCTGGTGCCTCACTTCTAGGTTCTAGTGCTGACCTGACACATCTTTCTCCTCTTCCTTTTAACTAATGCTGGTGCCTGGCATCAAAGTAACAGATGACGAGACCTGCAGGAGTCTATCTTCCTGCTGCTCCTCAGAGCCCTTGTCCATGATTTGCTAGATCTGTTCCAATTAACAGTAGTGCCACTGTGTTGATGGAGACTGCCCTCAGTATGATGATTGGACTGTTCCGTAAGGATTGTATGGTGATAGCACCCACTAATACTTAAATCCATGAAACTGTGTTGATGGAGACTGCCCTCAGTACGATGATTGGACTGTTCCGTAAGGATTGTGTGGTGATAGCACCCACTAATACTCAAATCCATGAAACTGTGTTGATGGAGATTGTGGAGGAGATGGTGTTGCCAATCCAAAATGACTGGGGTCTGCAAGTGAGGAAATTGAGAATCCAATTGCACAAGGAGGTATTGAGACAAAGGTCTTGAGGCTTATTGATTAGTTTTGAGAGGATTATGGTATTAAATGCCAAGCTTTAGTCAAAAAGAACATTGTATGCATCTTTATTGATGTATACATCTTTGTTGTCCAGATCTTCCAGGGATGAGTGAAGAGCCAATGAAATGGCATCTACTGTGGACCTGTTGCTTTGATAGGAAAACTGGAGTGGATCCAAGTCACTTCTCAGGCAGGAGTTGATACGTTTCATCACCAGCGTCTCAAAACATTTCATCACTGTGGATATAAGTGCCACTGGATGTTAGTCATTGAGGCAGGTTATCACATTCTTCTTAGACACCAGTAGAATTGAAGTCTGCTTGAAGCAAGTGGGTATCTCAGGTTGCTGAAGTGAGAGGTTAAAGATCTCAGTGAAAGTTCCAGCCAGTTGATCACCATTGGTCTAGTACTTGGCTGGATACTTTTTATGGGTTCAGTCTCCTGAGGAATGCTTGCATATTGCATTGGAGCCTGAAATCATATGATCATTGGGGGATATAGGAGTTTGTGATGGTTTCTCCATGTTTTGATGGTCAAAGTGAGCATAGCAGGCATTGAGCTCATTTGGAAGCGAAGCTCCATTGTCACCTATGTCTCTTGATTTAACTTTATAAGAGGTGATAGTGTTCAAGCTCTGCCAAAACTGTTGAACATCCTTCATTGATTCAAGTTTAGTCTGGAATTGCCAATGCCCATAAGATGGGTTTCTGGAGATTGTACCAATACCTCTTGTAAATTTTTTGGTCACCAAACTTGAATGCATCTGATGTGACCCATAGAAAAGTACAACACAGAAATAGTCCCTTCAGTGCATCTAGTCCTTTCTGAGAGAGTTAAATTATCTAATCCCATTGACCTGCACTGGGACTATAGCCTACCAACTTCCTACCTATCCAAACTTCTCCTAAACATTGAAATCGAACTTGCATGCACCACTTGTGCTGGAAGCTCATGCCATACTTTCATAACCCTCTGAGCAAAGAAGTTTTCCCTCAGGTTCCCTTAAACATTTCACCTTTCACTCTTAACCCATGACCTTTAGTTGGAGTCCCACTCAACCTCAATGGAAAAAGCCCACTTGCATTTACCCCTCATAATTTTGTATATCTCTATCAAATCTCCCCTCAGTCCTCTATGTTGCAAGGAATAAGGTCTAACCAGTTCAATCTTTCCTTATAACACAGGTCCTCTAGACCCAGCAACATCCTTGTACATTTTATCTGTACTCTTTCAACCTTATTTACATCTTTCCTGTAGGTAGGTGACCAAAACTGCATGCTATATTCCAAATTAGACTGTACCAATATCTTATACAACTTCATCATAACATCCTGTGCTCAATACTTTGGCTGATGAAAGCCAATGTACCAAAAGCTTCCTTTACAACCCTGTCTACCTATGATGCACTTTCAATGAATTATATACCTGTGTTCCCAGATCCTTTTGTTCCACCACACTTCTGAGTGTTCCACTGTTCCACTGAGTGTAACACCTACCCTGTTTGGTCCTACTGAAGTGCAGCATCTTGCACTTGTCTGCATTAAATTCCATCTATCTTTTTTCCAGCTGGTCCAGATCAGCAAGCCATGGTGGTCTTCCTCGCTGTCACTACACCCCAGTCCTGCTGAGATCTGCAAACTTGCTAATCCAGTTAACCACATTATTATTCAGATCGTTGATACAGATGATGACCAATGGACCAAGCACTTATCCCCGTGGCACTCCACTAATCTCAGGCTTCCGGTTAGAGAGGTAACCATCTACTACCACTCTCTGGCTTCTCCCACAAAGCCAATGACTAATCCAATATAGTACCTCATCTTGAATGCCAAGTGACTGAACCTTCTTGACCAGCCTCCCATGTGGGACCTTGTCAAATGCCTTGCTAAAGTCAATGTAGACAGCATCCTCTGCCTTGCCTTCATCAACTTTCTTAGTAACTTCCTCAAACAACTCTATAAGCTTGGTTCAACATGACCTACCATGCATGAAGTCATGCTGACTATCCTTAATCAGTCCACGTCTATCCAAATCCGGTCGCTTAGGACACCTTTCAATAATTTTCCCACCACTGATGTCAGGCTCACTGGCCTATCACTTCCTGGTTTATTTTTAGAGCCTTTCTTAAACAGTGGAGCAACAAAGGCCAACCTCCAGTCCTCTGGTACCTCTCCTGTCACTAAGGAAGATTTGAATATTTCTGCTAGGGTCCTGGCAATTTCTGCACTTGCCTCCCGCAGGATCCGGGGGTGGGGGTATCACCCTGGGGATTTCTCCACTCTGATATGCCTCAAGACAGCAATCACCTCCTCCTCTGTAATTTGTACAGGGTCCATGAAGTTGATGCTATTTTGCCACACTTGTACAGACTCTGTGTTGATCTCCTGGGTAAATACAGATGCAAAAATACAATTTAAGACTTCCCCCAGCTCTTTTGGATCCACACGTGAATTACCATTCTGATCTTCCAGATTGTGGAACCCCTGGTCCATCCAGGGTTTCAGGCTGGGGAAGACTCTGAATGATTTTGTGGGAACACACTTGTCTACAACTGTTTTAATAAAGTGAACTATATCATAGGTAAGACTTTTAAAGCAGGCCCAATCTGCTATGTAACCAAGATGGTTTATTGGGGAGACAGTTGAGCATGTTCAGTGGGATGGAGATGGACAACATTAAGTGCATGACAAGCAATTTTTCAGCAACATTTCACACAGTATATTGCCAGTGTAGACCATAATAAATGCTTCATTCCAATGTACGTTATGACCACAGTGAATTGCTTTCTCTCCAGCCCTTCTCACTCGCTCCCTGTAAAGTCAATGGAAATAAAAACAATAGATGCTGATCCACACCAGGACAATGTCCATCCCATCCCTTTAAATGCATCATAACTCAGGTTTATGACTCTCCTCAGTTTAAAACCAGAGATAATAGTTTAAACTATTTCCAATGCTTTCAATGCTTTCGTACAGGTGATCAGAGCAGTTTCTCATCCACCATCTCTTCAGAAATTGAATGTAGAAACATGCAGCTTTTTCCGAGTATTAGGATCAATAACTTCATTTTCCATAAATGTTTTATCTGGTGTTTTAAGGTCAGGGCAGATCCAAGCGGGGTAGCTTCAATATCTCTTAGATGTGAAAGAACATTTTGTCTGTTGCAACAGAGATAGATTACTTAATAAAGTCTTGCATGATGCGTGCTCCCTGTGAGAGCTCATATTGCAGTCCTGTGGTCAGGAGATGATGCTCCTGGATCTGCCCTGGAGCAATGATGTTCAAACTTCACTGTGGTGGCACTGGCAGATTCAAGGTCAGTTGATTAAATCTGAACATAGAACAAAGTGCAATGTTTTCGCCCATAGTGTGCTGCCGACCTTTTAACCTACTCTAAGATTAATCTGACCTTTTCTTCCTGCATAGCCCCCCATTTTTCTATCACTTATGTAACTAGTCAAAAAGTTTCTTAAATGTCCCTAATGAATTTGTCCTACTGTCATGCCTGTCAGAGCTTTTCCTGATATCCCTTTTGTAACTCCTGTTACGAACCCTGTAACTGGGTCACCTACCAGCAAAGATGGAGACGTCCGTTGAAGTCTGATGATACTATTTTTAACAGTATTTATTAGTTAAATTACACAAAAATAATATCAATGCAAATATACAGATAATATATGTCGTTAATACTAAATCTAAAAGTGTGGGTATAATAATAGTCAATAAGAAACAAGCTCTTTCGTTGTCTAGGGGATAATGTATTGTCCAATGGAAAGATAAAGTTCACTCAGTTCATACAGGCCGCAGCCATTGGGGACTGCTGGGTTGCAATGGTTGGAAAGAGAGAGAGATTTGGAGAAAAACTTGCCGGCTTTCCTTTATGATTTCGATCCGTCGGGTGTCTTGTTGTCGTGGCCGTTCACTTGTGGCCTCTCCTTTAGCTAAACTGTTCTTCCGTGGTGAGCTCGCCACCCCAGGCAAAGGGAGGACGCACACGAGCCCCCACTGGCTTTCACTATTAAACGCTGTCACGGGATTTCTAGCGTTTCTCCTGGTGTGTCTCAAGGGGTGTTCCCCAGACCCCTCTTTTATCCTTACTCACGGGGTCTCAGATGTCAATCAGGTTGGGATGATGCAATCCCTCAACCAGACCACTCTGGTTGTCCCCTGAGGGGTTTCAATGAATAATACAGTACTCAATACACAATTCCGTCTCCAAGAGACAATGGCCGTTATCAGTGGTTCCATTCCGCTGAGGTCAGGACACATTCCAAGCCTTGTGTATTCTGAGTGTCTCTCTCTCATTTCCTGGGTCCCAGACCCGAATTAATAGCGATCTTGTGATTCTCAAAAAGGAGGGGATGATGTTGTACCCTTCGGCCCCTCAGAGTTGCTTCACATTCATAACACTCCAATCACCTTAAAATTACGCCCCTTTGTATTAGTTATTTCCATCCTAGCAATCCACTTTATCTATGCCTCTTATCATCTTGTGCCCCTCTATCAAGTCACCTCTCATCCTCCTTCGCTCCAGAGAGAAAAGCTCTAGCTCACTCAACCTATCCTTATAAGATACGCTTTTTAATCCAGGCAGCGTCCTGGCAAATCTTCTTTGTAGCCTCTTTAGAGTTTTGGATTAAGAATAAAGTTGTTAAATATAGTTGCCGATGGCACTTATAAGATGGTTGAAATCATTCATCTCATTCAAAAACATCCTTCAGAACATGGCATGAGGAGTCCATTCAGCCCACTATTCTGTGCTACTCTTTGAAGAGCAATCCAGGCAGCTCTCTTTCTTTGCACTCCTGTGAGATATTTGCCTCATCCACTTCTGAAAGCCCAGATCGATTCTGTTCCCATCACCACTGCAGGCAATGGGTTCCCTTTCATCTTACTTCTTTTTACCTGGCCATCACCTCCCTCTAGTGCCCCTCCTCTGATCCTTTCTCCCAAGATCCATGGTTCTCTCCTCTCAGATTCCTTCTTTAGGCCTTTACCTTTACCACCTATCACTTCCCAGTTTATTACTCCCATCCTACCTTCCCCCTCACCTGGTTTCACCTATTACCTGTCTGCTTGTGTACCTTGCCTTCTCCCACCTTCTCATCTCCCACCTTCTCATTCTGGTTCCCCCCCCCCACCACACCACAAATCCCTTCCAGCCCTGATAGAGAGACTTGGCCTGAAATGTCATCTGTTTATTCCTCTCCATAGATGCTGCCTGGCCTGTTGAGTTCCTCCATGTGTTGCTATTGATTTATAGAATCTGCAGAATCTCTTGTGCTAATGTGCAGTCCCAGTTGCCATACTACAAGGAGGGAACATGATTATGGGGGTAGTATCTAAACTGAATGAAACCCCTTTTTACTCTAGAGATGCTGCTCATTAGCCCCTCGCTAACAGCCACCAGGCTCCGTGGTGAGAAAACCGTCTTTCTCAAACTCCGTATGTCTAGGGTTCACATGACTTGGGTCCTACCAAACCCACAAGGTTGGAATGTCTCACCCACCCGAACCCTGATTTGTGTGAATACTGTATTGCTCCCATGCAATCACCCAACATTAAGAAATAGCAGACCGTACTCTGCACACAATTGTAAAGGAAGTATATTTATGAATGTTAGATTAACCAACAGTTATTAAAGAAAAGGGAGAAGAACACAAAAGGGCCCATCATAATTAAACAGTCAAATGTACTCAGGTTGGAACTCAAATCTTGCAAAAGCCACAGTGTCTGATGTACTCATGGCACCAACTACTGTTCACAGATTCCCAGTAGAATTCCCCCTTTTGGGCTCCATCAAATTGTGTTTTTCCCACCGGATCAAATCCTAAGGGCAGTTCCCTTGAGTTTCTTCTCCCTCCATCTCCCCCTGAAAAAGACCTCAACTCACCTCAGTGTCCACCACAAAACCTCTCTCCTAACGTTCTTTAGAACTTTCTCCCAGTTCCACCATCCTGATTGGATGACACAACATTCCTTAGCATCCTTTATCTTTAATGGTAACCCAAGCACTAACAGTAGAACACACTGCTTCTACAGAAAACCATTACATGAAATACCCTACAACATGAGCAGTAAAATCTTTACCAAGGCATTATGTGACCATCAATGGGTACATAATAACAACAAATGTCTTGTACAGAGCTACAATGTAAGGGGCAGAGATAGGATTTCAAGATTCAAAATTCAAGTGCATTTATTAACAAAGAATGTATAAATTATACAACCTTGGGATTTGCTTGCTCATAGGTAGCCACAAAGCAAGAAACCTGAAAGAACCCAATTAAAGAAAAGAAAGAATAAAAATAAAAAGACCAGCACTGAATGCAAGAGAAAAAAAAATCATGCAAACAATTGAAGTGAACAGCATTCCGAATCAAAATTGAGACCTCAGATTTTAACAGCCCGGAGTAGGCCCAAAGCCTCACTTATCAGTTCATCATATTAGGCAGCATGGAGCACAGCAGCCAGGGTAGTCTTCATAGCATCAGCATCATGGACATGACCATTGCAGAGAACGAGTGAAATCGGCTTTCATCTCAATCAACACCGCCTTCTCAGTCTATCTGACCCGACGACGGAACAGCGAAAGGCTTTGTGCCCTGGAGAGAGGAGTGAAGATCTCAGAGAGTGAGCAAAATTGGCTCTCTCTTCCAATCTGGGCAGTTTTTAAATAGTCTAAACAGCATATTGTACCTTGCACTCAGACCCGGCTACTGCAAAAGGCATAATCTTCCCCCTTACATTCCTCTTCCCTCCCATACATCCCACCAGTATGTAATATTCCACAGGGACAGTCAATGAACATGTCTGTGGGGGGTGGGGGGTGTCAGAGGGTTATGGGACACTGTGTGACAGTATTTCAGTACAACATCCACTCACAACAGGCCCCACTGGCCTGTGTCTGTTGGAGCCGGCTCCCTGGGTGACATCTCCTTATGTTCTGGACTTGAGATCTACAGTCCTCCTTCACCTCCGTCCCACCTCCGTTGCTCAGCCCTCATTGTGCCCCTGATAGCCAAACAGCTTGAAGAAATGGCTTAATACAGCCACCTCATCTTCATGGGGAAAGTAGATACCTGGAACTGTCTCCCCTGAACACACAGAGGTGTTGAGAGTCAGTGTACCCAACTAGCAGGTGGATATCCCACCCCGAACTTTGGACCCTGCTGCTACTCTCCAGGCCCAGCTCGTTCATCCCCTGAAGTGTACACAGTTCCCTTGGAGAGGGAGGACAAGCATGAAGATAAGGAGATAAGCCCGCGGATGAACACCTTGTATTTTGAGTCCATCGGCCACTGACTCCTGCTCTGACACAAACACAAGTTGGCTTGTCTAAAACACCTCTGGGCAATGCTGTTTGAAATGTCGTAGTGTAACGTGCTAGTGCTAAACTCTGTCATAGTAACAGCCTAGCAACTACAGTTGACCTTTGTACAGTGTCTCGGCACTCTGTAGATGATAGAAGGAAAACCTGAGATGGAGCCTGCTTCGAGTGAAACCCTCCCCATGAAGCAGCTCCCTCCTAGTCCATCACAGGTTTGATACCACACACTCTTTAATCAGGCCTGGATGGTGGGGATCTTTGACGATGAATGTTGACTTCCTGAGGCAGTGTTTCCTGTAGATTCTACACAAAGTACACTGCAGATGTTGTGGTCAAATCAACATGTACAAAAGCTGGATGAACTCAACAGGTCGGGCAGCATCCATGGAAATAAGCAGTCAACGTTTCGGGCCGAGACCCTTCGTCAGGACTGAAGAAGAAGGGGGCAGGGCCCTATAAAGAAGGTGGGGGGAGGGTGAAAAACCAATCAGAGGAAAGATCAAGGGGTGGGGGAGGGGAAGCAGGGAGGGGATAGGCCGGAGAGGTGAAGAAGGAATGTAAGGGGAAAGCTCTATAGCTGGGGCCCATGCCAGTGCCCATAGCTACACCCTTGGTCTGAAAAAAGTGGGAAGAGCCGAAGGAGAAGTGGAGGCAACACTTCACTTGTGAGTCTGTTGGGGTAATCTATTGTATCCGGTGCTCCCGGTGCGGCCTCCTCTATATCGGCGAGACCCGACGCAGATTGGGGGACCGCTTCGTCGAGCACCTCCACTCCGTCTGCCACAACAGACAGGATCTCTCAGTTGCCACCTACTTCAACTCTCCTTCACATTCCCATTCGGATATGTCCATACATGGCCTCCTCTACTGCCATGATGAGGCCAAACTCAGGTTGGAGGAGCAACACCTCATATACTGTCTGGGTAGTCTCCAGCCCCTTGGCATGAACATTGAATTCTCCAGCTTCTGGTAATTCCCTCCCTCTCCCTTCCCCCCTCCCACTTTCACTCTGCCTCCTCTTCTAGCTGCCCATCACCTCTCTCATGATTCTGCCTTCTTCTACTACCCATAGTGCTTTCCCCTTACATACCTTCTTCACCTCTCCTGCCTATCCCCTCCCTGCTTCCCCTCCCCAACCCCTTGATCTTTCCTCTGATTGGTTTTTCACCAGGCACCTTCCACCCTCCCCCCACCTTCTTCAGTCCTGACGAAGGGTCTTGGCCCGACACGTTGACTGCTCATTTCAACAGATGCTGCCGGACCTGCTGTATTCATCCAGCTTTTGTACCTGTAGATACTACTGATGGTGGGGAAGGAAGTTTCTCCAAAGTCCTTAAAAAATTATGTTTCTCTTGAAAAATTTATGCAGCAAGACTGCCGGTCTGCATTGACACATTTTGGAACACTATTGGAAAATGGAGTGTATAAATCACCCTCACTGCTCAATACTGTAAGAGGGTTGAAAGACAAATGGACAACCCACCTCGATTAGAAACAATAATCTAGTAAATAATTTTTCCAGTCCCTAAAGTAAACAATTGCAACCAGGAAAATATATTTCCGAGGAACCAGAGTTCAGTTAGCACCGATTATCCACAATATAATTAACTCTCAAAGTAATGAATAGTGTCGGTAGGGAATCACTACATCATTATCTGTTTTAATCTACATTCAACGTTATCCATAATTCATGAATTCATGATTAAATGCTTTCAGCATCCATCAAAGGTCGCCAGCATTCTGTGAGGGTAAAATGCATTTGTGTTAATTCTGGAACCTTGCTGTGCATCTGATCGTACTTGCAGAGAAGACTTTGAGTAATCATCTAGGGAGCTCATCACTTCAATTGTTCACCTATTTAATTTCATTGAAATGCAGTAGCCCAGAAGTTGGAACGTGAGGTACATGTGACTGTGTGGACCTTATACTGAGTTTGAAGACCAATTCTGGGTGAAATTACACTGATCGCAAGATGACACTCGGCAACAGAAATGTCAAACCTAGACCCAGCCAGCTACAGATCACAGATCAGACTGAGAGGATTTGGAGTTCAGAACTCTGCCAACTACATCATGGACTCAGGGGCTGGGCAAACACCCACTCTCTGTCGTCTTCTCCTGATATAAAGGGGCATTAGGTGAGAACTCTGCCTCCTCACCTTGGCCATGGAGAACAGCAAGGAATGTTTGTTCCAGCACTGAGCTGCTGAGATCCTCTCTCGATCACGCCCCCGCTGCTAGCACTCCATCATTGGTGAGGGTCAGGAGGTACAGACAGTGAAGAGCCTGAACTGAATGCTCAGGTTCTCCCTGCCGCTGTCTGATGAATAGTGTACTCATGGGCTATGGTCTTCAACAGGCAGGACAACCTTCAGCCATAGCCTCATTCTGGATAGTTCTTTCCGTGGAGGTCAGGGTGACAGAGATGGACTCTGGGTCAGTGGATCATTCCCAGTGGCAGTAGCTGATCTCTGCTGTTGTGCAGCATTGGGAAGGTCACTCAGGCTCAGAGCTCACAGAGGAAATATTTCATGGTTCCAGGGAGGAGACATTGCTGTCTAGGGCACTGGGTTCATTACTTCCAGGGCAGGTAACCCCTGCCTCTTCCCATGTGCCCACAGATGTTCTATCAATCCAGACCTCTTTATTAACAGAAAGGGCTCCCCTCGCTCATCGTGGATTGTAAGAGAATTTTTGATGACTAGTGCTGGAGGACAATGGCTTCTCTCTACCTCCAGAGCTGTTCACTCCAGTACCCACTTCAACTGCAGGGATAAAGGTGTGTACTATTTCCTAAATGTGGAGCAAATTCAGAAATCACTTGGAGTATTGTGAGCAGTTTAAGGCCCAATAGAAAGGATAAATAAAACCAAGAAATGTTGGAACCTCTCAGTGGATCTAAATGGAACAGGCTTGTCATTTTAGGTCAATTATCCTTCAGCATCAATTCTCTGCAGATGCTGCCTGGCCTCCTGAGCGTTTGCCACTTCTTTTGGTTTGATTAAACACATAAAGTCCAATAATGAAAAAAATGAAGACTCAAGTTCCAAACCAGTGCCTGAAACTGGCAAGTCAGACTGGGGCAGGATGTGGTTGCAGATACACTGAGAGCCATCCACTGCAATCAGGGTAAAGGCCCATATCCTGTGCAAAAAGTCTAAAGCCAGGCAGGAACTGAAACAACTTGATCTGCGTGATTTCACAGCGGAGTATAAATTGTTGCATCAACAAGCCACAGTCAGAATGCCTACACTGGACTGAAGCTGGTGCGTACGATGGAGAACTGAGCTTCTTTTACATTTATCAGAATCAGAATCATGTTTATTATCACTGACAAATGGAGGAAATTTGTTGTGTTGCAGCAGCAATATAGCGCAATACATGAAAAAATCCTCAGCTGTATTACAGCAATGTAAAGAGACTTGTGAGCCCTCATGCAGGAGTCCTAAAGGTTAACGTGCTGGCTGAGTCGGTGGTAAGGAAGGCAAATGCAATGTTTGCAGTCATTTTGAAAGGACTGGAACATAAAGCAGGGATGTAATCCTGAGGCATTATAAGGTATTGGTCAGACTGCACTTGGAGTATTATGAACAATTTTCTCCTCCTATCGAAGAAAGGATGAGCTGGTATTGGAGAGATTCCAAAAGAGGTTCAAGAAATGATCCCAAGAATGAAAGGGTTAATGTATGAGGCACATCTTGTGGCTCTGGCCTGTACTCACTGTAGTTCAGAAAAATGAAGGGGATGTCATTCAAACCAATTGAATATACAAAGGCCTAGTTAGAGTGGATGTGGAGAGGATGTTTCCTGTAGTGGGAGAGACTAGGGCCAGACGGCACAGCCTCAGAATACAAGAATGTCTCTTTAAAACGGAGATGAGGAGGAATTTCTGTAGCCAGACGGTGGTGATTCTGTAGAATTCATTGCCACAGATGGCCGTGGAGGCCAAGTCATTGAGTATATTTAAAACAGAGGTTGATAGGTTCTTGATTAATAAGGAGATCAAAGATTATGGGGAGAAGGCAGGAGAATGGGGAATAATAACTCAGCCATGATGGAGCAGACTCGATGGGCTGAATAGCCTAATTCTGCTCCTATGTCCAATGGTCTGAAGTTACAATAGAAATTTTAAACACTGTGACTACTCTATTAGGTAGCTCCTGTACTGAGCAAAGTGGCCGTTGATTATATGTTCATGGTCTTCCGCTGCTGTAGTCCATCCTCTTTAAGGTTCAATATTTTGTGTGTTCAGAGACACTCTCCTGCACACGATTGTCATAACAATGTTCAAAGTAAATTTATTATCAAAGTACGTATATGTCACCTTGAGATTATTTTCTTGTGGGCACACACAATAACTGAATCAACGACAGACTACCAAACTATGGTGTTCAACCAGTGTGCAAATGACAACAAACTTTGCAAACACCAAAAGTAAAAAAGAATATTAATAAGTAAATAAGCAGTAAATATCAAGAACATGAGAAGAAAAACCCTGAAAGTGAACCTATTGTCGGAACTCTTCAATGATGGAGCAAGTGAAGCTGAGTGAAGATATTCCCTCATTTGGGGGGTAGCAACTGTTCCTGAAACTGGTGGTGTGAGTCCTGAGGTTCCTGTACCTTCTTCCTGACAGCAGCAATGGGAAGAGAGCATGACCAGGGTTGTGGGGGTCCCCGACGATGGATGCTGCTTTCCTGTGGCAGCTTTTCATGTAGATGTGCTCAATGGTGGGAAAATCCACACCCAAGATGGATGCATCCACAGCCTTTTGTGGGATTATTTGAGTTTTTCAGTAACGTGGTTATTTGAATTTCTGTCACCTTCCTCTTAACTTGTATCAGTAACAGGGCATTTTTGCACCATTTTCTGCAAACTATCGAGACTGTTGTGCATTAAAATTGCTGGAGATCAGCAGTTTCTGACATGCTTAAACCACCCTGTGTGGCCCACCACCCCCATAGTCAAAGTCACTTAGATCATGTTTCTTCCCCAGTCTGATGTTTGGTCTGAACAACTGAACCTCTTGATCATGGCTGCATGCTTTTATGCAGCCACGTGACTGGGTAATGAGATATTTACATTAGCAAGCTGGTATACAGGTATATCTAATAAAGTGTCCATTGAGTAAAATGTAAATAGTATACAAAGAGAAAAAAACATAAGGTAGTGTTCATGGCACATTCAGAAAACTGATGGCAGAGAGGAAGAAGCTGTTCCTAAAACTCCATGACAAATCAACTACCGAAGCCAGCCCATACGGAGCCTTAAACAAGAGAAAATCTGTAGATGCTGGAAATCCAAGCAACAAATGGTTCCACACGGTGGGCTTATTCAGAAAGTCAGAAGGCATGGGATCCAGGGAACTTTGGCTAGGTGGATTCAGAATTGTTTTGCCTGTAGAAGGCAGAGGGTTGTGGTGGAGGGAGTACATTCAGATTGGAGGGTTGTGACTAGTGGTGTCCCACAAGGATCTGTTCTGGGACCTCTACTTTTCGTGACTTTTATTAATGACCTGGATGTGGGAGTGGAAGGGTGGGTTGGCAAGTTTGCAGATGACACAAAGGTTGGTGGTGTTGTAGATAGTGTAGAGGATTGTCGAAGATTGCAGAGAGACATTGATAGGATGCAGAAGTGGGCTGAGAAGTGGCAGATGGAGTTCAACCCAGAGAAGTGTGAGGTGGTACACCTTGGAAGGACAAACTCCAAGGCAGAGTACAAAGTAATTGGCAGGATACTTGGTAGTGTGGAGGAGCAGAGGGACCTGGGGGTACATGTCCACAGATCCCTGAAATTTGCCTCACAGGTAGATAGGGTAGTTAAGAAAGCTTATGGGGTGTTAGCTTTCATAAGTCGAGGGATAGAGTTTAAGAGACGCGATGTAATGATGCAGCTCTATAAAGCTCTAGTTAGGCCACACTTGGAGTACTGTGTCCAGTTCTGGTCGCCTCACTATAGGAAGGATGTGGAAGCATTGAAAAGGGTACACAGGAGATTTACCAGGATGCTGCCTGGTTTAGAGAGTATGGATTATGATCAGAGATTAAGGGAGCTAGGGCTTTACTCTTTGGAGAGAAGGAGGATGAGAGGAGACATGATAGAGGTGTACAAGATATTAAGAGGAATAGACAGAGTGGACAGCCAGCGCCTCTTCCTCAGGGCACCACTGCTCAGTACAAGAGGACATGGCTTTAAGGTAAGGGGAGGGAAGTTCAAGGGGGATATTAGAGGAAGGTTTTTCACTCAGAGAGTGGTTGGTGTGTGGAATGCACTGCCTGAGTCAGTGGTGGAGGCAGACACACTAGTGAAGTTTAAGAGACTACTAGACAAGTATATAGAGGAATTAAAGTGGGGGATTATATGTGAGGCAGGGTTTGAGAGTCAGCACAACATTGTGGGCTGAAGGGCCTGTAATGTGCTGTACTATTCTATGTTCTATGTTAAACATAAAATGCTGGAGGAACTCAGTGGGCCCTTTAGGGTCTCAGCCCGAAACATTGACTGTATTCTCTTCCACAGATGCTGCCTGACCTGTTGAGTTCCTACAACATTTTGTGTGTGTTGCTTCGATTTCCAGCATCTGCAGATTTTCTCTTGTTTAGATAGTGTTCATGGGTTAATTTTCCATTCAAAAACCTGATGGAGGAGTTGTCCCTAAAATGTTGAGTATGTGTCTTTAGGCTTCTGTACCTCCTCTCTGATGGTAATAATGAGAAGGGGGCATGTACTTGGTGAGGAGGGGTGGTCCTTAATGATGGATGTTGCCTTCTTGAGGAATCACCTTTTGAAAGCATCCTTGATGGTGGGGAGGCTAGCACCCATGATGGAGCTGGCTGAGGTTACAACACTGTGCAGCTTTTTCTGATCCTGGGCATTGTCCCCTCCCCACCGGATCAGTGAGAATTCTCTCCTTCATACAGCATATACAATTTGGAACCAAAATCATTGCTGATTGCAGAATGCTTTAGGTTTCATAAGTGGAATCAAGAGGAAGTCCATTTCAGTACATGTGGCTGAATTGAATTGGTGACATGTTGTACCCAGTCTCCTCAAACTCCTAATGAACTATAGGCACTATTTACACATCAGAGGCATTGGCAGAAAGCAAAGCAACTTCAGGGCAGGAGTGTGGTTAAATGGTCAGTATGTCACATTGGTACAGTAACAATGCTTCTGCTTCACAACTCCAGTAACTTGTTGAGATCTGGTCTACCAGTGCTGACTGAATGGAGATTGGATGTTCTCTTCTCATCACACGGGCTTTCAGGTTTCAGGTTTCTCCCACACCCAGATGATGTGCAGGTTGATAATTAGTCACTGGAGGTGACCCCTCTGTGCTGTATGTGGCAAAACCAAAGAAAGATGCATTGATGAGCATATGAGGGAGAATGGGATAAGGAGCAGAGGGGAAAGGGGAATGGGAGTGATAAGATTCAGGGAATTTGGCATGGAGCTGGTGGATTGAGTGGTCTTTACTGTAATTGAGTATCAATATAGCGGCAGGTTGTTTGATTTTGTATCAAAGTACCCATCTGTGTCACTTTGTTGACCTGAATGATACACTGAAATGCATGTTCAAGTGCAGTTTAAAGACTTTAGATCAAATGTTTAGTTCAAGTTCAAGTTCCAGTGCAATTGTCATTCGACCATACATGAATACAGCCAAACGAGAAAACACTACTGCAAAGCCAAGATGCAAAACGTAGTACCAACAGTCATACACAGCACAAGGTACATTAGCACCTATAAGGCAAACAATATAGATATCTGTTAACTTCAGTCACACACAAAAAATAGCCCAAGACTCTAATTCCCATGAATGTTGCAGCAGTCTGTATTTGACCACAATACAGCTTGTCTTCTGCCAAGCGAACAGAGGGCAGCACTGACTGCAGATTGGACACCACACCACACCACCTCTGCTGGAGTGCGCCCACTATGATGCCTCACTCCTGATTGGTTATAAACAGCTGTCACCGCGGCTTGAAGCCCAGTCCTTGCTACAACCGAGACCACGCATCTTCCCCGCTATCTGCCAATAAATCAGAGAATCGGACATGCAGCATTCCAACAGGGTGTTGCAATCACAAGAAATGTGACTAAGCTGATCACTGTTAGACTGCACACCAGCATCGCGCAGCTCCTCTGACGCAGGCAGCAGTATAAACCACATCAAGCCCAGCTCCTTCAGTTTCTCCGCCAGGGAGCAACTCACTGATGGAGTGGACCTGCAGCACTTTAAGTTCTTAATGCCCCACGAGAGAAAATAATGCAGGAGTATTTGGAACCAAAACCATTGCTGATTGCAGAATGCTTTAGGTTTCGTAAGTGGAATCAAGAGGAAGTCCATTTCAGCACATTTGGCTGAATTGAAAAGATTGTCTGAAGATTTCCAGTTCAGTGATGGGCTTAATGATGCACTGAGAGATTGTTTAGTTTGTGGAACCTTACCAAAAACATTCAAAAGAGGCTCCTAACTGAAGTACAACTTACATTTACGAGAGCAGTTGAAATAGCTGTATCAATGGAAACAGCAGACACAGACAATTGAGTTGCAGTCAAGAATGAATGTGAGTGTGAACAACATTGCAATGTCTAAACAGAAATTAGCCTGTCTGAACATATTTTATTGGCAAGGGCTCATATACACCAGACCCATGCAGGTTTAAAGGTGAAGCATGCAGAAAATGCAACAAAATAGGACACATACAAAAAGCATGTGGAGGAGACAAATAAAAGAATTGCACAGGGAAGAGAAAATGACAAAAAGCCAAGCTGCAGTTTCAAAAAGAGCACTAATCTACATACTGTCGATAAAAAAGTCTGATAATGATGAGAGTGCCACAGGACTGCGTAGTCTAGAGATCTAAATGTGAAAGCTAATAATAGACAAGCATTATGGCTTACACCTGAAGTAAATGAAAAATTAATTAAAATGGAATTGGACATTGGCTTGGCTGTTTCAGACATCCCACAAAAAGAGTTTGAATGGAATTTCATTGATACTAAACTGAAGCCTGCAGGTATCCAGCTAGAACTTACAATGGAGATAAGATAATTCCTGTGGGAATGACAGTGAAATACAACAACCAACAGCCACATTGGGCTTATATGTGGTAAGAACAGGAGGGCCAGCATTGTGGGGTTGTGATTAGCTGGGACAACTACAACTTGATTGGAGATCCATCCACCATTTACATGCCACATCTCCGGCAACTGAAAGTGAATTAAGGAAGGTACTGGATGATGCCACAGCAGGGTTCAAGGATGGCATTGGAAAGCTCAGCTATATCAAGGATAAAACAGTGTTAAGTGAAAATGCTGTACCCACATTTTGCAAGGCTGCCAAGCTCCTTATACCATCTGAAATAAAGTAACCAGTGAGGCAGATCACATGAGGGCTGAAGGAATTCTTTCCAAGGTTGAGTAGAGCCCATAGGCAACTCTAGTGGTCCCAGTAGCTAAGGTGGATGGGTCTGTCAGAATCTGTGGTGACTTTAAGGTCACCATCAATTCAGTACTGAGAGTAAATCAATACCCTTTCCCCAGGATGGATGACATCTTTGCAAACCTTTCTGGAAGAAAACACTCCAGCAAAGTGAACTTAGCTGAGTCTTACATACAGATGGACATGAAAGAAGAGTCCAAAGAATTTTCCACCATAAACACTCGTAAAGTTTACTGCCTGTTCCACATGATAGTGAGTATAGGAATAGAATGAGTTGGAGGATAAATGCGTGGCTGAGGGATTGGAGCAGGGAGCAGGGATTCAGATTTCTGGATCATTGGGAACTCTTTTGTGACCTATACAAAAAGGAGGGGTTGCACTTGAATCCCAGGGGGGCCAATATCCTGGTGGGGAGGTTTTACTAAGGCTACTGGGGAGAGTTTAAACTGGATTGTCAGGGGGTGGGAACTGAACTGAAGAGACTGGGGAAGAGGTGGTTGGCTCACAAATAGAGAAAGCTTGGAGACTGTGTGTGAGTGAGGATAGGCAGGTGATAGAGAAGGGACACGCTCATACCAACTGTTTGAGATGTGTCTATTTTAGCGCAAGGAGTATTGTGAACAAAGTGGATGAGCTTAGAGTGTGGATCAATGCACGAAGCTATGATGCTGTGGCCATTACAGAGACTGGGATTGCTCAGGACAGGAACGGTTACTTCAAGTACCAGGTTTTAAATGTTTCAGAAAAGACAGGGAGGGAGGCAAAAGAGGTGGGAGCGTGGCACTGTTGATCAGAGATAGTGTCATGGCTGCAGAAAAGGTGGATGTCATAGAGGGATTGTCTACGGAGTCTCTGTGGGTAGAGGTTAGGAACAGGAAGGAGTCAATAACTCTACTGGATGTATTTTATAGGCCGCCCAATAGTAACAGGGATATCAAGGAGCAGATAGGGAAACAGATCCTGGAAAGGTGTAATAATAACAGATTTGTTATGGTGGGAGATTTTAATTTCCCAAATATCGATTGGCATCTCCCTAGAGCAATGGGTTTAGATGGGGTGGAGTCTGTTAGGTGCGTTCAGGAAGGTTTCTTGACACAGTATGTAGATAAGACAACAAGAGGAGAGGCTGTACTTGATTTGGTATTGGGAAATGAACCTGCTCAGGTGTCAGATCTTTCAGTGGGAGAGCATTTTGGAGACAGTGATCATAATTCTATCTCCTTTACAATAGCATTGGAGAGAGATAGGAACAGACAAGTTAGAAAAGCATTTAATTGGAGTAAGGGGAATTATGAGGCTATTAGGCAGGAACTTGGAAGCTTAAATTGGGAACAGATGTTCTCAGGGACAGGTATGGAAGAAATGTGGCAAATGTTCAGGGGATATTTGTGTGGAGTTCCGCGTAGGTACATTCCAATGAAACAGGGAAGTTATGGTAGGGTACAGGAACCATGGTGTACAAAGGCTGTAGTAAATCTAGTCAAGAAGAAAAGAAAAGCTTACAAAAGGTTCAGAGAGCTAGGTAATGTTAGAAATCTAAATGATTATAAGGCTACTACAAAGGAGCTTAAGAAAGAAATTAGAAGAGCCAGAAGGGGCCAAGAGAAGGCCTTGGTGGGGAGGATTAAGAAAAATCCTAAGGCATTCTGCAAGTATGTGAAGAACAAGAGGATAGGATGTGAAAGAATAGGACCTATCAAGTGTGACAGTGGGAAAGTGTGTATGGAATCAGAGGAAGTAGCAGAGGTACTTAATGAATACTTTACTTCAGTATTCACTACAGAAAAGGATCTTGGTGATTGTAGTGATGACTTGCAATGGATTGAAAAGCTTGAGCATGTAGATATTAAGAAAGAGAATGGGCTGCAGCTTTTGGAAAGCATCAAGTTGGATAAGTCACAGGGACCGGATGAGATGTACCCCAGGCTACTGTGGGAGGCGAGGGAGGAGATTGCTGAGCCTCTGGCGATGATCTTTGCATCATCAATGAGGATGAGAGAGGTTCCGAGGATTGGAGGGTTGCAGATGTTGTTCCCTTATTTAAGAAAGGGACTAGGGATAGCCCAGGAAATTATAGACCACCGAGTCTTCCTTCAGTGGTTTATAAGTTGATGGAGAAGATCCTGAGAGGCAGGATTTATGAACATTTGGAGAGGCATAATATGATTAGGAATAGTCAGCAGACTTTGTCAAGGACAGACCGAGCCTTAAGAGCCTGACTGAATTTTTTTGAGGACATAACTAAACACATTGATAAAGGAAGAACAGTAGATGTAGTGTATATGGATTTAAGCAAGGCATTTGATAAGGTACTCCATGCAAGGCTTATTGAGAAAGTAAGGAGGCATGAGATCCAAGGGGACATTGCTTTGTGGATCCAGAACTGGCTTGCCCACAGAAGGCAAAGAGTGGTTGTGGATGGGTGATATTCTGCATGGAGGTCGGTGACCAGTGATGTGCCTCAGGGATCTGTTCTGGGACTTTTACTCTTCGTGATTTTTATAAATGACCTGGATGAGGAAGTGGGGGGATGGGTTAGTAAATTTGCTGATGACACAAAGGTTGGAGGTGTTGTGGATAGTGTGGAGGGCTGTCAGGGGCATTGATAGGATGCAAAACTGGGCTGAGAAGTGGCAGATGGAGTTCAATCCAGATAAGTGTGAGGTGGTTCATTTTGGTAGATCAAATATGATGGCAGAATATAGTATTAATGGTAAGACTCTTGGCAATGTGGAGGATCAGCGGGATCTTGGGATCTGAGTCCATAGGACACTCAAAGCAGCTGCACAGGTTGACTCTGTGGTTAAGAAGGTGTACGGTGTATTGGCCTTCATCAATCGTCGAGTTGAATTTAGGAGCTGAGCGGTAATGTTGCAGTAAATGTTGATAAAGTGGTCAGACCCCACTTGGAGTACTGTGCTCAGTTCTGATTGCCTCAAGAAAGGATGTGGAAACCATAGAAAGGGTGCAGAGGAGATTTACAAGGATGTTGCCTGAATTGGGGAGCATGCCTTATGAAAACAGGTTGAGTGAACTTGGCTTTTTCTCCTTGGAGGTTGAGAGATGACCTGATAGAGGTGTATAAGATGATGAGAGGCATTGATCGTGTGGATATTCAAAGGCTTTTTCCCAGGGCTGAAATGGTTGCCACAAGAGGACACAGGTATAAGGTGCTGAGGAGTAGGTACAGAGGAGATGTCAGGGGTAAGTTTTTTTCTTAGAGAGAGGTGAGTACGTGGAATGGGCTGCCGGCGACAGTGGTGGAGGCAGATACGATAGGGTCTTTTAAGAGACTTTTGGATAGGCACATGGAGCTCAGAAAAATAGAGGGCTATGGGTAACCCTAGTAATTTCTAAGGTAGGGACATGTTTGGCACAGCGTTGTGGGCTGAAAGGCCTGTATTGTGCTGTAGGTTTTCTATGTTTTCTATGTTTCTAAAGGGCCTTATTGTTATAATAGGCTTATTTTTGGAGTAATATCCGCACCTGTACTCTGGCAGAAAGCTATGGACCAGGTGACGCAAGGCTGCCCAGGCACTCAGTGTTACCTGGATGACATCATTGTTTGTAGTAAGGAAGACAAAGAACATCTTTAAAACCTCAAGACAACATTAAAAAAATTAGGAGATTATGGGCTCAGAGCATGGCATATGAATATGAATTCTTTAAATCAAACATCACTTACTGAGGTCACACTATTGATACACAAGGATTATACAAGTGTGCTGAGAAAATTCAGGCAGTGGTGCCAAAATATGTGTCACAGTTGCAGTCCTTTTTAGGATTGGATATCTGCTATAACAGACTGCGGTGCTCCACCCCTTGAATTCAGTACTGCAGATCAGGAAGAAATGGCAATGGACAAAGCAGTGTGTGGTGGCTTTCCAAAAGGAAAAGTGATGCCAAACACTGTACTCAAACATTGTGATCCACATCAGTGAAACTTGCCTGTGACACCTCACCTTATGGTAAAGGTGAGTTATGTCACAAGTTATGACTGATGGAAGTGAACAACATTGCATCACGTTCGCTTACCGCTGCAGAGAAAAGTTATGCACAGATTGACGGAGAGGCCCTGAATCTGGTTTGGTGTGCAAAGCGTTTCAATCAGTATTTCTATGGAAGAGAGTTTACCCTCATTACTGATCGTCAGCCCCTGTCGTCCATTTTCAATCCACAGAAGGGTGTTCCATTAACAGCAGCAGCACGAATGTAGAGATGGGCTCTGTTTCGTGGAGGACACAATCACAAGATTGAATGCAAGAATCATGGAAATGCTGATTGATTGTCCCATTTATTCTTAGAAAAGGAAATACTGGAAACATTTACAAAAAAGACACTCCCCTTGAGGTAATCTCCCTAATGCAAATTGAAAATCTCCGTATTTCAGCAGAGGTCATCCAAAGGGAAACCAGAAATAATCCCACACTGTCTCAGGTCCACATAGCCAACCAAGATGATTGGAACGTGCAGCAGAAACTCCAGTTCCCCCATTGTTACTAGCGCTGCAATGAATTTGCCCTTTACAGAGGTCGCCTTATGTGGGGTTTATGCGGGGTTTGTAAGTACCATACAAACTGAGAGCTAAATTGTTGGAGAAGCTACATGACAGTCATCTAGGTGTGGTCAAAATGAAAGTTCTGGCTCAAAGTTTGACTGGTGGCAGATTGAGCAGCTCGCCGTGCCCTAGGTTGGATGCTGACGTCGCCAGAAGATGCCAAGAGCAACACTGCTCGGTCCCTGGGAATGGCCTGCAGTGCCCCAACATTGGATTCATGCTGATTTTCCCAAGCACAAATTTCTCGATAGTTGTGGATACAGTCACATAGTGGCCAGAAGTATTTCCAAAAGCCACCACTACAGACTCACACACTGCTGATGTGTTGAGAAGATTCTTTGCAAGGACAGGAGTTTCAGAATACTTAGTCAGGGACAAAAGACAAGGCTTGTTGTGGCCCCCAGTTTCAATCATTCCAGAAAATGAATGGAATGAGACGTATTCCAACTGCACTGTACAAACCAGCCAAAAATGGAAAGGCTGGTACAAGACTAAAGAAGACACTTCAAGCAAAGTCAGCAGAACAGACTACACTAACACAGAGAGTCAGCAGAACACAAAACACAAACACTGAGTGTCAGCAGGACACACTACACGAACACCGAGTGTCAGCAGAACACACTGACACGAACACAGAGTGTGAGTAGAACACACCACACTAACACTGAGTGTCAGCAGAACAGACCACACTAACACTGAGTGTCAGTAGAACACACTACACGAACACCGAGTGTCAGCAGAACACACTACACTAACACCGAGTGTCAGCAGAACACACCACACTAACACTGAGTGTCAGCAGAACACACTACACTAACACTGAGTGTCAGCAGAACACACTACACGAACACAGAGTGTGAGTAGAACACACCACACTAACACAGAGTGTCAGTAGAACACACCACACTAACACAGAGTGTCAGTAGAACACACTACACTAACACTGAGTGTCAGTAGAACACACCACACTAACACTGAGTGTGAGTAGAACACACCACACTAACACTGAGTGTCAGCAGAACACACCACACTAACACTGAGTGTCAGTAGAACACACTACACTAACACCGAGTGTCAGTAGAACACACCACACTAACACTGAGTGTCAGTAGAACACACCACACTAACACTGAGTGTCAGTAGAACACACCACACTAACACAGAGTGTCAGTAGAACACACCACACTAACACAGAGTGTCAGTAGAACACACTACACTAACACTGAGTGTCAGTAGAACACACCACACTAACACTGAGTGTGAGTAGAACACACCACACTAACACTGAGTGTCAGCAGAACACACTACACTAACACAGAGTGTCAGCAGAACACACTACACTAACACTGAGTGTCAGCAGAACACACCACACTAACACTGAGTGTCAGTAGAACACACTACACTAACACCGAGTGTCAGTAGAACACACCACACTAACACTGAGTGTCAGTAGAACACACCACACTAACACTGAGTGTCAGTAGAACACACCACACTAACACAGAGTGTCAGTAGAACACACTACACTAACACTGAGTGTCAGTAGAACACACCACACTAACACTGAGTGTGAGTAGAACACACCACACTAACACTGAGTGTCAGCAGAACACACCACACTAACACTGAGTGTCAGTAGAACACACCACACTAACACTGAGTGTCAGTAGAACACACTACACTAACACCGAGTGTGAGTAGAACACACCACACTAACACTGAGTGTCAGTAGAACACACTACACTAACACCGAGTGTGAGTAGAACACACTACACTAACACTGAGTGTCAGCAGCACACACTACACTAACACTGAGTGTCAGCAGAACACACTACACTAACACTGAGTGTCAGCAGAACACACTACACTAACACAGAGTGTCAGTAGAACACACCACACTAACACTGAGTGTCAGTAGAACACACTACACTAACACCGAGTGTGAGTAGAACACACTGACACTAACACCGAGTGTGAGTAGAACACACTGACACAAACACTGAATGTCAGCAGCACACACTACACGAACACCGAGTGTGAGTAGAACACACTACACTAACACCGAGTGTCAGCAGAACACACTACACTAACACCGAGTGTCAGCAGAACACACTACACTAACACCGAGTGTCAGCAGAACACACTACACTAACACTGAGTGTCAGCAGAACACACTACACTAACACTGAGTGTCAGCAGAACACACTACACTAACACCGAGTGTCAGCAGAACACACTACACTAACACCGAGTGTCAGCAGAACACACTACACTAACACCGAGTGTCAGCAGAACACACTACACTAACACCGAGTGTGAGTAGAACACACTACACTAACACTGAGTGTCAGCAGAACACACTACACTAACACCGAGTGTGAGTAGAACACACTACACTAACAATGAGTGTCAGCAGAACACACTACACTAACACCGAGTGTCAGCAGAACACACTACACTAACACTGAGTGTCAGCAGAACACACTACACTAACACCGAGTGTGAGTAGAACACACTACACTAACAATGAGTGTCAGCAGAACACACTACACTAACACCGAGTGTCAGCAGAACACACTACACTAACACTGAGTGTCAGCAGAACACACTACACTAACACCGAGTGTCAGCAGAACACACTACACTAACACCGAGTGTCAGCAGAACACACTACACTAACACTGAGTGTCAGCAGAACACACTACACTAACACTGAGTGTCAGCAGAACACACTACACTAACACTGAGTGTCAGCAGAACACACTACACGAACACCGAGTGTCAGTAGAACACACTACACTAACACTGAGTGTGAGTAGAACACACTACACTAACACCGAGTGTCAGTAGAACACACTACACTAACACCGAGTGTCAGCAGAACACACTACACTAACACAGAGTGTCAGCAGAACACACTACACTAACACTGAGTGTCAGCAGAACACACTACACTAACACTGAGGGTCAGCAGAACACAAAACACTAACACCGAGTCTGAGTAGAACACACTACACTAACACTGAGTGTCAGCAGCACACACTACACTAACACAGAGTGTCAGCAGAACACACTACACGAACACCGAGTGTGAGTAGAACACACTGACACTAACACTGAGTGTCAGCAGAACACACTACACTAACACCGAGTGTGAGTAGAACACACTACACTAACACTGAGTGTGAGTAGAACACACTACACTAACACTGAGTGTGAGTAGAACACACTACACTAACAATGAGTGTGAGTAGAACACACTACACTAACACCGAGTGTGAGTAGAACACACTACACTAACACTGAGTGTCAGCAGAACACACTACACTAACACTGAGTGTCAGCAGAACACACTACACGAACACCGAGTGTGAGTAGAACACACTGACACTAACACTGAGTGTCAGCAGAACACACTACACTAACACCGAGTGTGAGTAGAACACACTACACTAACACTGAGTGTGAGTAGAACACACTACACTAACACCGAGTGTGAGTAGAACACACTGCACTAACAATGAGTGTGAGTAGAACACACTACACTAACACCGAGTGTGAGTAGAACACACTACACTAACACCGAGTGTGAGTAGAACACACTACACTAACACTGAGTGTGAGTAGAACACACTACACGAACACCGAGTGTGAGTAGAACACACTGACACTAACACTGAGTGTCAGCAGAACACACTACACTAACACTGAGTGTGAGTAGAACACACTACACTAACACTGAGTGTCAGCAGAACACACTACACTAACACCGAGTGTGAGTAGAACACACTACACTAACACCGAGTGTGAGTAGAACACACTACACTAACACCGAGTGTGAGTAGAACACACTACACTAACAATGAGTGTCAGCAGAACACACTACACGAACACCGAGTGTCAGCAGAACACACTACACTAACACTGAGTGTCAGCAGAACACAAAACACTAACACCGAGTCTGAGTAGAACACACTACACTAACACTGAGTGTCAGCAGCACACACTACACTAACACAGAGTGTCAGCAGAACACACTACACTAACACCGAGTGTGAGTAGAACACACTACACTAACACCGAGTGTGAGTAGAACACACTACACTAACAATGAGTGTCAGCAGAACACACTACACGAACACCGAGTGTCAGCAGAACACACTGCACTAACACCGAGTGTGAGTAGAACACACTACACTAACAATGAGTGTCAGCAGAACACACTACACGAACACCGAGTGTCAGCAGAACACACTACACTAACACCGAGTGTCAGCAGAACACACTACACTAACACCGAGTGTGAGTAGAACACACTACACGAACACCGAGTGTCAGCAGAACACACTACACTAACACTGAGTGTCAGCAGCACACACTACACTAACACTGAGTGTCAGCAAAATACACTACACTAACACTGAGTGTCAGCAGCACACACTACACTAACACTGAGTGTCAGCAGCACACACTACACTAACACTGAGTGTGAGTAGAACACACTACACGAACACAGAGTGTCAGCAGCACACACCACACTAACACTGAGTGTCAGCAGCACACACTACACTAACACCGAGTGTCAGTAGAACACACTACACTAACACCGAGTGTCAGCAAAATACACTACACTAACACTGAGTGTCAGCAAAATACTGACACTGAGTGTCAGCAGAACACACTACACTAACACCGAGTGTGAGTAGAACACACTACACTAACACCGAGTGTGAGTAGAACACACTACACTAACACCGAGTGTCAGCAAAATACACTACACTAACACTGAGTGTCAGCAGCACACACTACACTAACACTGAGTGTGAGTAGAACACACTACACTAACACTGAGTGTCAGCAGCACACACTACACGAACACTGAGTGTCAGCAGAACACACTACACTAACACTGAGTGTCAGCAAAATACACTACACTAACACTGAGTGTCAGCAAAATACTGACACTGAGTGTCAGCAGAACACACTACACTAACACCGAGTGTGAGTAGAACACACTACACTAACACCGAGTGTGAGTAGAACACACTACACTAACAATGAGTGTCAGCAGAACACACTACACGAACACCGAGTGTCAGCAGAACACACTACACTAACACCGAGTGTGAGTAGAACACACTACACTCTGTGTTCGTGTAGTGTGTAGTGTGACACAGAGTGTCAGTAGAACACACTACACTAACACCGAGTGTCAGTAAAATACACTACACTAACACCGAGTGTCAGCAAAATACACTACACTAACACTGAGTGTCAGCAGCACACACTACACGAACACAGAGTGTCAGCAGAACACAGTACACTAACACTGAGTGTCAGCAGAATACACTGACACAAACACTGAGGGTCAGCAGAACACACTACACTAACACCGAGTGTCAGTAAAATACACTACACTAACACCGAGTGTCAGCAAAATACACTACACTAACACTGAGTGTCAGCAGCACACACTACACGAACACAGAGTGTCAGCAGAACACAGTACACTAACACTGAGTGTCAGCAGAACAGACTTCTGTCAGGAAAGACATTTTCCCACAAGAGCAAGTAACCCTCCCTTCACAATTATTAAATCTTTATGCCTGAACTGGGCAATTTTATGTTTATTATGCTGTGGGTGCCAGTATATAATTGTTCTACTATATAGTATACTGTGTATATAGTTAAGATGCATTCTATATTGAGTTGGAGTTTATAGATATGCAGGGTGGGTTGTTGTGTATTTAGTATTTGTGTAATATTGTAAATATATTGTTTGATTGAGCATTATTGTTTGTTTAAATAATTATGGGCTATGTGTAATATTAAGCGAATGTCGTATGTCATGACACTATGACATGGTATCTACTTAATGTAAAAACGAGCTACGACTTGCATCTCTCAGCTCTCTTGTTTTCCTTTTAATAAGTTTAATCTTTTGGCGTTACAAAACATAACAGACACAACATTGTGGGCTGATTGACTGTCCTGTGCTGTAATGTTCTATGTTCACAGTGAACCGGCTGATTACAAGGTGACTTTGGACTGGGTAGTTGACAATACGCAGTACTTAGTGATTTCTTTGCAGCATCTCTGCAGACAGCTTCAGGAAGCAAAGTACACAGCAGGCTGGATTGGTCATATGCTCTGTTGAATGTGGGGAAGGAGAGTCAGGCGTTTGTGACAGTGAATGTGAACATGTATTCTTACTCCTACACAAAACTTCATTACGTGTCAAGTCATCACTGAACACCTTTCAAGTTACAATGGACAAAACACTACAAGGTGAGGTCACTGCCTCAGCCATCAAAACCATGTAATAGCAGCCAAAGGAGGATGGCCTTGAGCATTAGGAAAAGTGTTTAGAGAGCCGCATGAGCATGATGTTGAAAAGAGAAGTGTGTCTTTGTGCAGAGAGAAACAGCTAACCTCGGGTAAAAGCAGATGCAGTGAGGTTGTGCTACTGGCAAAATGGAAGCAGTTTGTGAAAACATCAGGAAATGTTGACCATTGGTGGACATGGTACACCACTGTATATCAGTTATTTTGTATTTCAGCACAGCAGGAGACCATTCAGCCCAGTGAGCTCATGCCAGCTCCTAGTGCATCAATCCTTTTTTCCACACTACTTATTCCTCTGTAGTTCTGCAACTATTTTCTCCCTCATCCACTCCTTTATTCTCTTGCTGCCCACCTGCAAGGGAGGGGGAGGCTCTGGGGGCTAGTTAACCTGCCAGAGCACCTCATAGATGCCATGTGGTCACAGGAAGAATGTGCAAAATCATAGGCAAATCATGAAGGGTAGTAAGACTGACACACACAAAATGCTTTTGGAACTCAGCAGGTCAGGCAGCAACAATGGAGAAGAATAAACATGATGTTTACTATGAGCTGTCGACTATTTATTACCCCCCCCATGGATGGTGAATTCCTGCAGCATTTTGTGTGAGGTGTAAGGGTGGCAGACTTGTAGCCATAGGGTATTTCAGCTTCCCTAGTCTTGACTGGGATTACCTTTGTGTGTAACTAGTAGAGTGGGGTGGGGGGGATGTTTAAAATACATCCTGGAGAGCTTTTTGAGTCAGTACGCACGTAGTCTGAATGGAGAAGGAGCAGTACAGGACTAAATCTCAGGAAATGTAACTGGGCAAGGAGATGGAGTGTCAGTGTGCAGACATTATACAGATAGTACCCACAACTCAGGAGGTGGAATTTCTTTAGCCAGAGTTTGGTGAATCTATGGAGTTCATTGCCTAGTCTGTGGAGGCCAAGTCATTGGGGATATTTAAAGAGGAAGTTGATAGGCTCTTGATTAGTAAAGTTATCAATGGATACTGGCAGAAGACTGGAGAATGAGATTGAGAGGAGTAATATGTCAGCCATGATCGAATGGTGGAGCAGACCCAATGAGCCAAATGGCCTAATTCTGCTCCAATGCCTTTTGGTTGAATGGTCTTACTTCACTGGAGAAGGTGTAGGAGGAGATTCACAAGGATGTTGCCTGGATTGGTGCACTTCATTTATTAAAATCTGAGCTTGTTTCCCTTGGAGAGTGACCTCATGCAAAAGTATACAAGATTATGCAGGACACAAAGAGTGTGGATTATATTAAAGCTTTGCCCGTTGTAGAGGTATCTAACATTAGGGGGTGAGGATTCAAGGTAAGAGGAAGGAAGTTTCAAGGGGATCTGCAGCAGAATCTTTTCAGCTGGAGGATGGTAGATTTGTGGAACACACTGTCTGAGGGGGTGGTGGAGGCAGAGGCTTTCTTGTGAATAAACACTTCAACTTCCAATGTAGAGAAGAATATGGTCCAAATGATTGGAGTAGATGGGCATTAGATCGTTAGCATGACAATGATGGACCGAAGGGCTCATTTCTGTGCCGTGTGACTCTGTAAATCTGTTATCTCAGACTCAGTGTCAGATTAACTCAATAAGCCAAACATAAGGAAGGGACTATTCTTGAAATATAAAGCTGCACCTTAACCCTCACCTCAAAATGCTCCATATGTTCCACACACATAGTGCTGAAGCATGGTGTTTATTTATTTTATTTTATATAGTGATACGGCATGGTAACGGACTTTTCCACCCAATTACACCATGTAACCAATTAACCTACAAACCTGTATGTCTTTGGAATGTGGGAGGAAACCCACCAGCCACGAGGAGAACGTACAAACTCCTTACAGACAGTGTCAGGAATTGAACCCAGCTCACTAGCATGTTATAGCATTGCACTAACCACTATGTACTGTGCCACCCAGAATCCACAAATGTATATTTTTGTGCCACACAGGCTCTGATTTAGCTCATACTTATTGAATGATAAAACATAGGAGCAGGCTCTTTGGCCGACCAGGACTGTGCTGAGCATCAAGCTGCCATCAGCACAGATCCTACAAAGTTCTCCATTTTATTCCCTTTGCTGTCTCTTCAACCTTGCCCAGATTCCACCATTCACCTACACATCGAAGTTGGAGGGGTGGGGTGGGATGGAGCAACCTGTCAACCTGCATGTCTTTGGGCCATGAGAGCAAACCCAGTCACATGGAGGGATCACGCAGTAACTTGGAGAAATTCCACACGGAAAGCGCTGGAGGTCAGCTTTGGACCTATGAGGCCATGACTAGTTACAGCACTGTTCAAGAGTGATTGACTTGCAAGGATGCTTCTAGTCCACTGATGAAGGTCAGAATGTAGAGAGTGGAAACAAAATCTTTGTTTGTCCATTAAAGAAACTCCCAACAGGTTTTAACTGCTGAATGAAGAGATGGAAGATGTTGTTTCCTTTCTGACCTGTTATGTACCTGTGACACGTGACAGTGTGGTGTACTTGTCACGTGACAGGTGTTGAAGCTATACTGGACTTGAGGTAATGGTCTTGTGATGGCGGAGTGACGTAATTTTCCCGCCAGTAGAGGTCATGTGACAGGTTTTTTTTACAGGGTATAAAAGGAGGACCCCTCCCTGTGAGGAGGGGCAGTTCGTGGCTGGATTTGCCATGTTGACTTCATGCCACTGCGTGATTTAATGTGATGACGCAGTTTGGTTGAAAGATGAAGTTTTATCTAACGCTTAAAGTTTAAAAAGTCATTGCCAGTAGTTTCTTTATAATACTGCTAGTTGAGAATCAGTGGAGAGTGAAGATCGGAGTTCGGGAGTTAAAAGATCGAGGAAAGTCGATTTCGACAGTGAAACAGGTTTGACCTTGTTTGATCCTCATTCGGAAGGAATTCGTTGACTGTCCCCGTGTTAATCCCTGTGAATAGCGGAAAGGATTGGGAACAGTGTTGTAAAGGAAAGGTCAGTGCCTTTAAGCCGTTTCATTTTCCATCTCCGTAAATTCTTCATGGGAAAAGTAGTTCGACTGGGAACCGCAACAACATGACGTGAAAGAGAATTCAAATCATCTTAAAAAGTCTCTCCTTTAATGGACTGTATGCATTTTGAACTTTTGCAATACTACTTTGAAAAACTGTTTTTGCAACATTGCTTTAAGAACTGTTTAAGCTGCCGCATATAGCAGCTGTTTTCCGGTTATGTTAGTGATTTGTTTACTTTTGGGGGGTTTGTTTTCAGTGTTTAATAAACATGTTTATTAAACTGGATGCCCTCAAAAGACAGTACCTGCAGCTGGTGAACACCGGCTACGCAAGACATTGCCTAGCGACGTGGCGACAGCGAACAGGCGAGTCGAGCGGGGAGTTTCTCAGAGCCCTACAGACACTCGTGTGAGCCTGCGACTGCAAGGGACTGAAGGCAGAACAACATGCGGAGCTGATAGTAGGAGACGGGGATCGTTACGGGGATCAGGTCAGTGTACATGCGCCAGCGGCTGCTGGAAAATGCCGATCTTACCTTATGCTCCATGATCGAGATGGCCGACATGCTGGAGGCTGCTCTGCACAACGCCGACGCTGTCCAGCTGCACGATCCCCCGCCAGTTCCGTGGACACTGCAGACCCCACCACCCGCCAGCGAATCGACCTCGGCTGCTGCCAGTCGCGAGTCCACAAACTCCCCAAAACCGACCACAGCTGCTGCCAGTCACAAGTCCGCGCAGTGTTACTTCTGCGGACTTGAAAAGCACCCCCGAAAACATTGCCCGGCCTGAGAAGCAATCTGCTCCAGCTGCGGGAAGAAGGGCCATTTTGCCAAGGTCTGTAAGTCTGAACCACGAGTGGGGTCGGGCAGCGCTGCGTGTGAGGCATGGGGGCCACCATCTTGCCTGCCCGCCTCGTGCGAGACATGGGGGCGGCCATCTTTGTCAGCAGCACCTCACCCCGCCCCCGACCCACGGGTGTTTACCGGGCACCAAGACGGCCATTCAACTCTGGCCTCCGTAACCCTCGACCAAAGCGCTCCACACCAGCTTGCAAGGTCAATGATGGACATTCTGGTGGAGGGGCACAGGACTAGCTGCCTGTTTGACATGGGCAGCACTGAGAGTTTTATTAACCCGGACACGGTGCAACGCTGCAGACTCGTGACACGGCCGGTAAGCCAGAGGGTCACCATGGCTTCTGGGCCACATTCCACAGACATCTGGGGGGGTTGTGTAACGACATTGGTGGTGCAGGGCACAGAATATTGGGACTTTGCGCTACTGGTCATGTCTCAACTGTGCGCACCTGTGCTATTGGGGCTGGACTTCCAGAGCCACCTCAAAAGTGTGTCTATGGCTTATGACGGGCCCCTCCCACCACTCGCTGTCAGGAATCCTCAGTTTTGTGAGACTTTATCATATACCCCGCTACTGACCACACACACACACACCGACCCGCACATCCCACTCAGCACCATGCCGACAGCTGCACTACTGACACCACTTGCAGCCTCTCCACCCTCAAGATCCCTCCCCCACCGCTGTTCGCCAACCTGACCCCCGACTGTAAACCTGTGGCAACTAAAAGCAGGAGGTACAGCGCAGGGGACAGGGCCTTCATTCAGTCAGAGGTGCAACGGCTGCTCAGGGAGGGGATCATTGAGCCAAGCACAAGTCCTTGGAGGGCCCAGGTGGTCATTGTTCGGACCGGGCAGAAAAATAGGATGGTCGTGGACTATAGCCAGACCATCAATAGGTTCACGCAGCTTGACGCGTACCCCCTACCACACATCGCAGATATGGTCAATCAGGTAGTTCAGTACAAGTGTACTCGACCATAGATACGAAATCCGCTTACCACCAGCTCTCCATCCACCCGGAGGACCGCCCCTACACCGCCTTCGAGGCGGGCGGCAGGCTCTATCACTTCCTGCGAGTCCCCTTCGGTGTCACAAATGGTGTCTCTGTCTTCCAGAAGGAAATGGACCGGATGGTGGACCAGTGCCAACTGAAGGCCACATTTCCCTACCTGGATAACATCACCATCTGCGGTCACGACTGGCTGGATCACAACACCAACCTCCAATGATTTTTCCAAGTGGCCAAAGCCCTGAACCTTACTTATAACAGGGACAAGTGTGTGTTCGGAACCACCCGACTCGCTATCCTTGGGTATGTCGTGGAGAATGGGGTCATTGGCCCTGATCCCGACCGTATGCTCTTCCCACCACCCTCCGAGCTCTCAGATGGTGCCTGGGTTTCTTTTCCTATTACACCCAATGGGTCCCTCATTACGCAGACAAGGCCCGCCCCCTCGTTAAGTCCACCACATTTCCCCTCTCTGCTGAGGCCCGCGCGGCCTTCAGCCACATTAAAGGGGACATTGCCAAAGCAACGATGCATGCGGTGGACGAGACCATTCCCTTCCAAGTAGAGAGTGATGCCTCCGACTTTGCGCTGGCTACTACCCTCAATCAGGCAGGAAGGCCGGTAGCATTCGTCTCTCGTACCCTTCAAGGCCCTGAAATGTGGCACTCTGCGGTGGAGAAAGAAGCCCAGGCCATAGTGGAAGCTATTAGGCACTGGAGGCACTATCTCGCTGGCAGAAGGTTCACCTTGCTGACTGACCAGCGCTCAGTTGCGTTCATGTTCAGCAACCAACAGTGGGGCAAAATCAAAAATGTTAAAATTTTGCGGAGGAGAATAGAACTCTCCACCTACAACTATGATATCCTGTACCAGCCTGGAAGGCTCAATGAGCCCCCTGATGCCCTATCCCGGGGAGCGTGTGCCAGCGCACAGCTTGACCGGCTGTACTCCCTCCATGCACGTCTTTGCCATCCGGGGGTCACCCGATTTTACCATTTCGTGAAAGCCCAGAACCTGCCGTACTCCCTTGAGGATATCAGGACGATGACCAGGGACTGCCAAGTCTGCACTGAGTGCAAACCGCACTTCTACCGTCCTGAGAAAGCGCAATTTATCAAGGCCACCTGCCCCTTTGAGCGACTGAGTGTTAACTTTAAGGGCCCCCTTCTCTCCACCGACCGCAATGTCTACTTTCTCAACATTATCGACGAGTACTCGCGGTTCCCCTTTGCCATCCCCTGCCCCGACACCACTGCCACGTCCGTCATAAAAGCTCTGCGCCAGCTCTTCACTCTGTTTGGATATCCCTGCTATATCCACAGTGATAGAGGGTCCTCCTTTATGAGTGACGAGCTGCGCCAGTACCTGCTGGCTAGGGGCATTGCTACTAGTAGGACCACGAGCTATAATCCCTGAGGAAATGGACAGGTGGAGAGGGAGAATGCCACAGTGTGGAAGGCCACACTTTTAGCCCTTAAGTCAAAAGGGGTGCCGGTCTCTCGCTGGCAGGAGGTCCTCCCCGAGGCACTCCACTCTATCCGCTCCCTGTTATGTACGTCCACCAATGCCACCCCTCATGAGTGCCTCTTTTCTTTTCTCAGGAAGTCTGCCACTGAGACCACCCTACTGGCTTGGCTGACGTCCCCAGGGCCAGTGCTGCTCCGGAAACATGCGCAGAGCAATAAATACACCCCCAGTATGCTTACGTGGTCTTACCTGATGGGCGGGAGGACACGGTCTCCATCTGTGACCTGGCGCTGCAGGAGCAGCAGACCGCTATCCCGAACACTCCATAGTGACTATGAACCCTGTACCTGAGGTGACACCGTGCACACCGAGCCCTACACAGACTCCTCACGACACTCCCATATTGGGCACCTCGCACACGCATATACCAGGCATGAGGGATCACTGACGCCTAGTGGGGTGACACCTCCAGTCAGGCTGGAACCAGCACAACCACCATCTCCGGTGCAATCACCACCGGCACCTGTGCAATCACAGCCGGTGCAACGTAGATCGCAGCAACAGATTCGACCACCTGATAGACTTAACCTGTAAATATACTTGCAAGAAACTTCGCCCCCTGCAGACTCTCTTTTAAAACAAAGGGGGGGGGGTGAATGTGTTGAACTACATATACTTGTCTGGACACGCTGACTGCTCCTGTGGCTCCTCCCATGGCCCCGGTATAAAGGCAATTGGAGACACAGCCCTGGCCTCAGTCTCCAGGATGTAGTGTGGTGGTCATTTGCTGCTTGTTCTTTCTTCCAGCCAAATAAAAGCCTATATCTCGCCTCACGTCTCCGAGAGTTATTGATGGTGCATCAAGTACTGTGTATGTGTGTGGGTAGGTGAGTGACAGGAGGGTTGGGGCTTGTTTTGCTGTTGTTATTTGATGTGTTTGTTCTGCTGAGCATTGTGAGCTTGCTATGTTGGAGCTGGAATGTGTGGCCCCAGCACATCGTTAGGTTATGTTGCTAGTTAACGCAAATGGCACATTTCACTGTATGTTTGGATGTACATATGATTAATAAATATGAATATGCTGTGTCACTAATGCACAGAAAACTCAGATGGCTGAGCTCAGTTCAGCTCATTTTTGGTGAGAGTGAAGAGATATCAATTGAATCAGAGATGAAAATATGACTGAAGATGCAGAGAGAGATTATATGTTAATACCACCTAAGAAATTAACAACTGGGAAATAGGAGGCTGGATTGATATTTGATGGGGTGTGAGCAGGTTGAAATCGGAGATTTAATCAAGAGTATCGCCTTAAGTTACTAGCAGCAGGAGACAAGTAAGGGAATATCAAAGAGTTGTACATACTTCAGAGGGCAATGTATTGGAGACTAGAGAAAAGAACACAAGGTTTGAATGAACTCAGTCACAGAGCTATGCCTTCCAAGAGCCAAAAGATGGTGATGACTTATACACCCGAGAAGATTAAAAAGACGAAGGGACCCTGTGATTAGAGAGAGAAAAAGTGATGAGAGAGAGAAGAGTGAGGAGAATGAGAGAGGTGAGTGAGGAGAGAGAGAGGGAGGGAGGAGAGAAGAGAGCAAGAGAGGAGAGTGAGGAGAATGAGGAGAGAGAGAGAAAGAGAGAGAGAGAGAGAGGGGAGAGGGAGAGAGAGGAGAGAGGGAGAGAAAGGAATGAGAGAGAGTTTAATGTAGCATCCACAAGAAAAACATAAATTATACTAATTTTCTTACAAGAAAGAACACAATTAGAGAAATTTCCAGCACTTCATGCTTTTATTTCAGATTTCTCACATCTGAAGGATTTTAGTTTTGGATTTGCTCCTCCTCCTGTTGCAGGATTGCTCACCTTACAGAAACTCCACTCCTCTCTCTGACAGGATTTCCCTCTATCTCTTTCACCTTTCTTCCCCTCACTGCCCTTCCATTTTTCACCAAAAAATGGAACCAAAGTCCATTTTCGTTGAACATGATTGAAGTGGACATAGTGTTGCCATATTGTAGTGAGTAGGATTGAGCCGGTGAGTTAAAGAACCAAATGGTTGAAGGGAAGTAGCTGTTCTGGAACCAGGCAGTGTGCGACTTCAAGCTTCGAGCTTCTGTACTTCCTGCCCAATGGTAGCTGTGATGGCTCAGATGGTGCGGATCTTTGATGATGGATATTGCCTTCTTCAGCCAGTGCTTCAGTACCAATGGTAGGGAGGGATATGCCACTGATATATTGGGCAGATTTCACTACTCTGTACAGCTTCAACGAGTCTCTGAGGGGGTTTGTTGGCTGCATTTGACCAGGCAGCCAGTGGGTCTTTTATGAAATTGGGATGGGAATGAAGGAGAAGGTGGTCTACTGGCACAGTGTCATTACCTTCCCCTGTCCCTACAGAGTTACCGCTCCACCCCCACTGTGAAGCTACCGCCCCACCAATTTGTCCCCTGGATCCTGGAAAAACCCCACTCCTCGCTTGCACACCACTCACTTCCACCCCCAATGCTTCACTTCAGTTTCTGGGAACCGCAATGAGGGGGGACCCAGCCCCGAGGATCTGTAACCCCGTCAGTGTGAAGGGTCAAAGGTCACCCTCTATGTTCCCCTTGTGGAACTTTGGGATCCACCAGCTTCAATGATGGATGGTTGCCCAGTCATAGTGATAATCAACTCAAATCTTTTGCCCTGGAACATTCCCGGCTGAGGGAGAATCTCACCCAGTGTGATCCAGGCCAGAGGAGCCAGGATCTACATGTTCAAAAAGTGCAGGTCTGGGAAAGTCTTGAAGCAAGGGTGGGTTTCATTCTATTTACAATGATCGGAACCTTAGGCCATCCCACAATGCTGAGGAGCCAAAGATGATTCCTGGGGGTCAGAGAGAGAAGCAGCACAGAAACAGGCCATTTGGCCCATGTTGACCATCAACCATCTCTACCTAGGATGTAAAGCAGGGGTGGGCAAACTGTTTGACTTGTGGGCCACAAAGGGTTCTAAAATTTGACAGGGGGGCCGGACCAGGAGCAGATGGACGGAGTGTTTTGGTAATACACCTCATAAGAGAAAATAAAATATCATGGGATATGTAGAAAACGTGTGCTTTAATTTCAATTGAAAATGAACAAATGCATTACAACAAAATATCTGTCTTTGAAGTCCCATGGTATTTAGCTATTTATTGAAATGACTTTTAAAACTGAAAATTAAATGAATAAAATACAGCTTTTTTTAATAGTAACGGTTATTATTTTAAAGCACTGAAAATTCTGTTATCCTTCAAGACATTATCATCATCACTCTCCTCCTGACTGTCTTTATTTCAAAAACGGTAGGAGATGCAGGTCTACTTGTCCTGCTCCTTCTTATTCAATTGTCCCCTGTGCCAAAACTCAACAACAACCAGCACAATGACAGAACAGTGACAGCGCGCCAGAATGCGGAGCGCGTTATTTGATCTGGAGCGCATTTTTTATTTTGAGAACGTACGTGCACCTGCGCACTACTCATGTCCATCACTTAACAGAAATGACATGTAACATGTAAGGCTTATTGAAAAAAATATTTTCAAATGCATTTTTTACATAACACAACGAAGAAACTTATTTTTAATTTCAGTGGGAACAGTGTTGTTGGTCTCCCTTTTTAGCCAGCGCATCAAAGTCTGGATTTAGTTTTGTTGTGGCGATTCTCAGGATGGATCTGAGGTGTTGGTCAGTTAACTTGGATCTGTGGCTGGCTTTGTTGATGTTCATGACACTGAACGCCTGTTCACACAAATAGGTCGAGCCGAACAAAGAGTAAAGCGCAAATGTGGAGTAATATGCTGCACCTCAACAAAGGTCAATGTGTAGCGGTGTGCTACATGCAGCGCTAAAATTACGACACGGAGTCGGTAACGGCAGTCGAAGAAAAAACTTTATTCGAAATCCCCAGTCTCAGTTTTAAGCCTCCCTCAACCTGCCCCCCTGCGCAGAGGCTCCAAAGCTCTGTGCTCGCAAATCCCCGCAGGCTATCTCCCTTAGCCGGAACGCTGGCTAATTGTGAGCCGGTTCGGATGTGCCAGGAAATGGGTCGCCACAAATGTATATAGAGTGTGTCATCTACTGGGAAAATGCCAGATTTGCGGGGAAAAAACCTTAACAAGGTTTATTAATATAATTTCATCAAGTTGTGCGGGCCAGATTAAAAAGCTTAATGGGCAGCATATGGCGTTTGCCCATGCCTGATGTAAAGGATAATCCACCTGTAACAGGATTTCCAACCTCCCCCCCCCCCCCACCCCTGTCTCCTCTTTCCCTATTGCCAGGTAACCTGTTTAAACAGCATTCATTGAGGAACAAATGTGAGAGGACATGGGGTGGGTAAATCACCTTTGTAAAGGTAGACTGATAACACTCATGGAGGGGGGGGAAGGATTTTGTTTAATACCTCAGCTAAAAGCTGACATCCCTGACCCTCCTTCACTACTGCACTGAGCACCAGCACAGGTTCTGCCTCTGCCTGAAAGCTCGGGAGTTGATGTCAGAGCCACAACTGCTGCCACTGATGTGCCTTTCATCAATGGTTCCTACTGTTCTAACTCCACTTGAAGTGTAAACTATCAATTCTCACAAATTACTATGGGGAAGAAATGCAGCGAGAAAAAGAAATGGCTGTGATTAGCAACATGGCACTTAAACCCATTAATATTGATGTGTGCCTCCAGGCAAAATGTCCACAGCATACCGAGTCAACCAATGTCTCACAGGAGGATTATAGTGAAAAACCAAAATGTGTCCAGAGTTTCACTTGCCTTAAGCTTGGAGATGAGACTTCCAAAGAAACTATCAAAATGGAAGTGAAAATCAAAACAACTCCATGTGCTGGGGATGTAAAATGAAAACAGAAAAATGGTGGAAACACTTAGCAGGTCAGGCAGCCTCTGTGGGAAGAGAAACTGAGTTAACATGCCAGGTCAGAAGCATTTGCAAGTTCTGACAGAGTGGCATTAACATTAACTCTCTCTCTTCCCATGAATGCTGACTGACCTGCTGAGTATTTCCACCATTTTCTGTATTTTTATGTTAAATAGCACGATGGAATCAACATTAAACATGAGCTTGGCTGAACTTTAGATATTGTAAGCTGCAGCTGTGAATGTGATGTTCATATCAATGTGGGTAACAGAGACATGAGATGTTAACTCTGTTTCTTTATCTACAGGTGTTGCCTGTCCTCTTGAGATTGTCCAGTGCTTTGTGCCTTTATGTCAGATTTTTTGCATCTTCAGCATTTTATTTTTGGATTTAGAACCATAGAACATTACAGCACAGAAACAGGCTTTTTGGCCCTTCTTGGCTGTGCTGAACCATTTTTCTGCCTAGTCCCACTGACCTGCACCTGGACCATATCCCTCCACACACCGCCCATCCATGTACCTGTCCAAGCTTTTCTTAAATGTTAAAAGTGAGCCCGCATTTACCACTTCATCTAGCAGCTCATTCCACACTATTTATTCCCACTTCCCTTGCAGGATGGCCCTATTAAAATAAACTCTGCTTCTCTGTCCAGTGGGATTTTCCCTGTCTCTTTCACCTTTCTTTCTTTCATTGTCTTTCAATTTTTCACCAAGCCATTGACCAAATCTCAGATCCACAGCCCCAACCATTTCCTTTTCAGTTATCTCTGACTTGCACTTGCTCCCTGAGGACTCCAACAAAGAATTCCATTCTCCACATGTCTTGATCCAATCATGGTCGAAGATGGGGTCAAGGAGTTCAAGAAATGCTTCCCACTTGGCCGTTCTTGCCACAACTAGAGATCCAGGCTGAGGCCTAGAATTGGCTCTTGAGTGTTCTCGAGTTCCTTCCCACAGCACCAACCCAGTTGTCCCTGTCCTAATTTCCACTCCACCCTGCACCACACTCTGTGCTTCATAAAGACTATTGTCAATCCTTTCAGTCATCAAATAATAAAAACATCAACAGCTCTTGAAATCATGTAGTCCTTTGGAAAAACAAAATGTGGCAAAACCTCAGCAGGTCTGGCGGTTTTTGTGTAAAGGGAGAGGAAACTTGTTCTGCCATTCATTACAATGAATATATGTGTGTATGGCGGACCTGAACTTAATAATATTACACTTGTTTGGTCATATTTTGTGCTGCTGGTAAACCAAATGTTTGTAGCCTTGGGACAGCCTGGATTCCTTTGTATCTTTGTTGTGAAAACAGAGCAGCTGAAAAAAAAACATAGAAAATGCTGAAAATACTCAGGAGGTCAGGCAGCTTATGTGGAGAGAGCAACAAAGAGAAAGTTTCGTAACAACAGTCTCTGTTTCTTCCTTCATAGAAGCTGACTCGCCAGCTGGTTATCTGGTATTTTCTGCTTTTTATTTTGGATTTTATTCCTTTTCAGTCTGAAAATACTTGAGTCTTTTTTGTAGCTTCTTTATTTTGCTTTCAGTAAAAGTGAGGATCTCTTTTCAACAAACAGTGATACATCATTATTAAAGAGTAACAAACACAAAGTACTGGAAAAACAGCATACCAACCAGCATCTATGGAGAAGAATTAACAGTCATTGTTTTGGGCTGAGGACTAATAATGGGAAAAGCAATTCAAGACCACTGTGAACATTCCTTCAGCTGGCCTGTGTACCGGACAGAGATAGAGTGAAACTTCTAGGTAATGGTGAGACCAGACAGAGGTAGGTCACCATGTCACACAGGACCTGCATTGACTCCATTCTGAGATCCTAGCTACAGACCACTTCAGCTCTCCTCCCCAACCCCACACCAAACTGCCGTCCCCAGCCTTCCCACTGCCACAAAGGGGTCAAAGATAAACCAGAAAAAGAACACATCTTATTCCACCTTCGTAGTCCTACAACTCAACTTATGAACATTGAATTTCCCAGTTTCAGGTGACCCACTCCTCCTGTAGTTCTTCTCCACTCCCATTACCTAGGTTCATCTGTGTTTCCCCCCCCCCCCACACACTCCAAATGATCCAACTGCCAATCACCCACATGCCCATCTACCTGGATTTCCTTTCCCTTGGTTCACCTTCCCTGGATGAACTACGGATCACTTGGGAGGCAGAGGCAGAGCTAGATAAGAGTTATTGGGAGGCAGTCACACCGAAAAGACAGGAGGTAGGCAAATGGGTGACAGTCAAGAGAGGCAGGGGGAGCAGACAGAGAGAGAAGAGCACTCCTGTGGCCGTTCCCATCAAAAATAAGTATACCATTTTGGATACTGTTGGTGGGGATGACCTACCAGGAACAAGCTGCAGTGGTCCTGTCTCTGGCACTGAGGTTGGACCCTTGACTAGGAAGGGGAGGAGGGAAGATTGGGGATTGATAGGGGATTCTATAGTCAGGGGAGCGAATAGGAGATTTTGTGGGGAAGATCGGGAGTCTCGGATGGTATGTTGCTTCCCTGGTGCCAGGGTCCGAGACATCTCAGATCGGGTGCAGGTTATTCTCGAGAGGGAGGGCAAGAATCCAGATGTTGTGGTCCATGTAGGGACCAATGACGTGGGTAGGATGAGTGAGGGGGTCCTGCGTAGGGAGTTCAGGGAGTTAGGTGCAAAGCTGAAGAGCAGGACCTCCAGGGTAACAATCTCAGGATTGCTACCTGTGCCACGTGTGAGTGAGGCAAGGAACAGAAAGATTATAAAGATTAATACGTGGCTGAGAGGATGGTGCAGGAGGGAAGGCTTCAGGTTTGTAGATAATTGGGCTTTGTTCCAGGGAAGGTGGGATCTGTTCCGAAGGGACGGTTTACACCTGAACTGGAGCGGTACTAACATTCTTGCAGGGAAGTTTGCTAGTGCTTCTTAGGGGGGGGGGGTTTAAACTAAATTTGCAGGGGGCGGGGATCCAGAATGTGAGGGAGGATAGCGAGAGGAAGAATAAAGGACAGGTGGGGACTATACGGTTCCGGAATATTAAGTGTGTAGTAGAGGAAGGTGGGGCGGAACAAGTGATAAGGAGGACTCATGTACAGAGGGATGGTCTGACGGAACATGGAGTTAAATATGTTGAAAGAATAAATAAATTTAGGAAGGACAACAAAATTCTAGGGGCGTATATCCCGATGGGAGTTCAGGGAGCTGGGTTAAGCACAATAGGCAGCGATTCAAACAGAGAGAGGAGAAATGGGCTAAAAATTCTATATCTGAATGCACGAAGTGTCAGAAATAAGGCGGATGAGCTTGAAGCCCAGGTGCAGATGGGTAACTATGATGTTGTTGGGATAATGGAGACATGGTTGCAGGGAGATCAGACCTGGGTAATGAATGTACAAGGGTATACGTGCTATCTTAGGGACAGAAATGTGGGCAGAGGGGATGGGGTGGCCCTGTTGTTGAGGAATGAGATTCAGTCCTTTGCAAGGGGGCACATAGGGTCAGGAGAAGTAGAGTCTGTGTGGATAGAACTGAGGAACAGTAAGGGCAAAAGGACCCAAATGGGTGTTGTCTACAGGCCACCAAACAGTAGCATGGATATTGGGTGCAAGTTGAATAGGGAGTTAACATTGGCATGTGACAAAGGTAATGTCGCAGTAGTTATGGGGGATTTCAACATGCAGGTGAACTGGGAGAATCAGGTTGGTGCTGGACCACAGGATAGGGAGTTTGTAGAGTGCCTATGGGATGCATTCTTGGAACAGCTTGTACGAGAGCTGACCAAGGACAAGACTATTCTGGATTTAGTGTTAAGTAATGAACAGGATTTGATAAGCGATCTCACAGTAAAGGAGCCATTAGGAGGTAGTGATCATAATATGATAAGCTTTTATCTGCAATTTGAGAAGGATAAGGGCAGCTCGGAGGTGTCAGTGTTGCAGATGAACAGGGGAAACTATGGAGCCATGAGGGAGGAGCTGGCCAAAGTTGACTGGATGGATAGCCTAGCAGAAAAGACAGTGGAACAGCAATGGCAGGTATTCTTGGGAATAATGCACAAGGTGCAAAATCAGTTCATCCCCCAGAGAAGGAAGGATTCAAAGGGGGGAAAGGGGCCACAGTGGTTGACAAAGGAAGTCAGAGATTGCATAGCATTAAAAAAAAGGAAATATGATAGAGCTAAGGTGAGTGGGAGGACAGATGATTGTGAAGTTTTTAAGGAACAACAGAACTTAACTAAAAAGACAATATGGGGAGAAAAAATGAGTTACGAACGCAAGCTAGCCAGGAATATAAAGGAAGATAGCAAAAGCTTTTTTAGGTATGTGAAGAGAAGGAAGATAGTTAAGAACAATGTTGGGCCCCTGAAGAATGAATTGGGTGAAATTGTTATGGGAAACAGAGAAATGGCAGAAGAATTTAATGAGTACTTTAGATCTGTTTTCACTAAGGAAGACACAAGCAATCTCCCAGATGTATGGATGGGCCAAGGACATAGGGTAACAGAGGAAATGAAACAGATTGACATTAGGAAGGAAACGGTGATGAGTAGACTGATGGGACTGAAGGCTGACAAATCCCCAGGTCCAGATGGTCTGCACCCTAGGGTACTAAAGGAGGTGGCCCTGGAAATTGCGGATGCATTGGTAATCATTTTCCAATGTTCCTTAGATTCAGGATCAGTTCCTGAGGATTGGAGAATGGCTAATGTTATCCCACTTTTTAAAAAAGGAGGGAGGGAGAAAACAGAGAACTATCGACCTGTCAGCCTGACATCAGTGGTGGGAAAGATGCTAGAGTCCATTATTAAGGATGAAATAGTGGCATATCTAGATAGCAGTGATAGGATTGGGCCGAGCCAGCATGGATTTACCAAGGGTAAATCATGCTTGACTAATCTGTTGGAGTTTTTTGAGGATGTAACCAGGAAGTTGGACAAGGGAGATCCAGTGGATGTAGAGTACCTCGATTTTCAGAAGGCATTTGATAAGGTCTCACATAGAAGATTGGTGGGTAAAATCAAAGCTCAGGGCATCGGGGGGAAGGCATTGACATGGATAGAAAACTGGTTGGCAGATAGAAAGCAAAGGGTAGCGGTGAATGGGTGTTTCTCGGAATGGCAGGTGGTGACTAGTGGGGTACCACAGGGCTCGGTATTGGGACCACAGCTGTTTACCATTTACGTTAACAATTTAGATGAAGGCATAAAAAATAACATCAGCAAATTAGCTCATGATACTAAGCTGGGTGGTAGTGTGACATGTGATGAGGATGTTAGGAGAATTCAGGGTGACTTGGATAGGCTGGGTGAGTGGGCAGATACTTGGCAGATGGCATTTAATGTGAATAAGTGTGAGGTTATCCACTTTGGGAGTAAGAACAGGAAGGCAGATTATTATCTGAACGGTGTAGAGTTGGGTAAGGGAGAAATACAAAGAGATCTCGGAGTCCTTGTTCATCAGTCACTGAAGGTGAATGAGCAAGTGCAGCAGGCAGTGAAGAAGGTTAATGGAATGTTGGCCTTTATTATAAAGGGAATTGAGTACAAGAGCAAGGAAATCCTCTTGCATTTGTACAGAGCCCTGGTGAGACCACACCTGGAGTATTGTGTACAGTTTTGGTCTCCAGGGTTAAGGAAGGACATCCTGGCTGCAGAGGAAGTGCAGCACAGATTCATGAGGTTAATTCCTGGGATGTCTGGACTGTCTTACACAGAGAGGTTAGAGAGACTGGGCTTGTACACACTGGAATTAAGGAGATTGAGAGGGGATCTGATTGAAACATAGAAGATTATTAAGGGATTGGACAAGATACAGGCAGGAAATATGTTCCAGATGCTGGGAGAGTCCAGTACCAGAGGGCATGGTTTGAGAATAAGGGGTAGGTCATTTAGGACAGAGTTAAAGAAAAACTTCTTCTCCCAGAGAGTTGTGGGGGTCTGGAATGCACTGCCTCGGAAGGTAGTGGAGTCCAATTCTCTGGATGCTTTCAAGAAAGAGCTAGATAGGTATCTTATGGATAGGGGAATCAAGAGATATGGGGACAAGGCAGGAACCGGGTATTGATAGTAATTGATCAGCCATGATCTCAAAATGGCGGTGCAGGCTCGAAGGGCCGAATGGTCTACTTCTGCACCTATTGTCTATTGTCTATAACCCCTTCCTCAACAGGATGGATGTCCACTATCCCAAACTTCTCTCTTCCACCTATGACCCCAACTCCTTCTTCAACAGGATGGATGTCCACTATCCCAAACTTCTCTATTCCACCTATCACCCCAACCCCTTCTTCAACAGGATGGATGTCCACTATCCCAAACTTCTCTCTTCCACCTATCACCTTATGTATTAGACCATGAGATATAGGAGCAAAATTAAGACATTTGGCCCATTGAATCTGCTTCACTATCATGGCTGATTTACTATCCCTCTCAACCCCAGTCTCCTGCATTCTCCCCATAATTTTTGACACCCTGACTAGTCAAGAGCCTATCAAGCTTCACTTTAAAGGGATCATAGTCATCAACCATCTCTGGAACTTCTGCAATGTCAGCACATCCTTTCTTAAAATAAGGAGCCTAAAAATACTGACAATACTCCGAGTGCAGTCTGACCAATGCCTTATAAAGCCTCAACATTATGGCCCTGCTTTTATATGCTAGTCTTCTCAAAATTAATGCCGAAATTGCATTTGCCTTCCTTACCTTTAGCCTTTACGGAATTCTGCATGAGGGCCCCCAAGTTCCTCTGCACCTCTGATTTCTGAACTTTGCTCCCACTGTAGAAAATAGACTCTGCATGTATTCCTTCTACCAAAGTGCATGACCATAAACTTCCCTACACTATATTCTATCTGCCGCTTCTTTGCCTGTTCTCCTAACCTGTCTTAGTCCTTCTGCAGACTCTCTGCTTCCTCAACACTGTCTACCCCTCCAGCTATCTTTGTATCATCCACAAACTTGGTCACAAAACCATTAATTCTGTCATCCAAATCATTAATGTGGGAAGTGAATAACAAGAATCAGAATCAGGTTTAATATCACCGGCACATGTCGCGAAATTTGTTAACTTAGTGGCAGCAGTACAATGAAATACATGATAATATAGAACAAAAAATAAATAAGTATATCAATTGCAGTAAGTGTAACAAATAGATTAAAAGTTGTGCAAAAACAGAAATAATATAAAAAAAGTGAAGTAGTGTTCATGGGTTCAAAGTCTATTTAGGAAGAGAGGAAGAAGCTGTTCCTGAATTGCTGAGTGTGTGCCTTCAGGCTTCTGTACCTCCGTCCTGATGATAACAATGAGAAGAGGGCATATCCTGGGTGATGGGAGTCTTTTCTGAGGCACTGTGCCTTGAAGATGTCTTGGATCCTATGGAGACTAGTACCCAAGATGGAGCTAATTTTACAACTTTCTGTAGCTTCTTTCAGTCCTGTGACGTAGCCTGCACCCCATAGCAGACAGTCATGCAACCCATCAGAATGTTCTCCATGGGACATCTGTAGAAGTTTTTGTGTGTTTTAGGTGACAAACCAAATCTCCTCAAACTCCTAATGAAATGTAGCTGCCGTTGTGCCTTCCTTATTGAATTGACTTTATTTCTTCCATCCTTCACATACATGAGGAGTAAAAATCTTTACGTTACGTCTCCATCTAAATGTGCAATCATAGTAATTTATAATAAAGGAACATTCAATGTAATATAGAGTATTGTACACTCAAGTCAGTGTGAGTTCATCAGCCTGTTGGCCTGGTGGAAGAAGCTGTCTTGGAGCCTGTTGGTCCTGGCTTTTATGCTTCCCGGATGGTAACAGCTGGAATAGATTGTGGTTGGGGTGAATTGGGTCCCTGATGATCTTACGGGCCCTTTTAAAAACACTTGCCCTGTAAATTTCCTGAATAGTGGGAAGTTCACATCTACAGATGTGCTGGGCTGCTCACATCACTCTCTGCAGAGTCCCATGATTGAGGGAAGTACAGTTCCCATACCAGGCAGTGATGCAGCCAATCAGGATACTCTCAATTTCTTAGGATTTGGGGGCCCATACCAAACTAGCTGCATTGATATGTTTGGACCAGGTTAGATACTCAAAGATTTTGACACCCAGGGACTTGAAATTGCTCACTCTCTCCACTTCTGATCCCTCTATGAGAATTGGTTTGTGTTCCCTCATCTTACTCTTCCTGGAGTCCACAATTGGCTCTTTGGTCTTACTGATGTTGAGTGCAAGGTTGTTGCTGCAACACCACTCAACTAGCTGGCATATCTCACTCCAGTACGTCCTCTCATTACCATCTGAGATTCTGACAATGGCTGTATCATCAGCAAATTTATAGATGGCATTTGACCTGTACTTAGCCACACAGTCATGGGTATAGAGAGAGAAGGGCAGTGGGATGGTACAGATCTCTGAGGTGCACCAGTGTTGATCGTCAGCGAGGAAGAGATATTATCACCAATCCTTGCAGGTTGTGGTTTTCTGGTTAGGAAGTCAAGGATCCAATTGCAGTTGGAGGTTCATAGGCTCAGGTTCTGCAGCTTATTGATCAGGATTGTGGGAATGATGGTGTTAAACGCTGAGCAACAGTCAATAAACAGCATTCCTACATAGGTGTTTGTATTGTCCAGGTGATCTAAGGCCGCATGAAGAGACATTGGAGTTGCATCTGCCATAGTCCTATTGTGGTGATAGGCAAATTGCAGTGGGTCCAGGTCCTTGCAGAGGCAGGAGTTGATTCTAGCCATGACCAACCTCTCAAAGTATTTAATCTCCTTAGATGCGAGTGCGACAGGATGATAGTCATTAAGGCAGCTCACACAACTCTTCCTGGGTACTTTGAAAGGTTGAGTTGGAAGACAGAATAAGGATTAATGGCAGGGTCCACAGCTGTGTGGAGGACCATAGATGGTCTTGTGTTTCATGTCCATTTATCCCTCTAAGGTGCTGCGGAAGTTGATAGGGTTGTTAAGAAGGCACATGGTATGAGGTTTTTCATTCCAGGACCAACTTCCACCTGCCCTCAAATTTACCTTGTCCATTTCTGACACCTCCCTTCCCTTTCTCAATTTCACTGTCTCTATCTCTGGAGACAGCCTATGTACTGATATCTTTTATAAACCAACTGATTCTCACAGCTACCTGGACTATTCCTCTTCCCACCCTATTACTTGTAAAAACACCATCCTCTTCTCTCAACTCCTCTGTCTCTGATGCATCTGCTCTCAGGATAAGGCTTTTCATTCCAGAACTAAGGAGATGTCCTCCTTCTTCAAAGAAAGTAGCTTCCCTTCCTCCACTATCAATGCTGCCCTCACCCACGCCTTTTCCATTTCGTGTGTGTCTGCCCTCACCCTGTCCTCCTGCTACCACACTGGGGATAGAGTTCCACTTGTCCTCACCTACCACCCCACAAGCTTCCATGTGAGGTTATTTACTGTGTTTGGTGCTCCCAGTGTGGCCTCCTGCACATGGGTGAGACCTGACGGAGATTGGGAGACCACTTCGCTGAGCATCTATGCTCCATCCTCCAGAAGAAGACAGATCTCCTAGTGACACCCATTTTAATTACACTTCCCATTCCCATTCCAATATGTCAATCCATGGCCTCCTTTACTGTTGCAATGAGGCCACACTCAGGTTGTCTGGGTAGGCTCCAACCTGATGGTATGAATATTGATTTCTAGATCGTCTGGTAATGTCCCTTCCCTCCTTCTCCTTGTGTGTTTTGATATGGTGTGTTGGCCTTCATTATTTGGAGGACTGAGTTCAAGAATTGTGAGGTAATGTTACAGCTCTATAAAATCCTGGTTAGACTACTTGGAATATTGTATTGTGTTCAGTTCTGGTCACCTCATTATAGTGAGGATCTGGAAGCTTTAATGAAGTTGCAAAGGAGAGTTGCTGGGTTGTTGCCTGGTCTAGAGAGCATGTCTTAAGAAGATAGGTTGAGTGAGCTGGAGCCTTTCTATTTGGAAGCGAGGTGTACTGTACAAAATGATAAGAGGCATGGATCGAGTGGACAGCCAGGGAATTTTTCCCAGGGTGGAAATGGCTAATATGGGAGGGCATAGTTTTAAGGTGATTGGAGGGAAGTACTGAGTGACTTCAGAGGAACATTTTTTTTACACAGAGAGTGGTGGGTGCATGGAATACTCTGCTAGGGATGATGGTAGAGGCAGATACACTAGGAACATTTAAGAAACAGGCACCTGGATGATAGGAAAATGGAGGGTTATGTAGGAGAAACATTAGATTGATCTCAGAGTAGATTTAAAATGTCAGCACAACATCGTGGGCCAAAGGGCCTGTTCAGTGCTGTAGTGTTGTCTGTTCTATGCTTTGTGTTCTGTTTTCTAACATGAAAAGTTAAGGACTCAAGACTGGCCTCTATGGAATACCAGTAGACACTGGCAACTGATCAGAAAAGGCCTCTTGATTCCCACTCTGCCTTCTGCCAGTCAGCCAATCTTCTGTCCATGCTGATATTGTTGCTGTAATACCATGGTGGAGGTAATCCCATGATGTAATACTATGAGATGGAGCTGTAGGTGATGAGGCTGAGGCTTCTGTGGAGGATAGGGTGTGTGGGATCAAGGAAGGGAAGATGCAAACAAGGAAATTGGTTGGGACTAGGGAAAGGGGGAGGAGTGGGGTTGTGGCAATTCACAATATGGTTGAAAAGGAGCTAAATCTTTTCATAGAAACATAGAAAACCTACAGCACAATACAGGTCCTTTGGCCCACAAAGCTGTGCCAAACATGTCCCTACCTTAGAACTGCCTAGGCTTACCAATAGCCCTCTATTTTTCTAAGTTCCATGTACTTATCCAGGAGTCTCTTAAAAGACCCTATTGTTTCCGCCTCCACTGCCACCACCAGCAGCCCATTCCACGCACTCACCACTCTCTGCGTAAAAAAACCCCGACATCTCCTCTGTACCTACATCCAAGCACCTTAAAACTGTGCCCTCTCGTGTTAGCCATTTCAGCCCTGGGAAAAAGCCTTTGACTATCCACACGATCAATGCCTCTCATTATCTTTTACACCTCTATCAGATCACCTCTCATCCTCTGTTGCTCCAAGAAGAAAACGCCGAGTTCACTCAACCTATTCTCATAAGGAATGCTCCCCAATCCAGGCAACATTCTTGTAAATCTCCTCTGCACCCTTTCTATGGTTTCCACGTTCAAGTGTTGATTGCAGAGAAGCATGTTGTGGTCCCCTTCAAGATGAGGTGAGATGCCCTCCAGTAGGACCATGCTAGAGAAAGGGAGCCCACCTGAAACTCTGTTCCTTTCACCACAGAAGGTGCCTGGTGTGCTGAGTTCTCTGCTTTTTTGACTTTGGTTGGCTGGCACAATTTGGGAAGGAGTTGAGGTTGGTGACCTGATCAGTGTCTGGGTTTGAGTTATGGGGAATGGGGGGCATTTTTGGGAGAGAAGAGAGGAGTGGGTGTGTGGACCTTGTGAGGTACCTGGTGACTAGTTCACATGGGTTTCCTGAGATTGGCGCTAATGTAGGGAGGTGTGGATCTGGGGTTAAAGGGTACATCCAGACCCTGTCTAAGGTCAGTGTTGGGGTGGTTGTGCTCAGGGGTTGGAGTACATAGTGGAGTGTGCTGAGAGATATGGCTGGATGCAGACCTGGAGACCACGGTCTCTGGTGTGACCGGCATCCCCATGCCCAGAAAGAGCGGCTTTGGGAATGATCTGAGAAATGGCTGTGGGTGGTGGAGGTTCTGGGCAATGTTGGGATATGACTGCGGATCGGGGCTGAAAGGGGTGTAATACTGGAGACAAGCCAGAGATTGACAGTGATTGTTGGGGAGTTGATCGTGATCTGAGGTGTGTCCCAGGATGGGTACCCAGAGTTAGCTGAGGGTGCCCAGCTCTGGGTTTGGAGGGGAGGGTGTAGGTGTCACTAGAGAGCTGCCTAGGGTGTAGGGAAGGGGGTGCTCAGTATCTTGCTCCTTGGGATGGGAGCCAAGAGGTCAGGGCCTGAGATCCAGAGTCCATGGTGAAGGGCACTGGAAATTAGAGCCACAGCAGGCAGCTGAAGGTCAAGGCCCCTGGGAGAGATCAGAAGTGAAGGAACGCTTAGCATAACATTTAAGAAAAACTTGGACAGGTACATGGATGAGAGGAGTATGGAGGAATATGGGCCAGGTGCAGGTCAGTGGGACTAGGCAGAAAAATGGTTTGGCACAGCCAAGAAGGGCCAAAGGCCCGTTTCTGTGCTGTAATATTCTATAGTTCTATGGACATAGCTAGGATTGAGAGCGAAGGGACGTACCTGGGATCAGGAGTGAAGGGACATATCTGGATTCAGGAATGAAGCAACGGATTTGGGATTGGGAATGAAGGGATATATATGGGATCAGGGCATGACTTCTGAGCCGATTATTGCAATGGAGCTGACAAAATACATCAGGTGAATCAGTAACTGCCCAACTTCCCAGCAGTACCAGCTGGTGGAACTGGAACTTGTGGCTCTGTTCTGGTACAGTGATAGAACAGGTTCCAGGATGGATCACCGCCCGTCCCTCTGTCACACTAATACCTTGTGAAGCAGACTGATGTTGTTTTCTTTGCAGTTCAGATCATGAGTACATTTAACAAATACTGAAATAGCTCTCTATTTGCATCGTGCAAGGGAATGTGTGTGATTGGGCCTCCTTGCTCATTTAACACTGAGCTTGTGGAGCTTACTTCAACAATACCACCCCATCTGTACAGCTGCTGCTTGTATCCGCTTTTACTAGAGTTTCTCAGAACAGGTCCTCAGTATCAGAACTCAGTCTTTGAAGCACTTTTCCTGCCTGTAAGGGGAGGGGGGCACTTTTACAGCAGGGCAGGCACCCCTTCCTTTCCATAAATTCAGTACTTGACTATGGAGGGAACATCACGTGCTTGGGGTGGTGATGTCACCTTTTATTGGGAGGCTTTGGTCTTTAGAATGATTGGTGATAATAGTGGATTTATAATAAGCGGGCTGGATCTCCCTTATTGCATTAAACCCTGGAATTGCACCTGTCTCTAGGACTGGACATAATCTGCAGTCTCCACTGTGCAGCAGGACGATGTAGGATCCATCCACCCCTAGAGCCATAACATTCCAAACCCCTGTTCTTCCCTCCTCCATCCCCTAGAACCATGACATGCCCTGGCCTCTAACCACCCCTCTTGGAAGCAGAACCTAGATATCCCAGACAAGGGATCTGCCCCAGGCTCCCAGAAACTGAACAGAGGGTGGGTACTACTGACCAGAACCTCACCAGTAGCCCTCACCTCCAATACAACTCAAGATATTCCCTGAAGGATGTGGAGGGCCAAATGGAGCCTGAGCCATGTCTAAGTGCGCCAGTATGGGAATCTGTGTCTAGGCTTAACCAGGGTGGCCGGTGCTGAGCGGGGAGCCCAGAGGAAGAGAGCGCCGAAGCTGGGTGATGGAGTGAGGCTTTTGTGATGCACAGCAAGGTCCCAAACACAGAACCAGATACCTGTAACCTGTTTTAATGGTGGGCTGGAGCTCTGACCTGGGAGGGCAGGGGCATCTTGTAGGGTTCCGTGACCTAATGTTTTTCAGGATAAATCCTCTGACAGTCCCTCAATGCCACACTGGAGGGTCAGCCTGGGTTGAATGCTGAAGCCCCTGAAGTGGAACACAGGCTGTACTGGTTGCTCATGGTCTTACAGAGAGATTGGAGCCTTTGGGCACCTACATTGCTATAATAAGTATTCACCCCCTTGGAAGCATCCACAATGTTGAATGACAGTGGATTTAATTTGGCACTGTAGTGAAAGTGAAAAGTGAAAACAGATCTCTACAAAGTGATCGAAATTAATTACAAATATAAAACACAACATAATTAATTGCATATGTATTCACCCCCTTTAATATGACACACAAAATCATCACTGGTGCAGCCAATCGGTTTTAGAAGTCACATAATTAGTTAAATGGATCAGTTTCAATGGTGCCTTCACAAGCGTCTTTAAAGGATTTTGGTAATCTTCCCAAACAGGAAGACATATGAAGGCGGAGACAGGGTAGGTGTCAGTAAAGAATGCATGGAACGTCAGGAGGTCAGGCAGCATCCACGGAGAGGGAAGCAGCATTAAATGTTTCATGTTTGAGGCCGGTAGTTACTAGTGTAACTGCTGCTGCTTCTGGTTTGGACAAGGCTAGACCAGCAGAGCCAATGATGACAGCTGGCTCATGAAGCTGGTCCCTCCCCTGTCACTAAGCACAAGCATTCCTTCTGTCCTAGTATCAGAAAACAGCTTTCCTCTTCCACCTATCTGTGTCTTGACTGAGAACGTCCAATTCTCCCAGACCGCTGAATGACAGATGGACTTTGGCTGTCAGGCCCTGGGCTGGACAGGGTCCCTCTTCGCATTTGGGACTCAAGGTTGGGGGATGGATGAGCTCTGACTATTAAATGACATGACAGGAAACTCAACAACTGTCATATATTGAAAATGCAATCCTTAAAAGAAGAAAAGAAACCAGGTGTTCACCTCACTTTCAGAACCCATTCAGTTCCCTGATACACTCAAAACTAAATTCTGCTAAACAGAAGCAATTAGCCCCTGGATGGGGGATGGTGGGGGGTGGGAGGAGGGAACTAAACATTTGTCTAAGTACAGGACCATGCCAAAGGGAGGCAAGGACAAGCAGAGAGTCAAATCTTGGCACAGGGATCCACATTATGGCAACACACACAAAATGCTGGTGGAACGCAGCAGGCCAGGCAGCATCTATAAGGAGAAGCGCTGTCGACATTTCGGGCCGAGACCCTTCATCTTCGTCTCGGCCTGAAACGTCGACAGTGCTTCTCCCTATAGTTGCTGCCTGGCCTGCTGTGTTCCACCAGCATTTTGTGTGTGTTGCTTGAATTTCCAGCATCTGCAGATTTCCTTGGGTTTACCTTTCAAATCCACATTATGGCAACCAGTTTCCTGTGGAAATGCAGCAAAAGGGCTCAGTCCGACTGGGAGTGGCCGGTGCCATTCTGAAGAGCTGAACTGCTGTCTGTTTGAAAAAAGACAAAGATTGGTAGGGAAGGTTAACTGTTCAGGTGAATTTAAGTGAAGTGGTATAGTTCTGCTCTGCTGCTTTGCAGTACAGAGACCTCAGCTTCCATCCCAACTTCGGATGCTGTCAGTGCAGAGTTTGCACCTTCTCCCCTTAACCATGTGTGTTTCCCCTGCATACTCCGGGTCACCACACCCTGACAATTGCAGGTTGGTAGGTTCATTGGGTGAGAAGGATATAGCAGGTTGATGGAGAGGGGATTGGGAGAGCTATTCTCAAGGAAGAATGTAGGGCTTGTCCAGAGAGCTGGGATCAGCACCTTGCAGCTGTGGAGGCTGGATGCTGAGGACCTCTGGCTGAGGGAGATGACGGGGCCTCGGGCTCAGGTGTGATTTCGAACAGGATGCCCTGGAGAGGATGGATGGGAGGCAGGTCAGTGTCCTGAAGCGAATGCAGCTTGAGAAAACTTTTGCTCATTTACCAAACAATGCTGTGAAACCAACAAGAGAACCACTTGCAATCTATTTTCAGTTGATGAATGAAAGGGTGGTGGGAGAAAGGGCGGGGAATGATCTTTGCTTCAGACACACTATCTGTCAGCCTTCACACATACAGACCCAAAGCATCAAAGTCCATCTCCCAGCTAATGCTGCTGCTTTCAGTGCCAGGTTCATCCTTTCAGAGAATTGGAATTAGTTCATTATTGTCACATACAGTGAAAAGCTTGTCTTGTGTACTGTCCATACAGATCAAATAATTACACTAAGGTAGAACTGCTCTCAGACTCAGATTGCCTCAGACTTTGTCTTGTTCGTCTTTGTCTGATTAGTTGTGTGACACAAATTCTGGTGCTGATTCATGTGGGAAATTATTTGACATGTTCTTTAATGTCAAAAAAAAGTGCCGATGATTGGTTCTATTTCCTAAATCTACTTTGCAATACAATTGGATGCCATTCAGTTTCTGGGACCATAATCAATAAACACTTGTCCCATTTAACCCAGGCATATTTTTATTCCCATGTTCCCATAAGATGAATTGAGTGATCAGTCATAGCTGGGGGCATTTGGGGGCCTGTGCATTTAACACTGGATCATACAACCTCCCATGGGAACCAGTGAGACTGGTTTAATCTGACAGAACCAGAAGGACTTCACAAAGAAATGTGCCAGCCCCAGTTTCCATGGATTCTAATGCAGGGAGAAGCATTTGGCATAATGCAGCAGAACACTGCCACAAATGCAAACTCCTATACATGCTAGAAATCTGAAATAAAATCAGAGAATACTGGAGATGCTCAGTGGTCGGTGGACAGAGTGGCAATGGAAATCCAGCTCCTTAAGAGCTTTTGTTTGTCATAAGGTACTGGATTCTGGGAATGAAAGGATTAATGTACAAAGAGCATTTGCTGGGTCTGGCCTGTACTTGCTGGAGTTTAGAAGAATGAGGAGAGATCTACAATATTTAAAGGCCTTGACAAAGTAGACATGGAGATGATATTTCCTACAGTAGGAGAGTCCAAACCCAGGGGCACAGTTTCAGAATACAAGGGTAGCCCTTTAGAACAAAAATGAGGAGGAATTTCTTCAGCTAGAGGGTGGTGAATCTGTGGAATTCATTGTCACAGTTGCATGTGGAGGCCAAATCTTGGGTATATTTAAAGTGGAGGTTGATAGGTTCTTGAATGTTATGGGGAGAAGGCAGGAGAATGGGGTTGAATGGGATAATAACTTGGCCATGATTGAATAGTGAAGCAGATTCAATGGGTCAAATAGCCTAATTCTGCTTCTGTGTTTTATGGATTAAAGCAGAAAATGCTGGAAACTCTCAACAGGTCAGGCAGTATCTGTGGAGTGAAATAAACAGTTGATGTTTCCGACCAAGACCCTTCATTAAGACTGATCATTCAATCGGACACATTTTGTGTGTGTTGCTGGAAATCTGATACAGAAAGAGCAAATTCTGTGGACACTCAGCAGGACAGGCAGCATCTGTGGGGAGAGAAGCAGAGCTGATGGTTCAGGCCAAAGAACCTTCATCTGAACTGGAAAAGTGAGAAAACAAATATATTAAGTAATCTCTGTTAAATTACAGAGCAAGGGAAGTAATTGATAAGTGGTAAATTGTTTATTATTATCACATGTACCATGATACAGTGGAAAGTTTAAGATGGTGGTGAATATTGGAAGCTCGGGTTGAGGTGTGTGATGTTGGGGAGTTTGCCGAGCTTGGCAATCAGCTTGCAGACGTTTCCTCACCAGTCGAGGTGACATGTTCAGTGTGTAGTTGTTGGTGTTTCTGTCTGGGAGTGCTTGTGTTTATATAGGCCCCCGTCACTTGCCTCAGTCCTGATTGGCTATCCCTTCAATTGATGGTTGAATTCTATTGGCTCTTAGGGGGTTCATAGATATGCTTGCTTATGGAGTAATCAGAAGAGCACACGCTTCTAAAAATTCTCGTGTCTGCTTTATGTTTGCCTGCGCTGGAATCTCTGTGGTGTCCCAGTTAAAGTGGTGTCCTTCTTGGTCTTCATGTACCAAGATCAGCCACAGTGGATCATGTCTCTGTACTGCCAGTTTATGTTCCCGTAACTGAGTCGAGAGTTTACGTCCTGTCTGGCCAATGTATTTTTGCTGCAGTCTCCACAGGGGATCCCATACACCACATTGCTTTTGTTGTTTGCCTTCACTGGTATCTTGGTTCTTGAGACAAGTTTCCTCAAGGTCACCATTGGTTTGTGTGTGATTGTGATGCTGAGAAGTTCGAATAGTCAAGCTGTCACTTCTGAGATATTCTTGATGTAGGGCAAGGGTTGTGCATTTCAATGCGTGCTGAGTGAGGTCTGCACGACTTGTGACTGCCTGCCACAAGAAAAGCCGCATTTGCACCTTACTTAAGAGAGCACAAACACACTGCAGCACCACCAAACTTCGGGCCAGGGGAGTAAAGCACCGTTCAAAGCACTCCAGAGCAATGGTCACCCATGGAATTTCAACAGGAGATAGTTACTAAGGAGAGAAGGTCGCGCCGACCATACATAATGTGCATTGAAATGTGTGACTTTGCCCTACATCAAGAATATCTCAGAATTGACAGCTCGAATGCTTGAACATCATGGCATCACAATTACTCACAAGCCAATGGCGACCTTAAGGAAGCTTGTCTCAAAAACCGAGACACCAGTGTTGAACTACATATACCTGTCTGGACATGCCCCCCACCCCCCCCCCCCCCCCGCTGACTGCTCCTGTAGCTCCTCCCACAGACCCCTGTATAAAGGCAATTGGAGACACTGCTCCTCCCTCAGTCTCCAGGATGTCGTGTGGGGATCTCTTGCTGCTGACTGCTCTCTTCCAGCGAATAAAAGTCTATATCTCTCCTCACGTCTCTAAGAGTTATTGCTGGTGCATCAATTTTATTCGCTGGAAGTTTTAAAACATGGAGAGTATTTTACATCCGGAGAAATTGGACTTGGACCCTCAAGCTCCAGAAGCAGCTCTTGCCTTTGAACTCTGGCTTGCATGCTTCCAATCATGCTTGGAAGTGATTCCCGTGACTGAGCCTGCCACAATGCACAAAATCCTCCTTTCCAGAGTCAGTCCGAGGGTATTCTCCCTTATCCGGGACCTGCCGACCTACCAAGGGGCACTGGATGCCCTCAAAAGACAATACCTGCAGCCGGTAAACACCATCTACGCAAGACATCGCTTAGCGACACGGCAGCAGCAGACCACAGAGTTGAGCGCTGAGTTTGTCTGAGCCCTACAGATGCTTGTGCGGGCCTGCGACTGCAAAGGACTGACGGCGGAACAGCATGCGGAGCTCCTGGTACGAGACACCTTCGTTACAGGGATCAGGTCTGTGTACGTGCGCTAGCGGCTGCTGGAAAATGCCGATCTTACCTTACGCTCGGCGATCAAGACAGCTGACACGCTGGAGGCTGCTCTGCACAACACTGACGCGGTCCAGCTGCGCGATCCCCTGCCGGTTCCGAGGAAGCTACAGACCCCGCCACCCGCCAGCGAATCGACCTCGGCTGCTGCCACTCACGAGTCCACGAACTCCCCGAAACTGACCACAGCTGCTGCCAGTCACAAGTACGCGCAGTGTTACTTCTGCAGACTCGAAAAGCACCCCCAAAAACGCTGCCCGGCCTGAGAAGCTACCTGCTCCAGCTGTGGAAAGAAGGGCCATTTCGCCAAGGTCTGTAAGTCTGAACCACAAGCGGGGTCGAGCAGCGCCGCGTGTGAGGCATAGGGGCCGCCATCTTGGTCGCCGCCATCTTGCCTGCCCGCCTCGTGCGAGGCATGGGGGCGGCCATCTTTGTCAGTGCTTCCTCGCCCCATCTCTGACCCATGGGTGCTTACTGGGCACCAAGACAGCGATTCAACTCTGGCCTTCGTGACCCTCGACCAAAGCGCCCCACACCAGCTTGCAAGGTCAATGATGGACATCCTGGTGGAGGGGCACAGGATTAGCTGCCTGTTTGACATGGGCAGCACTGAGAGTTTTATTCACCCGGACACAGTGCAACACTGTGGATTCATGATACGGCCAGTAAGCCAGAGGGTCACCATGGCTTCTGGGTCGCATTCCACAGACATCCAGGGGGTTGTGTAGTGACATTGATGGTGCAGGGCACAGGGTATCGGGACTTTGCGCTACTGGTTATGCCTCAACTGTGTGCGCCTGTGCTATTGGGGCTGGACTTCCAGCGCCACCTCAAAAGTGTGACTATGGCGTATGACGGGCCCCTCCCACCACTCACTGTCAGGAATCCTCAGTTTTGTGGGATTTCATCATATACCCCGCTACTGACCACACACACAAACACACACACACACACACACACACACACACACCGACCCGCACATCCCACCCAGCACCATGCCGACAGCTGCGCTACTGACACCACTTGCAGCCTCTCCACCCTCAAGATCCCTCCCCCACCTCTGTTCACCAACCTGACCCCCGACTGTAAACCTGTGGCAACTAAAAGCAGGAGGTACAGCGCAGGGGACAGGGCCTTCATTCAGTCAGAGGTGCAGCGGCTGCTCAGGGAGGGGATCATTGAGCCAAGCACAAGCCCTTGGAGGGCCCAGGTGGTCGTTGTTCGGACCGGGCAGAAAAATAGGATGGTCATGGACTATAGCCAGACCATCAATAGGTTCACGCAGCTTGATGCATACCCCCACCCCGCATTGCGGTTATGGTCAACCAGATAGCTCAGTACAAGGTGTACTCGACCATAGATACGAAATCCGCTTACCACCAGCTCCCCATCCACCCGGAGGACTGCCCCTACACTGCCTTTGAGGCAGGCAGCAGGCTCTATCACTTCCTGCGCGTCCCATTTGGTGTCACGAATGGTGTCTCTGTCTTCCAGAGGGAAATGGACCGGATGGTGGACCAGTGCCAACTGAAGGCCACATTTCCCTATCTGGATAACATCACCATCTGTGGTCACGACTGGCTGGATCACAACACCAACCTCCAGTGATTTTTCCAAGTGGCCAAAGCCCTGAACCTTACTTATAACAGGGACAAGTGTGTGTTTGGAACCACCCGACTCGCTATCCTTGGGTATGTCGTGGAAAACGGGGTCATTGGCCCTGATCCCGACCGTATGCGCCCCCTGTTAGAACTCCCTCTTCCCACCACCCTCAGAGCCCTCAGACGGTGCCTGGGTTTCTTTTCCTATTACGCCCAATGGGTTCCTCATTACACAGACAAGGCCCGCCCCCTGGTCAAGTCTACCACATTTCCCCTCTCTGCTGAGGCCCGCGCGGCCTTCAGCCACATTAAAGGGGACATTGCCAAAGCAACGATGCATGCGGTGGACGAGACCATTCCCTTCCAAGTAGAGAGTGAAGCCTCCAATTTCACACTGGCTGCTACCCTCAATCAGGCAGGCAGGCCAGTGGCATTCTTCTCTCGTACCCTTCAAGGCCCTGAAATTCGGCACTCCACGGTGGAGAAAGAAGCCCAGGCCATAGTGGAAGCTATTAGGCACTGGAGGCACTATCTCGCCGGCAAAAAGTTCACCTTGCTGACTGACCAGCGCTCAGTTGCGTTCATGTTCAGCAACCAACAGCGGGGCAAAATCAAAAATGATAAAAATTTTGCGGTGGAGAATAGAACTCTCCACCTACAACTATGATATCCTGTACCAGCCTGGAAGGCTCAATGAGCCCCCTGATGCCCTATCCCGGGGAGCGTGTGCCAGCGCACAGCTCGACCAGCTATACGCCCTCCATGCAGACCTTTGCCACCTGGGGGTCACCCGATTTTACCATTTTGTGTAAACCCGGAACCAGCTCAACCACCATCTCCGGTGCAATCACCGCCAGTGCTACGTAGATCGCAGCGACAGATTCAACCATCTGATAGACTTAACCTGTAAATATACTTTTAACCTGCAAATATACTTGTAAGAAACTTTGACCCATGTCGACTCTCTTTTAAAACAAAAGGGAGGGTGAATGTGTTGAACTACATATACCTGTCTGGACACGCCCCCCCCCCCACCCCCCCCACCGCTGACTGCTCCTGTGGCTCCTCCCACAGACCCCTGTATAAAGGCGATTGGAGACACTGCTCCTCCCTCAGTCTCCAGGATGTCAGATGGTGATCTCTTGCTGCTGACTGCTTTCTTCCAGCGAATAAAAGCCTATATCTCGCCTCACGTCTCCGAGAGTTATTGATGGTGCATCATGAAGACAACCGACAAAAGCAATGTGGTGTACAGGATCACTTGTGGAAAATGCAACTAGAACTCTGTTGACCAGACAGGACATAATCTCTCAACTCACTTATGGGAACACAGTCTAGCAGTATGGAGACATGATCCACTGTCACTAATCTCGGTACATGAAGACCAGGAAGGACACCACTTTAACTGGGACACCGCAGAGGTTCTGGTGCAGGCAGACACAAACCAGGCATGAGAATTTTTCTCTTCTGATAACTCCATAAACAAAAATAACAAAATAGTTACCATTTATGTAAGCCAAAGAACCAAAGAAACATGAGCCAATAGAATTCAAAGACAAACTGAAGGGGTAGCCATCAGTACTGAAGCAAGTGACGGGGACCTATATAAACACAAGCACTCCCAGAGAGAAACACCAACAACTGTGCATTGAGGATGTTGCCTTGGCTGGTGATGAAATGTCTGCAAGCTGATTGCCAAGCTCCCTGCAACATCAAACAACAGTGAAAAGTTTTTGCATGCCACCTGGAGAGACAGATTATTATATATATATATCTCCTGTAAGTGCATTGAATAGAGAGAACAGAGGAAATCTGTGGGACATGATGCAGACTACAACTGTTAACATAACTATTAATTCAAAAAAATTTAGAAATGAAAGAGAAAAAAATAGCAAACTGGAAGGGAAAGGAACAGATGAATCTGTAAAAGAAGAGGAAGGGGCAGCATACTGAAATTCCATGGTAAATCCCAAGGCTGCATAGTACCCAGATGGAAGATGAAGATAAAGGAAAAGAGTTGCTTTATTTGTCACATTGATACAGTGAAGTGTGTATTTCAGACTGGAAGACATGGAAATGAATGACTGATTCACCTGTCTGGGTATGTTGGCTGAATGGTGAGAAGGTAGGAGGTGAATTACAGTTTATAGGAAAGGGATCTGTTAATGGAGATGGGAGAACAACTGTTGAAAGGGGAAGGGGAATAATGTCTGGTGATGGGATTCTGTTGAAGGTAATGGTGATTATGGTAGATGATCCATTGAATTTGGAAGTTGGTGGGACAGAATTGGAATTAGTTTAATATTGTCACATATACCAGTTAGGCAGATGGGGCTTGACAATTGTGGTTGGTAGCTCAGCTAAAAGGAAAGCAGATCTCAAACCTCCATTGCCTTGCAGCTACTCATCAGGAAGGCTTTGGGAGTAAACCCCAAGGAAAAAATCCAGAGTTGGAGTTCCTAAGGCTGTCCTACGTTAAGTTCAATGCTGAATGGCAACACCTGCGATGCAGCCTGTTCCAAACTAGCTCTCTGCTTTCAGGTATCTTCTGCCCGATGGGTGAGGGGAGAGAAATGATGACCAGGGAGGATGGGGTCATTGATGATGCTGTCTGCTGGAAAGTAAGGATAATGGAAATACTGCCTGCTCTAGCTTGGGGGAGAGGAGATGGAGCAGATAGAATTGCACATTATAAACACTAGAGATTCTGCAGGAAGCATCCTCTTCATGTTCACTCTATTGAAGCCATTCTATATTTGAAAAGTTTCAATGAGATCCCCCTCCTCTTCTAAACTGCAGCACGTACAAGCTCCGAGCCAGCAAATGCTCCTCGTATGTTAAACTTTTCAATTCTGGGATCATTCTTGTGAATCTCCTCTTGATCCACTCCAATGCCAGCACATACTTTCTTAGATAAGGAGCACAAAACTGCTCACAAGACTCCAAGGGCGGTCTGACTAAAACCTTATAAAACCTCAGCATTACACCCCTGCTTCAGGAAATGGAGGCGACCTCTGCAAGGGTTAACAAAGAGGCAGGCATCTCATCAGAGGATATGTAGTGGAGCTAGAGAGTGGGAAAAGGAAGCAGGGTGGGATGAAGTGACGTGCAGACCACAGTCAGCGTCAGCAGATTCATTGTGGATAAGGTGAAAAAGCAAGACTGAATCCGAATCAGGTTTAAAATCACTGGCGTATGACGTGAAATTTGTTGTTTTGCAGCAGCAGTACATTGTATTACATAATAATAAAAACTGTGAATTACAGTAATAAAAATATATGAAAAAATATGTTAAATAAGTAGTGCAAAAACAGGAGGCATCTTAAAGTGATGTTGCTTACTGAAGTATCCATAGCTATAACTGTAGATCTCTGCTGCAGTAGTGGGAATACTTGATGATTCACATCAGAGCCGCACGCAAAGAGTTGCCACTTATCGGCGCCATCAGGGTTTAGCAGCAATGGGTCTCCCAGAGATTTAACAAAGAACTAAATAAAAGTTTCACTTATGAAAGTCCTGTTAAACCTCACAGCCGAGAACAGAGGCTGCAGTCATTAAAGCAATTGAACTTCAGACAACCAATTTGGCCTTCCAATCTTTATCAGGTGCTGTGCATAAGAGAGATTTGTTTTTATATCCTATTAAACCTTTTCACAGGATAGCCAATCCATAACAAAATTATTGTTAGAGCACTGAATGGTACAGTTAGTTACCCTGGAGAAAGATTACCTGTCATTGTTTTGTGAGGGCAATATCATCAATGCAGGAGAAGATTTCTTTTGACTTTGTGATAGTTTAGATATTCTTTTAGCCTGTCAGTCACCATTTTATGTCTCTCTCCATTTTTATAACTCTTTACACCAATGTGAAATTTCAAAATGACCAATGTGAAATTTCTAACATGGAGACACACGAGGCTGGAAATCTGACCTGCTGGAGGTATTTTGCCAGTCAAGCAGTATCTGTGGAGGGAGATGGACAGTTAACATTGCAGGCCGACACCCTTCATCACAAATGGCTCCTTCATAAATTGTTGCTTTTAAAATCCCTGCTCTTATAAATACTGTATGTTTAAACAGCTCAGTAATTTGAAATGCAGCCACTGTTAATGTGGGAAGATAAGGCTGTGTATTTACTCAAAGCAATTTTGAGCAAAGGTCAGTGTGATAACGAGAGGATAATGAATGGCACTGATGTCAGTGGAGGGATTGGCGTTGCTCAGACCATCTTCCCATCCCCCTTTGCATAGGGTTAATGAATCAGTTCTATTGAATTGGCAAAGCTGTAGTCAATGAGTATCAAAGGGAAAACATACCTCACAATAAGAAAGATGATTGTGTTTGATGTTAGTCTACAGCAGTGGTTCCCAATGTGGGGTGTATGCCCCACAGGGGGGTAATTTGATTTTTAAGGGGGGCAATTCGAGAATGAGTTATTAACAGTGAATTTTTTCTAGTAAGTCTGTGTGAGTATGAGTGTGTGTGCGAGTTAATACATATGTATATACAGTATGCATACATAAAAATACGTGTGTATGTACATGTGTAATTGCGTATATTGTGTATCACCATCATTACAAACTTCAAATGGCTTTCATAATTAAATTAATGAATTGACTGATGTAGGAAGGAACGAATGAACAAGTCCAAACGCGTAAGAGACTCGTACGAGGTCGCGCCAATGCCGCTTTTTGCAGTAGCTTTCGGTTCTTGGTGGTGTGAAGGTGTGTACATTGCGTCATCTCTTTTAAACGGTGTATCTGTCTTTGTATGCTGTAGAAACGAATCGGCATTGTTTTATTTATTTATTATTATTATTATTTTAATATCACTTAATGTTCTTTTTTTTACAATTTCTTAGTAATTTCTTCCTCAGAACGTTAACAGTCCTTTGGTTCTTTTATTTTTCTCTTTCATGAATGCCATGTTCTTTGGAAGCTTGTTTAAACCAAGTTAATGGTCCTTTAGGCTTCCTCCAGGTGAATAGGAGTTCACTTTTTGAATAATAAGAATTACATATCACCACATGGGGCATCAGGATTTTAGAGGTGATTAGGTGGGGCATGGCCAAAAAAAGGTTGGGAACCACTGGTCTACAGGCTGTTCCCAGGGACGCACCCACACAGACAGACAGATGTCCAGTGATACTGGGAGATCAACTTGGTGGCAGATGCCCTTTGGTCTGCCTGATACTTGTTGCCCTACCAGCACATCGAGATGTCCATAGAGGAATGCTGCCAAGTGGTGCATTCCAGGCTGCAGTGTGTGCTGAGGAATGCACTGATGCTGGTGCACCACCGCAAGGGCTCGGTAGTGAAGTGTAGGGTTCTTCATCTACTGCGCAGGAGGGGCCAAGCTGGCTGAGGAAACCCCTTGGATTATTGTGGTGGTGTACCAACCCAGGAGGTCACACTGCCATCGTTTTAAGATATGTAATAGAGCATTACTTAATACTTTGTCTATGAATGTAAGAATGAAAAGGTGTTGCACAATTTATTTCTGTAATTTTTAAAATTATGAATAAAGTTAATTTTAATATAAAAGTCAGCCCAGTCCAGGATGTCCCTTTAGGAGTTCCTCAAGTGTCCTTGGTCCAACCATCTTCAGTTGTTTGGTCTTCCTTCTGTCACAACGTCAGAAGAGGGACGATTGCATCATGTTCAATTCCTGTCCATTCCTTTCAATGATAGCTAATAATAATTGAAGTAGCCCATGCTTGCGTGCAACAAACCTAGACAACATTCAGGTTTGGACTGGGGAAAAAAAATCCAAAAAATACCTGCAGATGCTGCAAATCTAAAACAAAGAGAGGAAATAGCTGAATGTACTCAGGCAGGTCAGGCAACATCTGCGGGAGGAAATCTTTTGTCAGACCTGCTGAGTATTTCCAACATTTTCTGGTTTTGTTTGATGTTTGGGCTGATAACCGGCAAGTTAGATTCATGCCAGGAAAAACCAGAGGGTTGAACCACCTACCCTTGACATTCACTGACATTTGCATCCCAATGGCAGTATGATGGGGTCACCATTGACTGAACTCAGCTGGACCAGCCACATTAATAGCATCCATGAGAGTGGTGACGAGGGACTCAGGCGGTTCCTTCTCTCATCCACAACCGAAGCATTCCCTCTCTCCACCAGCAGCAGCAGCACACCTTGGTTCAGTATTCACCACCTACGGAAGATACTTCCCAGACCCTTTATATTTTTTCAGGATAGTGTCAGCTATGGTCTACATTGAGGTCTTGGCTAAGAGTTAGTTTGTTTTTAGGGTTTTTTTAGGGCTTGGGGGATGGAAAGAGGAGTTAGAGATCAGGCTCGGGTTCAAGGACAGAGATGTGAGGAATTAGAAGACATACAGGCGCCCAAGCCTCTGCTCCATGTTCAAAGGACAACGACGAGGGCATGATCAGTTGTTGAGCTGGTAAACTGGCAAGGACATTCATATTCCCATTATCGGCAAGACTGAAGTTTGAGGCTTAATCATTGGGGCTGGTGAATCTGGAGTTCATGGCCTAGTTTTTGGGTCCCATTATCAGAGAGTCTGGAGTTTGAGGTCTGGGATTCGAGTCTTCATACGTCATCATCCGTGAGTCCTGGGTCAGTACCAAAGATTGACCCCCAAAGGTCAATTAGAAGTCCACAAGTTGAGGTCCAGTGGCCAGAGATGGATTTGGGATTCTCTGCAAGTCCTTTGGAGAAAGTGGGGCCCAACGTCTGTGAATCCATGAGTCTACTGGAGGCTGAAGAAGACAGCTTGTCCTGTCCTGGGTTTAAAGACTGTGTATGAGTGTAGTTGGGTGGGGGAGGAACAGGGCTTGTTTCACTGTTGTTACTGTGTTGTTCTGCTGAGCAATGTGGACATGCTATGTTGGCTCCTGTATGTGCAGCAATACTTGTGGCCTGCCTTCAGCACAGCCTTGGGTGTGTTGGATGTTAACATTAGTTACACATTATACTGTGAGTTTTGAAGTATACGTGATAAATTAATCTAATATAAATATGAAATCTTAATAACATTTCAAATCCCTTGCATGCCCCTTGTACCTTCTGACACCCACTATGTTGGAACAGCTAATTTCATTTCAAAATTATAGACATTACTTTTTTTCCAAAAATACAGAGGACGGAGGACATAGAGCACAGGGTACAGCTGGGTGACAGGCCCTTCGGCCCACAATGTCTGTGCCAACCATAATGAAGGTTTGATACAACTGCTGAACCTCATTTCTTTTCCTGTAAATAACACTGGTAGCATTTTCTTTCATTCATTTCCTGTTTATCTTCAGACTAAGATCACACTGATCATTGGGAATGATGTACATTACATTTTAACTTTACTTTTATGTTGTCAAAAACTTTAATCTGTTCTTCATATTACATCCCCCCCCCCCACCACCTTTTCAATTTCTTTAGATCTTCCATTCCAGAAAACATCTTGTGAACCTTATTACCCCTTCTGATAATGACACACTTAAAACTGTGCACAAGACAACCTACGGTCTCGGTCTTATCAAGTGTAGCTGCCACTGAGCTACCAACAAGCCACCATGGCCACTTTGATCTGGGAATGTGCTGGCTTCTACACTCCCAAGACTGACCTGGGGAGGACTGCTGGAGGTCCAGTTGATGAGGGTCACGATGGAAATCTGTGATGATGTGCTAACTCATATGTAGGGAGGGGAGGAAGGAAATGATTGGATTGGAGGGCAGTGAGGGACCTTTTGCAAGGGTACACCAGATTCAGACTCAGATTTATTTATCACACGTACATTGAAGTTCACAGTGAAATGTACCGTTTGTATAAACAAACAATACACCAGAGGGTGTGCTGGCAGCAGCCTACAGGTGTGCCACACATTTCAGCACCAGCACAGCATGCCCACAATGCTCAGCAGCACAACACAGAACACAACAGGAAACAAATTAGCAATAGCAAAGTAAGCCCTGTTCTTCCCTGCCCCTTGTGCACACAGTCCCTTAACTCTAGGACAGGCCTTCAGTTGACATGGATTTGTAGACATTGAGCTTCGACTTCTCCAGTGGACTCACAGAGATTTGCAAACTCAGCTCCAGCCATCAAGCCTCGACTTCCGGACTCGAACTTGACCATTGGCACTGACATCAGGATACACAGATCAGTGACTTCTAGGCCTTGAACTCTGGACTTGCTAATTCGTGAACCCGGGAGATCATCAGAACTCATTCCTTCTGTCCACATGGAGCTCCCATTCTGGAACCTGCCCATAACTCACTGACCCTTTCGCCGGCCCAACGTCCAACATCCGGATGTTGTCCCATGTCTATCTGGCCTTCAAACACAGAGGATGCAGCTCAGTGTCATCTTAGTTTAAGTCATTGGGGACGCTGTACTACTCCCATGGGAATGGAGGAAGAAGGATTGGGGATGCTGCATCATGGGGATGGGGTGGCAAATGTGCAGATGGTGGAGGTGGGAGAGAGGAAAGATCAGAAGCCAATAAGTGGGTGGGAGAAAGGGACGCCACAATTGAAGTGATCTGGAGATCCAGGTGTAGGTTGGGGCAGGATGGAAGATGGATATTTCTGGTCAGGCCTGTGAAGATAGGAGAGGGGAGAGGGCAGCAACTGGAATCATTCATTAACAGTGGTCCAAATCCTCTCTGAAAGCAACAAAGCATGGAAATAATGTCTTCCCACGATCACTTGGTGATTCATAGCAGCGAATGTCCCAGCTAAAATTTTCATCTGATGCAAAATGAGGAGGAAATGGGCAGCAACATGTTTCACTCCAGGAGGGATCAATCTTCACTGGTACAACACTGAATAAAACAATATTCTGCAATTCAGTTTCCAGACGCTTGTGCATATAAATCCTTGCTTTTGTTTAGTACATTGAATATCAAGCAGCAAGAATAAATGCTGATTAGATTTTGCAAAATTCTTCTAGTGTTTCCCAACAGAATGAAAACTGAGGTGCATCTTTCCCACCATGCAACCAGCCATTTTCTAATATGCTGCTGAATATCTGCTGATTTTATTGTATGTATCAAAATAAACTTTATTCAATAATAAAAAAACTGTAACAATGAACCACGTAATCCCTTTTCATTCTTATATTCATAGGCAATGTGTTTAGTTATTGGTTTCTTAAAGCAATATGACTATTGCCAATCATATAGTCTCTTGGAGTGATACACTACTAAAATAGCTGAGAAGCTTCCTCACCCAAAGCGGCCTCACCCTCTACAAAGCTTGAAGTTCAAAGTTCAAAATAAATTTATAATCAAGCTGCATATATGGTAGAATAATGAAATACAATAGAGTCAATAGGGGTCTGTGCTCATAATATAATTAAATTTACCCTGCAATTTGAGAAGAAGAAGTTAAAGTCAGATGTATCGGTATTAAATTGGAGTAAAGGGAATTAAAGAGGCATGAGAAAAGAGTTGGTCAAAATTGATTGGAAGGGAACACAAGCAGGGATGATGGCAGAGCAACAATGACTGGAATTTCTGGAAGCAATTCAGAAGGCAGAGGATATATAGATCCCAAAGAAGAAGAAATATTCTCAAGGCAGGATGACACAACCGTGGCAAACAAGAGAAGTCAAAGCCAACATAAAAGCCAAAGAGACAGCATATAATAGAGCAAAAATTAGTGGGTAGTTAGAGGATTGGAAAGCATTTAAAAACCAACAGAAGGCAACTAAAAAGTCACAAAGAAGGAAAAGATGGAATACAAAGGTATCTATTGTTATTATGTTTTGTTCGAAAATCAATAAAAATATTTAAAAAGAAAGAAAGGAATACAAAGGTAAGTCAACTAATAATATTAAAGAGGAAACCAAAAGATTCTTCAGATATATAAAGTGAAAAGGCCAGGTGAGAGTAGGTATCGGACCACTGGAAAATTATACTGGATAGGAATTTTACATCAGTCTTCACTATGGAAGACACTATAGTATGCTGGAAGTTTGAGAGTGTCAGGGGCAGAAGTGTGTGATTGCCATTAGCAAGGAGAAGATTCTTGGGAAACTGAAAAGTCTGAAGATAGATAAGTCACCTGGACCAGATGGTATTCACCCTTGGTTTCTGAAATACGCATGAAGAGATTGTAGAGGCATTAGAAATAACGTTTTAAGAATCACTAGATTCTGGAATGGATCTGGAGGACTGAAAAATTGCAAATGTCACTTCACCCTTCAAGAAGGGAGAGAGGCAGAAGAAAGGAAATTACAGGCCAGTTAGTTTAACCTCAGTGGTTGGGAAGACATTGTTAATGATGTGGTTTTGGGATACTTCGAAGCACATGACAAAATAGGGTGTAGTCAAAATGGTTTCCTAAAGGGAAAATTTTGTCTGACAAATCTGTTAAAATTCTTAGAAGAAATAACAAGCAGGATAGACAAAGGAGAATGAGTGGATATTGTGTAATAGGATTTTCAGAAGGCCTTTGACAAGGTGTGACATATGAAGCTGGTTAACAAGTTAAGAGCCCATGGTATTACTAGAAAGATACTAATTTGGATACAGCATTGGCTGATTGGAAGGGAGCAGAGTGGGAATAAAGGGAGCCATTTTTGGTTGACTGCCAATGACTAGAGGTTTTCCTTAGGGGTCTCTGTTGGGACAGCTTCTTTTTAAGTTATATATCAATGAATTGGATGATGGAATAGATGGCTTTGTGGCCAAGTTTGCAGATGATATGAAGTTAAGTGGAAGGACAAGTAGTTTTGAGGAAGCAGAGAGGCTACAGAAGGACTTAGACAGATTGAGAGAATGGGCAAAGAAGAGACAGATGGAATGCAGTATCAGGAAGTGTATGGTCATGCACCATACACTTGAAATGAAAGCATAGACTATTTTCTAAATGGAGAGAAAATCTGAGGTGCAAAGGTACTTGTGAGTACTCGTGTAGGATTTCCTAAAGGTTAATTTGCAGGTTGAGTTGGTGGAAGGTAAATGTAATGTTAGCATTCACTTCAAGAGGACTAAAAATTAAAAGCAAGGATGTAATGTTGAGGTTTTATAAAGCAGTCTCACTTGGAGTACTGTGACCAGTTTTTGGCCCCTTTATCCAAGAAGGGATTTGCTGACATTGGAGAGGATTCAAAGAAGGTTCACAAAAATTATTCCTGGATTGAAAGGCTTGAAACAGAAGAGCATTTGATAGCTCTGAGCCTGTACTCATTTAAATTCAAAAGAATGAAGAATTACCTAATTGAAACCTATTGAATGTCGAAAGGCCTCGGTAGAGTGAATGAGGAGAGGATGTTTCCTGTGGTGGGAGAGTCTAAGACCAGTGGATCCAGCTTTGAATAAAGGAAAATCCTTTTAGAATAGAGAAGAGAGGAACTTCTTTAGCCAGAGTGGAGAATCTGTGGAATTCATTGCCAAAGGTGGTTATGAAGGTCAAGTCAGTGGGTATGTTTAAGGCAGATTCTTGATTGGTCAGGACATGAAGGAATATGGGGAGAAGGCATGAGATTGGGGCTGAGAGGGAAAATGGATCAGCCATGATGAAATGGCAAAGCAGATTCAATGGACCAAAATGGCCTAATTCTGCTCCTATGTCTTATGGTCTTAAAAACTGCACACAAACAAAGATGGACAAAACAACCTATGTGTAAAAGACATACAGGTGTCCTCCCCTTTACAAAGGTAGAGCATTCCTATGAAACATTCCTTAAGCCGAAATGGCGTAAGGCGAAGAAACATTAACTTATATGGGGAAAAGTTTCTTAAAAGCGAAAATCCTCTTTGTAATGCGAAAACAGGTTACTAATGTAGGTCTTTTGTAAAAGCAAAGTGGCATAAAGTGGGGGACACCTGTAAACAGATAGATATATACATAAATAGCTAAATAAATAAATAATGCTGGGAACATGAGTTCTAGGGTCGCTGAGTCTATAGGTTGTGGAGTCAGTTTAGTGCTGAGGAGAGTGAAGTTTTACAAGCTGGTTCAAGAGCTTTATGGTTGAGGGGTAATATCTATCCTGAACTTGCTGGTGTGGGACCTAAGGCTTCTGTAATTCCTTCCCAGTGTTAGTAATGAGAAGACAGTATGGTCAGGATTGTGGGGGTCCTTGATGATGGATGCTGCTTTCTTGTAGCAGTGCTTCTTGCAAATGTACTCAATGATGGAGAGAGCATTTCCAGTGTGGATAGGGTTACATCCATCAACTTTTGTATGCTTCTCCATTCTTGGGTTTTAAAAGTTACTGACCCTCTCTACCTCATTCTCTAATGAGGACTGGCTTATGGACTCCCAGTTTCTTCCTCCTGTAGTCAATAATCAGCTGTTTAGTTTTGCTGATGCATGCTGAGTGAGAGATTGTTGTTGTGGTATCATTCAACCACATCTTCAATCTCTGTACTTTATGCTGAATTGTTACCACCCGTGATTCCGTCAACAACAGTGGTGTTGCCAGCAAACTTAAATGTCTGTACATAGCCTCACAGTCAAAAGAATAAAGTGAGTAGAGCAGAAGGTAAGCACAGAGTTTCGTACAATACCTGTGTAATAGCAGCAGAACCCTATACTGTGGTCCTTTCCTACTGAGCCCTTGCAGTGGCCGCACCAAGCTTCAGTGTGCCCCCCTGCAGCCCGGTATGCAGCAGTTCAAATGCAGGGCCAATCTGTAGATTCTCACTGGTTTCTGTCTGCACCTTACTTTATACCTTACCCAGTCCCATAACCTACTGAGTTTCATCTACCTTATCACTGTTGAACTTGTTTGCTGCATGCAAAAGAGTTCTCTGCCTGACCTTGAGGAATGCAGCAGGCTGCTTTTAGTTTCATTACTGTATTTACATAACTGAGCAAACCCGAAGGTAGGTTTCAGTTGCTGACTGATTCTGCCTGCCAGCAGGTTTCAGCGATAAGGAAGTGATGCTACCATTTCCAGTGACTCAGTGCAGACAGGAATGCTCAAGGACAGAGCAGGAATAAATGTCAGGCGGTATGAGTCACGGGGTACTGCAGGGATTTGTGACTGGGCCCCAGACTCACCAGCCTTCATCAGCAAATGCAGCAAGGCACCAAACGTAACATTTCTAGGTTTCTGACAACAAAGCCCTGGGTGGGATTGTGAGTAGTCAGGAGAAGGGAAAGAGACTTCAAGGTGGTTCAGAGAGTGTGGAAGTACATTCCAAATACACTATAATGGGATAAATGTAAGATGCACACTCAGGTAGGAACAACAGAGGCATGGAGAAATGTTGATGTACGTAGGGATCAGGGTGTCCTTACATTGAAAACCAAGCAGCAGCAAGCAGTGAAGAAGGCAAGTAGTATGTCGGCTTCATCGCAAAAGGTTTCATGTATAGAAGCAAGCAAGTTTTTCTACAGTTTGATTGTACACAGCTCCCTGGAGTATTGTATCCCTACGTGAGAAAGGATAAACTTGCAAAAACAAAACAGATCCAGTGAGCAGCAAAAGCAGCTTGTTAATGAGAGAGGTCAGAGGAGAATGCCAGACTAGTTTGAACTGACAGGAAGGAGATAGTACGTTGAGTAAACATGCATTACAGCATGGTGTGCAGAAGAGCATCTCTGAGGGCACAACATGTCAAACCTTGAAGTGGATGGGCTACAGCAACAAAAGACCATGAACTTACACTAAGTGGACACTTTATTAGGTATAGCAGGCACTGAGTGTACACTTGCGTGTATTAGGACTTTGCTGTAGCGTGTTGGTCAGGTTGCGACATGCAATAAAAACAACATTCAATAATTGAAAAGAATATATAAAGAACAAAGTTAGAGGTTAAAGGATAGGCATAGTATAAAGTGAGCATAAATACCTGCATGTATTTACAACGTAAACAGCATTTTAAAAAGTGGTTTAAAGTGTTTAGTCAGTGCAATGACTAACTAGAATAGTCGATCAGTTTAATTGCCCAAGAAAAGAAACTTTAAAGTTCACGTGAAGTTTTTGTTTTAGCGCTTTCCAGAATAGAAGATTTCAAAAAGGCATTTTGCAAATTAGGAGGTGTCTGCAATGATTTTCCTATCTGCTTTGTTGTCCTGAACGTGAAGACAGAGGCTCAGAAACACTTACCGACATTAGAATTGTATTGTGGAGAATGTTGGCACTGGTGGCTTCATTCCCTACTGTGGGCTGATTCCCCACTGCCTCAAAGTTGCTACGACCCGGGTTCAATCCTCACCTCTGGCACTGTCAGTGTGCAGTTTGCACTTTCTCTCTGTGACTGCATGGGTTTCCTCTGGGTGTACATTGAAAGCTGGGTAGATCAGTAGTCTCTAATGTGTAGGTGAGTGGTAGAATCCGAAAGGAGATGATGGGAATATGGGAAGAACAGAATAGGACTATATTACAGTTTGTATCTGATGGCCAGCATGGATTTGGTTTCTGTTGATCTTGATGACTGTAGATGAAGTCTGCCCTCCCTTGGTGTGGAGGCTGGACTGAGCTCTGTAATGCAGTAGTGGTCAGCAAGAGAAAGTAGCAGTGTCCTAGGATGATGCTGAGATTGACCCAGAGCTGGGTCCACAGGCTGGGAAACCAGACTGATGGATGGGGTCAGAGACAGAGAAAGTAGATGGCCCATTAAGTGGTGCAGTTCTGGGGAAAACAGGACTGTTTGGGGTAAAACCTTGTGGTCAATAATAACTGCTTTGTTGTACACTGGCATACAAAGGACACCACGGTTCACATAATTTGGGGGAGTATTAAGAGAGAAAGAGTGGGAAATGAACATCGCCATGTGGCGGCACAGTAGCGTGACACTATTGCCAGCGACCAGTGTTCAATTTCGCAGCTGTCTGTAAGGAGTTTCCACTTCTCCCTGTAACCACAGGGTTTTCCTCCCACAAAGACGTATGGGTTAGTAAGTTCATTGGTCACATGAGTGTAATTGGACATAATGGGCTTGTTGGATCTGAAGGGCCTGTTATAATTCCGTAACTCTAAAAAAAAATCTTGTTAGAAAGAGAATGATTTCCTCCATAATTTTTTAGTAGCTGCGAATGTGTGAAATTACTCCTGCCCGATTGGGCTGCCTTTGGCCACGAGGGGAGGGGAGGGGAGAGGAGGACTAAGTCTGTGCTGTGTCATCTGGGGGATAGGTATCATAGATGAGTACAAGGGAGTGGAGGCAGGGTTGGGCCAACAGTCAGCTGAGGATTAGGAAGGAGCCTGTGATCAGGTGAGGAATAGGGGTAAGGCTCTGGATCAAGCTCGGGGATGTTGGGTGAGGGGTATAGGACTGGACAGGAAGCTTGAGGGATCACAGGATCAAATGTTCAGGAAAGAATGGAGATTGGTAGGTTGAGCAAATAGAGACATACTTTGGGAAGTGGATGGGACAGAGATCAGGAGGTGGGGATGGTGGTTGTGTCAGTGCAGTGTGAGGCTGGGTACATCAAGGTAAAACATTTGTGTTGTGTTGGGGAGAGTGGTTGTGAAATGCACTCCTGACAACTTGGAATAAATTTTGTTTCATAGTATAGGTACAGGGTATAAATATTTGACAGTTATAGTTAACAAATGCCAGACTTACAGACTGCTACATACAAATGAACCCCCAACACATTAAATTTGAAAGTCTGATATGCCCATGTAGATTCATTCTTATGAATTGCAGAACCAGCTTCTTATTTCTCTTCACTTTTTGTAATTGTTCTTTCTGATCAGAACCAGAATCAGAATCAAGATCAGGCTTATCATCACTGACACACACAAAATGCTGGTGGAACGCAGCAGGCCAGGCAGCATCTATAGGGAGAAGCGCTGTCAACGTCTCGGCCCGAAACATCGACAGCGCTTCTGCCTATAGATGCTGCCTGGCCTGCTGTGTTCCACCAGCATTTTGTGTGTGTGGTTTGAATTTCCAGCATCTGCAGATTTCCTCGTGTTTGCTTATTATCACTGACAAATGTGAAATTTGTTGTTTTGTGGCAGAAGTACAGTACAGTACATAAAATATACTATTAATTACAATAATAAATATGTATTTCAAAAATTAAGCAAGTAGTGAAAAAAGAGAACAAAAATAGTAGGCAGTGTTCCTGTGTTTGTGGTCTATTTAGAAATTTGGTGGCAGAGGGGAAGAAGCTGTTTCTAAAACATTGAAGGCATGCATTCAAGCTCCTATACATGTTCCCACACGGTAGTAATGAGAAGAGGATGTGTAAAGGGTGGTGTGTATGCTGCCTCCTACCATTAAAGACTCACACCACCCAGAACATGCTCTCTCTCGACTTATCTTCTTATCGATCTTATATACTTTAATGCAATTTGCTACAAACCCGTGGAGGTATGAATTCCATATTGAATGATTTTTGTGTATTTTCTTAATTTTTTTTGTACTTGTGTATTTTTTTGTACACAGGGTGACTTGTATAATACAAAATAATAATGTTTTGGACATAAAACTTATTTTTAAGAAAGAAGTTCTCTTTTGCTTTTTTTTCTCCATGGAGAAGGTAAGAAGTTATACCCTCTGTCCTTGTGAAATGGAGCATTAGTTTTGCAAAGTAAAAGGGCCTTTATTTGCCACCAGAACGGGTTGAGTGAGTGACCTCTTGGGCTAAAGTAAATGCACCAAACCTCCTAAGTGCGGAGAGGGTCACACATTTCAGCTTCCAGTGTTAAATCAGCAATCATATTGGTTCATGAAGGACTGTTCCAAACAGGAACCAAGAATGCAGAGCAGGGTAGGGTGTGAGTAAACAGGCTGCTGCTCGTTGTTCCTGCTTTTGACTCATTGCCTTGCTATCCTGCCTCTGGGCCCCAAACAGAAACACGCATTGACTCAGGTACCTGTCAGGGACACTGTGGAGACATGCTAGATGGGTTTGTAATGATACTCCACAATGTTTTCCTACCAGACATGTGTGTCATATGTTGACAGCTCTGTAGTTTCCCTACACTGCACAAGTTATTTGGAGTTTCCAGAAAGGATGCTAATCTCCAAGGTACATCTTTTAATTTTATTCTTATAGTCAGTTCTGGAACACTTATTCAATAGTTATGGAAAAATATCAGACAGGAACAAAAAAAAGTTGTGCGGCTGAAAGTCAGCTGTTGTCTAATCAGTCAATGATGAACTACTCACTCCAGTTGGCATGTGGGGCAATGTGAGTGAAACCATTTACAGAGAACCAATTGATGGCACCGTGTCCCACAATGAAAGCTCCAGGACCTCATCCAGCCAGAGATGGAATAGAAATTAGTTATTTATTGTCATATGCCAACATACAGCGAAAAGCTTGTCTTACATACTTTCATACATATCAACTCATTACACAGTGCATTGAGGCAGAACAAGGTAAACCAATAACAGAATGCAGAAAATAGTATAGCAAATGCAGAGCAAGTGTAGTGCAGATAAATAATAAGGCACATGGAATCAGAATCTGGTTTATTATCACCAGCATGTGACATGAAACTTGTTAACTTAGCAGCAGCAGTTCAATGCAATACATAATCCAGCAGAGAGAGAAAAAAACATAATAATAAACAAGTAAATCAATTACATATATTGAATAGATTTAAAAATGTGCAAAAACAGAAATACTGTACATTAAAAAAAGTGAGGTAATGTCCAAAGCTTCAATGTCCAATTAGGAACTGGATGGCAGAAGGGAAGAAGCTGTTCCTGAATCACTAAGTGTGTGCCTTCAGGCTTCTGTATCTCCTACCTGACAGAAATAGTGAGAAAGGGGCATGCCCTAGGTACTGCAGGTCATTAATAATGGACACTGTAGATTGTGAGGTCAAGAGTCCATCTTATTGTACTGGAGAACTATTTAATAATCTGATAATGTCTTGACCTGAAACGCCAACTGTTTATTCCCCTCCACTGATTCAGCCTAATCTGCTGTTCTTCCTTCTTGAGTTGTTCTGGATTTCCAGCACCTGTAGAAGCTCTTACATTTAATAATCTTATAAAAGCAGGTTAGAAGCTGTACCTCAATATGGTGGTACATGCTATCAAGGTCACCCTATGTGTCAGTCAGGCTTTCAATTGTTAACATCACAGAAGATACCAGGCATGGTGATGTAGAGTTGCTGGGAAGTCCTAAGGTCACAAATGGCTTTGGGTATTAGCAAATTAAAACCCAAGTTACATCCACTCTAGTAAAATCAGAGTCCATTGGATCCAAACTAGACAGCATATATCTCAGGCTTCCCTTGGCTGCAGCTCACAAACTTGAGACTTCCATTGCCTCGTTGGTCAGGAAAGTTCTAATTCCTGAATATCTCCCTCCACATTACTCCCCAGATTGCTTGGGAAATATGTCACTGTTCCATCAATCCTATCAGGGCAGAGTTCCACCTGATAGCAGGATTACTTGGAGAACTGTGGCCAAGAATGGATGTTCAGTAAATTCTGCCTTGTTGGACAATAGAGTGGTGCAGTTGGTAGAACCATTTCCTTGCAGCTCCAGAGAGCTGGCTTCACTCCTGACCTCCAGTTCTGTCTGCATGGAGTTTGCCCATTCTCCCTGCTGCTGCATGGATTCATCCCAAACTCCTGGTTTCCTCCCATTCACCAGATGTTGAGTTGGTGTGTAGGTGAGTGATTATAGAATGGATGGAGAGAATAGAATGGGAACAGTGTAGGATCAGTGTGAGTGTGTTTATGGTTGACACAGACCTGATTATCATGAGCCCTGCAGGCCTCATGCAACTGTATTTGTTAATTGTCTTATCTAGAGCCGTTAAGCTCTTGCATTTTCTATTTGAGCTTGTCAAGTATATTTTGACTGGCACGGGTTTTTCACATACAGTGATTATTTAAAGTGGACTCCTAATTAGCACTGTCAAGGAGATTCATATGATTCATAATGTGGTGTCGCTCAGTTGAGTCGATGTTCTGTTGCAATTGCAACTCTTGTTTCTGTCTCTACATGGGAGTCTGTCATACCTCCGCACCTGGGTTCAGTTGTTTGTCAGTGCACACCACAACATTGATGGGCTGAAGGGCCTGTTCTTGTGCTGCACTGTTATGTGTTTAGTTTGTTTGTGTCCACGACATAACCATCAACACAGTACAGTTGTTCAGCTCATGTTACTCATTCATTCTGAGACAGTCAATTTTGCCCACCATACTTCAGCCTCCTCATCAGACTGGCTGGTGGTTTTCACAGGCTGAGGACCACCCCAGGTTCCTAGTGATGAAACCTCTGGAAGCCTTCCTGCTTCATCACTGTATCAGTGGCTAAGAAGGCAGCTCTCCACCATCTTCTCAAGTCCTGTCTTGGTCCAACCACAATGATGTCATGGACAAGAAAGCTCACCAAAAAGTCAGGAAGCTGAAGAAATTTAACATGTCCCCATCAAGCCTTACCAATTTTAATCAACGCACCACAAAAAGCATTGTAACTGCATTCATAATGACAGCATGGCAACTGCTCTGCATGTACCCAAAAGGATCTGCAGAGAACTGCGGACATAGCCTAGCACATCACAGAAACCAGCTTCCCCTCAATGCACTCGGTCTATTCTTCTCACTGCCTCAATAAAGCAGCCAGCATAATCAAAGACCTCACCTAGCCTGGACATTCTCTCTTCTCCCATCTCTCACTGGGCAGAAAATACAAAAGCCTGAAAGCACATACCACCAGGCTCAACAACAGCTCCTATCCTGCTGTTATCAGACTGTTGAATGGACCTTCTGAATGATAAGATAGACTTTTGACCTCACAGTCTAATTTGTTATGATCTTGCACTTTATTGCTTACCTATTCTATACTGCTATACTTCATTCTGCATTCTGTTATTGTTTTACCTTGATCTCTATCAGTGCACTGTGTAATGATTTGATCTGTATGAACAGTATGCAAAACAAGCTTTTCATTGTAGCTTGCACATGACATCAATAAACCAATTCTTTTTCCAATTCCAACTATTGATGAATAATAGATACCAGCCTCACCACCAACGGCTGGATCCAGACAGATTCAAAAATAATGAAGCAATGTGGCCGAGTGTGTTGCCGTACTTATCTGCTGCCGCTGGCCCATAGAACTCCATGTCCATTTTGCACACATGTGTGTATTTGAATTATCCAGCCAGGCTCCAGTATAAGTCCCTGACAGACCTTAAGATATTAGGCCATTTGGCCCATCACATCTGCTCCCCCATTTCATCATGGCTGATCCATTTTTCCTCTCAGCCACATTCTCCTTCCTTCACCCCGTATCATGCCTTGACCAATCAAGAATGAATCAACCACTCAATAAAAAAAGTTTTTAAAAAAAGAATCTGCCTTAAATATACACAAAGACTTGGCCTCCACAGCTGCCTGTGGCAAAGAATTTCACAGATTCAACATTCTCTGGCTAAAGAAATTCATCCTTATCTCTGTTCTAAAGGGGCGCCCCTCTATTTTGATAAGCTAACAAATCCTCCATTATTATGCATGGAAACACCCAGCTGGTCATGTAAATCACATTTGGTTGTTATTACAAATGACACAATTTGTAGAGAGATCACAGACTATTGCGAGAAACATAAGGTTGCGATAGTAGGTGACTTTTATTTTCCACATATTGACTGAGGCATCAAAACTGCAAAAGGGCTGGATGGAATAGAGTTTGTCAAATGTATTCAGGAAAGTTTCTTTAATCAGTACATTGGGTCCCAACTAGAGGGAACGTGATACTAGATCTCATATTAGAGCATGTTGAGATTCTAAATTGGAGAAAGGATGATTTTGATGGTATCAGAAAGGATCCGACAAGTGGGGTAGGTTGTTTTCTGGCAAAGGAATACTTGGTAATTGGAAAGCTTTCAAAAGTGAAATTTTGAGAGTGTAGAGTTTGTAAGTTCTTGTCAGAATAAAAGGGAAGGATAACAGGTTTTTGAGAGATAGTGAGGCCTTGATTAAGAAGAAGGAAGTGCATACCAGGAATAGCAGGAAGGAGAAAATGAGGTATCCGAGGGGGTAAGAAATGCAAGAGAAATCAGGAGGTCTAAACGAAGGTATGAGGTTACTTTAGCAGACAAGGTGAAGGAGAATCTCAAGGGCTTCTATAGATACATTAAGAACTCAGCAGGTCAGGTAGCAGCTCTGGAGGGAATTAAATTCACACATACAACCCTTCTAGCTGGGTATGTCTGATGGTAACAAACAGATACTAAATGCCAGAAACATTCAGCAGGACAGATACACTGGGAAGAGAAACAGATCCCATGACCTGACAATGAAGCTCCCACCTGAAACTCCTGTTTCTTTCCACAGATGCTGCCCCACCTGCTAGGTGTTTCCAGAATTGCTAAACAACCTGTGCTAGTGGTATTAGTTATTAAAAGATAAACAGAAAAAAACACGACAGTTTCTGTCAAACAGAACCTGGGATTATTTATAACCATAGGTGGCTCCTTAGTTTACGATTTTATCGGTAATAAATCGCCTCCCACGAACGTCCGAGCGATTAGCCAAACTGGCGTCCTGCCAGGAGAGCCCGCTTGGGTGCGCTGAATATGAACACGGGAGACTCTGCAGATGCCGGGAATCCAGAGCAGCGCACTAAGTGCTGGAGGAACTCTGGAAGTCAGGCAGCATCTATGGAGAGGTATAAACAGTCGGAAATTGAATCGGTGCCTCTCTGACTGGCAAGCGAGTGAGCTGAGGTTAAATATAAGGGGGTTAACTCGGTTTTGTTCAAGAAATCAACTGCAGAATGTGAGAGGGTATAAATGGTTAAAGGAAAAACTGTACTCGGGAGGGACTGCAGGAAAACCTGGAAGAGCGGAGTTAGATTCTATTGGCCCAGGAAAGGATACGAGAGGTGGAATCGCCTCCCGGGCCAGTGGAATTTGCTCTGCCTTTGGCACCACCTCACTGGCGGAGTGTACAGTTACAGCGGAACAGGTTTCTCCAGTCTATGCTCAGTTCCCCGGAGACATGAGCAGAGACGAGATTCACCTGGATATGTGGCGATCACGAAAGGTAATTTTCCGGTTGCAACTACATTGCTAGATTTAGCCGAACGTGGGAGAAATTAACCAAAGGTATTTGTTTCGTGGCGGTGCAACTTAGTCTGGATTTATAAATACCGCGCATATCGTTAGTGAGTAACCAAGGAATTCAAAAAATTGGAACGGGTGCGCGGTATCCGCAATTAATCTGGCAGTGCGGTAGTGCATTTAATGGTGAGTGGACGTGGGATCGCTGCTGTTTTGTGTGTCAATCAATACTGTGACTTGCTTTCCGCCAGTGAGTGCCGAGACAGTCAGGAGGGTAAGTACTGTATAAACTGGAAAACATCATGTGAAAGGGCGACGAGTTGGGTAGCAGTTTGTGCGGCGGGTCATTGGATCAGAAGCGGGTAGTTTGTATATCGCTCACTTGATTCATCTCTCAGCCTTCCTTAAACAGAAAAAAAATGTTTGCAGAGTCCTACTGATGCCAGCGGAGATCCAGGGGCTGCACACTGAGAGGTAATTTTGGAGCGGAGTCGCTGTTCTAACATTTAGCAGTTTACACTGTGAACTCGCACACACGGCAGTCTGATACGAGAGGTTCTGCAGATGCTGGAAGTCTTGAGAAATACAAACAAAATGCTGGAGAAGCTCCGCGGGTCAGGCAGCATCCGTGGAGCATATTAGGCCGAGACGCTTCATCGGGACTAAAGAGGAAAGGGTCTGCAGTCTGTGGATTGAATAAACATTCCCTCCCCTTCTCTGCTCCGCACACTAACTTGATGACACCCGCTTCTGAAGAAGGGATTTCGGCCTGAAACGTTTTCTCTTTTCACAGATATTGACTGAGTCCGCCCAGTGTTTTCTCTGTCAGAAGGAACACGCCACGGATGTTCCAAAACCTTTCATATCCGCACAGGACCTTGACTTAAAATATCTCAGAGTGCCGCGCTCGGAACTGGATTCGCAGTCTCCGCGGACGGGTTCAGCGTTGAAAGTTGCAGCTAACGCGATAGACTCAGCGGCAACGTGGTTTTAATGCACCGTGAAAATCTTTCTCGGCAACCAGCCAGTGCCAGTTCCTCGGTAACTCGCGGCTTCCCTCCTTCATTCACGCCTGAAAACAGTAACAGCAACCAACTGTTTCTATACTTCGTCAATTCCTTGTGAACAGGCAAGTGGGAAGCAACCACCCCATCTAACCACTTACCCACGTACCCTATGGCAGATTCTACTCCCTCACCACCCCTGAGCCCTTCTCCACTATTTAACAAGATCACAGCTAACCCAGTGTTCCCCGAGTGCCACCTTCCTGCCCACCATGGTGACCTTTCAGATCTTTGTCTCTGGGCAACCCACACAAAATGCTGGAGGAACTCAACTGGCCCGGCAGCGTCTAGGAAAAGAGTACAGTGGACAACTCGGGCCGAAACGTGGACTGTACTCTTTTCCTAGACGCTGCCTGGCCTGCTAAGTTCCTCCAGCATTTTGTGTGTGTTGCTGGGATTTCCAGCATCTGCAGATTTTCCCTTATTTGTGTTCTCCGGGTACTGACATTTCCAGCTCCTTAACTCATTTTATCCCTTCCCATCATCTTGCCGACTGCGACTTCACGCATTGCAACGCTTCATTCTCGATCCTGGAAAGCTGGACGTCTCCTCTCAGGCTGTTTACTTGTTCTGTAATGCTGAGCCAGCATTAAGTGCAGTGCTGCAGATGGGGCCTAAGTGTTTATACCCTGTGTTTGCACCTGTTGTCTCTGTGGTTAAGCTCAACCATCCATATGAGCCACCTTCACGGCTTGCTGCCGATCCCTAGGTCTCGTCCTTCCTGTGTTTCTTTAAGGGTGGATCATTTAGGTTTATTTTGTCTCTCTCCATTCTGTTTACCCTAGTATATAAAGTGATTGCAGGGAAGTATAGGGGTATTGTCTGAGGTGAGTTTTCACATGGAGAGTGGTGAGTGTCTGGAATGCCTGCCACTTGGTGGAGATAGAGGCAGGTATATTAAGGACATTTAAGAAACTCTTAGATAAGCGCATGGATGATAGCAAAATGTGGGACTATGTAGGAGGGAAGTGTTAAATTGACCTTAGAGGAGGTTAAAATGTTGGCACAATATTGTGGGCCAAAGGACCTATACTGTACTGTAAAGTTCTGTGTTCCATTTATACTGTCTGGTAAATAAAACTTCTTTCCATTAATGTTCCTTTACCAATTTCAGCATTCACTCACCCTGTAGTAAACGGTGTTGAAAGTAATGATAAACATTTGAGTCCTGTGCCTTCTGCAAACTGACATTCAGCCTCAACATGATCCTTCACCCTCGGAATGACCTTACTTCCACCCTGGTTCTCTGGCTTCACAATGGCTGTTGAGGCAAGTGTGGGATTAGGCGGAGGGAGGCAGAACATGGTTGATACCGAATGGCTTGGGAGGTGATACACTGTCCACACTGGACCTCCATGTGTCACCAAGCCGTGGTCTCCATCAAGATCTATTGATACTTGTTTTTTTAAGTTCATAGAGGTGGTTTGAGAACAGAGAGGGGAGCTAGGGTTTAGGGCAGTGATATGGAGGAGTTAGAGGTCAAGCCTCCACTCCACACTCAGGTCCAGCAACGTGGATGTGTGATGAAGGCCATCCATGGATGTCAGGATCAGTGGATCTGGGATCGGATGTCTGTACAAGCAGGAGGCATGATGGCCAATTGGTCAGTGAGTTCAGAGTTCGAGCCTGGATTTTGGAGTCGCATCATTGGCTAGTCAGGAGGTCAATACCATAGATGGAAGCATGAAAGTTGATCGGAAGTCTGGAAGTCGAAGCTTGATGGCCAAAGCCTGGAGACTGAAAGCTGGAGATTGGAGGCTTGGAGGACTGTGTGTGAGTGAGAGAGAGGAAATGGGCACGTTTTGCTGTAGTTTTATTGCTTGTTGTACTCTGTTTTGTTATGTTCTGTGTTCAGTCGAGCAATGTATGCATGCTATGTTGGCGCCAAAATGTGTGGCAATGCTTGTAAGCTGCCCTCAGCACATCCTTAGGTGTGTTGATTGTTTATGCAAATGATACATTTCACTGTATGTTTTGATGTACATATGATAATTAAATCTGAACCTGAATCAAAAGAGACACATGCCTCTCCGTGCCATCGCGGAATGCTGCTCCATTTTATCCAGATGTGAACCAGAGATTTTTCAGCTCAGTAGGCATGTTACACTTCTTTTCCAGGAAGCTTTGCAAATGTCCTGAAACATTTCCTCTGTCCATTTGGTTATCACTCATTGTGATGTAGTTTGGTACAGTGAGTCCATTTTGGGAGCTTGTCATTGATATGGCCTGTCCAGAGAAGCTGACCCAGTGATGTTGGTCAGGAGGGGACATTAAACTTGCTTTGCTTACCTTGCTCATGGATTGGAGGGGTTGGTGCAGATGGTACTTTTCCAGTGTTGTAGATAGTCTGAAACAGACGTGAACCCAGGAGTCACTACTGCCCTGAAGACTAGGGTGCTATGCCAGGTCTGAGATCTTCTGTTCTTCAAACATCCTTTTCCTCAGTTACAGAGAAAACACAGTGCAGGTAGGCAATAAGGTGTAAGGCCATAGTGAGAGTCTGTGAGGTCAAGAAGCCATCTTATCATACTAGGGGGATCATACAATAGTCTCATGACAGCCTGGTTGAAGCTGTCCTCGTCTGTTGGTACTTTTTGGATTTTTCTATCTTCTACTCTGTGGGAGGGGAAGAAGACAGAATATCTGGGGTAGTTGTTGTCAGTGATTATTTAGGCTGCTTTACCAACATTGAGAAGTGTAGACAGAGTCCATGGAGGAGAGGCTGGTTTCAGTGTTGTGCTAAGCTGTGCCATAACTCTCAGTGGCTTCTTGGAAACCCAGACACTACCATACCAAGCCATTATGCATTCAGATAGGATACTTTCTAAGGGCCATCAAGGAAAAATGGTTAGAGTCAAAGAGAACATGCAAAATAGTCTTCTGAGGAAAAGGAAGCACAGGGGAGCTTCCTTGGCAGTGGAATTCACGTGGTTGGACGAGGATAACCTATTGATAATGTTCATCCATAAAAAAATGAAGTTCTCAACCCGCTCAACCTCAGCAACACTGATTTAAACATGAGTCTGTGCACTGTTCCCTCCCTGATGTCAATGACCAGCTCTTTAGTTTTGCTGATATTGAGGGAAAGGTTGTCATGACATCATGTCACTAGGCGCTCCATCTCCTTCCTGTACTCTAACTTATCATTATTTGAGATATTGCCCTCTATCATGGTATCATCTGTGAACGTAGCTGGATTAGAGTAGTATCTGGTCACACAGTCATGAGTGTATAGGAAGTCAAATGGGGTTCTGAGGAAGCAACTTGTTAACCACCAGTGTTGAGGATAATCACGGTGGAGGTCTTGTCACCTTTCCTTATGGTTGCGGTTTATTTTTCAGGAAGTCAAGGGTCCATTTGTGTTGGGAGGGGTTGAATCCCTGGTCTCGGAGTTTGCTTGGAATTATGGTATTGGGGAGGAGTTGTAGTCAATCAACTATAGTAGGTGTAAAACTACCTTTGAAAATCTATATACATAACCTCATTCACCCTCTCCATTTATTTCTACAATTTTGCTTTAACCAATCCATGCTGCATTTAATTTATCAGCTCTTAATTTTTGAAGTAACTGTGAACATTGGCCCAATTTCATGTTTCTGAAAGATTTTCCAGATTGCCAATGGCTGGTTGACTTTGTCAGATTTATGTTTCTTCCCTCAGTTTGGATAGAACTGTAACACTTGCTGTTTTCCTGGTCTCTGGCACAAGCCCCACATCCAAGGAAGGTTTTTAATGAGGAGAGAATTGCTGAGTGAACAAAATAAACTTTGGATCTGAGTGTCATTTGCATGGTGCTTTCATGGTACCTTCTTCTGAATTAATGTTGACCCTTGACTTATTTCTTGATTTCAAACATTTATTCACTGCCATTTTGTGCTCACTAAGTTCACTAAAGCTGTGGGAAAGACAATAACTTGCATGTAAAGAGAGGTGGCCACATAATAATAATCTTTGCAAAATCTGCCACAATCTTAATGGGCTGGCACCCACTGGAATATGACATTTTGCAAAGTGCCCATCTGTTGCATCTTCCCTGAACCCTACACCTCAAAATATTTTGCCCCTGTCACAGATTGTGCAAATTGGTAATGCACGGCAAGGTTAATGGAACATCTGGGGACTTCAAAAACAACAGGTCCAGCATTCCTTCTCATTAACCAGTGTATTCAGTGTCAAAATGAGGACAAAAGGAGGAAAGAAATTAAACAACTTTAAATATTTTTTTTAAAGAAAACAGCAGGAACAATCTATGGAATGAGACTCCACTCTTTTAATTCCTTGTTCTGTCAGAGAGCAAGCCCAGTACTTACTGTCCATCTCTGATTGCCCTGGAGAAGGTGGGGGTAAGCTTCCTTTTTAAACCACTGTAGTTCTTTTGATGAAGATGCTCCCCCAATCCTATCAAAGAGGGATACAGGCAATGGAAGAATGGAAGTGTATTTCATAGTAAATTTATTATCAAAGTATGTACAGTATTACTACAGCATTTGCAGGAAAATTTAAAAAAAGACACTAGAACTTATGGAAAACTATACATAAGCAAAAACTGACAAATAACCAACATGCAAAAGACAAATTGTGCTAGTAAATGTCAGGATGGTGTGATGGTGTGTGGCTTGGAGGAGAAGCTGCAGGTGGTGGTGGTGTTCCCATGTATCTACTCTCCTGATTTTTCCTGGTGGTAGAGGTTGCAGGTTTGGGGTGTACTCTCAATGTAGCCAGAGAATATAATTGCAGTGCATTTTATAGATGGTACAGACCATAGCCACTGGTGAAGGGAATGAACAATCGATGGGGTTACAGCTGGGGCTGTTTTGTTCAGGATGATGTTGATCTTCCTGGGAGTTGTGCAAGGATCAAGAATCAGCTTTATTCACCATATACAGTACATCTGTATGTATTAGGGATTTGCTGTGGTGTGTTGCTCAGGACACAACATGCAACAAAAAATATCAACATTCAATAATTACTAAGTACAAAGAACTATATTAAAAAATAAAGTTAAAGTACAAATAGGGAATAAAACATGCATACATATATGAATACCAGCCTCTATTTACAATGAAAACAGCTTTATAAAAAGTGGTTTAAAGTGTTTGCAGTGCAGTATCTGAGGTAATAGTGAGGGGTGAGGTGGTGAAACTAGAATAAATTAACTGCCTGGGGGAAGAAACTTTTAGGATGGTATGAAGTTTTAGTTTTAATAGCCCAAAAGTGCTAAGGGTGGGTTTGTTTGAATTTCACTCATCCTGGCAAGTGGAAAGTATTCTGTCACACTCTGGACTTGTGCCTTGTAGTTGGTGGGAAGGATTTGCGTTGTCCTCAGTGCCCAAGTCTCCGGTTTGATCTTGTAGCCACACAAGCTGGTCCAATTTGATTTTCTGGACAAAGATGGGATATAGATGGAGAGGTGGTGAGAGTCTGTGACGGTAATGCCATTGAGTGTCAAGAATAGGTAGTAGGAGATGGTCGTTGGCTGTTCTTCGAGAATTAAATCATCTGTTTCTTAATTGTGTCGGTGTTATTCACCCGTGTTAGTAACTTCTCTATTCTCTGAATTTGTTGTTGGATTTTTCAGTAACTAAAATTTGGAACTATCATGTGCAATTAAACTCATTTGGCTTGCTGATTCAGCTCCATGACATCATCCATTATCTGGATAACGACAGCTTCCTCTAACTTGCTTGTGAAGTTCGATGCTGATGCAGTAACTATGGTCTGTCTGTGGGTCACTTAATTGAATTGCTGTCATATTTCAGCAATACATTTTCTGTACTTGGTATAATTTGTTGGAATAAAGTGTTAGGATAATATTTTTTGAGATTTATTGGCCATTTAGAGACATTTTTAATCCATTTGAAATAATCTGACCCCATTATCTGAAGAATATATATATATATATTTCATTTATATTCACTCTTTAACCTCTAACTTTATTTCTTATATAAGTCCTTATTCTTTATAATTGTTGAGTGTTGTCATTTTTTTGGTGCGTGTCAGCCCTGATCAACATTCGTGCTCTCCTTAGACAGGTAAATGTCCATACAGTATCAGGCAAATAAAGTTGATCCTTGATATGCATTCAGTGGCCACTTTACTAGCACCTCCTCTACCTAATGAAGTGACCATTGAGTGCATGTTTATGACCTTCTCTGCTGTAGCCACTGTACTTCAAGATTCAAGGTGTTGTGTGTTAAGAAATGCTGTAATGCATAGCACCGTTGTAATGCAAGGCTATTTGATTTACTGTTGCCGTCCTGTCAGCTTGAACCAGCCTGGCCATTCTCTTCTGACCTCTCTCATTAACAAGGCATATTTGCCCACAGTACTGCTGCTCACTGGATGGGTTTTTGTTTCTTGCACCATTCTCCAGAGACAATTGTGCATAAAAACTCCAGATCAGCAGTTTCTGAGAAACTCAAACCATCCCGTCTGGCACCAACAATTATCCCATGGTCAAAGTCACTGAAGTTACATTTCTTCCACATTCTGATGTTTGGTCTGAACAACAATTGAGCCTCTTGATTATGCTGGCATGCTTTTATGCATTGAATTGCTGCTACATGATTGGCAGATAAGATTTTTGCATTAATGAGTAGGTGTACAGGTGTACCTAACAAAATGGTCACTGTGTGTATATATAGACAGAGTCTGAATCATTGAACTTCAGAATAATAATTCATTCCATATTTATAGAGGAAGGAGGCCATTCTGCCCCCTGAGTCCATGCTGGCTCACAGAACATCGTCATCTATTCCTACCATTCCTTCCCATCAGCCTTCCTCCTGATTCTACTAGTGTTCAATTTACCTGCCAACAGGCACATCTTGGGATTTGGGAGGAAACTAGAATACCCAGGGTCAGGTTAAGGATGAAGAAAGATGCCCTGTTGGGTGGTGTAAGGGAAGTGTGGGGTGGGAGACGAGAACAGTGGGGTGAGAGAGATGTTTAGAGGTGAGGAGAGGGTTAGGCAGCAGGACAGTGGGAGGGGAGTGGAGGAAAGCAGGAGCTTCAGTGGAAGTCTTGTCAGCAAGAAGGCAGAGCAGTGACAACCGTTTCACTGATGCTGAGTGGCGGACAAACACTGGGTACCACATGGGCATGAAGGCTTTGCTGTGTCCCAGGACACAGGGCAGGATGGGTAGGAATCCCAAGATGGAACTGAGGTCTTCCCATAGAGCCTGTGGGAAATCAGACCAGAATCCCTGGCACCTTGGTGGATAATGGCTCGGGCCAAGGGAATGGAGCTCGAGACTGACACCATCTGATGCAGCCTGGTGCTACTGGACATGGAGGTGGGGTTGGGTCCTGGTTGTGCTTGGCCAGTAGGGAGGGGAGGGGTTGATGTCCTTTTGTGCTGGGATTGGGGGAACGGGTTGGGTCCTGGTGGTGCTAGACATGGAGGGTGCGGAGTTTGGCTTTGAGAACAGACCTTTTATGTTGCTCACTCATCCTTCCCCTTGGTCTTACAGTCCGACTGCTCAGAAATGAGTAGCCTCAGCTTGCCGGGGAACATGAGGCGAGGGGGTTCAGACACAAACCTTAACATCAGCATGATGAATGGCCTGCTAGACTTCCAGAGTGACAGCCTGACAACAGACAAGCTGAAGCAGAAGGTCTTGAAGGTGACGGAGCAACTGCGGATTGAGCAGGAGATGCGGGATGCCAACGTGGCTGAGTATCTGAAACTGGTGAACAATGCTGACAAGCAGCAGGCACGCCGCATTAAGCAGGTCTTCGAGAAGAAGAACCAGAAGTCTGCCCAGAACATCGCCCAACTGCAGAAGAAGTTTGACCACTACCACCGCAAGCTGAGGGAGGAGGAGCAGAGTGGGCCCAGGATCTCGAGGGAGGGGTTGAGGGGCTCGCAGCAGAACATGAGGGACGTGGACGGCAGCACCACACGGCTCACCACCAGCACTGCAGGAGGACTGGGACTGGAGACCGGGCGTGGCCTTCCAGGGCTGACCCTGACACCACCAGCATTCGTCTTCAGCAAGCCGCGGGAGATTGCCAACCTGATCCGTAACAAGTTCGGCAGCGCCGATAACATCGCCCACCTGAAGAGCAACCTGGACGACTTCCAACGGGACCCCGGGCACCGTGCTCTGAGTGGCAGTGCCGTGCTTGTGTCCAAGGTCAAGTACACCAGTGACGATGACGGCTCCAGTGGCAGTGTCTCTGGGGACAGCAATGGCAACTCCGACTTTGTGGTTAAAGGGGCAGCCAGCCCAAAGTCTGGCTCATTGGAGAGGGAGCGGAGCAGGCTGTCCGGCGTTCTGGAAGAACTCCGAGAGATGAAAGAAACGCAAGCACAGCTGTCAGAGGCTATGGAGAATTTAAAGGCTCAGTTTAACAGAGAGTATAGCATCGTCACGCAAACACTACAGGAGGAACACTACAGGTAATGCTTTAAGTCTATTCTTATAACATTTATAAAATTTTAAATAGAAAAAGCTTATAAAATTGAGAGGGTTAACAGTCAGAATTTTTTTCCCAAGGTAGAAGTCCTCCTCACTATTGAGTATATTTACAACGAATGCTGCCACAAGTCCCCTACCATCCAAGCTAAGCTCAATTCTCACTACTACCTTCAGGTATGAGGCACAGGAGCCTTTGACCCTACACCACCAGTTCAGGAATAGTTATTACCTTACAACCATTAGGCTCCTGAACCAGCATGGATAACTTCACTCACCACAACACTGAACCTATTCCACAATCTACAGACTCACTTTCAAAGACTCGACAACTCATCTTCTCAGTACTATTTATTTATTATTCATTAATTTATTATTTATTTATATGATTTATTACTTCTTATTTTTTATTTGCACTATTTCTCTCCTTTTGCACATTGGTTGTTTTTGCTTCTGTATTATGTATAATGTTTCATAAATTCTATTGTATTTCTTTAATTTCCTTTAACTGCCTTTAAGAGAATAAATCTCAGGGTAGTACACGGTGACAGATGCGTACTTCGATAATAAATTTACTTTGACTTTGAACATGATACTATTACATCATATAAAGTAAAATATAAGATTAGGAGTGGACATAGTTTTTAAGGTGAGAGGCAGAAAGTTTAAAGGGATATGCAGGGTAAATTTTCATTTTCATAGAGACTGGCGGGTGCCTGGAACAAGCAGCCAAGGGTAGTGAAAGTGCATGCAATTGTGGCATTTTTGAGGCTCTGACAGGCACATAAATATGTAGGGAATGGAGGGATAGAGCTGATTTGCAGGCAGAAGGGATTAGGTTATCTTGACATCATGCTCAGCCCAAACATGGTGGGTAGAAAAGCCTGTTTCTGTGATGTTCTGTTCTACTACGGGGTAACATAACAGCTGACTGATACTCTTTGTTAGGGATATGATTTATGTGTCTCATTTGTAGCCTGTGGTGTGACTGTCATGAATTTTGTCACTTGACTGCTTACTGCTTGAGCAAGTTTCCTGCAGATATTCATCAGGAGGTTTTATCTGTGGCCACACAACGAACTCTGCTGTCAGCTCCCTCTGCAGCCCCTCTCTTGGGTGCAGCTGACTCAGCTTAGAGTGAATCCGCTGCATCACCAAGAATGTCTGCTTCTGCTCTTATACAGCCTCTAGTCAAGACTATTCCTGTATTCTCATGATCGACCTCAGGTGCTCCACCGACTCTGTATAGCAGCTGATGCAAAACTCTGCAGCCAATGTCCTTACTCATAAGTGTGTAATTTCCACTTTGCTTGCTGAAGCAACATCTCTCCTCCTGGAGTTGTTCTCCTATACAACTTGTAGGTGCAAGATCAAAAATCCCCTCTTAACTCTCCCTGGACCTTCATCTTTCCTCTTATGGGACTGGTGTGGGACTGTCATATGTTGAAAGATCGGAGCCACTGGGCTTGTATACACTGGAATTTAGAAGGATGAGAGGGGATCTGATTGAAACATATAAGATTATTAAGGGATTGGACACGCTGGAGGCAGGAAACATGTTCCTGATGTTTGGGGGAGTCCAGAATCAGAGGCCACAGTTTAAGAATAAGGGGTAGGCCATTTAGGACGGAGTTCAGGAAAAACTTTTTTACCCAGAGAGTTGTGGATCTATGGAATGCTCTGCCTCAGAAGGCAGCAGAGGCCAATTCTCCGGATGCTTTCAAGAAAGAGTTAGATAGAGCTCTTAAAGATAGTGGAGTCAAGGGATATGGGGAGAAGGCAGGAACGGGGTACTGATTGTGGATGATCAGCCATGATCACATCGAATGGTGGTGCTAGCTCGAAGGGCCGAATGGCCCACTCCTGCACCTATTGTCTGTTGTCTATTGTCTATTATGAACCCCTTTTAAAACTTACCTTTGGCCAAGCATTGGGACACGCTCCATGCGCCTTCCCCTCTGGTTCAGGACGGAGTTTTATTTGGCAGCTTAGTGAGGCTATACAGCACCAATGATTGTTCATTCTCTTCGTGGCTGCTAGGTTTGCTTTGGTTTCCTCCCCATTCTGAAAGATGTACAGGTTAGGGTTGCTGAGTTGTAGCCCTGCTATGTTGGCACTGGAAGTGTGACGGCATGTGAGGGCTGCTCAGCACAATCCTCACTGATTTGATTTGACGCAACCGATGCATTTCACTGTATGTTTTGAGGAATATGTGATAAATAAAGTTAATCTTTTTTCTTTGAAACAGTAAAGTGTGTTTCTGTGTTGAAAGAGCTACAGATATAAATACGGGTGATTTTTACTGCCTGCATAAACCTCCACTTTTTGGACATTTGCTCAGGTTTCCTTGAGGGCATTGGGCTAAAGAGTGAAAGTGAGAGAGGTTGTCAGAATCAGGAAAAAAGAAATGACTGGCTTTCTATCTAAACTTAACAGTTCTGATTGACTCAATCAGCTACAAAAACATTACTTTTATTTAGCATCTAGCATGACCTTGAGGTTCATCAGAGTACACTGCATTTTCATACCCAAAACACACAAACCAACTTATAGATAGCATATCAAATATTGGATATATTTAGCATCATGCACCTGTAAAAACATGTGCATCATATTCGATTTTCAAATTTATTAACAGGCCAATTATTGTGTAATGCTTGTGCTTAGTTAGCTTTAATTTATTTACTCACAAAACATAATGAAATTGATAACAGAAAATTGATAACAGAAGCTTGGGAAGGGCATAGAAACAGTAGCTGTGAGGAATTATGAAGGACATAAATAAGCAAAGTTAAAATTAGGGTGCCACAGTTTGTGCGTACTTCCTGTGACTGTCTCTCTGGGTGCAACCATTTCCTCCCACATTCTAAATATATACAGGTTAGTAGGTTAATTGGTCACATGGGTGTAATTGGGTGGTAAAAGATTGTTGGGCCAGAAGGGCCTGTAAACATGCTGTATCTCTAAATAAAATGAGACTTGAAAGCAACAATAGTTTACATATTTCAGGATATTTTGTGCCTTTCAAAATTTATGAAAAGAAATGTTTCAACTTAATAGTATTAGAAACATCAAATAATAGCTTCAATAGGAAGGGCATTCTAACTTAAATTTTCAGAATTATATCTTCTGTTCCTCAGAAATATTAACACAACAGACTACAGTTCCAAACAGGTTCAGTATGGGCCAATGCAGGAACCTCCCAGTGTGACTGGCAGAGGAATCGGTGGGAGTCCCCTTCATTCTGCTGACTCCCCAGCCAGGCAATGTGTGCCTGCTGAAGTCAGCTCAGCCTAAAGATCAAGCAAGGTATGCATGGGTTTCCTGTTCACACCCAGGTGACTCTGGATAGGCAGTGCAGGTACATCAGGAACACATCCTACTGTATTCTATCGGCATCTCGACAATAAGAGAATTTGCTCTGGATGAGAGATTCTCTCACTCAGTGATGTGACTGGACAATTTCACCCGCAGAGGATCGTGAGGCATGTACACTTTGGTTTGTGGCTGATGTATAATAGCTATAAATTGCAAGTGTTACTTTATGGCTGATGGTGTAGGGATGCGCCAAGTTATGAATGGAGTCGAAAACACGGCGCTGCCAGGCTGTCGGGATGACGGGACGGGGCTGTCCATTGGCGACGTCACAGAGTAGGGTCCTCTCACCCGGGCCTACGGGGAGGTCCTGGAGCTGCAAACCGGAGACTGCGGTTCTGTAACTCGGAATCTCCTCATCTGCCTGCTGCGCCTCTGCCAGTGCCTCAAAGTCTACCCCTTGGGAAAGGGCATGAACGGTAGGGCGAGAGAGCGCATCTGCCACGACATTGTCCTTACCCGAGACGTGCCGGACATCCGTCGTGTATTCAGAGATGTAGGACAGGTGGCGTTGCTGGCGGGACGACCAGGGGTCGGACGCTTTCGTAAACGCAAAGGTAAGCGGTTTGTGGTCCGTGAACGCGGTGAAGGGCCGACCTTCTAGGAAGTACCTGAAATGCCGGATTGCCAGGTAGAGCGCCAACAGTTCCCAGTCGAAAGCACTGTATTTGAGCTCGGGCGGTCGCAGGTGTTTGCTGAAAAATGCCAGGGGTTGCCAGCGACCTGCGATGAGTTGCTCCATCACCCCACCGACTGCTGTGTTAGATGCGTCCACTGTGAGGGCGGTAGGGGCGTCCATTCTGGGATGTACTAGCATCGCGGCATTCGCCAAAGCTTCCTTCGTTTGAACGAAAGCGGCGGCGGACTCCTCGTCCCAGGTAATGTCCTTGCTCAGACCCGACATCAGGGCGAACAGGGGGCGCATGATCCGGGCAGCTGAAGGGAGGAAGCGGCGGTAGAAATTGACCATACCTACGAATTCCTGAAGGCCTTTGATCGTGGTGGGTCGGGGAAAGTGGCGGACCGCATCTACCTTAGCGGGCAGAGGGGTTGCCCCGTCTTTAGTAATCCTGTGGCCCAGGAAGTCAATGGTATCGAGTCCGAACTGGCATTTGGCGGGGTTGATTGTAAGACCGTACTCACTCAGTCGGGCGCAGAGTTGACGGAGGTGGGACAGATGCTCCTGACGACTGCTGCAGGCTATGAGGATGTCGTCCAAATAGATGAACGCGAAGTCCAGGTCCCGTCCCACCGCGTCCATTAACCGCTGGAACGTCTGTGCGGCATTCTTCAGGCCGAACGGCATGCGGAGGAACTCGAAAAGGCCAAATGGGGTGATGAGAGCCGTTTTGGGGACGTCGTCAGGATGCATCGGGATTTGATGGTACCCTTGGACGAGGTCTACCTTGGAGAAGATCCGTGCGCCGTGCAGGTTTGCCACAAAGTCCTGAATGTGCGGCACAGGGTAGCGGTCCGGTGTGGTAGCCTCGTTCAGCCTGCGGTAGTCGCCGCACGGTCTCCAGCCCCCTGTCGCTTTGGGCACCATGTGCAGGGGGGAGGCCCATGGGCTGTCGGACCGCTGGATGATCCCCAATTCCTCCATCCTCTGGAACTCCTCCTTCGCCAGTCGGAGCTTGTCCGGGGGAAGCCACCGAGCGCGGGCGTGGAGGGGTGGTCCCTGGGTTGGGATGTGGTGCTGTACGCCGTGTCGGGGCATGGGCGCTGTGAACTGCGGTGCCAGAACCGATGGGAAATCCGCCAGGACCCTGGTGAAGTCGTTGCGGACAGCGTGATGGAGCCGAGGTGAGGGGCTGGCAACTGGGCTGCACCCAAGAACGTCTGAAAGGTCTCGGCGTGTACCAGTCTCTTCCTGGGCAGGTCGACCAGTAGGCTGTGAGCTCGCAAAAAATCCGCACCCAGAAGTGGTTGGGCAACGGCGGCCAGTGTAAAGTCCCACGTGAACTGGCTGGAGCCGAACAGTAGCTGCACCTGGCGGGTGCCATAGGTCCTTACGGTGCTGCCCTTCACGGCCCTCAGGGGGGGACCCGGTGCCCTGCTGCGGGTGTCGTAACCCGTCGGAGGTAAAACGCTGATCTCGGCCCCAGTATCGACCAAAAACCGGCGTCCCGACCTTCTATCCCACACATACAGGAGGCTATCCCGATGGCCAGCCGCCGTAGCCATCAGCGGTGGCTGGCCCTGGCGTTTCCCGGGAACTTGCAGGGCGGGCGACAACGGCGGGCTTCTGCGCCCCACCACTGGTGGTAGAAGCACCAGTGTTCATTGGGCCGGGGGTTGGCGGGCTCTGAGGCCGGGCCTGGACTGGTTTGCTGCCGGGAGCGTGGCTGGGAGATCTGTGCGATGGACGCCCCGCTCACCTTTATGGCGTTCCACAGCAAGTCCGCCCGGGCTGCCACCTTCCGGGGGTCACTGAAATCCGCGTCGGACAGCAGCAGGCGTATGTCCTCGGGCAGCTGCTCCAGGAGTGCCTGCTCAAACATGAGGCAGGGTGTGTGTCCGTCGGCGAGAGACAACATCTCATTCATTAAAGCCGAAGGAGGTCTGTCGCCCAAGCCATCCAGGTGCAGTAAACGGGCAGCCCGCTCGCGCCGTGAGAGTCCGAAAGTCATGAGGAGCAGGGCTTTGAATTCCGTGTACTTGCCGTCTGCCGGGGGCGACTGTACGAACTCCGCGACCTGGGCCGCTGTGTCCTGGTCGAGGGAGCTCACCACGTAGTAGTAGCGGGTGTCTCCTGAGGTGATCCGGCGAACGTGGAATTGGGCTTCGGCTTGCTGGAACCATAGGTTCGGTCGCTGTGTCCAGAAACCCGGCAATTTCAACGAAACCGCATGAACAGAGGCGGCGTCGGTCATTTCTGGTCCAAAAATCGTTTGGACCGTTGGGGTCACCAATTGTAGCAGTGTGCTACACGCAGCACTATAATAACGTCACAGAGTCGGTAACTGCAGTCGAAGGAAAAAACTTTATTCGAAAGCCTCACTTTTAAGCCTCCCTCAACCTGCCCCCCGTGGCGCAGAGGCTCCAAAGCTCTGTGCTCGCAAACCCCCGTAGGCTATCTAATTGTGAGCCGGTTCGGATGTGCCAGGAAATGGGTCGCCACAATGGGATCACTGCTACCTACAGGAGAATCTTAAACTGATGAAACCGTATCTACACCATACATCAGGTTCCACAGTGAGCTAAGATCGCTCCCACTCCATGTGATATATCCAACATTTGTTATATGCTCATAATCAAATGGAATTTATTACTGACAACGTACTGATTTAAACTATCCTATTTTGAATGAACATGCAACATGCTTGAGGAATTCAGCAGGTCAGGCCGCAACTATAGAGAAGAATAAACAATTGATGTTTTGGGCCGAGACCCTATATCAGGACTGGAAAGGAAGTGGAAGGAGCCAAAATAAGAAAGTTGGGTGGAGGTGGAGGAGGGGAAGGAGTACAAGCTGGCAGGTGATAGGTGAATTCAGGCTAGGGGTGAAGATGATTTGGTGGAGGAGGGAGATGGAGGTGATGGTAGGAAAAGGTAAAGGGCAGAAGAAGAATGAATCAGATGGGGTGAGAGTGGACCACGGAAGAAAGGAAAGGAGAAAAGTTACCAGAGAGGTGATGGGCAGGTGAGAAAACAAAGGGTAAGAGGGGAGCTTCCCCCCTACCTTTCCAGTCCTTATGAAGAGTCGGCCTGAAACATTGACTTATTATTTTTCTTCATCCATGCTGTCAGACCTGAGTTCCTCCAGTATTTTGTGTGTTTTGCTCTGGATTTCCAGCATTTGCAGAATCTCTTGTGTTTCTATTTTGAATGAGTCAATTACTTGGTGAGCTAGGTGATAATTCTGGTTATTTCCCTGTGGTATGTGGGGAGAACGCTGGTTTGCCACATTGTAATGTCACTCTGATTTGTCGCTTGCACATGCTGTGGATTGATGAGGATGTTTGTTGTCTGGAGAAACTGAACTCAGTGTGGTATTGGCACAAACAAGTGTGCACCAATTAATAGCTGGTGGGGTACTCAGGTATAATCAGTGTTGTAAAGTAGGAAACACAATAGCTACCACACACACGCAGCATGGTAGCATTACGAAGTGCAGGTAATTGTTTTCCACTAATTAAATATTACTCCAGAGATTGGGAAAGTTCTTTTGCTCTTTCTTAGAATATTGCTGAGGAATATAAGACTACAAAACACAGGAGCAGAATTAGGCCATTCAGCCCAATGAGTCTGTTCCGCCATGGCCTGTCCTCCACAGCCATCTGTGGCAAGGAGACCCATGGATTTACTACCCTCTGGCTGAAGAACCTTATGGCTAAAGAAATTCCTCCTTTCTGTTCTAAAGGGACATCTTTCTATTCTGAGGTTGTGCCCTCTGGTCATAAACTCTCACACTATAGGAAACATCCTCTCTACATCCACTCTATCTTGGCCTTTCAATATTCAACAGTTTCAATGAGATCCCACTCCTGACCCCACCCCCCAACCACTCTTCTAAACTCCATCTAATGCTCCTCATACGTTAACCTTTTCATTCCCATGAGCATTATTGTAAACATCTCAGGACCTTCTCCAATGCCAACACATCCTTCCTTAGATATGAGGCGCAGAGCAACTCACAATACTTCAAGTGTGGTCCGACCAATGTATTATCAAGCTTCAGCATTATGTCCTTGCTTTTATATTCTACTGCTCTCAAATTGAATGCTAATTCTGCCTTTGCCTTCCTTAATACGGACTAAACCTGCAAGTTAACCTTTAGGGAATCTTGCATAAGGATTCCTAAGTGCCTTTGCACCTCCAATTTTTAAATTTATTCCCTTTTTTGAAAGTAGTCTACACCTTTATTCCTTGTACCAAGGTGCATGGCCATACATTTCCCAGGATGATATTCCATCTGTTATTTCTTTGCCCATTTTCTTAATCTGTCTTAGTCATTGAAGTGAAAAGCAGTGGACCCAAAATCGATCCCTGCAGAGCACAACTAGTCTCAAGCAGCCAACCAGGAAAGACCTTCTTTATTCCCACTCTTTGTCCTCTGCCAGTCAGCCAATCTTCTATCCATGCTAGTATCTGTCCTGTAATACCAGGGGTTTTATCTTGTTTAGCAGCTCACATGCAGCACCTTGTTAAAGGCCTTCTGACAACATCCACTGACTCTTCTGCTTGTTACTTCCTCAAACCATCCTGGGGTATAGTCATCTCGTCCAGATGATTTACACTATCTTACCTTCAGATCTTTCAGCTTCCCAAGCACCTTCTCCTTAGTAACAGCCATTACATTCACTTCCGTCTCTTGACACTCCCAAATTGCTGGTGTACTGCTGTTGTCTTCCACGGAGAAGACTGACAGAAAAGACATATTAACTTCATCTGTCATTTCCTTCTCCCCTATTACTACCTCTCCAGTGACATTTTCCAGTGATCTGATATCAACTCTCACCTCTCTTTTACTCTTTATACAGTATATTTGAAGAAATCTTTGGGTACCCTTTTTTAAATTATTGGCTAGCTTACCTTCATAGTTCATCTTTTCTCTCATTATTTCTTTATTAGTTGCCTTCTGTTGGTTTTTAAAAGCTTCCCAAACCTCTAGTTGCCTACTTATTTATACTAAATGGTATGTCCTCTCTTTTGCTTTTGTGCTGCCTTTGACTTCCCTTGTCAGCTACATTTGCCTTATTCTCCCTTTAGTTTGCTGTTTCTTCACTGGGTTGAACTTGATCATGTGTCTTCCAAATGACTCCCAGTAATTAGACCATAAGAGCAAAGATGGAGCAGAATTAGGCCATTCAGTCCATTGAATCTGCTCTGCCATTTCATCATGGCTGATCCATTTCTCTCTCAACCCCATTCTCCTGCCTTCTTCCCATATCCTTTCACACCCTGTCTAATCAAGAACCTATTAACCTCCACCTTAAATGCATCCAGTAACCTGGCCACCACAGCCATCTTTGGAAATGGCTGATTACTATCCTCCGGCAAAGAAATTCCTCCCCATCCCTGTTTGAAATGGGCATCCCTCTATTTTGAGATTGTGCCCTCCGGTCCTAGACTCCCCAACCAAAGGAAACACCCTCTTCATATCGACTCTATCTAGGTCTTTCAACATTTGATAGGTTTCAATGAGATACCCCCCACCCCACACCTCCACCCACCATTCTTCTAAATTCCAGCAAGTGCAGGCCCAGAGCCTTCAATCATTGCTCATATGACAAAATTTTCATTCCTGAAATCATTCTCATGAATCTCCTCTGAACCCCATCCAATGTCAGCACAGCCTTTCTTAAATAAGGAGACAAAAATTGCACACAGTGCTCCAAGTGACTCTTGGAGTGCCTTATACATACTCAGCATTACATCCTTTTTTTATACTCTAGTTCTCTTGAAATGAATGCTAACATTGCAATTGTCTTCCTCACCACCGACTCAACCTGCAAATTAACCTTTTAGGGAGTCCTGAATGAAGACTCCCAAATCCCTTTGCACCTCAGAGTTTTGAATTTTCTCCCTGCTTAGGAAATAGTCACACTTTTATTCCTTCTACCAAAGTGTATGATTATACACTTCCCAACACTGTATTCCATCTGCCACCTCTCTGCCCATTCTCCTAATCTGTCTGTCCATCTGTAGCCTGTCTGCTTCCTCAACATTATCCGGCCTCCACCTATCTTCATGTCATCTGCATATCTGGCCACAAAGCCATCAATTCCATCATCCAGATCATTGTCATACAATGTAAAACAAAACAGATCCAACACAGACTCCTGTGGAACACTACTTGTCACTTGCAGCCAATATGAAAAGGATCCCTTTATTCCTTCTCTTTGCCTCCTTTCAAACAACCACTACTCTATCCATGCAAGTATTCTTCTTGTAATACCTTGGCTCTTATCTTGTTTAGCAGCCTCATGTGCACCACCTTGTCAAAGACCTTCTGAAAATCCAAGTAACAACATCAACCGATTCTCCCTTGTCTATCTTGCTTATTATTCAAAGATTCCAACAGATTTGTCACACACGATTTTTCCTTAAGGAAAACATGCTGACTTTGATCTATTTTGTCATGTGTTTCCAAGTACTCCGAAAACTCACCCTTAACAATCAACTCCAACATCTTCCCAACCACTGAGGTCAGGCTAACTGGTCTATAATTTCCTTTCTTCTGCGTCTCTCTTTTTGAAGATTGGAGTGACAAATTTCTAAGTCTCTGAATATCCCTTGGAGTACAGTTAAGTCAATCGTCAAGAAATGGAAAGAATATAGCACAGCTGTAAACCTGCCTAGAGCAGGCCGTCCTCAAAAACTGAGTGACTGTGGAAGAAGAGGACTAGTGAGGAAGACCACCAAGACACCAATGACAACTCTGCAGGCAACTGCGCATACAACAACTATTGTTTCTGTGCTTCATTGGTTGCAGTTTTATGGGAGAGTGGCAAAGAGGAAGCCTCTGTTGAAAAAACCTCACATGAAATCTCAGCTAGAGTTTGCCAGAAGGCACATAGAAGAATTTTTCTATGGTCCAATGAAACCAAAATTGAGCTTTTTGGCTATCAGACTAAACACCATGTTTGACGCAAACTAAACACCACACATCACCAAAAACACACCATCCCTACCATGATTTTTGGTGGTGGCTGCATCATGTTGTGGGGATGCTTCACTGTAGCAGGCTCTGGAAGGCTTGTGAAGGTAGAGGGTAAAATGAACGCAGCAAAATACAGGGGAATCCAGGAGGATAGCCTGACGCAGTCTGCAAGAGAACTGCGATTTGAGAGAAGGTTTGTTTTCCAACAAGACAATGAACCCAAACATAAAGACAAAGCCACACAGGAATAGTTTAAAAACAGTGGCCCAGTCCAGAGCTTAATCCAATTGAAAATTTGTGGCTGGACTTAAAAAGGCCTGTTCACTCACAATCCCCATGCAATTTGACAGAACTTGAGCAGTTTTGTAAAGAAGAATGGGAAAAAATTGCAATCCAGATGTGCAAAGCTGATAGAGACCTATCCACACAGACTCAAGGCTGTAATTGCTGCCAAAGGTGCATCTACTAAATACTGACTTGAACAGCGTGAATACTTGTGTAATCAATTATTTTGTGTTTTATATTTGTAATTATTTTAGATCACTTTGACACGAAAGAGTCACACACCAAATCATCACTGATCCAGCCAACTGGTTATAGATTAAGTGTTCTGCTGATTAGTGTGAAAAAAGCTAAATTAAATCCACTGCGATTCAATGTTGTGGAACAATAAAATATGAAAACTTCTGGGGGGGGGTTGAATACTTTTACTGTATACTTTTTTTCTGCACTGTAGTGCAGAAGGATGGGACGGAGAAGAGGAGAGCTGTTGTCATTAGAGACTCTATAGTCAGGGGAGCAGACAGGAGATTTTGTGGACGTGAGAAGGACACCCGCATGGTTTGTTGCCTCCCGGGTGCCAGGGTCCGGGATGTCTCTGACCGGGTGCATGACATCCTGGTAAGAGAGGGAAAGCAAGCAGAAGTCGTGATACATGTTGGGACCAACGACATAGGCAGGAAGAGGGATGAGGTCCTGAAGTGTGAGTTTCGGGAACTAGGCAGAGGGCTGAAGAACAGGACCTCAGGGGTGGTGTTCTCAGGATTGCTGCCAGTGCTACGTGATAGTGATGGTAGGAATTGGAGGAGATGGCAGTTGAATGCGTGGCTGAGGAGTTGGTGCGGGGGGCAGGGTTTTAGATTTTTGGACCATTGGGATCTCTTCTGGGGAAGTTGAGACCTGTACAGATTGGATGGGTTGCACTTGAACTCGAGGGGGAGCAATATCCTTGCTGGTAGGTTTGCTGGCATGATTCGGGAGCGTTTAAACTAATTTGCAAGGGGGATGGGACCGGAGTGATAGAGCAGTGAAAGAAGTGCATGGAGTAAAGCCAGATCTGACATATAGAGAGGCTTTGAGGAAAGAACAGCAGAATAAAGGGTATAAAGGTAGTAAGGTAGAAGGGCTAAAGTGTACTTAAATGCAAGAAGCATCAGGAACAAAGGTGATGAACTGAGAGCTTGGATATGTGGAATTATGATCTAGTGGCCATTACGGAGACTTGGCTGGCACCAGGGCAGGAATGGATTCTCAATATTCCTGGATTTCAGTGCTTTAAAAGGGATAGAGAGGGGGGAAAAAGGGAGGAGGGGTGGCATTACTGGTCAGGGATACTATTACAGCTGCAGAAAGGGTGAAAAGGGTGAAGCAGGATCCTCTTGAATCAGTATGGGTGGAAGTCAGGAATAGGAAGGGAGCAGTTACTCTACTGGGGGTATTCTATAGGCCCCCCTGGTAGCAGCAGAGATACCGAAGAGCAGATTGGGAGGCAGATTTTGGAAAGGTGCAAAAATAACAGGGTTGGTATCATGGGTGACTTCAACTTCCCTAATATTGATTGGCACTTGATTAGTTCCAAGGGTTTAGATGGGGCAGAGTTTGTTAAGTGTGTCCAGGATGGATTCCTGTCACAGTATGTTGACAGGCCGACTAGGGGGAATGCCATACTAGATCTAGTAGTGTTACGAAGCCCGTAACTGGGTCACTGACCAGCAAAGATAGAGACGTCCATTGGAGTCTGGTGATACCATTTTTAACAGTATTTATTAGTAAAAATACACAAAAATAATATCAATGCAAATATACAGATAATATACATCGTCAATACTAAACTTAAAAGTGCGGGTATAATAATAATCAATAAGAAATAAGCTCTATCGTTGTCTACGGGATAATGAATTGTCCGATGGAAATATAAAGTTCGCTGCAGTTCACATAGGCTGTGGTGTTTGGTTGTCGCTGGGTTGCAATTGTTGGAGAGAGAGAGAGATAAAGAAAAACTTGCCGACTTTCCTTTATGATTTCGATCCGTCAGGTGTCTCGTTGTCATAGCCGTTCAAGTGTGACCTCTCCTTTAGCTAAACCATTCTTCCGTGATGAGCCCGCCACCCAGGCAAGGGAGGACGCACACGAGCTCCCACCGGCTTTTGCTATAAAACACTGTCACTGGATTTCTAGCGTTTCTCCTGTTGCGTCTAAAGGGGTGTTCCCCAGACCCCTCTTTTATCCTCACTCACGGGGTCTCAGATGTCAATCAGGTTGGGATGATGCAATCCCTTAACCAGACCACTCTGGTTGTCCCCTGAGGGGTTTCAATGAATAGTACAGTACTCAATACACAATTCCTTCTCCAAGAGACAATAGCAGTAGTCAGTGGTTCCGTTCCGCTTATGTCAGGAGACATTCCAAACCTTGTGTATTCTGTGTGTCTCTCTCTCATTATTGACATGATGTGTATCTCTCTCATTTCCTGGCATGCTGTGTATCTCTCTCATTTCCTGGGTCTCAGACCCGAAATAATAGCGATCTTGCGATTCTCAAAAAGGAGGGGCAACTTTGTACCCTTCAGAGTTTGTACCTCAGAGTTGCTCCACCTTCGTAACAATAGTAGGTAATGAACCGGGTCAGGTCACAGATCTGTCAGTGGGTGAGCATCCGGGGGACAGTGATCACCGCTCCCTGACTTTTAGCATTATCATGGAAAAGGATAGAATCAGAGAGGACAGGAAAATTTTTAATTGGGGAAGGGAAAATTATGAGGCTATAAGGCTAGAACTTGCGGGTGTGAATTGGGATGATGTATTTGCAGGGAAATGTACTATGGACATGTGGTCGATGTTTAAGGATCTCTTGCAGGATGTTAGGGATAATTTTGTCTCGGTGAGCAAGATAAAGAATGGTAGGGTGAAGGAACCATGGGTTACAAGTGAGGTGGAAGATCTAGTCAGGTGGAAGAAGACAGCATACATGAGGTTTAGGAAGCAAGGATCAGATGGGTCTATTGAGGAATACAGGGTAGCAAGAAAGGAGGTTAAGAAGGGTCTGAGAAGAGCAAAAAGGGGGCATGAGAAAGCCTTGGCGAGTAGGGTAAAGGAAAACCCCAAGGCATTCTTCAATTATGTGAAGAACAAAAGGATGACAGGAGTGAAGGTAGGACCAATTAGAGAAAAAAGTGGAAAGATGTGCCTGGAGGCTGTGGAAGTGAGCAAGGTCCTCAATGAATACTTCTCTTCGGTATTCACCACTGAGAGGGAACTTGATGACGGTGAGGACAATATGAGTGAGGTTGATGTTCTGGAGCATGTTGATATTAAGGGAGAGGAGGTGTTGGAGTTGTTAAAATACATTAGGATGGATAAGTCCCCAGGGCCTGACGGAATATTCCCCAGGCTGCTCCATGAGGCAAGGGAAGAGATTGCTGAATCTCTGGCTAGGATCTTTATGTCCTCGTTGTACACGGGAATGGTACTGGAGGATTGGAGGGAGGCAAATGTTGTCCCCTTGTTCAAAAAAGGTAGTAGGGATAGTCCAGGTAATTATAGACCAGTGAACCTTACATCTGTAGTGGGAAGCTGTTGGAAAAGATTCTTAGAGTTAGGATCTATGGGCATTTAGAGAATCATGGTCTGATCAGGGACAGTCAGCATGGCTTTGTGAAGGGCAGATCGTGCCTAACAAGCCTGATAGAGTTCTTTGAGGAGGTGACCAGGCATATAGATGAGGGTAGTGCAGTGGATGTGATCTACATGGATTTTAGTAAGGCATTTGACAAGGTTCTACACAGTAGGCTTATTCAGAAAGTCAGAAGGCATGGGATCCAGGGAACTTTGGCTAGGTGGATTCAGAATTGGCTTGCCTGCAGAAGGCAGAGGGTCGTGGTGGAGGGAGTACATTCAGATTGGAGGGTTGTGACTAGTGGTGTCCCACAAGGATCTGTTCTGGGACCTCTACTTTTTGTGATTTTTATTAATGACCTGGATGTGGGGGTAGAATGGTAGGTTGGCAAGTTTGCAGATGACACAAAGGTTGGTGGTGTTGTAGATAGTGTAGAGGATTGTCGAAGATTGCAGAGAGACATTGATAGGATGCAGAAGTGGGCTGAGAAGTGGCAGATGGAGTTCAACCCAGAGAAGTGTGAGGTGGTACACTTTGAAAGGACAAACTCCAAGGCAGAGTACAAAGTAAATGACAGGATACTTGGTAGTGTAGAGGAGCAGAGGGAACTGGGGTTACATGTCCACAGATCCCTGAAAGTTGCCTCACAGGTAGATAGGGTAGTTAAGAAAGCTTATGGGGTGTTAGCTTTCATAAGTCGAGGGATAGAGTTTAAGAGACGCGATGTAACGATGCAGCTCTATAAAACTCTAGTTAGGCCACACTTGGAGTACTGTGTCCAGTTCTGGTCACCTCACTATAGGAAGAATGTTGAAGCATTGGAAAGGGTACAGAGGAGATTTACCAGGATGCTGCCTGGTTTAGAGAGTATGGATTATGATCAGAGATTAAGGGAGCTAGGGCTTTACTCTTTGGAGAGAAGGAGGATGAGAGGAGACATGATAGAGGTGTACAAGATATTAAGAGGAATAGACAGAGTGGACAGCCAGCACCTCTTCCCCAGGGCACTACTGCTCAGTACAAGAGGACATGGCTTTAAGGTAAGGGGAGGGAAGTTAAAGGGAGATATTAGAGGAAGGTTTTTCACTCAGAGAGTAGTTGGTGTATGGAATTCACTGCCTGAGTCAGTGGCGGAGGCAGATACACTAGTGAAATTTAAGAGACTACTAGACAGGTATATGGAGGAATTTAAGGTGGGGGGGGTTATATGGGAGGCAGGGTTTGAGGGTCGGCACAACGTTGTGGGCCGAAGGGCCTGTAATGTGCTGTACTATTCTAAGTTCTATATACCTTATTAATTGTAACATACAACAGTTATGTATTATACTGTGGCGGCTCTTTTCCTAGCGTATGCGAACCGACTCACAATTAGATAGCCTACGGGGGTTTGCGAGCACAGAGCTTTGGAGCCTCTTCGCCATGGGGGGCCGGTTGACAGAGGCTTAAAAGTGAGGCTGAAGTTTTCGAATAAAGTTTTTCCTTCGACTGCAGTTACCGACTCCGTGTCGTAATTTTAGCGCTGTTTGTAGCACACCGCTACAATTGGTGACCCCGACGGTCCAAACGATTTTTGGACCAGAAATGACCGACGCCGCCTCTGTTCATGCGGTTTCGTTGAAACTGCCGGGTTTCTGGACACAGCGCCCGGACCTATGGTTCCAGCAAGCCGAAGCCCAATTCCACGTTCGCCGGATCACCTCAGAAGACACCCGCTACTACTACGTGGTGGGCTCCCTCGACCAGGACACAGCTGCCCAGGTCGCGGAGTTCGTACAGTCGCCCCCGGCAGACGGCAAGTACACGGAATTCAAAGCCCTGCTCCTCAGGACTTTCGGACTCTCACGGCGCGAGCGGGCTGCCCGTTTACTGCACCTGGATGGCTTGGGCGACAGACCTCCATCGGCTTTAATGAATGAGATGTTGTCTCTGGCCGAGGGACACACAGGCCTCATGTTTGAGCAGGCATTCCTGGAGCAGCTGCCCGAGGACATACGCCTGCTGCTGTCCGACGCGGATTTCAGTGACCCCCGGAAGGTGGCAGCCCGGGCGGACTTGCTGTGGAACGCCAAAAAGGTGAGCGGGGCGTCCATCGCACAGATCACCCAGCCACGCTCCCGGCAGCAAACTAGTCCAGGCCCGGCCGCAGAGCCCACTAACCCCCGGCCCAATGACCACTGGTGCTTCTACCACCAGCGGTGGGGCGCAGAAGCCCGCCGTTGCCGCCCGCCCTGCAAGTTCCCGGGAAACGCCAGGGCCAGCCGCCGCTGATGGCTACGGCGGCTGGCCATCGGGATAGCCTCCTGTATGTGTGGGATAGCAGGTCGGGACGCCGCTTTTTGGTCGATACTGGGGCTGAGGTCAGCGTTTTACCTCCGACAAGTTACGACACTCGCAGCAGGGCACCGGGTCCCCCCCTGAGGGCCGTGAATGGCAGCACAGTAAGGACCTATGGCACCCGTCAGGTGCAGCTACAGTTCGGCCCCAGCCAGTTCACGTGGGACTTCACACTGGCCGCCGTAGCCCAACCGCTTCTGGGTGCGGATTTTTTGCGAGCTCACAGCCTACTGGTTGACCTGCCCAGGAAGAGACTGGTACACGCCGAGACCTTTCAGACGTTCTCCCTGGGCGCGGCCCAGTTGCCAGCCCCTCACCTCGGCTCCATCACGCTGTCCGACAACGACTTCACCAGGGTCCTGGCGGAGTTCCCATCGGTTCTGGCACCGCAGTTCACAGCAGCCATGCCCAGGCACGGCGTACAGCACCACATCCCGACACAGGGACCACCCCTCCATGCCCGTGCTCGGCGGCTTCCCCCGGACAAGCTCCGACTGGCGAAGGAGGAGTTCCAGAGAATGGAGGAATTGGGGATCATCCGGCGGTCCGACAGCCCCTGGGCTTCCCCCCTGCACATGGTGCCCAAAGCGACGGGGGGCTGGAGACCGTGCGGCGACTACCGCAGGCTGAACGAGGCTACCACACCGGACCGCTACCCTGTGCCGCACATTCAGGACTTTGCGGCAAACCTGCACGGCGCCCGGATCTTCTCCAAGGTCGACCTTGTCCGAGGGTACCATCAAATCCCGATGCATCCTGACGACGTCCCCAAGACGGCTCTCATCACCCCGTTTGGCCTCTTCGAGTTCCTCCGCATGCCGTTCGGCCTGAAGAATGCCGCACAGACGTTCCAGCGGTTAATGGACGCGGTGGGACGGGACCTGGACTTCGCGTTCATCTATTTGGATGACATCCTCATAGCCAGCAGCAGTCGTCAGGAGCATCTGTCCCACCTCCGTCAACTCTGCGCCCGACTGAGTGAGTACGGTCTTACAATCAACCCTGCCAAATGCCAGTTCGGACTTGATACCATTGACTTCCTGGGCCACAGGATTACTAAAGACGGGGCAACCCCTCTGCCCGCTAAGGTAGATGCGGTCCGCCACTTCCCCCGACCCACCACGGTCAAAGGCCTTCAGGAATTCGTAGGTATGGTCAATTTCTACCGCCGCTTCCTCCCTTCAGCTGCCCGGATCATGCGCCCCCTGTTCGCCCTGATGTCGGGTCCGAGCAAGGACATTACCTGGGACGAGGAGTCCGCCGCCGCTTTCGTTCAAACGAAGGAAGCTTTGGCTGACGCCGCAATGCTAGTACATCCCAGAATGGACACCCCTACCGCCCTCACAGTGGACGCATCAAACACGGCAGTCGGTGGGGTGCTGGAGCAGCTCATCGCAGGTCGCTGGCAACCCCTGGCGTTTTTCAGCAAACACCTGCGGCCACCCGAGCTCAAGTACAGTGCTTTTGACCGGGAACTGTTGGCGCTCTACCTGGCAATCCGGCATTTCAGGTACTTCCTAGAAGGTCGGCCCTTCACCGCGTTCACGGACCACAAACCGCTTACCTTTGCGTTTACGAAGGCATCCGACCCCTGGTCATCCCGCCAGCAACGCCACCTGTCCTACATCTCTGAATACACAACGGATGTCCGGCACGTCTCGGGTAAGGACAATGTCGTGGCGGATGCGCTCTCTCGCCCTACCGTTCATGCCCTTTCCCAAGGGGTAGACTTTGAGGCACTGGCAGAGGCACAGCAGGTAGATGAGGAGATTCCGAGTTACAGGACTGCAGTCTCTGGTTTGCAGCTCCAGGACTTCCCCGTGGGCCCAGGTGAGAGGACCCTACTCTGTGACGTCGCCACCAACCAGCCCCGTCCGGTCGTCCCCGCAGCCTGGCGGCGACGTGTTTTCGACTCCATTCATAACTTGGCGCATCCCTCCATCCGGACAACTGTCCGGATGGTTTCCAGCAGGTTCGTTTGGCACGGACTCCGCAAACAGGTCAGTGAATGGGCCAGGACGTGCATGCACTGCCAGACGGCCAAGGTTCAGCGGCACACCAAAGCCCCACCGCAGCAGTTCCATCCCGCCCACCGGCGTTTCGACCACATTCATGTGGATATCGTGGGCCCCCTGCCAGTGTCGCGCGGAGCGCGTTACCTCCTGACTATCGTGGACCGGTTCACAAGATGGCCAGAGGCGGTCCCGCTCACCGACACCACCTCCGAATCTTGCGCCCGAGCCCTGATCGCCACCTGGATATCCCGCTTTGGTGTACCAGCCCACATTACCTCCGACAGAGGCGCCCAGTTCACCTCCAGCCTGTGGTCAGCTATGGCCAGCCTTTTGGGGACTCAGCTGCACCACACCACTGCCTACCACCCACAGTCGAACGGGCTAGTGGAGCGTTTCCACCGTCACCTGAAGTCGGCCCTCATGGCCCGCCTGCGAGGAGCCAACTGGGCGGACGAGCTTCCCTGGGTCCTTCTCGGCATCCGCACAGCGCCCAAGGACGACCTGCACGCCTCGTCGGCCGAGTTGGTATACGGCGCGCCCCTGGCCGTCCCCGGGGAGTTCCTACCAGCCCCGAGGGGGCAAGAGGAAGAACCCGCTGCAGTCCTGGGCAGACTTCGCGAGAAGCTCGGTAACCTGGCCCCCATACCCACTTCACAGCATGGGCGGCACCCGACCTGCGTACCCAAAGACCTACGGAACTGTAAGTTTGTGTTTGTACGAAGGGGCGGGCATCGGCCACCGCTGCAGCGGCCATACGAGGGGCCGTTTACGGTGCTCCGGAACAACGGGTCCACGTTCGTGCTGGACGTTGGGGGGAAGGAGGAGGTTTTCACGGTGGACCGCCTCAAGCCGGCCCATGTGGACCTGGCGCAACCGGCCGAGTTTCCGGCGCCTCGGCGCAGAGGCCGACCTCCCAAGCAGGTTCTGGCCCTGGCTGTGGACATTGGGGGGTGTATCGCCGGTTCTGGGGGGGGGGTTATGTGGCGGCTCTTTTCCTAGCGTATGCGAACCGACTCACAATTAGATAGCCTACGGGGGTTTGCGAGCACAGAGCTTTGGAGCCTCTTCGCCATGGGGGGCCGGTTGACAGAGGCTTAAAAGTGAGGCTGAAGTTTTCGAATAAAGTTTTTCCTTCGACTGCAGTTACCGACTCCGTGTCGTAATTTTAGCGCTGTTTGTAGCACACCGCTACAATACTGTATTTCTACTTCGAAACAACAGTTTTCATGACATACACTATTTCAGCAATTATTATTCAGCAAGAGGTTAAATTCAAACATTGCATTAAAAGGTGATTCACTGACCTGCATGTGGTCTTTTATCTGGATCAGGAAGAAAATCTTTGGTTTATTCTACTTTGAACAAGTTATTCTCGAACAAAGCTGGCACATGTAATGTATAATGTAACCACTGGGTGGTGCTGATTACACTGCTAATTTTAAAAATATTCCACAACTTACAGGCCTACGTTCTTTTGTATAAAATTCAAGTTTTTACAAGCTGTACCACACACAATAAAAACATTGAAATTCAGTCCTGCTTGTGAATAGGTTAAGGTCTATCTCAGAGACCTGACATATAATTTGGATGTAGATGTGAATTATCATCAGACTGTGCTGTGTGCAGCTGTTATTATGAACACTCTCTCCAGGATGTCTGAATCCCAGGACATTGTTTGGAAGAGGAATGTGAAAGTGCTTTCTGAATCTTGATCTATACTGAGTGCAGACTGGTCTAGAAATGGAACTGCATGACTTAGATTATTTCAGGACTATGTGATTAAAAGTGTACTTGGGTGTTAGGAAACATGATAACGATGGCTCCCGGGTCATTTTGCCTCTGTAGAAAGCTGCAGGGCACTTCTCAGCTTCAGATGTACTTGAGTGCCCAGTTATGCACAGACATGCACAAAATGAAGTAAAGTTCCTGGTTTTGAAGCATTTCATGAGAATTTGTTCCACATGTATTTTTTTAAAATTTAGAGATACAGCATGGTAACAAGCCCCTCCAGTCCAATAGTCTACACCGTCCAATTACACCCAACTTACTAACGCACTTGAAACATTTGAGGAAAAGGAGCACTGGAAGGAAACACACATGGTCACAGTGAGAGTGTAGAAACTCCTTATAGACAGCGGCAGGAATTCAACCTGGATGACTGGTGCTGAAATAGTGTTACACTAACTGCTAAGCTAACATGCCAACGCACTCTGTTGCAGACATTCATCAATTCCACACACACACACACACACACACACACACACACACACACACACACACACACACACACACACACACACACACACACACACACACACACACACACACACACACACCAGTCTTTGCCACCACGATCAAAGGTTCTTGATGTTATTAAGCACCCACTTCCAATTTTCCAAACCAAACCATTAATATTTCAATTCTCTTTATTTTCCAATGGGCTTTCAGATCATCGACTATTGGAGGTATGGTCACACGAAAGCTACCACCAAAGCTTCAGTGCTGAGGACTGAGTACAACATCAAGATCCTCTTCCATTCTTTCTCTTGTGAATCTTCAGTTCTTTATTTGAGAACTGCTCTCTCCAAATCTGAAGCATAGTCCTTTTTAGTTTCATCCAGTGGCAAACTCCTGCCAGAACTGGGATACAAAGATTCATGCCACTTTTCAGGGACCCAGATGTCTTCACTGTCATATTTTTCCAAAAGATATACTGTACTGGTCTTTGTTTTGGCATGTATGATGTTATAGGCATCACTGAGTCATGGCTGAAAGAATATTATAGTTGGGAGCTTAACATCCAAGGATACACATTGTATCAAAAGGACAGGCAGGAAGCCAGATGGGGTGGCATGGCTTTGTTGGTAAAAAATGAAATCAAATCCTTAGAAAGAGGTGACATGGGATTGGAAGATGTAGAATTCTTGTGAGTAGAGTTAAGAAACTACAAGGGTAAAAAGACTTTGATGGGAATTATATACAGGCCTCTGAATAAGTGAGATAAAAGTTACAAAGGGAGATAGAAAAACGTCAACAGGTGATGATGAAACAATAGTCAGGGGGGATTTCAATATGCAGGTAGATTAGGAAAATCAGGTTGGTGCTTGATCCCAAGAGAGAGAGAATGCCTTCAAGAAGGGTTTTTGGAGCAGCTTGTGGTTGAGCCCACTAGGATCAGCTGTTCAGGACTGGGTATTGCATAATGAACCAGATTTGACAAGGGAGCTTAAGGAAAAGGAAACCTTAAGGGACAATGATCGTAATATGATGGAATTTACCCTGCAATTTAAGAGACAGAAGCAAAAGTCAAATGTATCAGTATTACAGTGGAGTAAAGGGAATTACAGGTGCATGTGAGAGAAGCTGGCCACAGTCAATTGGAAGGTGAGACTAGTAAGGATGACAGCAGAGCAGCAAAGGCTGGAGTTTTTGGGAGCAATTTTGAAGGTGCAGGATAGATACATCCCAAAGAAGTATTCTAAAGACAGGATGAACCAACCATGGCTGACAATGGGAGTCAAAGCCAACATAAAAGCAAAAGAGAGGACATATAATAAAGTAAAAATTAGTCAGAAGTTAAAGGATTGGTTAACTTTTAAAAACCAACAGAAGGCAACTAAAAAAACTATTGGGGGGGGATGAATATGAAGGTAAGCTAGCCAACAGTATCAAAAAGGATGCAAAAAGTTTTTCCTCATGTATATAAAGAGTAAATGAAAGGCAAGAGTAGATAATGGACCACTGGAAAATGGCACTAGGGAGGTAGTAATGGGGACAAGGAAATGACAGATGAACTGAGTAAGTTTTTTGCATCAATCTTTACTGTGCAAGACACTAGCAACATGCTGGCAATTCAAGAGTGTAAGGGTGCAAACATGAGTGCATTTGCTATAACAAGGAAGAAACTGCACCAGAAGGTAGATGAGTCACCTGGATCAGATGACTACACTCCAGTGGTCTGAAAGTGGTGGCTGAAGAGATTGTATAGGCATTAGTAATGACTTTTTAAGAATTACTAAATTCCTAAATGGATCTGGAAGACTGGAATATTGCAAATGTCACTCCACTCTTCAAGAAAGTAGGGAGGCAGAAGAAAGGAAATTATAAGCCACTTAGCCTGACCTTAGTGGTTGTGAAGACTCTTGAATATGTTTGCATGCTTTTATGCATTGAGTTGCTGCCACATGATTGGCTGATTAGATCTTTGCATTAATAAACCGGTGTTCAGGTGCATCTAATAAAGTGGCCACTGAATATATATCTGATTGGCCTTGGGTTTCCATCTTCCAAAGGATAACATGAGTATTGGTTTGAGGCTGACTGGTTACAGTGCTGACATCTGCTCTGAAGGTGCAACATGTTACTTCATATTGTCTCTGTTGCTAGGGAGATGGCAGTGAACTTACACTTCAGCACTGGTTGTGCCCAGAACACTATTGCAATCCAGAGACAAAGAAGGGTGTTTGTAAAGTTTGTTGTTGTTCAGTCATCAAGTTGAGTCTGACTCTTCATGACCTCATGGACTCCTGCACACCAAGCCTTCTTGTTGGAAACTGCCTCTCTAAGATCCCCCAAGGTGATACACATTGTCTGAGTAATATTATCTATCCATCGTAGCCTCTGTTGTCCTCTCCTTCTTTTACCTTCTGTTTTACCTGACATGAGAGTCTTCAAGGAATCCTGTCTTCTCATGATGTGGTCAAAATATCTGAGCTTTTATCTCATAATCAAGCCTCCTAGTGAGCAGTCTGGCTGTATTTCTTCAAGTATTGACTTGTTGGATCTTCTTACTGCCCAACAAACTCTTTTTTTAAAATATATTTTTAATTCAGTTTTTAAGATAATTACATAGAATGAATAGAATAATAGAATATGATATATCAGCCCTCCCCTCCCTCCCCTTAACCCTTCCCCCCTTAACATCCCTATCTAAAAAAAAGAGGAAAAAAGAAAGAAAGAAGAAAGAAAGAAGAAAAAAAGTCTGCCTTGATATTGGAAGATCCCCACATGCTCCATGGAATTCAAAATAGCTTTAATATATGTATTTGTTTCTTTCCCCAAATGACTAATAACTTTATCTTCAGAGCACCTATATATTTAATCCTATCTTTTTGTAAGTAAGGGTGCCAAATTTTCAGAAATATGTCATATTTATTTCTTAAATTATAAGTAATTTTTTCAAGTGAAATGCAGCTAAAAATGTCATTATTCCAACGATCCATACTTAAGTATGAATCCCATTTCCAAGTAACTACAATAGCCTTTTTGGCTACTGCCAATGCAATTTTTATGAATTATTTCTGATATTTGTTCAATTTAGGTTTTGGTTTTATCTCTTCAATATCACCTAGTAAAAATAATATTGGGTTATGTGGAAATTGTATTCCAATAATTTGTTCCAATAAAACTCTTAAATTTATCCAAAAAGGTTGAATTTTGAAACAGGACCAAGTAGAGTGTAAAAAAGTACCAATTTCTTGATTATATCGAAAACATTGATCAGATAAATTTGGGTTAAATCTATTTATTTTTTGTGGTGTAATATATAATTGATGTAAAAAATTGTATTGTACTAATCTAAGTCGGACATTTATTGTATTTGTCATACTGTCAAGACATAGTCTTGACCAACTTGCTTCATCAATTTTAATATTTGCCCAACGAACTCTTAACACTTTCCTCCAGCATCCAAGTTCAAAGGCATCAATTCTTTTGTATTCAGCCTTACTAATAGTCCAGCTCTCACAGCCATATATCACAACTGGAAATCCATAGACAATGTTATGTCTCTGCACTTAAGTATTTTATCTAAATTTGCCATTGCTGCTCTCCCCAGAAGTAAGCACCATTTAATTTCGTGGCTGCAGTTACCATTGATAGAAATCTTTGAACCGAGGAAGATAAAATCCATCACTGCTTCCACTTCCTTTCCATTTATTACCACGGAGTTAATAGGGCTGGTCAACATAATCTTGGTTTTCTTAATATTGAGCAACAAGCCAGCTTTTTTACTTTCTTCTTTCACTTCGATTAGAAGCTTCCTCAGATCCTCCTCACTTCCAGCTATTAGGGTAGTATCATCTGCATATCTGACGTCCTTAATATTTCGTCCGGCAATTTTGATTCCAACATCTGAGTCCTTTAGACCGGCATTCCTCATGATGTGTTCAACATATAGATTAAATAAGTAAAAGTGTTACTAGCAGATCTGGAAAACCTAACAATGGCCTTTAGACTGGAAAGATCAATTTGTAAAGTATGATTGCTTTAATCAAAAGTTTAATTAGTTCCATCCAAATCTTTCTCTTCCTGCAACTTCTGGAAGCAGGTTTAATGCCACAGACTCCAGGGCAAGGTACCAGGCGAGGCTGAGTTAAGCAATGTCAGGCCTGGCTCAGTTTCTGGACTTAGTCCTAGGCCCACTCAGCTTGAACATGTAAACCAGAGTGACATAGAGATACAAGTGTGGAGAGAATACTCATCTGTTTCCATTTTTGTATGCCCTCTTGTGGGAATATGTAGGGGGAAGTATGGATAAAGTAAAAGGAAAGAAGAGATTACTGGAATCTCCAGAAGTTTAGAAAGGGATAAGAATTTAACCAGGCAACATGGCACAAGATTGTAAAGGGTATAGAATACAGGACTGAAGATGTTGTATTTGAATGCACCTAGTATATGGAATAAGGTACATATTCCTTTGAACTAAGTGACTTAAGATCAGAGCATGTAGAATCTTTGTGGATAGAGTGAAGAAACTACAAGGGTAAAATGACCCTGATGGGAGTTATATACAGGCCTCCAAATAGTAGCCAGGACATGGGGTACAAGTAACAACAGGAGACAAAAAAGGCATGTTAAAAGGGCAATGTTGCAATGGTCATAGGGATTTCAATATGCATAAAAATTGGGAAAACCAGATTGGTATAGAACCATAGAATATTACAGCACAGAAACAGGCCTTTTGGCCCTTCTTGGCTGTGCCGAACCATTTTTCTGCCTAGTCCCACTGACCTGCACCTGGGCCATATCCCTCCAAACCCCTCTCATCCATATACCTGTCCAAGTTTTTCTTAAATGTCAAAAGTGAGGCCGCATTCACCACTTCATCTGGCAGCTCATTCCACACTTCCACCACTCTCTGCGTGAAGCCCCCCCTAATGTTCCCTTTAAACTTTTCCCCCTTCACCCATAACCCAAGACCTCTGTTTTTTTTCTCTCTGGTATTCTGGTGTTGTATCCCAAGAGAAGGAATTTGTAAGATGTCTACAAGGTTTTTTTAGAGCAGCTTGTGTTGAGCCCATTAGAAAATGCAATTCTGGATTTGGTGTGGTGGAAAGAACCAGATTTGATTAGGGAAGTTAATGTAAAGGAACCCTTTAAGAGGAGTGATCATAATATAATTGAATTCAGTCTTCAGTTTAAGAGCGAGAAACTAAAATCAGATGTATCAGTATCATAGTTGAGTAAAGGTAATGATGGGGCACGAGAGAGGTGCTGCTAAAGTTGATTGGAAGAAAAGGCTAGCTTGGATGATATCAGAGCAGAAATGGGTAGAATCAATAGATTTTGGCATGGTTCCAGAGGACTGGAAAACTGCAAATGTCTCTCTACACTTCATGGAGGGAGGGAGGCAGAAGAAAGGAAATTGTAGGCCAGTTTGCCTGACCTCAGTGGCTGTGAAGATGCTGGAGTCAATTGTAAAGGATGTGCTTTTGAGGTACTTGGAGGCAAATGATAAAATAGGCCAAAGTCAGCATGTTTTCCTTAAGGGACAAATCTGTTAGAATTCTTTGAGGAAATAACTAGCATGATAGACAAAGAAAAATTGGTGGATGTTGTGCATTTGGATTTTCAGAAGGCTTTTGACAAGGTGCTGCACAAGAAACTGCTTAACAAGAGAAGAACCCATAGGAGAGATACTTGCTTGGATAGAGCATTGGTTGATTGGCAGGAGACAAAGAGTGGGAATAAAGGGAACATTTTCTGATTGGCTCCCTGTGACTAGTGGTGTTCTGCAGGAGTCTGTGTTGGGACTGCTTTGTTTTACATTGTACCAATGATTTGAATTATGGAGTTGATGCCTTTGAGGCCGGGTTTGAGGATGATATGAAGGTAGGTGGAGGGGCAGATAGCATTGAGGAAGCAAGAAGACTGCAGAAGGACCTAGACAGATTAGGAGAAAGAATGAAGAAATGGTGGATGGGATACAGTGTTGGTAAGTGTATGGCATGCACTTTGGTAGAAGGAATAATAGCATAGACTGTTTTCTAAATGGGGAGGAAACTCAAAAATCTGAGGTGCAAAGGGACTTGGAAGTCTTTGTGCAGAATTCCCTGTAGATTAATTTACACATCTGAGTCAGTGATGAGGAAGGCAAATGCCATGTTAACATTAATTCTGAGAGGACTAGAATATAAGGATGTAATGTTGAGTCTTTGTAAAACACTGGTGAGGCCTCATTTGGAGTATTGTGAGCAGTTTTTGGCCCCTTATTTAAGAAAGGATGTGCTGACATTGGAGGGGCTTCAGGGGAGGGTCACTAGAATGATTCCGAGAATGAGGAGCGATTGATGGCTCTGTGTCTTTATTCGCTGTTTAGAAGAATGAGTGGGGATCTCATTGCAATGTATCAAATGTTGAAAGGTCAAAATGTGGAGAGAATCTTTCCTATGATTGGTGAGTTTAGGACCAGAGGCAGTCTCATAATAGAGGTACGTCCATTTAGAACAGAGATGAAGAGGAATTCCTTTAGCCAGAAGGTGAATCTGAATTTGTTTTTGCAGGTGGCTGTGGAAGCCAAGTCACTGAGGATATTTATGGTGGATATTGATAGGTTACTGATTGCAGGGAATCAGTAACCTACCAATATCCACCATAAAGGTTACAGGGAGAAGGCAGGAGAATGGGGTTAAGAGGTAAATAGATCAGCCATGAGCAAACTCGATGAGCCAAATGGCCTAATTCTGCCCCTAATGGATTTATGATCTTGCATACTGTTTGGGGACTCTTTGATTTCTAGCAACTTTTCCTTGGAATATCTGTATGGTTCCTTCATGCCACATATTTTTATTATATCATTTAATACATATTTTTCTTCCATTCTTTCTTGTCACTGCCACCAGTGAGGCTCAGCAGCTGTCTCCACCGCTCCACTAAGAACTTGGGCCTTAACAGTGATTTCTTTTATTCTTCTCAGATCTCCATTTACCCCGCATCTTTCTTCAATACCTCTTGTAGACTAGTGCTCCCACTAGCCAAGTGCACTTTGTATGATTGAGTTTGAGCTGCTTCAACCACGAGCGACCCAGAAGCACTGGATAACTATCATTAACAATGTACATTGGAACATTCTTTCTCTGTTTGTTAATCTCCACCGTAATGTGTACTACTCCTCTCACTGGAACAACCTCACCAGTGAAAGTCTTTAAAGTCAACCTTGCTCCTTCTGGGGTGAGATGCTGCAATTGTTCTTTGTAAACTGTGTCTGACACCAGTGATCCTGCAGTACCTGTGTCCTCCTGCATCCTCCCACTACAGCCCCATCCAACCACAGGCTCACCCAATAGATGCCTTTGTGTCCCGAAACAGATAAAGCATGCAAAGCTTCTTCAACCAGAGTGCTCCTTAGTCTCTCAGTCTGTCCTCAGTATGCTCCATCTTGATCACATGTTTCTTTCTGGTTTTCCAAGTCATTTTCGTTTATTGCAGTGTTCTTTCACTTTCACTATGTATACCACAAATGAGCCTATTATGTAACATGTCATTCAGCGACTGCCCAAAATCAGTGTTGAGACAATTGCTTCAGCCTCACCACAAACTGTGAAATAGACTCACCTTCTTCTTGGTTCCTCTTATGAAATCTAAACCTCTAAGCAATAATCAAAGGTTCAAGTGAATAGTGGTATTTTAAGACTTTCACTATGCCCTCACCAGGCTTAGGAGGTTGCATTAAACTGTAATAAAATTTTAAATGATTTTGCACCCATTACAGTTGGAAAAGCTGGTGCATGAATATCATCTGAAATTTGATTTGTCTGTGCAAAATATTAAAAGTTTTCAAAATATGAACTCCATCTTCTGACATTTCATCATAAGACCCCATACTTCCAAACATTGTCGCCATTTTTAAGCACAATAACATTCCAGAAAATATAACCAGTCTTAACTCTCTCTTCCTTATTTGTTTTATTTAATTCCCCTCCATTCTCACTATCGATTTTTCACTCACCACACATCCTGCGGTCATTTTCTTTTTACTCACCCACATTACACAGTGTACACTGCTAGCATTGCACATTGCACATCAATTATTATCGCATGAGGACTAGTCACCTCATTACCAGTTGTTATGCTTGTGGTATTGGGAACCCGGGTGGCGATGATTAATCCATGTGAGAGACGGAGGGGTGAGAAACATCATTCCACAGTTTATTTTACTTGTAAATCTTCTACACAGAAAGTCATTTCACATTATGTTTAGTGTGTAACACACAGGGAAGTTGGACAGCAACTCATAAGAGTCAAAATATAAATGGATACATAACAATAGCACAGTACAGGCCCTTTGGCCCACAATGTTGTCCTGAACTTTTAGCCTATTCTTAGATCAATCTAATGCTTCCCTCCCTCATAGCCCTTGATTTTTCTATCATCCATGTTCCCTAGTTTCTTAAGTGCCTATGGAAAATGCCTTAAATGTCTTTTTCCAAAACTACTTCGGAATATTTTGAGATTGAGGGACTACTGTCTAAATACTTGTCTTTAACTGAAAGATAATTTGTTTACCTAACTACCTGTTAAATCTAAGCATCAATTCTAATGTTTCAGGTTGGCAAGTTTGGAAGATCAGCTGAATGACCTTTCTGAGCTTCATCAGCATGAGACAATGAACCTAAAGCAAGAGCTGGCAAGCATTGAGGAAAAAGTTGCCTATCAGTCATATGAAAGGACTCGTGATATTCAGGTCTGTAGCTTTCATTAACACCTTCTCAGTACAGAACTGTTTTGCCCTGTGCTCACTGCCCTCTGTAATTCAGCTGTTTTAAGACTCCCAAGTTTGTATTCAAGGCCTCCCTATTCATTGTTACCTTCTTTGGCCTTGCAACCCTTGGGTTTTCCTCCAGTTCAGATCCCTTGAGCTTTAAATGCTTCTCCACCTGTGGTTGTGCATTTAGCGTACAAACTCCTTACAGACAGTGGCTGGAATTGAACCAGGATCACTGGCACTGTAAACCACTATACTACTGTCCTTTTCCCCACCCTAAATTACCATTTAAAGGAAGTTTATTGTCAACAATCCTAATAATATAATTTATTGCTAAAACAAAAACGCAATTTGCAGATGCTGGAAATTAGAACAAAAATATCAGAAGATGCTGGTGGTAATTAGCTGGTCAGGCACCACCGTGGAGGAATATTGACATTTTAAGTCAATGACTATTCATCAGGTATATGGACTTTCACCAGAAACATTCTTCTGTTAGCACTTGTACACTGTTAGTGCAACTATGTCTGGGCATATTTTTTTTAGATTTATTGGATTTGGTGACCTGTGGTGACATTTTACACAAAATGTCAGAATTTAGGCTTTTTAAGTTAACTTGTTTTTTAGAAAAAGAAGCATATGTCATCAATCTGCGAATATGATAGGGTCTTTTAAGTGACTTTTGGATGGGTACATGGAGCTTAGAAAAATAGAGGGCTATGGGTAACCCGAGGTAATTTCTAAAGTAAGTACATGTTTGGCACAGCAGTGTGGGCCGAAGGTATTGTGCTGTGGGTTTTCTATGTTTCTATTTACAGTATCTGCATTTTGCTGAAATGCAGCTGCCCCAATCCTCTTCCTGCATTGAATATTGTGGAATATGAATCTCGTGTCCCAAATTTAAACTTGTTTTCCCTGTGGAACTGACTGACCAATATAATTTCCTGTGATTGTCACTGATAACTAACCATCATTCTAGGACTGCGACAGTTCAGCAGAGGATTGAACAGTACATTCTTACCAAGAGGACATTTTATGAAAGTAGCTCCTATTCTCTTAAAAGCACGGCAGATACCTTAACCTAAAGTAAATGCAGATAATGCTGGAAACACTCAGCAGGTCAAAGTGCATTTATTACCAAAGAATGTATAAATTATACAACCTTGAGATTTGTTTGCTCACAGGCAGTCATAAAGCGAGGAACCCAAAAGAAGGCAATTAAAAAAATAAGATCAACCCCTAGTGCTCACTTGAAAACAGAAGTGAGCAACAACAACAGCAGCATTCCAAACCAGGTCAAAATCCCCAGAGTGGGCGCAAAGCTCGGTATTCAGTTTGTCGTATCAGTGGGACAAATTGCTGCAAAATTCACAGAAGTGAAGCACAGCAGCCAGGGGCAGTCTCACAGTCTCAGCGTCACGGAGGGAGGAGCCCCCAGACTATCTGGGCCAGTGTTTAAACATGTCCGAACCTCGCTCTAGGACCTGGCCCCACCACAGCCAATTGCTCCACACCTAAATTTTGCTGCTGGAGAAGCCATTCTTGACCTCTCCAAATCAGCTCTGCACCCAGAGCGATTCAACCCCGCCCAACACCCTGCCTTCCAGTCTATCTGGGCTGGCATTTACATTGTTCAAACAGCGTATTGTACCTCGTATTAGGACCTGGGCCTCACTGCGGTGAATTGCTCCGGGCCTAGAACATGCCACCCAGCAATTCGCTTCAGACCTGGATTTGGCTGCTGAAGAAGTTGTTCTCATCTTCTCCAAATTGGCTGCCATTTAATCCAATCATAGCTGTTCTACTGTACGTGGGCTTCAACTCCCCCTGTGCCATTTTGTTCCTCGATCCATCAAATGTTTATTCACCTTCACTTTAAATACTTCTAATGATCCAGATTCCACCAGCTGCTGGGGGTGAGAATTCCAGAGATTTGCTGCTCTTGGCAAGTAGGAATTTCTATGTTTCCTAGTTTTAAGTGTTTATGTCCCCTTTTCTAGACTCCCACCAGTGAAAACATCCCCCTAAGGATATGTTTGAATAAAGTCACCTTCGTTCTTCTAAACTCCAAGGAATACAGGCCCAAATTATTGCATCTCTTTTGGTAGGGCAACCCTCTCAACCCACAAATTAGACTTGTGAGTCTCCTTTGTACTGCCTGCAACATTACTCTATCTTTTATTTTAGGTAAAGGGACTAAAATTATGCTGAGTATATGAACAGCTGGAAATCAATTTAAGAATAGGAAGATTTGCTTACTCCTACCAAGGTGCATGACTTCATAGTTCCCCAGATTAAACTCACTTTGTTAGGCTTTTGCCCATTCACATTCACAATTCACAATTCACAATCAGTTGCAAAATTGCAATATCCATTTTACAACATGCTTGCCAACCCCTTTTCTTATCATTAGAAGTTCTGGAAACCTTTCATAGGTCTTTAATATAAATAGTGAACAATTGAGGCCAAATAAGCGATCCTGGTATTTCCCTAGTTGCCTCCTTCCAGCTTGAAAAGGTCCTGTTCATCCCAACTCTGTTTTCTACAAGACAACCAGTTTTCAATTCATTCTAACATATTTCCTCTGATACCACTAGTTTTTAATGTGTGCATCAGCCTCCTATGTGACATTTTGTCAAATACCTTTTGGAAATCTAAATGCATTACAACTACAGGTCCTCCTTTGTTATCCTCCTCTGCCTCCCCCATCCCATTATATCATCAAAGAATACTAGGAAATTTGACCAAAATGATATTAAACCACATTGACTAGTTTAAATTCAGCTTTCTTAAATGATTAGCTATTTGATTAAGCATGGGTATAATCAGAAGCAACAAGGGAACTAACTTACATGGCGTTGCCCTTCTTTCATCTTTGACAGCAGGTCAAAATAACGCTGGAGTGTGGGGACTCATTGCAGCTGTGAGGTTAGACAACAGTCTGATGTATTTCCCACCATCACCATTAAACCAGGGGATCAACCCTGGTTCAATCAGTGCAGGGAAAGCATACGAGGGGCATCACCAGGCACACCTCAGAATGAGGAATCAACCTGCTGAAGTTACCAGATATGACTACTTGAGTGCTAATCACCATAAACAGCATGCAGAAGAGAGATCCAACCACAAACACAAGAAAACCTGCAGAAGGGACTTGGCCCAAAGCGTCCTCTGTATTCTTTTCCATCGATGCTGCCTGGCTGGCTGAGCTCCCCCAGTATTTTGTGTGTGTTGCAGTAGAGAGAGTTAAACAGTCCCATAGCCAGAAGATTAGATTTAAGTTTTGCAGTCCGATTATGAATGGTGGTGGACAATTAAACAAATTGATGGAAGTGGGGTTCTCAACAATGAGGAACCCCAACACATCAGTACAAAAGAGAACGATTTAGCATTTGCAAGAATATGCAGCTAGAAGTACTGAGTGGGTGATCCACCTCAGCCTCCAACACTCCCCACTGTGACAGATGCCTGTTTTCAGCAAACTTGCTTCATTCTGCATGATACTAAGAAATGGTTAAGCGCATTGGATACAGCAAAGGCTATGGACTTTGAAAATGTTCTGGCAATGGAACTGAAGATGTGGCCCAGAGCTTGCTGACCCTTGGCCAAGCTGTTCCAGTAGTTACAAAGTTGGCAAATACCCAACAATGTGAATGATTGTCCAGGATCATTCTGTCCACAAGAAGCAGGACCAATCCAATCTGGCCAATTCCCACCCCATTCATCTATTCCCAGGCATCAACAAAGTGGTGGAAGGGATGATCGATGGTGTACAAAATATTAACCTCGCACAGTCACTTAGTTTCGGTCTGCCAAAGTCACTCAGCTCCTGACCTCATTACAGCCTTGTTTCACACAAGAGAGATGAACTTCAGAGGTGAAGTGTGATGATCAGGGATCAAGGATCAACTTCAATTGCCATATACATTTATGTGTATTAGGAATTTGTTGTGTGTTAACAAGACATAAAATAAAATCAACATCAACAATTATGAAAGATAAAGAATTACATAAAATAATTAGAGGTTAAGATAAAATAAAGTATGGATAGGGAATAAAATGTGCATAAGTAAATAAATACCAGCATGTTTTTACAATGTGAACAGCATTATAAAAAGTGGATTGAAGTGTATAGTGCTGTAACATAGATACAGGGGGGGTGTGCGTGAGGTCTAACTGCCCTTGATTCCAACAGTATTTCATCGAGAATGACATTAAGAAGTCCTGACTAAGCTGGAGTTGATGGAAGTCAGAGGGAGAACACTTCACTAGTTAGAGTCATGTCTAGTGCAAAGGAAGATGGCTGTAATTGGAGATCAGTCATCTTTAGCCACAAGACATCTCTGCAGGAGTTCATCAGAGTGATGCCTAAAGTAAATGAATAGTATAATAGATAAATAAGTGAATAGTTTAAGCTCTTTACCTCTCACCACCCAGCTTCTTATTCCATTCACCCTCCGCTATCCACCCACCTTCCCCCTCACCTGGTGAAACCTATCACTTGCCAGCTTGTATTCTTGCTCCTCCTCCTGCATCTTGTTATTCTGGTTCCTTCCCCCTTTCTTTCCAGTCCTAATGAAGGATCTTGGCCTGAAACGTCAACTGTTTATTCCTTTCCATAGATGCTACCTGATCTGCTGAGTTCCTCCAGCATTTTGTGTGTGTTCCTCTGGATTTCCAGTATCTGCAGAATTTCTTGTGTTTATGAATAGTTTTGTCTGTTTTTGTACACTTGTAAAGGTGAGTTGCTGATAAAAAAAAGATAAACATGTGGGGGTCTGACAAGAGTGAAGGAAGTGTGACTGTGAAAGGGTTAGAGAAGACTACTGACTGAGCTAGCAAAATGCAAAGCTTTCCAGTAACTCAGAGGCAGGGATTTCAAAATCAAGTAGGGTTTAAGATGTCAGACTTAAGAAGCCATGTCTCAGAGAGCAGTCTAAGGCAACCCTTGTTCTTCACCCCCATCCCACAGACATTCCTCTCAACCTGGGGGGGGGGGGGGGTTGATGAAAGGTATTCAAGCTGAATCATTAATTATCTCTGTATGTACATGCCTCCTGCAGTTTCACATTTTACATCTAAAATTAATCTGAAATGGTACCTTATCTGGCTATTTCAGCCACGCCCACTGATGAGCGCTGTGTTTGTGTGTTCTTGTGTAGGAAGCACTGGAGTCGTGCCAGACACGCCTCGCCACCCTGGAGTTACATCAACAGCAGCAGCAGGTGGTGCAGAACGAAAATGCCAATGCCAAGGTGTTGCTGGGGAAATGTATCAATGTTTTACTGGCCATCATGACCGTCATCCTTGTCTGTGTCTCTACAGTTGCCAGATTCAGCATTCCTCTCATGAAGAGCCGTTTGCACATCGTGTGCATGCTCTGTACAGTGATATTCGTTCTCATCTGTTGGAAAAAATGGGATCAGCTTCAGTGTCTAACAGAACATATTTTTGCATATCAACTGTGATTTCAAATTCATGTCAAGTAAATGTTACTTTGAAATTAAAGAAAAAATCTAGATAAAGGAATTTATAACACTATTTCCACCTTGATTACCAACATTAAATAGGATTTGGAAAATGGTTATTTGACGTGTGCAGTATATTACTTATTGCAAGATCCTCTCTAAGATCTGTTCCTGCTACAGCCCAGAGCCAATGCCTCAAGGTGTCCTTTTACCTTTTGCTGATTGTCATTTCTTGTATGAAATGATCTTTTGAACAGAATTGACTACCAAGAAATGAAGCCATCGCTGGTTTTTAATCACATAATATTTTATAGACCAACCAGAAACCAGCAAAAGTGGGGTGAGAAGAACGCAACAAGAGTAGATGCCTGTACTTTATGTCATTAAAGAGGGAGAGCCAATCAATGGACAATGATTGAACAGTGAAAAGTTCATGTGATGACTGCCTTTCCACTCAGCTACGTCTAAGTGATCTTTTCCACCATCTTACTGAGCTTCGAGGCTTACATCTATCAGGAAATAATACTTTCTACAAAACCAGTTCTGTAAATAAACACTTCTATGCCAGCTCTGTGGTAAATCTGTCCAGTAAATGTATTCACTCTAATTTTTATCTGTACACCTGCTGGACTACAAGAGAATTAATACCTCAGTGCTATGTACCTGTTAAGTAGTTGTCATATGTAATTACTTTGGCGAGATCAATTTGAATACACTAGTATTGTGTAGTCAACTTTTAAGTCTCATGAAGTACACTTAATTGTAGCTCTTATAGAAATTATCTTAAGTTTATGCTTTTAAATGTATGGACGTATATTTATGTGCAGGGAAGTACAATCTCTGTCTAACCAGAAGTGCTCAGAACCAGGCCTGTTATTGTGCTGAAAGGCAAATATATTCAATACAAGAACAGTTAGATCATATTTAATCATACATGGGTTTGGCTTTGTCTCACCTGCCCTAATGAAGAGTTATAGAGGGGTGGGAAACAGTGCCAGAATAGATAGTGGAGTGGTTGTGGAGAAAGACGTTATTAAGCATATATACAAGGTCAGGAATGAAAAGGTTGAGCAGGGTGGGACTAGTATTCTGACCTGCATGTATTCCAATATAAGGAATCTTATAGGAAAGCCGAATGAGCCTAGGGCATGGATCAGCACATGGAATTATGATGCTGTAGCCTTTTTTGAGGAGGGGCAGGACTGGCAGATCAAAGTCCCAGACTTCCGTTGCTTTAGATGTGAAAGAGCAGGAGGTATTAAAGGGGAGGAGGGGACAGACTGGAGAGCTTGTCTAGTGAGGCTTTATGGTAGAAACTGAGGAATAACAAAGGTGTGACCACAGTAATGGGATTGTATTATAGTCCATCCAACAGTTTGCAGGATTTAGAGGAGCAAATTTGCAGAGAGATCGCAGACTGTTGCAAGAAACATAAGGTTGTGATAGTAGGTAATTTTAACTTTCCACATGTTAACTGGGACACCTATACTGTAAAAGCACTGGATGGAAAAGTTTATCAAATATATTCTGGGAAGTTTTCTTATTCAATACATAGAAGTCCCAACTAGAGAGAATGGGATACTAGATTTCCTGTTGGGGAATGAGATACAGCAGGTAACAGAAGCTTGTGTAGGTGAACACTTTGCATCTAGTGATCATAATGCCATTAGTTTCAAAGTAATTATGTTAAAGATTAGGTCTGGTCCTCGGGTTGAGATTCTAACATGGACAAAGACCAATTTTGATGGTATCAGAAAGGATATGGCAAGTGCGGATTGGGACAGATTGTTTTCTGGCAATGGTGTACTTGGTAAATGGAAGACTTTCAAAAGTGAAATTTTGAGAGTACATATTTTGTATGTTCCTATCAGAATAAAAGGTAAAGATAAAAGATTTATGCAGTCTTGGTTTTTGAGAGATATTGAGGCCCTGGTTAAGAAAAAGGAGGAGGTACACAGCAGGTATAGGCAGGCAGGAACTAATGATGTATTTGAGGAGTATAAGAAATGCAAAACAACACTTAAGAAGGAAATCAGGAGGGCTAAAATAAAGCATGAGGTTGCTCTAGCAGACAAGGTGAAGGAGAATTTGAAGTGCTTCTAAAGGTATATTAAGAGCAAAAAAGATAGCAATTGGTCCTCTGGAAGATCAGAGTGGTCATTTATGCATGGAGCTGAAAGAGATAGGTGAGATCTTAAAATGGATTTTTTTCATCTGTACTTACTCGGGAAATGGACACAGAATCTGTAGATGTGATAAAATTCAGCAAGGAGGTCATGGATCCTATACAGATTAGAGAGGAGCAGGTGTTTACTGTCTGAGGCAAATTAGGATGGATAAATCCATAGGACCTGACAAGGTGTTCCCTTGTATGTTGTGGGAGACTAGTGCAGAAATTGCAGGAATTGTAGCAGAGATATTTAAAGCATCTTTAGCTATAGGCGAGGATAGCTAAAGTTGTTCCATTGTTTAAGAAAGGCTCTAAGAATAAGCCAAGAAAGTACAGGCCAGACATCAATAGTGGGATAATTATTGGAAAGTATTCTAAACAACTGGATATATAAGTATTTGGACAAAAAAGGATTCAGTAGGGATAGTCAACATGGCTTTATGCAAGGTAAGTTGTCTCTAACCAATTTTATAGAGTTTTTTGAGGAAGTTACCAAGAAATTTGATGAAAGCTTTCTACATGGACTTTAGCAAGGCTTTTGACAAGGTCACATGTAAATAGGGTTGCAAAGAAAACTTCTGGCACATTGGCCTTCATATATCTATGTACTGATGTTATGTTGAAATTGTATAAAATGTTGCTGAGGCCTAATTTGAAATACTGTGCGCAGTTTTGGTCAACTACCTATAGGAAAGATGTAAGTAAGAAAATGTGAGAAAATTTACAAGGATGTTCCCCAAATTTGAAGATCTGAGTTACAGGGATTAGTTAAATAAGTTAGGACTTTATTCCCTAGAACAGGGGTTTCCAACCTGTTTTATGCCAGAACCCCTACCATTAACCGAGAAGTCTGTGGACCCCAGGTTGGGAGCCTTGAGTCGCTACCTACTGTTGTAAACACTGAGGTCCACTGTGGGTATCTAAATTCCTAGCAAGTAATCATACAATATAAAACATCCTGCCAGGACTGATTACCACTAAGCCTTCTGCAGCTTGTCCAACCACTGCCAGTCAATCCATTTAAATGTGATCTTCAAGTGGTGTATCTTCTCCTCCAGATGAGCCAGGTTCATTATCAAATATAAGGAACACCGTCGGCCTCCTGAAACTATTGAAGCAAGTATATGTCACTTTTCATTATGAACACTTATTTTCAGATCAAAAACGAGAAAACCTGCAGAAATTCCAGATGCTGAGTTCCAGCGGTTTTTTTTCAACCTCAAATTCAGATGGTAACCACAGAAGAGTGCATATGAATAGATTAGGAAATGTAGAATTTCAATGAAGGAAATGTTTCAATTCAGCATTAATGCAATTCTGTAATATGCATTCTGATAGCCTAAGTGGGAGGGTGAGGAGCCAGAGGTCGTGGTACATATAGGTACCAATGACATAGGTAGGAAAGGGGAAAAGGTCCTGAAAGGAGAATATGGGGAGTTAGGAAGGCAGTTGAGAAGAAGGACCGCAAAGGTAGTAATCTCGGGATTACTGCCTGTGCCACACGACAGTGAGAGTAGGAATGAAATGAGATGGAGGATAAATGCGTGGCTGAGGGATTGGAGCAGGGGGCAGGGATTCAAGATTCTGGATCATTGGGACCTCTTTTGGGGCAGGTGTGACCTATACAAAAAGGACGGGTTACACTTGAATCCTAGGGGGACCAATATCCTGGCGGGACGGTTTAATAGAATTGTTAGGGAGGGTTTAAACTACAAACGTTTGTAATTTGGCAGGGGGATAGGAACTGGAATGATGGAGTAGAGGAGAGGGAAAACAGAAAAAGATCTTAAGGTAGTGAGCAGTAAGGATGTCAGGAAGGACAGGCAAGTGATGGAGCAAATTTGCAGCCATTGGGATGAGTTGCAGTGCAATCAATGCAAAACATACCAAAGGTGTTATACTTAAATGCACGCAGCATAAGGAATAAGGTGGATGATCTTGTCGTACAGCTACAGATTAGCAGGTATGATATTGTAGCCATCACTGAGACGTGGCTAAAGGATGCATGTCTCTGGAAGCTGAATGTCCAAGGATACACGGTGCATCGGAAGGATGGGCAGGTAGATAGAGGGGGTGGCGTGGCTTTAATGGTAAGAAATGATATTAAATCATTAGAAAGAGTTGACATAGGATTGGAAGTTACAGAATCTTTGTGGGTTGAGCTAAGATATTGCAGGGGTAAAAGGACCCTGATGGCAGTTATCTACAGGCCTCCAAACAGCTGCAGTGATGTGGACTACAAATTACAACAGGAAATAGAAAAGGCTTGCCAGAAGGGCAGTGTTATGATAATTGTAGGGGATTTTAACATGTGAGTGGATTGGGAAAATCAGGTCAGCACTGGATCTCAAGAGAGAGATTTTGTAGAATGTCTACGAGATGGCTTTTTAGAACAGCTTGTTGTTGAGCCCACTAGGGAATCATTTGTACTGGGTTGGGTATTGTGTAATGAACCAGAGGTGATTAGAGAGATGGAAGTGAAGGAACCCTTAGGAGGCAGTGATCACAACATGATTGAGTTCACCGTGAAATTTGAGTAAGAGAAGCCGAAATCTGATGTGTCAGTATTTCAGTGGAGTAAAGGAAATTATAGTGGCATGAGAGAGGAACTGGCCAAAGTTGACTGGAAAGGGACACTAGTGGGAAGGACGGCAGAGCAGCAGTGGCTGGAGTTTATGCAAGAAGTGAGGAAGGTGCAAGACGGATATATTCCAAAGAAGAAGAAATTTTCAAATGGAAAAAGGATGCAACCGTGGCTGACAAGAGAAGTCAAAGCCAAAGTAAAAGCAAAGCAGAGGGCATACAAGGAAGCAAAAATTAGTGGGAAGACAGAGGATTGGGAAGTTTTTAAAATCTTACAAAAGGAAATTAAGAAGGTCATTAAGAAGGAAAAGATGAACTATGAAAGGAAGCTAGCGAATAATATCAAAGAGGATACTAAAAGCTTTTTCAAGTATATAAAGAGTAAAAGACAGGTGAGAGTAGATATAGGAACGATAGAAAATGATGCTGGAGAAATTGTAATGGGAGATAAGGAGATGGCGGAGGAACTGAACGAGTATTTTGCATCAGTCTTCACTGAGGAAGACATCAGCAATATACCAGATACTCAAGGGTGCCAGGGAAGAGAAATATGCGCAGTCACAATTACAACAGAGAAAGGAGTCAGGAAGCTGAATAGTCTAAGGGTAGATAAATCTCCTGAACCAGATGGAATGCACCCTCGTGTTCTGAAGGAAGTAGCAGTGGAGATTGCGGAGGCATTAGCAATAATTTTTCAAAAGTTGATAGATTCTGGCCTGGTTCCGGAGGACTGGAAGATTGCAAATGTCACTCTGCTATTTAAGAAGGGGGCAAGGAAGCAAAAGGGAAATTATAGACCTGTTAGCTTGACATCGGTGGTTGGGAAGTTGTTGGAGTCGATTGTCAAGGATGAGGTTATGGAGTACCTGGAGGCATATGACAAGATAGGCAGAACTCAGTGTTTTCCTTAAGAAAAAATCCTGCCTGACAAACCTAGTGCAATTTTTTGAGGAAATTACAAGCAGGCTAGACAAGGGAGATGCAGTGGATGTTGTGTATTTTGATTTTCAGAAGGCCTTTGACAAGGTGCCGCACATGAGGCTGCTAAACAAGATAAGAGCCCAAGGAATTACGGGAAAGTTACATATGTGGATAGAGCGTTGGTTGATTGGCAGGAAACAGAGAGTGGGAATAAAGGGATCCCACTCCGGTTGGCTGCTGGTTACCAGTAGTGTTCCACAGGGGTCCGTGTTGGGGCCGCTTCTTTTTATGTTGTGTATCAACAATTTGGATTATGGAATAGATGGCTTTGTGGCTAAGTTTGCTGATGATACAAAGATAGGTGGAGGGGCCAGTAGTGCTGAGGAAATAGAGAGTCTGCAGAGAGACTTGGATAGATTGGGAGAATGGGCAAAGATGTGGCAAATGAATTACAATGTCAGAAAGTGTATGGTCATGCACTTTGGTAGAAGAAATAAACGGGCAGATTATTATTTAAATGGGGAGAGAATTCAAAGTTCTGAGATGCAACAGGACTTGGGAGTTCTCATGCAGGATACCCTTAAGGTTAACCTCCAGGTTGAGTCAGTGGTGAAGAAGGCGAATGCAGTGTTGGCATTCATTTCAAGAGGAATAGAGTATAGGAACAGGGATGTGATGTTGAGGCTCTATAAGGCACTGGTAAGACCTCACTTGGAATACTGTTTGCAGTTTTGGGCTCCTTATTTAAAAAAAGATGTTCTGACATTGGAGAGGGTTCAGAGAAGATTCACTAGAATGATTCCGGGAATGAGAGGGTTAACATATGAGGAACGTTTGACTGCTCTTGGACTGTACTCCTTGGAGTTTAGAAGAATGAGGAGGGACCTCATAGAAACAATTCAAATGTTGAAAGGCATGGACAGAGTGGATGTGGCAAAGTTGTTTCCCATGGTGGGGGAGTCTAGTACGAGAGGACATGACTTTAGGATTGCAGGGCACCCATTCAGGACAGAGATGCGAAAAAAAATTTTTAGCCAGAGGGTGGTGAATCTGTGGAATTTGTTGCCACGGGCGGCAGTGGAGGCCGGGTCACTGGGTGTATTTAAGGCAGAGATTGATAGGTATCTGAGTAGTTAGGGCATCAAGGGTTATGGTGAGAAGGCGGGGGAATGGGACTAAAGGAGAGATTGGATCAGCTCATGATGAAATGGCGGAGCAGACTCGATGGACCGACTTCTGCTCTTTTGTCTTATGGTCCTTTAATAATGCTACCTTTTAGTAAGACAAGAACAAGAGTTTAATTTATAATTTAAAAGTAGTACATCTACAAAGCTGATTGGATTTTGGACTGACAGAAACTCTTTTATCAAGCCCTCTAAAAGCTGTACCATTCAGCCTGAAAAAGGCAGCACAGTAACTATAATGGTTCACTTCTTTCTCACCCCAGACTCAGGTTTATTATCACTAACATATGGTAATATGTCATGAAACTTGTTGTTTTGTGGCAGTGTTCATGGGTTCTGGGTCTGTTCCTTTGTGTGTCTTAAGGTTCCTGCATCTCCACCCTGATGGTAGTATTGAGAAGAGGGTTGTGGGGGGACCTTAATAATGGATACTGCCTTTTGGAAGCACCATCTTTTGAAGACTTCTTCAATGGCGGGCAGGCTAGTGCCCTTGATGGAGTTGGCTGAGTTTACAACCATCAACAGCCTTTTCCGATCCTCTGCATTGGCATCTCCATATTGCATGGTGATGCAACCAGTTAGAATGGTGACAGACCAGATCTTCTCAAACTCCTAATGAAATATAGCTGCTGATATGCTTTTGTTGTAATTGCATCAATATGGTGGGCCCAGGATGGATTTTCGGCTCCCATGAACTCTTGGCGACAGTTGTGTGACTTTTCTCCTTTTATGTCACCAGAAATAGAAAAACAGCAAACTGTTCAATACTCTGTTACCATCTCAGATATTGATGCTAGTTTAGATATTTCTACCACACATATAATTACAAGTTAGTATAGAAATGGGATCTGCAAACGATGTGTCATTAGACACAGCAGTGTGCAGTCAGCTGCCAGGTCATTGGAGGGAAACATACAATGCAAATTCTTTTGCACAGGCTTTGATTAGCGGTTAAACAGAGCAGCCTACAGAAGGCAACGGATGGGCGCTCACAGTGAAGTGTTTGCTGCACTGGCAGTCCTGCTAGAAAATCTGCAAATAAATGTGTGGTGCCACTTTTAACACTTTTTTTTGCAGTCATTGAGTTCAGCCCAGTCTGTTTTGAAATGGTTCACAACTCTTAATTTTACTAAACCCCTTTGATGGTGGATGCCTGAGCTTCCACTTCAACACAAGCAGAATCCATTTAATATCTGGCTGTTGTAGTCTTATCAATTCAGACTATGGCTATCAGCTGTGGACTCATTGCTCAAGATATTTGCAGAGTCTCATTGAAAGTTTTAAAGTGGATCCTCCTATAAATCACCAGGAATATTGAGGCACTGCGCCACCAGTTTGGCAGTGTCTCCAAAGAACACTAACCTGCAGTCCTCTTGTAGAATTATAAGTTGCATTAATTGGGTAGATGGTCAAATTCTTCTTCCCATATTAGAAGTATTAAAAGCAAGACAGTATAGGTTTTTGGTGAGAGGTAGGATTTTTAAAAGGGTTTTCAGGGGGATTTAGAACTCAAAGTCAAAGAAGTTGGTGGAGCTTTATGTAATCACCATGTCTCAGACATTTTGATAGGCATTTAAATAAGCAAGGCATAGAAGGGTAGAGATCTAATGCAGACAATTAAAATTATAGTAGATGGGCAAAGAAGTTAGCATGAACATGATGGGCTGAATGGTCCATTTCTGTGCTCTATAACTATCTAATGACTCTTAGCAAGACACAAACTGACAGAGGAATGCAATCCAGAGAGGATTTTCTCACTCAGAGTTCCTCAAGACTGTCTTTGCAACTAGAAGGCCATACTCGTTCGCCTAAGACGCTGCAGTTTCTGGTAATCAAAACATGACAGCTGGAAGAGGCAAAGGTATCCAAGGATAGCAGTGAAGGTAGTGAATTGATTCCGTGTGCATCTTGGTTTTTGAACTTAGTTTGGAGTGAACTGTTTTGTGTTGTAAAGGTTTAAAGATTAGCTATATTTGTCATATGTACATCCAAACATAATGTGAAATGATTCGCTTGTGTCAAATCAGTGAGGATTGTGTTGAGCACCTGGCAAGTGTCACCACCCTTCCAGTGCCAACATAACATGTCCACAACTTACTAACCCTAACCATACATCTTTGGAATGTGAGAGGAAACTAGCGCACCCAGAGAAAACCCACATGGTCACAGGGACAATGTACAAACTCTTTACAGACAATGATGGGAGTTGAATTCTGATCTTTCAGCTGGCACTGTAAAACGATAGCACTAACAACTATGCTACTGTGCCACCCATTTCATTTTGGAAATTAAGCCAACAGATAATAGAAGATCAGCCACAGAGGGAAAGTGACCTGTGGGACAGTTAGTGCTTGTGGTTTATTAATCAATTATAGAGTTGAAAATGATAAGGTGTTCCTGTCAGCAATGGGCAGTCCAGACTGCCTCCATCTACGACAAAGATGCTTGTTGTAACTCTGGTAACAAGGACTGAGCCAACACCTAATGAGGTTTGGTAACATGCAACCAACCACCACTCATCAGCTCTCATTGCAACAGTTACTGAAGACTCTTCTGGATCAGAATGTGTAGAATTATTTCACAATATTAGCAGCATCACATTCATTATCAAGTCATAGAATTTTACAGCACAGAAATGGGCTTTTCAGCCCATCTAGTCAGTGCCAGACTATCACTCTTCCTTGTCCCATCAAACTGCACCTGGACCTTAGGCTTCCATATCCCTCCCATCCATGTACTTATTCAAACTTCTCTTAAGTGTTAAAATCAAACCTGCATCCACTACTTCTGCTGGCAGCTCATTCCATTCTCACCATCCCCTGAGTTTCCCTCATGTTCCACCCAAACATTTCACCTTTCACCCTTAACTCACAGCCTCTAGTTCTAGTCTCACTCAACCTCAGTGATAAAAGCATGTTTGCATCTACCCTGTCCATACCACATATAATTTTGTATACCTCGATCAAATCTCCCTTCATTCTCCTACACTTCAGTGAATAAAATCCTCACCTATTCATCCTTTGCCTCTGACTTAGGTTGTCAAGGCCTGGAAACATCCTTATAAATTCTCTCTGTACTCTTTCAATCCTATTGATTTCTTTCCTGTATACAGGTGACCCGGACTATGGTCACATACAGATTATATGCACTTTGATAATAAATTTACTTTGTACTTTGAACTAATGGGAAATGTTCAACAATGAACCATTACAATTATGTCCCATTAGCTATGAAGAGTAGCTCCACTTCCTTAGGAAGTTTGTTGGAGGTATGGTGCAACACTGTGATGAAAAAGACTGAGCAAAGAGTTGAGGCAGTGACACAGATGTGTTCAACATAACTGGCTAATCTGCAAATCATTGATCATCCATTTACAGTGTAAATGTACACAGAACTGGTCAGAACATTTTCTTGTACAGCTGTGTGAAGTTAGTCAAATTAAATTTATTATCAAAGTGTATTCTGTATATGTCACCTTGAGATTCATTTTCTTATAGGCATTTACAGGGAGATAAAGAAATACTGTAGAATTTATGAAAAAATATACATAAACAAAGAATGACAAACAATGTGCAAAAGCAGAGAAATTGTGCAAATAAAAAAAATAATTCTGAGAACATGAGTTGGAGAATCTCTGTAAGTGTGTCTGTAGGTAGCGGATTGTTATCCATGCTGGTTCAGGAGCCTGATAGTTATAAGGTAATAATTGACCACAGTATGATATTAAATTAGGATTGAATACTCATCAAATTTACAACAAGCCTATTCTCTTTACTGCTGAAGGATATGGCGATATGGCAGGATGATTAACTTGGGGAAACCAGAATCAATGATATTCTCACTGAATGGTACTCCAGCTTCTAATGTCTTCATGGACATCTTCAACACTTCACTCATCTAGGCTGCTGTCTCCACATGCTTCGCATCAGCTGCCTGTACTCAAGAACTCTATAGAACCAAACGACAACCACCCAGTGGCATTAGTACCAATAATCATGAAGTGCTTTGAACAGCTAGTAATGGCACACATCAAAAACTACAGTTCTGCCACATTAGACATTCACCAACATGCTTATCAACAGAACTGCTCTACGAAAGATGCCATAGCATCTTCATGCACCTGGAAAACAAAATTACTTATGTCAGAATGCTGCTTCTAGGTTTCAGTTTGGCATTCAATACTATTATCCTACAGACCTTGCTGAATAACCTCATACTCCTCAGTCTAAATAAACCACTGTGCAACTGGGTGTTCGACTTCTTAATCATCAGACCCCAAATAGTCAAGATGCAAAGCCACTCCTCTCTCCCCATGCAGGAAGGCTGATCAACACCTCCACCTGCTAACTCACCTCTCCACACCAATATTTTATCATTTGCTGTCAGTCACTTTATATACAACACTTACATGCTTAGCATCACATTAAGGACATACAATCAATCTATGAATATAAGCTAACGAATGTGTTTATATTGTGTTTTTTTGTGCTGGTTCAGATCTGGAGTAACAATTATTTTGTTCTCCTTTGTACTCGTTTTCTGGAAAATGACATTAAACAATCTTGAATCTTTTGCATTTTGCAGAATATGTAACCTTGCTAAGAATATGTTTCCTTTGCGAGAGTCCAAGGCAAACCTCAGAATAAGTCATCACTTTTTATTGTCATTTCGACCATAACGGCTGGTACAGTACACAATAAAAACGAGACAACATTTTTCAAGATCATGGTGCTACATGAACAGTACAAAAACTACAGTGATCTATGTAAAAACAACACAGTAAAAAACTACACACGAGTGATTCTGCAGATGCTGGAAATAAATAAAAACACAAAATGCTGGCAGAACTCAGCAGGCCACACTGAGTTCTGCCAGCATTTTGTGTTTTTACAGTAAAAAACTACACTACAGACCTACCCAGGACTGCATAAAGTGCACAAAACAGTGCAGGCATTACAGTAAATAATAAACAAGACAATAGGGCAGTAAGTTGGTGTCAGTCCAGACTCTGAGTATTGAGGGGTCTGATGGCTTGAGGGAAGAAACTGTTACAGTCTGGTCGTGAGAGCCTGAATGCTTTGGTGCCTTTTCCCAGATGGCAGGAGGGAAAAGAGTTTGTACGAGGGGTGCGTGGGGTCCTTCATAATGCTGTTTGCTTTGTGGATGCAGTGTGTAGTGTAAATGTCTGTAATGGCGGGAAGAGAGACCCTGATGATCTTCTCAGCTGACCTCACTATCCACTGCAGGGTCTTGCGATCCGAGATGGTGCAATTTCCGAACCAAGCAGTGATGCAGCTGCTCAGGATGCTCTCAATACAACCCCTGTAGAATGTGATGAGGGTGGGGGGGGGGGGGTGGTAGGAGATGGACTTTCCTCAGCCTTCACAGAAAGTCAAGATGCTGCTAGGCATTCTTTGCTATGGAGCTGGTGTTGAGGGACCAAGAAATTTGGTGTTCTTAACATTCTCCACTGAGGAGCCGTCGATGTTCAGCGGGGAGTGGTTGCTCTGTGCCCTCCTGAAATCAACAACCATCTCTTTTGTTCACATTCAGAGACAGGTTGGTGGCTCTGCACCAGTCCGTAAGCCGCTGCACCTCCTCTCTGTAAGCTGACTCGTCGTTCTTGCTAATGAGACCCACCACAATCATGTCATCGGTGAACTTGATGATGTGGTTCGAGCTGTGTATTGCTGCACAGTCGTGGGTCAGCAGTGGACTGAGCACACAACTCTGGGGGGCCCCTGTGCTCAGTGTGATGGTGTTGGAGATGCTGCCTCTGATCTGGACTGACTAAGGTCTCCCAGTTAGGAAGTCTAGGATCCAGTTGCAGATGGAGGTGTTCAGGCCCAGCAGGTTCAGTTTTCCAATTAGTTTCAGAGGGATGATTGTGTTGAATGCTGAACTGAAGTCTATGAACAGCATTCATGTGTCTTTTTTGTCCAGATGGAGGGTGCTGACAATGGCATCGTCTGTTGAACGGTTGGGATGGTATGCAAATTGCAGGGGGTCCATTGAGGGGGGAAGCAGGGTCTTGATGTGTCTCATGACAAGCCTCTTGAAACACTTCATGATGATGGATGTGAGTGCAACGGGACGGTAGTCATTGAGGCAGGACACTGAAGACTTCTTTGGCACAGGGACGATGGTGGCAGTCTTGAAGCACATTGGAATGGTGGTGTTACTCAGGGAGATGTTGAAGATGTCAGTGAGAACATCTGCTAACTGATCTGCACATCCTCTAAGCACTCTGCCAGGAATATTGTCTGGTGCAGCAGCCTTCCGTGGATTGACCCTGCACAAGGTTCTTCTCACATCAGCCACGGTGAGACACAGCACCTGGTCATTTGGAGGAGGGGTGGACTTCCTCGCCACCACATAATTTTCCGCCTCAAAAAGAGCATAGGAGTTGTTCAGCGCATCTGGGAGGGAGGCATCACCCGCACAGTCAGGTGATGTTGTCCTGTAGTTGGTTACATCCTGAAAGCCCTTCCAGATGCGCCGCATGTCGCCGCTGTCCTGGAAGTGGCTGTGGATTCGCTGGGCATGTGCACACTTTGCCTCTCTGACAGCCCGGGACAGTTTGGCCCTTGCTGTTGTTAGGTCTGCCTTGTCGCCTGCTCTGAAGACAGAGTCATGGATCCTCAGCAGTGCACGCACCTCTGTGGTCATCCATGGCTTCTGGTTGGCACGTGAGGTGATGGCCTTGGACACTGTGACATCATCGATGCACTTGCTGATGTAGCTGGTCACTGATGCTGTGTACTCCTCTAAACTGGTAGAGTCGCCATCGCTTGCAGCCTCCCTGAACATGTGCCAGTCAATGTGCTCAAGGCAGTCTTGAAGAGCAGAGATGGCTCCTGCTGGCTAGGTTTTCACCTGCTTCTGAACTGGTCTGGAGCACCTGATGAGCGGTCTGTATGCTGGGATTAGCAGGGATGTCTCTTTAGAACTGAGATGAGGAGGAAGTTCTTCAACCAGAGGGTTGTGAATTTGTGGATCAAATTGACACAGAGGGCTTTGGAAGCTAAGTCACTAAATGAAATCAGCTAATACGGACTTATATTTTCTTGATTGGTAAGGGGTTTAAGGTTTATGGAGAAAAGACAGGAGAATGGGATTGAGGAAAACATTCAGCCATGATTGAATGGCAGATTAAAGTTGATGGGCAGGTGGCCTAATTCTGCTACTGTATCCTGATAATGCTTTTTATTTTAGCTAATTGTTGAACCTACTACTTTGCCAAAATATGTTATATCTGGGGACAAGTTAATCACATCTGGAATTTTGTGAAAACTAATTTCATCAATTAACAACCATGCTAACTCATCGGGAACCTTCCAGTAGAACAGGATATTGCTTTTATCGCCATTGTTATTGGATCAGCCTATTATATATTTTTTCAATAAATCAACTGTTGATTAAGTTGGCATATCATTTGAATTTTTTTCTTCAGTTGTTGATGCTATACTGTTGGGAAAATGTAACTATACTAGCTACAGCAGTATCATAACAAGGAGAATGCCTGTTCATAAATGCTGGCAGACACACAGAGTAATGTATATCTGTATTCATTTTATTTCGGATTTCTGGTCTCTGTGGGTATTTTTGATGATTTTTTTTCAGACAACAGAAGGTCTGTTTGAGTGAGCAGCTAAATATTGGTTAAACACAAGGAGGAAGTTCTGATTTCTTCTTTGAGTGGAGCTTTTAACATCCATCAGAGAGGTCACAGTCTGAACATCAAAGTCAAAGTAAATTTATTATTTAAGTATTTGTCACTTACACCACCTTGACATTTGTTTTCTGTGGGCATTTACCAGAATATAAAGAAATACAATTGAATTTGTGAAAAAACTATACATAACAAAGACTGGCAACAAATATGGAAAAGACGACAAATTGTGCAAATAAAAAATAAATAATACTGAGAATATGAGTGATAGAGTCATTGAAAGTGACTCCGTAGGTTGTGGAATCCGTTCAGTGTTGAGGTGAGTGAAGTTATCCACGCTGGTTCAGGAGCCTGACGGTTGAAGGGTAATAACTGTTTCTGAACCTGGTGGTGTGGGACCCAAGGCTCCTGTACCTTCAGCCCAATGGTAGTGAGAAGAGGATGGGGGTGAGGAATCTTTGATGATGGATGCTCAGTCCTCCATGTACATGTGTCAATGGTGTGGAGGACATTGGCTATGATGAACTGGGCTGTAACCATCACTTTCTCTAGCCTTTTCTGTTTCTGGGTATTCATGCTTCAATAATGCAACCAGTCAGGATATTCTCCACAATGCATGTATAGAACTTTGTCAAACATTGAGGTCGCATGCCAAATCTATATAAACTTCTAGGAACATCAAGGCGCTGTTGTGCCAACACCAAGGAACTTAACACATCCAATACATCATTCTCTGCAACTTCTGTCACCAAACACATCTTTATCTCCCCCCCGTACAACTCCTCACTTTCTGTAGGGATTGCTCCCTATATCTCCCTATCCTTTCATCCTTTCCCACTAATCTCCCTCCTGGCACTTATACCTGCAAGCAGCCAAAGTGCTACATCTGCCACTCACCTTCCCCCTCTCCTCCATTCAGGGCCACAAACAGTTTTTTCAGATGAGGCAACACTTCATCTGCCGAATCTGCTGGAGACATCTATGATACCAGTGCTCCCAATACGCCTCCTTTACATTGGCGAAACCTGTAAGTCGGGGGACTGCTTCATCAAGCACCTCTTCTCCATCCACTGAAAGTGGAACTTTCCAGCCAAACATTTTAATTCCTTTTCCAACATGACCTCCTCTTGTGCCACAATGAGGCCACCCTCAGGGTGGAGGAGCAACACCTTATATTTAATCTGATGACATGACTATCAATTGCTCTTCTGGTATAAAACAAATCCTTCCCCTCTCCTTTTCTCCTATTGCCCACCCGGGCCTCTTACCCCTTCTCACCTGCCTATCCCCTCCTCTTTCCCTTTCTTCTTTGGTCAGCTCTCCTCTCCAGTCCTTTCCTTCACCTATCATCTAGCTAGGCTCCCCCGCACCCACACACACCTTTTTATTCTGGTGTCTTCCTCCTTCCTTTCCAGACCTGAAGGGTCTTGGCTCGAAATGTCGACTGTTTGTTACTAAGGAATTTAAAGTGTCTAACCCTTTTCACTTCTGATCCCCTAATGAGGTGTCCTGAATGGGCCATGGCCCATCTAGTTAGTTCCCTACCCCCAGGGCGTAATCAGGACCCTGCGACCCCCGTTTCCGCTGCAGCCGCCCCCTCGGGCCTCCTGGCCTTTGGGCGAGTGAGGGGTCAGAGCTCGGCGCTCTCGTCTCGCATGACGTGGGCGGGAGAAAAGCCCTTGGTGGTCCACCCCTGTTGGCCGCGGTCACGGAACGGGCCCGCCCGCCCGCCCGCCGGCGTTCCGGCGTCCGCCGTTGCCCGGGGAACGGGAACCGGAAGGGGAAGAGGAGCACCGAGGGCGGCGTGGATGGGCCTTCTCCGGACAGTGGGGGAAGGTGGGACTTGCCCTCCACACAGGAGATTGGGGATCGCGGCTTCTGGAGTACGAGGTAGGGGCCCGCCCTCGCATCGCTGTGCACGGGGGTGGGTGGAATTAGCAGTAGCAATCACTATTGGGGGCTACCCCACTCACCTGAAAATGGTCTCGGTGAGCGATATCGTGTATTCTCAGACTTGCGAACTCAAGAGATAGTAGGAGCAGACCGTTTAGTCCTGACCAAAGCCTCTACTTGTGATTTTTTTTTTGTTTAATTTGTGTCTAAAAACAGACCTATATCAGGACATAAAATCTTCAGGTTATAACCATATATAAGCTTCAGGCCCCTGAATGGGCGTGAATAACTTCACTCACCTCAGCACTGAACTGATTCCACAACCTATGGGCTCACTTTCAAGACTCGTGGCTTCAGTATTTATTTATTTACCTGTGCATTTAATTATTTTTGTGTTCTTTTGCACATAGGTTGTCAGTCTTTGTGTGCACCCTTTCATTGATTCTATTGCACTTGGTTTCTACTGTTGAATGCTTGTAAGAAAATGTATCTCAGGGTAGTATATGGTGACATATATGTATCTTGGTTATACATTTATTTTGAGTTATGCTAGTGATGAACAACTGAAAAGGCAAGTGAGAGTGGTAGAGTAAAACAGCATGGAAACCGGCCCTTTGATCCAACTGGTTCCTGCAGAGCATAGTATCCTTGCTACCAGGCCCAGTTGCCACATTTTGACCCATAATCCTCCAGGTTCTTCCTCTCCAGGTACCTCTCCAAATGCTGCTTAAATGTTCCAGTTGTACTCACCTTGATCACTCCTTCTGGCAGCTTTTTCCAGGTTTCATTACCCACTGCAGGTCTCTTAACTCTCTCCTATAAGACATGGGAGCAAAATAGCCATTCTGTCCTTTGAGTCTGTTCTGCCATTCGGTCATGGTTTATTTTCTCTCTCAACCCTATTCTCCTGTCTCTTCCGCTGACCTTACTACTCAAGATCAAGAACCTATCAACCCCAGTTTTAAATATACCCGACAGCTTGGACTGCACTGCTATCTGTGGCTGTTCATGTGTCTATGTCCTCTAATTTTGGACTCTGCAACCCTGAAGAAAAGACTATCTCTGCCCACCTCTATCCATACTATCATGATTTTATAAACTTGCATGAGGTTACCCCTCACTCTCTTATACTGCCAAGTTCCAGCATGACTAACCTCTCCCTATAACACAGAACCTCAAGTCCAGACAGAATCCTCAAATCTTTTCTGCACCTTCCAGCTTGACATTGTCTTTCCTGTAACAGAGTGACTAAATGTGATCTCACGAACAACTTAAATAACTGCAACATAATGTCTCTATTCCTAAGCTCGATACCTTGACTGATAAAGGCCAGCCTTCTAAATCTTTTTCACGATCTTTCACACAGCTGCTCTCAGTGAACTGTGTGTCGGTGCTCCCACGCCTCTCTGTTTCACCATACTAGTCAGTGCCCTGCTATTCACTATATAGCTTCTACCCTGGTTTGAAAGTCCAGTATGTATTACTTCACACTTAACTAGGTTAAAATTCACTTGTCATTCCTTAGCCCATCTGAGGAATTCCATTAGAATGGACAGGCCTTCAACAGAAATTGAAGGTAAGTAAATAAAGCAAACTGTGCAGACTATCACATTAAATTAATTTGTTTACATAGATTCGATTGTAATTTTAACCTTGGCACATGACCATATAGGACAGACACATAATATTTGTGAACTTAAATAGATCTATGAGGTTGACACTATTTTTTTTAAACCTTTAATGATAAAGATCCATCACACCATAAGACATGGGAACAGAATTAGGTTATTCAGCCCATCAAGTCTGCTTTACTATTCCATCATGGCTAGTTTATTATCTCTCTCAGCCTCATTCTCTTGCCTTCTCCCTGCAACATTTCTACTCTGATTAATCAAGAACTTATCCATTTCTGCTTTAAATATACCTAATAACGTACCCACCTTAGCCGGCTGTGGCAATGAATTCCACAGATTCACTATCCTCTGGCTAACAAAATTCCTCCTCATCTCTAAATGCATGTCCCTCTATTCTGAGGCTGTGCAATCTGATCTTAGACTTTCCTACTATAGGAAACATCCTCTTCACATCCACTGTAGCTAGGCTTATCAATATCTGATAGGTTTCAATGAGATCCTTCCTTCTCATTCTTCTAAACTCTATCGAGTACAGGCCAAGAGTTATCAAATGCTCATAAGTTAGCCTTTACTTCCTGGAATCATTCTTGCAAACCTCCTTTAGACCCTCTTCAATGCTAGTATATCTTTTCTTAGATAAGAGGCCCAAACCTGCTCACAATACTCTGGGCGGTCTAACTACGCCTTAAAGCCTCAGAATTAAAGTTAACAATAGATCTGATATCAGTTGCTATTTCCAAATTTTGTTGGTTTTTAACTAATTTTCTTTACCTCACTCTTGATGGTCTGTCTTAATTTTCAGATTATGAACCCTAGTGTTACATTTTATAAATAACAAATAATTTCAATCTATCCATAATATCTGAAACATTAATCTTTCCAAGACTTATAAAATAGGCTCTTGATAATTTAACTGTTGGTGTCCAGTCACTGTTGTGTTTTACATAGATGGCACACACTTCAAGGATTGTACACTTTTCCAAGTTGTGGATTGAGAACTTCTCATAGGTCTGATCTAAGCAAAGTTCTGTATAACTGGCATAATTTCTCCATGTACTTTGGTTTACCAATTATTACTTCTCTTTAACTATTATTCAGATTAATTTATTTATCACATATACATCAAAACATACAGTGAAATGCATTGTTCGTATTTACAACCAACACGTGCTAATACATCTGTTTTGGCTTGCAAATCTTTTTCCACTTTTCATCTTTAAGAAAGTATTTTGTTCTATTTTTAGGCCCACAGGAAAAATCCAATCCCTAAAGGTTGATTAATTTACTCATTCTACAGATGTCTGTTTATAAATTAGTGCTCTAATAGTAGCAAATTAGCTTTTTATTCCAATCAGGAAATCATCTAGTGGTATTGTTAATAATTATGACTCCAACTCAGAGCCTGCCTGTTATAGTTAGCATCATCCTATCCTTCCACCTCATTCAATTTCCCAGGTAAGTCAATAATTTGTTTTCAAGTCCATGAGCTTCAGCTTTAGCTACAATTACATAATGAGTGATTTTGACCAATCCAAATCAATCACTTTGTAGGTATTCTCTTGCCACATTTTTTTTGTTGGAAAAATCTTCACTGATGAATGAGCTACCGTTAACAAATAATCTAATCACTGCTTAGTTTAGGTTTTGTCAGGACCTCTTGGCTTACAATATTAGTTCAAACCTGAACAAATAGCAGTTCCAGAGGTAAGGTAAGAGTGACTGGTCTTGAAATCAAGGCAACATTTGGTAGTGTGGTCTGCGCTGCCGTGATAAGATTGAGGTCAATAGATGTGAAAAGAGAAACATCATATCTGGCTGGAATTTTACCTTGTATAGTGGAAGGTAATTGTAGTTGAAAGTCAAACGTCCCAGCTGTAAGACATAACGCTTTGCTTTGTCCTGGTTAGTATCATACTTACGTAGAACATAGAATATAGAAACCTACAGCGCATTACAGGCCCTTCTGCCCACAATGTTGTGCTGACCATGAAACTGCCTAGAATGATCCTACCGCATAGCCCTCTATTTTTCTAAGCTCCACGCACGTATTGTATCCACCTCCACCACCATCGTGGGCAGTGCATTCCATGTGCCCACCACTCTGTGTGGAAAAACTTGCCTCTGACATCCCCTCTGTACCAACTTCCAAGCACCTTAAAACTATGCCCCCTCATGTTAGCCATTTCTGCTCTGGGGGAAAAGCCTCCGACTATCCACGTGATCAATGCCTCTCTTCACCTTATATACTTAATTACTGGAACTGCACTCATCAGGCAAGTGGGTCTATACATTCACAGCTCCGTCTTACAGATGGTGTAAAGACTCTGCGATATCATATAGTGAGTGCATACAGCCTGCCAGTCATATAGATGGTGTAAAGGCTCTGCGATATCATATAGTGAGTGCATACGACAGGATATCCTGCCTGAACTGTATTAGCACCCATAATACTTTAATGGCTGGTGTGGTTGAGTTTGGGCAATGGTGACCACTAACATGTTAATAGTGAGGCAGTGATAATTCTGTAAAATAGGAGGGTAAACTATCTTTTGTTGGAAGTGTTATTGTATGATACTTTTGTGGGTAAAATGTTATTTTCCACCCATCAGCCTTTTGACTGAATATTGTCTAGGTTGTGCTATATGCAGGCAAGCACTGCTTCATTTGCTGTAGAGTGACTTTAATATTATGAAATTACTGGCAAAACATACACACTTCTGTCTTACAGATAGAGGAAAGGTCAGTTGAAAGTGGATTCACTCAAGCTGCTTGATGAGGGCTACTCGTAACAACCCTTTTAAACCCAGTGCTGCCCCTTTGCAGATGATGGCTATTCAAACCATCTCAAAAGCAATTGAAGAAGGGTAATAAATTGTAGTTGAAAGACAATGCCTCATCTGTTCGTTCATCTAAAAAACTAAGTGTTCAGTTACTCTGTCCTTAAGTATGGTTCTGGTCATCACTGCAGGAAGGATGTGGTCACAATAGGGAGACTGCAGAAGGGATTCAAGTCAAAGCAGATTGATTATCAAAGTACATATACACTGCATGGCCACCTCATTAAGTACACCTGCTTGCTAATGTAATTATCTGATCATGTGGCAGCAAGTCAATACATAAAAGCATGCAGACATGACAAAGAAGTTCCACTGTTTTCTTCCCAAACATCAGAATAGGGAAGAAATGTGTTCTAAGTGACTTTGACTGTGAATTAATTGGATGTAACAAAACACATTGATAAAGGTAGAGCAGTGGATGTAGTGTATATGGATTTCAGTAAGCATTTGATAAGGTTCCCCATGCAAGGCTCATTCAGAAAGTAAGGAGACATGGGATGCAAGGGGATCTTCCCTTGTAGATCCAGAACTGGCTTGCCCACAGAAGGCAAAGCGTGGTTCATATTCTGCATGGAGGTTGTGTAGATCCAGAACTGGCTTGCCCACAGAAGGCAAAGCGTGGTTCATATTCTGCATGGAGGTTGGTGACCAGTGGTGTTCCGCTGGGATCTGTTCTGGGATTCCTCCTCTTTGTCATTTTTTTATAAATGACTTGGATGAGAAAGTAGAAGTGTGGGTTGGTAAGTTTGATGATACATAAGTTGGGAGTGTTGTGGTTAGTCTGGAGGATTATCAGAGGTTACAATGGGACGTTGATAGGATGCAGAACTGGGCTGGAAGTGGCAGATGGACTTCAACGCAGGCAAGTGTGAAGTTGTTCATTCTGGTAGGCCAGATTTGAAGACAGTACATAATATTAATGGTAAGACTCTTGGCAGTGTGGAGTGTCAGCAATATCTGGGGGTCTGAGTCCATAGGACACTCAAAGCTGCTGCATAGGTTGACAATGTTCTTAAGAAGGCATATGGTGTGTAGGACTTCATCAACCGTGGGACTAAGTTCAAGAGTCATGAGGTAATGTTGCAGCTGTATAAGACCTTAGTTTGACCCCAGTTTGAGTACTGTGTTCAGTTCTGGTCACCTCACTATAGGAAGGATATGGAAACCATAGAAAGGGTGCAGAGGAGGTTTGCCTGGATTGGGGAACATACCTTATGAGAACTGGTGAGTGAACTTGGCCATTTTTCCTTGGAGCAACAGAGGATGAGAGGTGACCTGATAGAGGTGTATAAGATGATGAGAGGCATTGATCATGTGGATAGTCAGAGGCTTTTTCCCAGAGCTAAAATGGCTAAAATGAGGGGGCATAGTTTTAAGGTGCTTGGAAGTAGGTATGGGGGATGTCAGAAGTAAGTTTTTCACACAGAGAGTGGTGGGTGTGTACAGTGCATTGCCAGCAACAGTGGTAGAGGCGGATACAATAGGGCCTTTTAAGGGACATGGAGCTTAGAAAAATGGAGGACTATGCAATAGGGAAATCTAGGTAGTTTCTAGAGTAGGTTACATGGTTGGCACAACATGTGGGCTGAAAGTTCTGTTAAGTGGTGTAGATTTCTATGTTACATGTTCTATGATGCCAGATTTGAGTATTTCAAAAACTGCTGATCTTCTGGGGTCTCTGTATGCACAGCAAATCAAATTTTGAAGCAGATGGGCTATTCAATTCCTGTACCTAATAAAGTGGCCATTGAGTATATGTTACCACATGCTACTCTGAGATTAATTTTTGCATGCATTTACAGGAAATTGCAATAGGATTTATGAAAAACTATACATAAAGACTGACAACCAATGTGTAAAAGAAGGCAACGTTTTTGATGCTGGGAATGAGTCATTGACTCCTTGAAAGTGAGTCTTTAGTTTGTGGGGTCAGTTCAGAGTTGAGGTGAGTGAAGTTATCCATGTTGGTTCAGGAACCTGATAGTTGTGGAGTAATAACTGTTACTGCATCTGATTGAGTGGGACCTAAGGCTCCTGCATTTTTGCCCGAAGGTGGTAGCGAAAAGTTTGTCAGAGTTTCACGTGATGACTTGAATCTTCGCAAATCTTTAAGAAAGTAGAGGCACATTTCTGCCTTCTTTGTGATGGCACTTACCAGCTGGTCCCAAGGAATTTAAACAAATTTCATGACATATCCTGGTGCTATTAAATCTGATTCTGATTCTCATTCTCAAGTTTAAGTTTAATTTTTATTCAACCATACACACAAATACAGCCAAACTGAACAGCGTTCCAGCAGGGCCAAGGTGCAAAACACAGTACCAACAGTCATACATAGCACAAGGTACATGTACACTAGCACATTTAATTACAATACCTGCAAAACATACAATCACAAAAAATATAGCCTAAAACACTGACTGTAATGGCCTGTAGATAGATGGATGGTGTATGGGATGTTGGCTTGAAGTCATGTTAAAGCAAGAGTTAAAGTTACAGATCCTCTCCGTCTCTGATCCCTTAACGAGGACTAGCTCATAGACCTCTGGTTTCTTCCTTCTATAGTCAATAGCCAGTTATTTGGTTTTGCGAACATTGGGTGAGAGATTGTTGTTGTGGCACCACTCAATCAGATTTTCTGTCTCCCTCAAGTATGCCAATTCATCATCATTCACAAGGATGTTGCCTGGAATGGAGACCTGTAATTATAAGGACACATTTGATAAGCTAAGTTTATTCTCACCAGAAGACTGTGGTGTCAACTTTGTGTAAAGATGGTGATGGTCTTGTTTTCCCAAGGCAGAGAGAGCCTAAAACTCAAAAAAACAGGTTTGTGAGGGGAACAATATCTGAGGGATACGAATTATAACAATTACTTCATCCAGTCCAGATTCAATTTGCATCTGCAGCTCATGAATGACATGAACCCGCTGATGGGGTAATGTGCCCAAATTTTTATCAAGCAATATTTTTAAAAGTTCTGAATACTAACAATTATGTTTGATTTTAATGTTATAACTTAAGCACTATTCACATTTATGTTAATTTCTGTAGTTCATAAAGCTTTTTTCATATCAATGCAATCACTGACATTATCAAACTGACTATGTTTACTTTACCTCTTTTTTTTCCCTGAATGTCAGAGCTGCACTGGAACCTTTAGGAAATACTTCTCTCCTTTAATGTGTGCATTCTTTATTATTTTCCCCAAACTTTGTTTCTTTTAAAATTTGCACCAATTTTAACCTTTAGATTTAGAAATTCTCTCAGTGCATGTTAATTGTATTGGACCAAATTTTACAAATTAATCCTTCAGTTGTTGCTTGGTTACAATGGATTTTATGTGCACCTGCAGCAAGTCTAAAAGTGCTAATGCTTTAATTACAGTTACATTTAGATCAATATCTTGTTAATTTAAAAACAGATAAACCCTGAAAAGCCCTACTGATGTCAGTAAAGTACTTTATCTTTTATTCTTTGCCACGTGCCTTTCTAAGTAATGATAAAAATGTTGAATGTAACTGAAACACATTTTCATCTGGATAGAAATAGGATAATAGGTGCAAAGTTCAGTGGACCCCGAGACATTCAGACAGGCTCTTTAAAAAAAGTGCTGATTAAATATACAATATCCCTCAACTTAATGATGTCAGGATAGGGACAAAACCTCTTCCTTGATACTTTTACTGTGCCAAAACTTAACTTAATACTTTCCCTCTCAACCCAATTTATAAGTTTGTTATCATTTCTGTGCATTGGAGGAGACTATCAGAAATATCAGGCCTTGCTGAGAGATGTGGGAATCAGTTCTTTGGTAAATATGAAATGAATTTTAAACCCATGAAAAAAGAAAACCTTCAATAAATAGTAGAGAACAGAGATTTAGAGGGAATGAGAATGTGAAAGAAATGAGTGGACGTAAAAGTAGTAATGAAGATTTAATGAGACTAAAAGCTGATAAATCCTCTGGGCCTCATTTCCTGTGTCCCAAGGAATTGCAAGAGGTACCTATGGAAATAGTGGATGCACTAGCTGTCATCTTCCAATTTTCTGTAGATTCGAGAAGATAGAAAATGTAACCTTATTATTTAAGAGAGAATGGTGAAAGAAAACGGAAAACCACTTATCAGCTGGTCTGAAATCAGTAGGAGGATAAGAGCTAGTAGCTTGTTTATCAGACCCTTTTCCATTGATCTGATCAAAAATACTGTTAAGTGCTATGTATGTATGTATATGTGTGTATCTATTTCAAAGGAGGTCTCTAAATGCATTTATTCTAATGGCAAACCTCTTTTGAATGACAAATTTAATAAAACTTTTTGTTGTAGTGAAGGTTTTTTAATGCTCACAATCTCTGGGTGAGTGATAGTTATTTGTAACTCTTTATTAATTTTCTTAATTCTAACATTTAAAGTTTGTTTTCTAACTTCCTCTTTACAATTCATTTACATATTTTCTCTTGCACATGGAAAGTTGTTAGTTTCACTATCTTAGATGTTAGGCATGGCCACAAGTGAATTTACAGAAAGGCAATGCCACTCAGTGGTTTTTAGGTTTAGAAAGCCTCTCCTCATTCACTGGTTCATTGCAATGCCCTAGTCAAAGCTACGTCATCTACATTGGAAACATTAATAGTAGAGCATCTGAATATGCCACTTGTTAACAAGATTTAGGGTAGATTTCTAAGAGGTTTTAAAGGTTAGTATGACCTGTGCATTATGTCTTCCTGGGACGTGGATCTTTGATTGACATCAGCTCCCCAGTGTGTGACCCAAAATGATATCTACTTATATTGCCACAATTAGAAGTTTAAAAAGTTCGAAGTTAACTTATTATTAAAATATATATGTCACCATATACAATCCTGAGATTCATTTTCTTGTGGACATGCTCAATAAATAAATAGAATAATAACCATAACAGAATCAATGAAACACCACCCAACTAGGGCATTCTGCCTTTGTGCAGAAGACAACAAACTGTGCAAATAGAAAAAGAAAAAAATAATAGTGAATAAATAAGCAATAAACATTGAAAACATGAGATGAAGATTCCTTGAAAATGAGCCCGTTGGACCTGGGAACATTTCAGTGATGGGGTAAGTGAAGTTAGCCCCTTTGGTTCAAAAGCCTGATAGTTAATGGGTAGTAACTTTTCCTGAACCTGGTAGTATGAGTCTTGAGGCTCCTGTACTTTGTTCCTGATGGCAGTAGTGAGAAGAGATCATGTTTTAGGTGGTGAGGATCTATAATGATGGATGGTGCTGCAACATTTCATATAGATGTATTCAATGGTTGAAAGGGCTTTAGCCATGATGGGCTGGGCCATAGGATTCTTTTTGTAGGATTTTATATTCAAGAGCATTGATATTTCCAGACCAGGCTGTGATACTCAACACTACTCATCTATAGAAGCTGTCAGAGTTTCAGATGTCACGCCAAATCTTTGCAACCCCTTAAGGAAGTAGAGGCACTGCTATGCTCTCTTTGTAATTGCACTTCCGTGTTGAGCCCAGTATGGTTTCTCCAAAATGATAGCATTGAGGAATATAAAGTTGCTAACCCTCTCACCTCTAATGAGGACTGGCTCATGGACCTCCAGTTTTCTTCTGAAGTCAATGATCAGCTCCTTGGTCTTGATGACATTGAGTAAGAGGTTGTTGTTATGGTACCACCCAGCCAGATTTTCAGTCTCCACCTATTTGCTGATTCATCATCACCTTTGATTCAGTTTATGACACTGATGTCATCAACAACCTTTAATATGGCAGAAAAGTATGAGTTGGATTTTGACCTTGAAGAGCAGCACACTGAAGTCTCTTGTCGCAATTACCTGATATTCTTCTATGCACACTTTTAAAAGGGTGAAACTCTAGTTGTCTCAAATGGCGTCGGTGACCAGTGGCGACGTCCTGCAGACAGCTCATGAAACTACTTTTAAATATGCTTCTTCTGAGCTGTGATCAATTGCATTCTGTAATTTCCATTTTGATTATGTATTTTTGGGCCAACTGAGTGATCTGGAGCTTTTGCTAACTGTGGGGGAATTCGATGAGGTTAAGAGCAGAGTGTGTAACTATCATTTCCTAATGGCGGATCGGGGACCCACGGTTGTCTCCATTACATTACACTGCTTAAAATGTCGAGCAAGATTGAAATCGACGGGGATGAGAGCAGAAGGTCAGAGGGCGTTCAGCACTGACAGGCTGCTATTGACCAATCTCCCTCTCACTGCCGGGGGATGGGCAGAGTCTTGGGTTCAAACGCCTTGGTTGTACGGCTCATGTCTGTGGGACTGTTTTTGGAGGTCCTGAGTTTGATGTTCAATGTCCTCAGTGCTGTATACTCTCCGTGGACTCACTTTTGGAGGACTCTTTGGTTTATCTTCATGCATTTCTGGTGACTAGCTATTTGCACAATTTGATAGAGGTGCTTCAGCAGTAATCTGGATTGCTAACTGGTACAGTCAATGACACGGTGCTAAACAGAACTGGCTCAGTGGCCGTCCTTCCAGGACACTTCCTGGAGACGCTATGGTTTGGGTGTTAATTGCTCACCTTTTTGCTCAGCGCAATTTTTTTTGGCGTGTTGGGTGCTTGATGTTTTCTTTTAACAATTTCCATGGTATTTCGTGGCTGCCTATGGAAGGAGGAATCTCAGGTCTATGTACTGTATAGGTATTTTGGTAATAAATGTACTTTGAACCTTTTAATAGGAGCTCTTGGTTATTTCCCAGCCTGCTGATGTTTTATTCTGTCGCAAGTCCAGCAGGAAACAAACATGTGAGGCTACTGTACCTGCAAAACTCTGCTCAGATCTTGCTCCATTCCTACAAAATCCATCTGAGTTGCAAATTAAAATCAGACCAGAGATCATATCTAGGTCTGTTGGGATGTATGGGGAAAGTACCATATTTTGCATTTCCCTTATTTAGAGTTAGCTGACATTTTACCTTTAAAGATTACTTTGATCTTAAATTAGTGTAAAAAGGTTATTTTATTCATGTGTTATTTGAAACAAATTGGAGAGGTCAATAGAGAACTTGTGAAGTTCGGATACTTGTGACTTATTTCTTTTTGTGCAGTTTATTTCAGGAGTGAAGCTTCCATCCACTTGTCAAGTGCTCTTCAGGAGAGAGTTTCTTGTAACCTAATTTTCTAGCATTAACATCTATACAGCTGCGCTCTGCAATGGAAGATCTTGCCAAACAGTCATCTGAACTGGATGTAGATCTATGTAGCACTAAAATGGAGCTGCAAAAAATGTTAATTGATGAGAGAATGAGATGTGAACATCACAAAAGCAACTATCAAATCTTGAAGGCTGAACACACAAGGTATTGGCAGTAGTTGCATGTGCTTGAAAACCATACAAAACTGAAATGCAGTGAATTCTTGCAGAGGTGCACAGAGAAGATAAAGTTTAGCATAAGAGTTTCAGTTCCCCCCCCCACTTACACCAAGGTGGTTCAGGCCTTGTGGAAGAATTTCTTCCAATGTGTCAGAAGTTAAGCTGTCACCTGAAAACAAAATCATGTTATAAAAAAGAAAGCTATAGAATTTCAACCACTTTATAAACTGAAACATCCAACAAAGCACAGTTTCCATTTCTTGTGCTCCATGTTTTAACACATCATAATCCAAAGAATCACTTACCCCTACCACTGTCACTGCTGGTTCCCATTGCAGCCCCTCTGGTGCAAAATTAGAGGTAGGTGTGCATAGGAGCCTAGGTGACTACAGAATAAATGTAGTCCCAAATCATTCACCAAGGGCCTGTATCGATGTTGATTGGGAACATCCTGACTAAATAGGAATGGAAGTTCAATAATGTTTTGTAATAACTGAATGCAAAAGTTTAATCACGGGAAAACCTTGAGAAAAATTAATTACCAATTGAAATATTCCTACAATTCATTGGTCAACTGAACAAAAATGTGTAAAACTGCTTTTGCTGAAATGTTCTCTGGCAGATAAGAAAACATGCATAATGACAATTTTACTATTCCAGCTTAACCATTTCTGTTGATAAAAATGTTCACATTAATGACTGAGCTACCTAAATCGCCTAGTCTAATCTCTCTTGTTAGATCACTGGGTGCATTTTGAGGGCTCTGGGTTAATTAATATTATGTGCTATTGTGCAGCCTTTCTGGGACAATGCTGTACTCGTATCACCCTCTTGAGTAATGATAAAACACCCAGTAAACTGAACCCCAGTCCTGGTGTTGCTGTCAGACTCTCATCAGTTTTCCACCAAAACCTTGTCATCCCCCCACTCCCCACCCCTCTGCTCCATTGTCAGCCCTCAGCCCTGCTGCTTCTATCGTGCCTTTCCCCCTTTCAGTGCAGCTCCTCTGTCCCGATGTTGGACATGCTGCTCACTCACACCGGAGTGCATAAATACTACACCTCTAAATCCACAATCCCCCAGTTTGTATCTCATACATGTGTACTTTGTTGGCAAGTAATTATGGAACTTTTAGCTAAATGTGATTATTGGAATGTGTTGCACATAATATGATTTACCATAATATTTTCACCTTTGCCTGGAAGAGTCTGAATTGCTTAAGAAGAACAAGTATGGGCAACCTGCAAGACTTGCTAGTTATGCGTGTTGGCTGTGATTAAAGAATTTGGAAGCATTTGCAGGAGAACTTGACCAACATTGCACACATCATGGAAATTGTTAGAATAATTAGTTCTTATCCCCATAGTATGTCTGGCTCTCTACATATTCCTGGCCTCCGATTCCCTATTTTTCTACAAGCTCCTCATCTCTAATCCCTACTTCTACCCCAACTTCCCCACCAACATCAGTATGCCTGTTTCCAATCTTATTCACTCCTATCCACTGCTGATACGGGTCGGACCATGTTTCTGATTGGAACTCATCTCCACCTAATTCAACATGAAGCAGTGTGCATTCCTGATCGTATCAGAGCACAACCCCACCAAATGCTGGCTCCAAAATCGCCCAGACTGAGCCTGTGGCTTACTTCTTGGGTCTGGCTTTGCAAGAGGGATTAAAAAAACAACGTATTTTCATCTATGAAAAATGGTGCAAGGGGGAGGGATTCAAATTTCTGGGGCATTGGAACCAGTTCTGGGGGAGGTGGGTCCGGTACAAACAGGACGGTCTGCACCTGGGCTGGACTGGAACCAATGTCCTAGGGGGAGCATTTGCTACTGCTGTTCAGGAGGATTTAAACTAATGTGGCAGGGGGATGGGAACAAGTGCAGAGAGACAGGGGTGTAAAATGAGGGTAGAAGAAAAAAAGTAGTAAGGTGAAAAGTAAAAGTGGCAGGCAGGCAAATCCAGGGCAAAAATCAAAAAGGAGCACTTTTCAACATAATTGTATAAGGGCTAAGAGTGTTGTAAAAACAAGTTTGAAGGCTTTGTGTGTCAATGCAAGGAACATTCGTAACAAGGTGGATGAATTGAATGTGCAGATAGTTATTAATGAATATGATATAGTTGGGATCACAGAGACATGGCTCCAGGGTGACCAAGGATGGGAGCTCAACATCCAGGGATATTCAATATTCAGGAGGGATAGACTGGAAAGAAAAGGAGGTGGGGTTGTGTTGCTGGTTAGAGAGGAGATTAATGCAATGGAAAGGAAGTACATTAGCCTGGAGGATGTAGAATCGATATGGGTAGAGCTGCATAACACTAAAGGGCAGAAAACGCTGGTGGGAGTTGTGTACAGGCCACCTAACAGTAGTAGTGAAGTTGGGGATGGCATTAAACAGGAAATTAGAAATGCGTGCAATAAAGGAACAGTAGTTATAATGGGTGACTTCAATCTACATATAGATTGGGTGAACCAAATTGGTAAGAGTGCTGAGGAAGAGGATTTCTTGGACTGTATGCAGGATGGTTTTCTGAACCAACATGTCGAGGTACCAACTAGAGAGCAGGCCATTCTAGATTGAGTATTGAGCAATGAGGAAGGGTTAGTTAGCAATCATGTCGTGCGAGGCCCCTTGGGTAAGAGTGACCATAATATGTTGGAATTCTTCATTAAGATGGAGAGTGACATTGTTAATTCAGAAACAAAGGTTCTGAACTTAAAGAAGGGTAATTTTGAAGGTATGAGACATGAATTAGCTAAGATAGACTGGCAAATGGTACTTGAAGGGTTGACGGTGGATATGCAATGGCAAGCATTTAAAGATCACATGGATGAACTGCAACAATTGTTCATCCCAGTTTGGCAAAAGAATAAACCAGGGAAGGTAGTGCACTCATGGCTGACAAGGGAAATGAGGGATAGTATCAATTCCAAAGAAGAAACATACAAATTAGCCAGAAAAAGTGGCACACTTGAGGACTGGGAGAAATTCAGAGTCCAGCAGAAGAGGGGCTTAATTAGAAAGAGAAATCAGATTATGAGAAAGCTGGCAGGGAACATAAAAACTGACTGTAAAAGCTTTTATAGATATATGAAAAGAAAAAAGATTGGTTAAGACAAATGTAGGTCCCTTATAGTCAGAAACAGGTGAATTGATCATGGGGAACAAGGACATGGCAGACCAATTGAATAACTACTTTGGATCTGTCTTCACTAAGGAGAACATAAATAATCTTCCGGAAATAGTAGGGGACCAAGGATCTAGTGAGATGGAGGAACTGAAGGAAATAAATGTTAGTAGGAAAGTGGTGTTAGGTAAATTGAAGGGATTAAAGGCAGATAAATCCCCAGGGCCAGATGGTCTGCATCCCAGAGTGCTTAAGGAAGTAGCCCAAGAAATAGTGGATGCATTAGTGATAATTTTTCAAAACTCCTTAGATTCTGGATTAGTTCCTGAGGATTGGAGGGTGGCTAATGTAACCCCACTTTTTAAAAAAGGAGGGAGAGAGAAACCGGGGAATTATAGACCGGTTAGCCTGACATCGATAGTGGGGAAAATGGTAGAGTCGGTTATCAAAGATGTGATAACAGCACATTTGGAAAGAGGTGAAATCATCGGACAAAGTCAGCATGGACTTGTGAAAGGAAAATCATGTCTGACGAATCTTATAGAATTTTTTGAAGATGTAACTAGTAGAGTGGATAGGGGAGAACCAGTGGATGTGGTATATTTGGATTTTCAAAAGGCTTTTGACAAGGTCCCACACAGGAGATTAGTGTGCAAACTTAAAGCACATGGTATTGGGGGTATGGTATTGATGTGGATAGAGAATTGGTTGGCAAACAGGAAACAAAAAATGGGAATAAACGGGACCTTTTCAGAATGACAGGCAGTGACTAGTGGGGTACCGCAAGGCTCAGTGCTGGTACCCCAGTTGTTTACAATATATATTAATGATTTAGACGAGAGAATTAAATGCCGCATCTCCAAGTTTGCAGATGACACGAAGCTGGGCAGCAGTGTTAGCTGTGAGGAGGATGCTAAGAGGATGCAGGGTGACTTGGATAGGTTAGGTGAGTGGGCAAATTCATGACAGGTGCAATTTAATGTGGATAAATGTGAGGTTATGTGAGGTTATTTGGTTGCAAGAACAGGAAAACAGATTATTATCTGAATGGTAGCTGATTAGGAAAAGGGGAGGTGCAATGAGACGTGGGTGTCATTGTACACCAGTCATTGAAGTTGGGCATGCAGGTACAGCAGGCGGTGAAAAAGGCAACTGGTATGTTGGCATTCATAGTAAGAGTATTCGAGTACAGGAGCAGGGAGGTTCTACTGCAGTTGTACAAGGCCTTGGTGAGACCGCACCTGGAATATTGTGTGCAGTTTTGGTCCCTTAATCTGAGGAAAGACATTCTTGCCATAGAGGGAGTACAAAGAAGGTTTACCAGATTGATTCCTGGGATGGCAGGACTTTCATATGAAGAAGGACTAGATTGACTAGGCTTATACTCGCTGGAATTTAGAAGATTGAGGAGGGATCTTATTGAAACGTATAAAATTCTAAAGGGATTGGACAGGCTAAATTGCAGGAAGATCGTTTCTGATGTTGGGGAAGTCCAGAACGAGGGGTCACAGTTTAAGGATAAAGGGGAAGCCTTTTAGGACCGAGACGAGGAAAAACTTCTTCACACAGAGAGTGGTGAATCTGTGGAATTCTCTGCCACAGGAAACAGTTGAGGCCTGTTCATTGGCTATATTTAAGAGGGAGTTAGATATGGCCCTTGTGGCTAAAGGGATCGGGGGTATGGTGAGATAGCAGGTGCAGGGTTCTGAATTGGATGATCAGCCATGATCATACTGAATGGTGGTGCAGGCTCGAAGGGCTGAATGGCCTATTCCTGCACCTATTTTCTATGTTTCTATGAGACATGGGTCATAACTGAAACTGGGCACAGAGGGCCATTGAGCTAAATGTGATAATTGGCTTACTGCACTGGAATTTCCAAGCAAATAGTTTTAAATTACTCCTGGATGCAGAGCACTGCTATGTATTTTTATGGATTGTACTCAAACAATAAGGCATAACAGGAAAATCAAATGATCTTAGACAGTGACTGGCTGGACTAGTATGATATAGTTCTAGACACCGTGTAATGGCAAGAGTGACTAGATGTAGGAAGCAGTGCACAAATATAGTTCAATTGCCTAGATGAAAAGGGTGAGGAAATTTGGACATGCTTATAATATTAGACAAAGAATACCTTCAGGTCAAAAAACATGTCCTTTGTAATGAGTGTACAGAGGAATATTATTACAGAACTGTGACTTTTGTATGTGGATTTGCAAGACTCATGTAAAAACTGGTTTGCTACTGCTGCAGGTTGCAGAATGAATATACAAAAGCCCAGAATGAGCTAAGACGAATGGAGACGGACAAACAAACCACTCATGAGAAATTTCAACTACTTCTTGCTGAACTTCGTGGGGAATTATTAGATAAAACGAGAGAACATGAGGAACTGAAAATGCAGGTGACGTTGTAGTTCTCATTAAATAAAATTCTAATCAACAATCTAAAAATTTAAGATTGCAAAAGATCCCAAGGTGTTTTAAGAGAACGTACTTAGACATAAATTGATGTCCAAACATGTTAGGAGGTATAGAGCAAATTATCAAAAATTAGTACAGGGAGATGAATTTAATGGATTGTCTTAAGGGATGAAAGAGATTCATGACCCTGATTCTAGACTCCACAGCCAAGGGAAATGTCAAGGAAGTGGGTTTTAATAGCTAGCAAGTTAAGGAAGGTCAGAGTGGACACTTAGGAAATGGAAAGAGGCAGTCTCAGTGAAGTTATAGATGTGTTATCTGAAGCCCATGATAAAGTGATAATTAACATCAAAAGTTGTGAATGATATGTTTTAAACAGTTGTCTGGTGAGTGGTGTGGTCTGAAACCTGATTGATTTAAGAAGAGTTTTCAGTTAGATGAGCATGAATATGGGAACCTGCACTTGCCGCTGCCCCTAGCACACACCTGGGTGTACTGGTTGGTAATTCAAATAATGCATTTCATGGTATGTTTTGATGTACATGTGATTAAAAAAAAATCTGAATTTAAAATAAAATTGAACTAAATTTTACAAATCAACTATTACTAAATCTTCATTACTAGATGCTTGTGAAAACTGTGCATACAAGAAATTAAGTTATGCATTTATATCATGAGATAAGCCAGTGTGTCACAAGAAATACAATATCATTAGCAGCTTTTTCCTTGTTTTGCACAGTCACTAGAAAATAACCTGTCAGGAAGCTCAGGGTCAACCAGGTAGCAGTGAACCTGTTGCATTAGATGCTTCTGAGACCTGAATTACTTAGAGCAAGTAACTCAAAGATCTGGAAAAATACCACCAGCGCTGTGTCCACAAAATCCTACAAATTTATCAATATGATTTGCGAAGCTGTGTTAACATCCTCTCCAGGACCAGCAGTCAAAGCATCAAGACTCCAGCTGTTCTCAGTTGGACAATTTGAACCAACGACGGAGTGATCTGGGGCAGAGTGGTAGGGCTTCGGCAGTAATGAGTTGAGGTGAGGTAAGTTACCTATGAGGAATAGAAACAGAAAGTATGTGTGTGAGGCCGGTGTTCTGTACTGAGTGTCAGATGTGGGATGTCTGGGAGACTCCCAGGCGGCCACATCTATGCCAGGTGTGTCGAGCTGCAGCTCCTTAGGGACCATGTTAGGGAACTGGAGAGGTGGCTCGACAACTTTCATCTGGTCAGGGAAAATGATAGAGAGGTGATATAGAGGAGCTATAGGCAAGTAGTCACACCTGGGCCTCGGGAGACAGATAAGTAGGTAACAGTCAGGAGAGGGAAGGGCCAGATACCAGATACCAGATTCTCAGATACCAGAGAATACTGCTGTGGCTGTCCCCCTTAACAATAAGTACTGTTTGAGTACTGTTGGGGGGGGGAAGGGGGACCTACTTGGAGTAAGCAACAGTGGCCGTGTCTGGCACAGAGTCTGGCACTGTGGCTCAGAAGGGTAGGGAAAGGAAGAGGATGGCAGCAGTGATAGAGGACTCCATAGTTAGGGGGCAGACAGGCGATTCTGTGGACGCAGGAAAGAAACAGATGGTAGTTTGACTCCCAGGTGCCAGGGTCCAGGATGTTTCTGATCGCGTCCACGATATCCTGAAGTGGGAAGGTGAATAACCAGAGATCATGGTACATATTGGTATCAATGACATAACTAGGAAAAGGGAGGAGGTCCTGAAAGGGTGTTAGGAAGGAAGTTGAGAAGCAGAAACTCAAAGGTAGTCATCTCGGGATTACTGCCTGTGCCACGTGACAGTGAGTACAGGAATAGAGTGAGGTGGAGGATAAATGCGTGGCTGAGGGATTGGAGCAGGGGAGGTAGGGATTCAGATTTCTGGATCATTGGGACCTCTTCTGGGGCAAGTGTGACCTATACAAAAAGGACAGGTTACACTTGAATCCGAGGGGGACCAACATCCTGGCGGGGAGGTTTGCTGAGGTCTATTGGGGAGAGTTTAAACTAGAATCGCTGAGGGTGGGAACTGAACTGAAGAGATGGAGGAAGTTGGCTCACAAATAGAGAAAGTTTGGAAACAGTGTGAGAGGGAGGATAGGCAGCTGATAGAGAAGGGATGATTTGAGGTGTCTATTTTGACGCAAGAAGCATCATGAACAAAGCGGATGAGCTTAGAGTGTGGATCAGTACTTGGAGTTATGATGTGATGACCATTACGGAGACTTGGATGGCTCAGGGGCAGGAATGGTTACTTCGAGTTCCAGGCTTTAGATGTTTCAGAAAGGACAGGGAGGGAGTCAAAAGAGGTGGGGGTGTGACACTGCTGATCAGAGATAGTGTTACAGCTGCAGAAAAAGAGGAAGTCATGGAGAGATTGTCTACTGAGTCTCTGTGGTTTGAAGTTAGAAATAGGAAGGGGTCAATAACGCTACTGGGTGTTTTTTTATAGACCACCCAATACTAACAGGGACATCGAGGAGCAGATAGGGAGACAGATTCTGGAAAGATGTAATAATAACAGGGTTGTTGTGGTGGCAGATTTTAATTTCCCAAATATTGAGTGACATTTCCCTAGAGCAGGGGGTTTAGATGCGGTGGAGTTTGTTGGGTGTATTCAGGAAGGTTTCCTGACACAATATGTAGATAAGCCTGCAAGAGGAGAGGCTGTACTTGATCTGGTATTGAGAAATGAACATGGTCAGGTGTCAGGACTCTCATTGGGAGAGCATTTTGGAGATAGTAATCACAATTCTATCTCCTTTAACATAACATTGGAGAGGGATAGGAACAGACAAGTTAGGAAGTGTTTAATTGGAGTTAGGGGAGATAGGAACCTATCAGGCAGGAACTTGGAAGCATAAATTGGGGAACAGTTTCTCGGGGAACTGTACGGCAGGAATGTGGCAAATGTTCAGGGGATATTTGAGTGGTGTTCTGAATAGGTCCGTTCCAATGAGACAGTGAAAGGGTGGTAGGATACAGGGACTGGTGTACAAAGGCTGTTGAAAATCTAGTCAAGAAGGAATGAAAAGCTTATGAAAGGTTTATAGTGCTAGGTAATGATAGAGATCAAGAAGATAATCGGGAAGGAGCTTAAGAATGAAATTAGGAGAGTCAGAAGGGGCCATGAGAAGGCCTTGGTGGACAGGATTAAGGAAAACCCCTCAGGCATTCTACAGATATGTGAAGAGCAAGAGTATAAGACATGAGAGAATATGACCAGTCAAGTGTGACAGTGGAAAAATGTGTATGGAACCAGAGGAGATAGCAGAGGTACTTAATGGCGAATAATATTCGTAACCTAACGTATTGGAAATTAGATTTGGACTCATCATTGTGTCCACAGTGGGTAAATTTGGAATGCAATGAGGTAAAGGGATATTCTCTATTCTCTGTTCTTGGTTCTTTTCTTCCTGCTGATTTAGTTAAATTCAATAAACAGATATCTAATCCTGTTATCAAACATACATTACGAATTTGGTTTCAATTTCGTAAATTTTTTACTCTGAAAAACTTTGTTCTTGATAGCCCTATTTTATTTAATTTTTTTTTTCAAACCTTCCTTGACAAATCAAGCTTTTAGCATATGGAAAAGGAAAGGTATAAAATGTTTTCGTGATCTTTTTTTTGAAGGTACTTTGATGTCTTTTGACCAACTTTCCAATAAATTTAAATTACCTAAATCTAATTTTTTCAGATATTTACAAATCAGAAATTTTTTACATAAAGTTTTACCATCTTTTCCCAATTCAACTTCAACGGATTTCTCAGATTTGATTTTTACCTTAAATCCTTGTCAGAAGGGATTAGTAGCTTTTATTTATAATATGATTATGAAGATACAACCAGAGATATCTGATAGAATTAAACAACAATGGGAAAAAGAACTTCGATACAATATATCAACAGATAAATGGGAAAAAATTTTACAAATGGTTAATTCTTCTTCTATATGTGCTAAACATGCTTTAATACAATTTAAAATTGTACATAGAGCTTATATGTCTAAAGATAAGCTTGCACGATTCTATTCTCATATTAACCCTCAATGTGACAGATGTCATTCAGAAGTGGCTTCATTGACCCACATGTTTTGGTCATGTCCCACTTTACATAACTATTGGAAGGACATATTTGTTACCATTTCCTCAATTTGGAACATCGATTTACAACCTCATTTTATTACTACAATTTTTGGTATACCAAATGAGGATGGTAATCAGTTTTCTTCTTCAATCAGACGAATGATTGCTTTTGTAACATTAATGGCCAGAAGGTCTATATTACAAAATTGGAAAGAAGTAAATCCTCCTACCACATCTCAATGGCTTTTTCAAACTATTTCTTATCTGAGTTTGGAAAAAATTAGAAGCACTATTTTTGACTCATCAATTAAATTTGAAGAAACTTGGGGACCGTTCATTCGACATTTTCATATGAATTAATTTGGCCTTTTCCAGACCTTCTCTCTGCTTATTCTTGTTCAGGTATGGAGTTCTGGAGTTCTTTGACACTATCATATACTTATAAACTGTTATTATTGCCCATGTTAGTTTAGTTTAGTGTTTTTTTTCATATATATTCTCTTTTATATATTTTCAAATTTTTTTTTCTTTTTCTTTTGACGATTATTTTTGAGTTTTTTCATATATAATTATATAGACTCGATTGATTAATGTACTTTTTTTGTTGATGTTCAATAGGATATTATTATCTTATTATTAATGTAATTTCAAGTCTATTGTATTCATAACCTATTCATTATTATGTTATGTTTTTTTTAATATTTATATGAAACTCAATAAAAAGATTGAAAAAGAAAAGAAAGAGGTACTTAATGAATACGTTGGTTCAGTACTCACTACTGAAAAGGATCTTGGTGATTGTAGGGATGATTTACAGTGGATTGAAAAGCTTGAGCATATACATATTAAGAAAGAAGATGTGCTGGAGCGTTTGGAAAGCATCAAGTTGGATAAGTCTCTGGGACGAGATGTACCCCAGGCTACTGTGGGAGGCGAGTGAGGAGATTGCTGAGCCTCTGGCGATGATCTTTGCATCATCAATAGGGACGGGAGAGGTTCCAGAGGATTGGAGGATTGTAGATGTTGTTCCCTTATTCAAGAAAGGGAGTAGAAATAGCCCAGGAAATTATAGACCAGTGACTCTACTTTAGCGGTTGGTAAGTTGATGGAGGAGATCCTGAGAGACAGGATTTATGAACATTTGGAGAGGCATAATATGATTAGGAATAGTCAGCATGGCTTTGTCAAAGGCAGGTCATGCCTTATGAGCCTGATTTAATTTTTTGAGGATGTGAATAAACATGTAGACGAAGGTAGAGCAGTAGATGTAGTGTATATGGATTTCAGCAAGACATTTGATAAGGTACCCCATGCAAGGCTTATTGAGAAAGTAAGGAGGCATGGGATCCAAGGGGACCTTGCTTTGTGGATCCAGAACTGGCTTACACACAGAAGGCAAAGAGTGGTTGTAGATGGGTCATGTTCTGCATGGAGGTTGGTCACCTGTGGTGTGCCTCAGGAATCTGTTCTGGGACCCCTTTTCTTTGTGATTCTTATAAGTGACCTGGATGAAAAAGTGGAGGGATGGTTTAGTAAATTTCCTGATGACACAAAGGTTGGGGATATTTTGGATAGTGTGGAGGACTGTCGAAGGTTACAGCGGGACATCAATAGGATGCAAAACTGGGCTGAGAAGAGCCAAACACGAGGAAATCTGCAGATGCTGGAAATTCAAACAACACACACAAAATGCTGGTGGAACACAGCAAGCCAGGCAGCATCTATAAGGAGAAGCACTGTCGACGTTTTGGGCCGAGACCCTTCGTCAGGACTAACTGAAAGGAAAGATCTCTTACTGGCCTGCTGTGTTCCACCAGCATTTTGTGTGTGTTGTCTGAGAAGAGGCAGATGGAGTTCAACCCAGGTAAGTGTGAGGTGGTTTATTTTGGTAGGTCAAATATGATGGCACAATATAGCATTAATGGGAAATCTGTTGGCGGTGTGGAGAATCAGAGGGATCTTGGGGTCCGAGTCCATAGGACACTCAGAGCTGCTGCGCGGGTTGACTCTTTGGTTAAGAAGGCATACGGTGCATTGGCCTTCATCAAATGTGGGATTGAGCTTAGCAGCTGAGAGGTAATGTTGCAGCTAAATAGAACCCTGGTCAGACTCCAGTTGGAGTACTGTGCTCAGTTCTGGTCACCTTACTACAGGAAGGATGTAGAAACCATAGGAAAGGTGTAGAGGAGATTTACAAGGATGTTGCCTAGATTGGGAAGCATGCCTTATGAGAATAGGTTGAGTAAACTCAGCCTTTTCTCCTTGGAGCGATGGAGGATGAGAGGTGACCTGATTGAGGTGTATAAGATGAGAGGGTATGGGTAATTCGAGGTAATTTCTAAAGTAACTACATGTTCAGCACATCTTTGTGGGCCAAAGGGCCTTACTGTGCTGTAGGTTTTCTGTGTTTCTATGTTCTAACCAGCTGCCTTCAGACTGCTGAAACAAATGCTCCATTCGAAGCACTGCCTTAGGAGATGATTGCTGGGTGAGCAGAGAAAAAAAATAAATGTGCTCAGATTCACACTGACTCCTCCAAACCTCTGGCTCATGAAATCTCAAAGCTGGGAACATTGAAGGAACATTCAGAATAGCATTGGATAGTGATCATACAGAACCCTCTGTAAGCAGTGGAACTAGTGTTACCACCTCACAAATAACCACCAACCATCCCATCAGCATCTGTCCCAACTCTGGAAGATTCTGCCGTTCCCACATTGGGCTCCTCAGCCACTCTGAAATACAGTATTAGAGTGTACACAATGATAAGTATGAAATGAGCAGAGCAGAATGTTAAGCACACACCCTGTGGTGCACCTGTGCTGATGGTGAGTGTGAAAGAAATGTTGCCAGTCTGTATTGACTGGGGTCTGCCAGTGAAGAAATCAAGGATCCAGTTGCACAGTGAGGCCTAGGCCTTGGAGCCCAATGTTAAGTTTTGAGGGAATAATAGCGTTGAATGCTCAGCTGTAATCGATGAAGAGCATCCCAATATATGCATCTACATTGTCCAGATGTTCCAGAGCTGAATGAAGAGCCATTGAAATGGTATCTGATGTTGAACTATTGTGATGGTAGGCAAATTGGAGTGGTTCCAGGTAGGAGTAGATACGCTTTAAACACTTCATTATGATAGATTACAGTGCCAATGGAGTCCTTGAGGTAAGTTATCACATATTTGGTGTTATTGATGCATGCTTGAAGCAGGAACTTTAAGATGTCTGTAAACACTCCAGCCAGTTGATCAGCACAGGTATTTACTGTAGGCCAGGTGGGGAAGAAGGAGTCACAGTGTCATCAGGGGTTATGGAGTTTTGTGAAAGTATCTCCATCTTCTGTCAGTCAAAGTGAGCATTAAAGGCATCGAGTTTAATTGGAGATGAAACCATGATGGAAAAGATGCTGTTGATTTGATACAGTATATTGTAAGTTAATAGCCATAACATGATATTTTTTGAATAATAGACATATTTAGATTTCAGTAACACAATTTCATTGTTGAATTGTAATGACAAATTCTAACAAATAAATATGTAATTTGCTGTTCTTTATATGGGCAGCAGAGCTAATGTGATATCAAGTAATTTTTTATTTCAGAGCTCATACATCTGTGAGGTTGCGCAGTAACATTGGTCATTAGAGTTTTAAAAGTTTTAAGAATGTTTTATAAAACTAAACTACTGATAGATTGTAAACCTGTATGCTAATCCTATTGGTGGAATCCACAAACAACACATGGTTTACAGAATGGCAAAATAATTTTGTAGATGTCTAAAAAGTATGGAAAATACCCTAACTGTTCCAGTTATTACATGAGTTATTGTATTGAGAGAAACCTTGAGGCAACAATTTTGGTTTGCTGGGGACTTTCAGAGTCTTTCAAAGAAAAACAGCAAAACACTGCACAAGTTGTTGCCTGTCTAGTTTTGAATCTGACCTTGGGTGGGTGCTGTCTGCTTGAAGCTTACATGGGTGCTAACTGCTTTGTTGCACCTCCCAAAAACTTGATAGCTGTAAATTACCATTTAATGTAAATAAGCAGTTAAAGAATAAGAGTCATTTACAGTTATCAATTGACCTCCCAGCTTTTGTTCAGCATGCTGAAGAGAAAAAGTTGGAGAGCTACAGAAGAGAAGAGGAATGGAAGTATTGGGAATATGGTGTCAAGATGGATCTGATCAGCTAAATGGGTTCACTTTGTTCTGTAATACATCAGTAAATAGTGGGAGATTGTTGGAATGTATCAAGTTGTAGGCCCCCACCCTTTGCAATCTTGATTCTGTTTTTGAAATTGACCTGACAATAGGTGAGCTCATGGTGTTACAAGGATCTAACTACTGTATTGGTAATAATGGTTAGGGAGGCAGAGAGAATCAGTAATCACCATAAATACGTTTATTGTCTCAACAGTAGTACACGTGAATTTATACAACAGAGTACCTGTGCGCACACCTATTAAGTTTTCCTGACCGGCACAGAATAGGAAAAGTAATGTCAGTAACTGGAATGCAGTAAACTGGAATGTCCTTGAATGGGAGCTAATTTTAAATCTGTGTTATATGTAAGTCAGTCAATGTTTGGAAACAAAAGATTTTTTTAAAGATAAACTTATTTCTGTAATTTATTTGATGACTTCTATATTCCTTCTATATTTTGCTGCCCAGATAGTGACACCTCAAAAACTGGAGATATTAAAATCACAAATGCAACAAGATCTAGAGGCACCTATGCGAGAGCGCTTCAGAAAACAAGAAGAGGTGAGAAAAAGGCGAAGGACAATTTTTCCTTTTTAACTGTTTGATTAATTGATTAAATTTATTATATGAAACTGGAGACCATTTAATGTTTTAGGAAGTTGAAAGATACAGAGCAGAATATAATAAAATGCGATATGAAAACACTTTCCTAAAATCAGAGATGGAGCATCAAAGGGAAGAGAATGAACGTGTCCTGAATGAGAAAGTGATCAAATTTGAAGCTGAGGTAAGAATTGTATGTTAACTTCCTGTTATGAACTCCTGTTTTGCTTGGTCACTTCCATAAATCGGACTCTGCATACCCATAATGTTCATCAGTTGGATTTGTAGGATGCCTCCAGATTTCTGTATTCATTATTGCCTTCTCTTTCTGCCTGTTGTTGTTTTCCATGTTGTTTCCTCTTGTCACTCATAAAGCTGCTTTTCACAATTCTGCTCTCTTAAATTCTTGTTGCTCATGGGGTCAGAGGGGAAGTTATTAAGGATCAGACTATCTGTGGCCACATGCTTCTGTCATTAATAATTTCAAGCATCAGTTTCTACTATTTTGAAGTTCCTCCTTAAGTGAGAGGGAAAAAAAGAGGGGTTTTATTAAGAGGTTCAGACTTAAAAAATCCCTTTTTTCCTTTTAGAACAGATTTTCCTTTCACATTTATTTTTGCAGTTCAGATGTGGATTAATTTTTTTTTCAAGCAAACAATCTCTTAGCTCAATCAGACCCAGTGTTTTATTGCCTTTTTTCAGGGTTGTTAAAATTGGTGAATCTGCACTTACTGTCTCTTCCAGGTTGCTTGAGATGAAGGTAATTTTGGGCTTTGCAAGCTATGTTGTTCAATGTAGTGACAATGCACTCTCAGTAGCATTAGAGAAAATACCTTATTAGTGATGCAAGCATTCTGATTACATTTTGCATTCATCGTTGGAAAGCAGGTTGTTCCTGAGCCACTGGTGCTCCTTTGCATTCAGGAGTGATTGATTTCATTGCAAGTCTTACTTCATTACAACCAATAGGTGTTAGACTTTGGAAGGTTGAATTTAAGGGTAGAATACAAGGTTAATGGCAGGATTCTTAGCAGTGTGGAGGACCAGAGGGATCTTGAAGTCCACATTTATAGATCCCTCTAAGCTGCCGCACAGGTTGATAGATTGGTTAAGAAGGTATGGTGTGTTGGCTTTCAATAGTTGGTGAATTGAGTTCAAGACTTACAAGTTAATGTTGCAGTTCTATAAAATCCTGGTTAGACCGCACTTAGAATATTGTGTTCAATTCTGGTTGCCTCATTGTAGGAATGATGTGCAAGTTTCAGAGAGGGTACAGAGGAGACTTATCAAGTTGCCTCCTATAACTGGTCCTCACCCTCAACAATTTTTCCTTTGGCTCTTCCCACTTTCTCCAGCCTCAGTGTAACCATGGGCACCCACGTAGAATAGTTTTGTGTTCCAAGGCTTCCCCCTTAATGCTTCCCAACTCTCCCTCCTCTACATTAACGACTGTGTTGGAGTTGCTTCATGCCCCCAATGCTGAGCTCATCAATATCATCAACTTTGCCTCCAACTTCCACCATTTCTGACACCTCCCTCCCCTTTCTTGATCTCTCTGTCTCCATTTCTGGAGACAAACTGTCAACTTTTATAAACCTAGCGATTCTCATAGTTATCTTGACTATACCTCTTCTCATCCTATCTCCTGTAAAAATGTTATTTCCTTCTCTCAGTTCCTTCACTTCTGTCACATCTATTCCCACTATGGAGTTTTCCTTTCCAGGTCATTGAAGATTGGAGATGTCGTCCTCCTTCAAAGAATGGTATTTCCCTTCCTCCACAACTGATGGTGCCCTCACCCACATCTCCTCCATTTCCCGAACATCCATCTTCTGGATGCCTACCATTGATAGATTTCCTCTTGTCCTTACCACCTCATGAGACTCCTCATCCAGCAAATCATTCTGTGCAACTCCTGCTATCTCTAAAGGGATCCTACCAATAAGCATATCTTTACACCCCCCACCCACCTTCCACAGGGGTTGCTCCCTCCATGATTCCCTTGTCCATTCATCCCTCCCCACTAATCTCCCTCCAGGCACTTATCCCTGCAAGTGGCCCAAGTGCTACACCTGCCACTCACCTCCTCCCTCACCTCGATTCAGGGTCCCAGATAGTCCTTTTGGTAACACTTCGCCTGCAAATCAGCTGGGGTCATCTATTGCATCTGGTGCTCCCAATATGGCCTCCTTTACATTGATGAGATCTGTCATAAATTGGGAGACCACTTCATCGAGTACCTGCCAAAAGCTGAATTTCCCAGTGGCTAAACATTCCTGTTCTGACATGCCTGTCCATGGCCTCCTCTTGTGCCAAGGAGCAACACCTTGTATTCTGTCTGGATAGCCTCCAACCTGATAGCATGAAGATCGATTTCTCCTTCCGATTTAGAAAAAATTGTTTTCCTTTCCCACCCCTTTTAATTCCATACTCTGGCTTCTTGCCACTTCTCACTAGCCTGTCACCTCTCCCTGGGTCCCCTCCTCCTTCCCTTTCCCTTATGGTCCACTTTCCTCTCCTTTCATATCTTTTCCTCACCAGCCCTTTTATCTTTCCCAGTCACCTGACTTCACATTCTAGCTGTCTTCCTTCCCCTCCCTCCTACCTTTTTATTCTGGCATCTTCCCCCTTCCTTTTCAGTCCTAATGAAGGGGCTCAGCCTGAAATATCGGCTGTTTATTCATATCAATAGATGCTGCCTGACTTCCTGAGATCCCCCAGTATTTTGTGTGTGTTGCATTATCAAGATGCCATCTGGATTATGTTTTATGAGCACATGTTGAACGAACTAGAGCTTTTTTCTTTGGAGCAAAGGAGGATGAGAAGTGACTTGATAGAGGTGTACAAGATGATAAGAGACATGGATAGAGTGGACAGCCAGACACTTGTTCCCAGGGCGGAAATGCAGAGGATAGGATATGTGAGTGGTAAGTTTCTTAAGTGATGAGTGCGTGGAACACCCTGCTGAGGAAGGTGGCAAAGACAGATAGATTTGGGCCATTTAAGAAACTCTTAGGTACATTGAAGATAGAAAAGTAGAGAGCTATGTAGGAAGGAAGGATTAGAATAATTTAGAGTTGGTTAAAAGCTTGGCACAACATTCTGGGCTGAAGGGTCTGTACTATGCTGTAATATTCTCTGTTTGGTGCTATTAGTAAAATACCCTGGATGTTATGGTGTAGTTTTGAGATGAAGGCACCAACACAACAGATCTGTACAATGAGAAATTGGTGCTTTTTTTTTTTCAAGCTTGTTGCAGAGTGGAATGATGGGGGTCATTAAACTTTTTTTTATGACTAGAATTGTTAATTTTGAAGTTTGTAGTAGTTTAGTGAAAAAATGTAAAGGCATTGGCCTAGAAATTTTCCAGATCTGCAGAGGAAATTGGTATTGTGAGGCCATGCAAGGACCAATTGCAGAATTATATTACATATATCCCTTTCCCTTGAGTGAACTAGCCTTACAGCTGCTCAGTCTGTGGTCTCTTTGCTCACGCCACAAAGGCAGAGAGGCTCCTGTGGGCTTTGGGATATGCAGTCAGTGAATCGGATGAAGAGAGTTCTGGTTGATCCTTAATCAGTGGGGACAGAAACCAGGATGTTGACAGCTGAAACTTGCTCTCAGAAAAAAACTAATGTCATTTAACTCTTCATTGGCCTTTGCTGAGCAAGGCACTCAATGTACTATAACTGCTAGATTACAGAAGGAAAAGAATCAAATTGGACAGGTGGAGCAGCATTAATATATGCTTTGAATTTGGGTAAATTCATTCATACTGCTGTTGACCTTGCAAAATCTTCTTCATGGACCTCTGGGGAATGATGTCTAAATTGAGAGGTAGCTCAGCCTGACATTGAATCATACACTACAGGTAATGTAATGGACCCTTCCATCACAATCCCAGGGTATGTCTTGTTCCACCAACCAGATCAATGCATGAGAAAGGTGGCACAATGATGGACAGCTAGGAGACCTCAGCACTGGCCTTAGACACAATACAGATGGTGATAGTTTTTGGAAAAGGGGAAAATGCAGCTAGACATTGGGGGTCCTACAACAGTCACTGAAGCCAAGCATTTGCAGCAAGCAGTCAAGAAGGCAACTGGCATGTTGGCCTTCATAGCTAGAGGATTAGAGTATAGGAACAAGGAGTCTTGATGCAGCTGTACTGGGCCTTGGTGAGAATCCTCTGGAGTTCTATGTGGAGTTTTCATCTCCTGTTTCTGAGGAAGGATGTTCATGCCACAAATGGAGTGTAATTCAGGAATGACAGGACTGATGTACAAAGTGATACTGGTTGATTTGGCCTGAATTCACTAGAATTTTGAAAGGAAGCGTATACAATTCCAACAGAATTAGACAGACTAGGCACAGAGAGGATGTTTCCAATGCTTGGAAAATCCAGAACGTCCTCAGAATATGGGGTCTTTAGGTCTGAGATAAGGAATTTCTTTACCCAGGTCAATAGACATGCGGAGTTCTCTACCAGAGAAGGAGTGGAGGTCATATCATTAGACCTTTTCAAGAAGGAGATAGATATAATTCATAATGCTAAAAAAAGATGAAGGGATTTGGGTAAAAGTTATTGAAGTGGACGATCAGCCATGATTATGCTGAAAGGTGGAGCAAGTTCTAAGGCTGACTAGCTAATACTGTTCCTATGTTCCAATGGAATAAAAATAGATTAAATTGGTATTGCTAACAGTACTGGTTTCTTATTGTCATGTGCTAAGATACAGTGAAAAGCTAATTTTGTATATTGTTCATACAAATAAAATTGTATGCATTGATATAGAAAAAGGTAAAACCGGTGGTGACAGCTCCAAAGGAAGTGCAGTGCAGGTAAACAATAAAGTGTAAGATCATAAGGGGAGAGATTGTGAGGTCAAGAGTCCATCTTATCATACTAGGAAGCCACTTAATAGTCTTATAACAGTGGGGTAGAAGCTGTCCTTGAGCCTGGTGGTATGTGTGCTTTTAGGCCAATGGAAAATATGAGAAGAGGATATCTGAGGGGTGGGGTCTTTGATTATATAGACCATAGAAACGTAGAAAATGTACAGCACAGTACAGGCCCTTTGGCCCACAAAGCTGTGCCGAAAATGTCCTTAGAAATTACCTAGGGTTACCCATAGCCCTCTATTTTTCTAAGCTCCTTGTACCTATCCAGGAGTCTTTTAAAAGGCCCAATCGTATCTGCGTCCACCACAGTTGCCGTCAGCCCATTCCAGGCACTCACCACTCTCAGCATTTTATATATATAAAAAAACACCTTATAAAACTTATCCCTGACATCTCCTCTGTACCTACTTCCAAGCAGCTTAAAACTGTGCCCTCTCATGCTATCCATTTCAGTCCTGGGAAAAAGCCTCTGAATATCCACACGATCAATGCCTCTCATCATCTTATACATCTCTATCAGATCACCTCTCGTCCTCCGTTGCTCCAAGGAGAAAAGGCTGAGTTCTCTCAACCTATTCTCATAAGGCATGCTCCCCAATCCAGGCAACATCCTTGTAAATCTCCTCTGCACCCTTTCTATGGTTTCCACATCCTTCCTGTAGTGAGGTGACCAGAACTGAGCACAGTACTCCAAGTGGGTTCTGAGCAGGGTCCTATATAGCTGCAACATTACCTCTCAGCTCTTAAACTCAATCCCATGAATGATGAAGGCCATTGCACCATATGCCTTCTTAACCAGAGTCAACCTGCTCAGAGGCTTTGACTGTCCTATGGACTCGGACCCCAAGATCCCTTTGATTCTTCACACTGCCAAGAGCCTTACCATCAATTCTATATTCTGCCATCATATTTGACCTACCAAAATGAACCACATCACACTTAACTGGGTTGAACTCCATCTGCCACATCTCAGCCCAGTTTTGCATCCTATCAATGTTCCACTGTAACCTCTGACAGCCCTCCACAATATCCACAACACCCCCAACCTTTGTGTTATCAGCAAATTTACTAATCCATCCCTCCACTTCCTCATCCATCATTTATAAAATTAATGAATAGTAGGATCCCTAATCAGATTCCTGAGGCACACTACTGGTCACTGACCTCCATGCAGAATATGAGCTGTCTGCAACTACTCTTTGCATTCTGTGGGCAAGCCAGTTTTGGATCCAGAAAGCAATATCTTCTTGGATCCCATGCCTTCTTACTTTCTCAATAGCCTTGCATGGGGTACGTTGTCAAATGCCTTGCTGAAGTCCATATACACTACATCTACTGCACTATCTCCATCAATGTATTTAGTCACATCCTCAAAAAATTCAGTCAGGCTCGTAAGGCACAACCTGCCTTTGACAAAGCCATGCTGACTATTCCTAATCATATTATGCCTCTCCAAATGTTCATAAATCCTGCTCCTCAGGATCTTTTCCATCAACTTACCAACCACTGAAGTAGGACTCACTGGTCTGTAATTCCCTTTCTTGAATAAGGGAAACAACATCCGTAACCCTCCAATCCTCCAGAATCCCTCCTGTCCCCATTGATGATGCAAAGATTATCGCCAGAGGCTCAGCAATCTCCTCCCTCACCTCCCACAGTAGCCTTGGTTACATCTTGTCCAGTCCCGGTGACTTATCCAACTGTTTACGATTTACGTCAGTGATTTAGATGAAGGCATTGAGAATAACATCAGCAAGTTTGCTGATGATACTAAGCTGGGTGGCAGTGTGACATGTGATGAGGATGTTAGGAGAATTCAGGGTGACTTGGATAGGCTGGGTGAGTGGGCAGATACTTGGAAGATGACGTTTAATGTGAATAAGTGTAAGGTTATCCACTTTGTGAGTAAGAACAGGAAGGCAGATTATTATCTGAACAGTGTAAAGTTAGGTAAGGGAGAAATACAAAGAGATCTAGGAGTCCTTGTTCATCAGTCACTGAAGGTAAATGAGCAAGTGCAGTAGGCAGTGAAGAAGGCTAATGGAATGTTGGCCTTTATTACAAAGGGAATTGAGTACAAGAGCAAGGAAATCCTCTTGCATTTGTACAGGGCCCTGGTGAGACCACACCTGGAGTATTGTGTACAGTTTTGGTCTCCAGGGTTAAGGAAGGACATCCTGGCTGTAGAGGAAGTGCAGCGTAGATTCATGAGGTTAATTTCTGGAATGTCAGGACTGTCTTACGCAGAGAGGTTAGAGAGACTGGGCTTGTACACGCTGGAATTAAGGAGATTGAGAGGGGATCTGATTGAAACATATAAGATTATTAAGGGATTGGACAAGATAGAGGCAGGAAATATATTCCAGATACTGGGAGAGTCCAGTACCAGAGGGCATGGTTTGAGAATAAGGGGTAGGTCATTTAGGACAAACTTCTTCTCCCAGAGAGTTGTGGGGGTCTGGAATGCACTGCCTCAGAAGCAGTGAAGGCCAATTCTCTGGATGCTTTCAAGAAGGAGCTAGATAGGTATCTTATGGATTGGGGAATCAAGCGATATGGGGACAAGGCAGGAAAATGGTGGTGCAGGCTCGAAGGGCCGAATGGTCTACTTCTGCACCTATTGTCTATTGATGCTTTCCAATAGCTCCAGCACATCTTCTTTCTTAATATTTATATGCTCAAGCTTTTCAGTCCGCTGTGAGTCATCCCTACAATCGCCAAGATCCTTTTCTGTAGTGAATACTGAAGCAGAGATGAAGGTATTCATCAAGTACCTCTGCTGTCTCCTCTGGTTCCATACACACTTTTCCACTGTCACACTTCATTGCTGCTATTCTCTCATGTCTTATCCTCTTGCTCTTTACAGACTTGTAGAATGCCTTGGGGTTTTTCCTTAATCCTGTCCTCCAAGGTCTTCTCATTGCCACTTCTGGCTCTCCTAATTTCATTCTTAAGCTCCTTCCTGCTAGCCTTATAACCTTCTAGATCTTTATCATTACCTAGTTTTTTGAACCTTTCATAAGCTTTTCTTCTTGACTAGATTTACAACAGCCTTTGTACCCACAGTTCCTGTACCTTACCATCCTTTCACTGTCTCATTGGAACGTACCTACGCAGAACTCCACGCAAATATCCCCTGAACATTTGCCACATTTCCTCTGTACCTGTCCCTGGGAACACCTGTTCTCAATTTATGCTTCCAAGTTCCTGCCTGATAGCCTCATATTTCCCCTTACTCCAATTAAAGGCTTTCCTAACTTGTCTGTTCCTATCCCTCAACAATGCTATGGTAAAGGAGATGGAATTGTGATCACTGTCTCCAAAATGCTGTCCCACTGAGAGATTAGACACCTGACCAGGTTCATTTCCCAATACCAGATCAAGTACAGTCTCTCCTCCTGTAGGCTTATCTACATATTGTGTCAAGAAACCTTCCTGAATACACCTAACAAAATCCACCCCATCTGAACCCCTTGCTCTAGGGAGATGCCAATCGATATTTGGGAAATTAAAATCTCCCACCATGACAACCATTATATTATTATAACTTTCCAGAATCTGTCTCCCTATCTGCTTCTCTATGTCCCTGTTACTATTGGGATGTCTTTAAAAACACCCAGTAGAGTTATTTACCCCTTCCTGTTACTATTTATGCTGGCTGCTTTACTGAGGCTGTGAGAAGTATAGAAAATCTACCAGCACAGTCTGTAACCTCTGTTAGCATATGCTTCACTTACTATTAGACCAGCAACTACACTGGACTGCAGAAAATAGCAGCACCCACAACTTACAATAACCAGAGCTAAATAGGCAATGGAGTAGATCCAAGCTCTGAAACCTTCTCCTCTTGCATTAACAGGACACTGTTAAGAATATTCCCAAACTCAACTATGGTGAGACCCAGTGTGTCTACCATAAAAATAAAATAAAACTGAACTATTCACAACCATAAGACAGAAGTATTGAGTTGCCCATATCATAAAAGCAAACCATCATGAATCTGATTACTGTCATATTATCAGGGTGCAATGAAAGTCCTCGCGAGAAGCTCACAGAGTAGATGGTATACACTGTAATAAATGAATAAATACAGTGATTTGTGCAAAACAACAGAATGGTGCAAAGTATAGTAGTGCAAACTGAAATAGTGCAAAATCAATTGCTAAAGTGACGATAACAGAAGAGATAGAATTAAGGGTTCAAGAATATGGCAGCATCAGCAGGAAAGTGACCTCCCTGCTTTTTCTCGATATCTCTCTGTCTCCATCTCTGGATATAGACATACTTTACAAACTGACAGACTTCCACAGTTATCTTGAGTCCAGCCATATGGCCTTCCAAGCTCCCATATCTTCTCTGGGAATGAGAAGAGAGGAAAAAGGTTGCAACCAGGGTGGCAGACATCCTTGGTGATATTGTTAGCCTTCCTGGTGCATTAGGGATGTTCCTGTGCTGTAATGTTCTTAGTCTGACAGGGAAGCTTTAAGGGAGTGTCTTGTAGGTAATAAAAAAGTACAGAGTTTTAAAATCTGTCTGATAACAATAAATTGGGCTTTGCTGTAATGTCCTATACAGACAAACAATCTGAAAAATTATGCAGTTACATGGGTGTTGTAGCATCCCCTGTCCTAGAGTATCAAACCTCAGCAAAGAAGTGGAGAGAATCTCGGCATATGTAATTTCCATATGTATGTATGGAAGAACTAGCATTTTGGAACTCAGTTGCTTGATGATGATTGGGTCACTTAAGTTTCTTGGCCTAGGTTTTTAACCAGGTTATGAAAAATTGAGCAAAGCTTTTGGACACAGGGCTCTGCATAGGTAGTAGGGAATAGCATTTCTTGTAGATTTGCAGTTCTCTATCTCAAAATTCTTCTGTCTTTCTATAAATTTGCTAGTGTAGGGAATATAGACCAGAAAACAGTTCAGCAAAGGAACAGGCCTTTTGGCTTAGAATTGTGTGCCAAACTAATTACATTAGTAATCAAATCACCAACTAAACTAAACTCTTCTTGCCTATACAATGCCCATAACCTTCCAGTTCCTGCACGTTCATGTACCCATATAAGAGCCTCTTGAACACCTCTTTCATGTCTCCCTCCACCACCATCCCAGACAGCGCGTTTTAGTGTTTAAAAAAAATGATTGCCCCACACATCATATTTGAATTTACCCTCCCATCTTAAATGCATGCCCTCTGTTATTGGACATTTCAGCCCTGGGAAAAAGATGTTGGTTGTCTATCTATGCCTCTCATAATCTTATCAGATCTCCTCTAGCTTCTGCCACCCCAGAGAAGACAGCCAAAGTTTCTCCAACCTTTCCTTATAGCATATGCTCTCTAATCCAGCCAGCATCCTGGTAAACCTTTTCTGCACCCTCTCCAGAGCCTTGACATCCTTCTACGATAGACGACCAGATCTGACAGCGGTACTTCAAGATGTGACCTAACTAGGGTTTTGTAAAATAGGAGGGAAATAGGAGAACTTTCCATGGATATTCATCGTAATATTTATGTAACTTGGGACCGGGTAAAGTGGGGAATATTGAGTTCTACAAATTTAATGGCAAGGTCTTGTTTAAACATTTTCCTTGCGAGTTTTTGAACGTGAGTCACCATTATTGCTCTTTATGTCCCAAAAACAGTGCTGGAAAATGACGTAATTCCCTTCCTTTTGCTGCCTGTTTCTCAAGGACCGAGAAGTCTTGCTCGTGTCCATTAAATTTAAAATAATGCAACTGTGTACCCTCTTTAGCGTACTTAAGTTGTTAGGAGCACTTATCTGACCCTATTCCCCATACACATCACAGTTAAGTTAGAGATGGCTGTTCTCAGAGTAGATATGTGCCACTTTACAGCTTTTCAAAAATGTAATGCTTTCCTAAATGTTTGACTTCCTTTCTTTGTTTATCACATTTATTTCTATAATACTGCATGAACAAGGCTTTAAACATATGTAGTAATACATTGCCTTGGTCTGTTCTTTCTTGTGGTAGATTGCTAGATTGGAAGCTGACAAACAAGCTCTGCACGACCAGATAATGAGTATTGATCCCACTAGAGATAATAAACGTGTTGAAGTACTCTTGAGGGAAAAGGTCCAACTCTGCCAGAAAGTCAAGTGCCTTGAAGCTGAAGTTGCAGAGATTCGTGCTCAGAGAGAAGATTCTGGTGCTCAAGCTGAGAATGTGCAGAGAATTCAAGTGAGACAGTTGGCTGAATTCCAAAGTTCTATGAAATCTTTGGAGGTAAGCTTGTTTCCATTGTTATACAGAAGCACATGTGAACAAATCTGCAGTTCATTCAAATCTGACTTCATACAACAGTAAACACCAAAGGATCACATGGCTAAGGTTCCAGGAAATATACTTTTGCTTTGGTAATAGAAGTCAAAGGCTAATACTGCAGGACTACTGTTTGCAATTCTTTCTTTCTTTTTATTTATTTATTTATTAAATAAAAAAATTACAAGGAATAAATGTAATGATGAAATAGTAAGAAAGAGAAAAAATAATATTAACCCTGCCCCCCCCACCCCCCCAACCCTTGTCTAAAGAAAGAAAAAAAAGAAAGAAAGAAGAGCAAGATTGCCTGGATATCGGAGGATCCCCACATGCTCCATGGAGTTCAAAATAATTTTAATATTTATTTTTACTTTCCCCAATTACTTTATAATTTTATCTTCAAAGGACCTATGTCCTATCTTTTGTAGGTATGGGAGCCAAATTTTCAAAAATATATTCGTTTCTTAGATTGTATGTAATTTTTCCAAGTGGAATACAACTATATATATCATTATTCCAACGATCCGTAGTTAAATATAAATCAGATTTCCAAGTAACTGCGATAACTTTTTTGGCTACTGCCAATGCAATTTTTATAAATTTTTTCTGATACTTATTCAATTTAAGTTTCGTTTGTTCCAATAAAAGTCTTAGATTTATCCAAAATGATTGAATTTTAAAACAAGACCAAGTAGAATGTAAGAAAGTACCAATTTCTTGATTACATCGAAAACATTGGTCAGACATATTTGAATTTAATCTATTTATTTTCTGTGGTGTTATATATAATTGATGTAAAAAATTATATTGTACTAATCTTAAGTCGAACATTTATTGCATTTATCATACTATCAGAGCATAATCTTGACCAACTTTTTCCATCAATTTTAATATTCAAATCAGATTCCCATTTTTGTCTTGATTTATGAATTCCTTATTTAATTATCTGTTTTTGAATCAAATTGTACATACAGGATGTAAATTTTTTAATTTTTCCTTTTTGAATTAATATTTCTATTTCACTAGGTTTTGGTATCAACATTGTTTGACCCAGCTTTTCTCGTAAATAAGCCTTTAATTGAAAATAACAGAAAAGAGTGTTGTTTGATATTTTATATTTATTTTTTAATTGGTCAAACGACATCAATATACCTCCTTCAAAACAATCATCTATATATTTAATCCCCTTTTGGAACCAATTATGTAAAAGTTTATTATCCATTGTAAAAGGAATAAGCCTATTTTGAATTAAAGTTCTTTTTGCTAATAAAGATTTCTTTATCTCATCGTCCATATATACCTTATTCAATAAATCAATCAAGTGTCTTAATATAGGAGATTCTTTTTTTCCCGTATCCATTTGGATTCCCATTTATATATAAAATCTTCTGGTATGTTTTCTCCTATCTTATCTAATTCTATTCTAATCCATGCAGGTTTTTCTTCATCAAAAAAAGACGCAATAAATCTAAGTTGATTTGCTTTATAATAATTCTTAAAATTTGGAAGTTGTAACCCTCCTAAATCAAATTTACATGTCAATTTTTCCAATGATATTCTTGACATCTTTCCTTTCCAAAGAAATTTCCTTACATATTTATTCAATTCTTGAAAAGACTTCTGAGGCAATTGTATTGGTAAAGTTTGGAATAAATATTGCAATCTAGGAAATATATTCATTTTTACAGCATTAACTCTACCTATTAATGTTATTAGTAACATCATCCATTTATCAAGATCCTCTTTTTTTTAATAATGGCAAGTAATTTTGTTTATATAAATTTTTTACATCATTATCAACTCTAATACCTAAATATTTTATCCCATTTATTGACCATCAAAATTGAGTTACTAATTGACATTGATTATAATTTTCTTTGGTAAGGGGTAAAATTTCACTTTTATCCCAATTTACTTTATACCCTGATACTTTCCCATATTCTTCCAATCTAAAAGATAGTCTTTGCAAAGATTGCAATGGGTTTGTTAAATAAATCAAAACATCATAATCATAAATAAATTAATCTTATATTCTTGATTAACTCCAAAGCCCCCAATGTTTGAATCTGTTCTAATTAATTCAGCTAATGGTTCTATTGCCAATACAAATAAAGCAGGTGATAATGGGCAGCCTTGTCTAGTTGACCTCGTTAAGCAAAATGGTGTTGAAATCTGACCATTTGTAACTACTTTAGCTTGAGGATTAGTATTTGAGGTTTTAATCCATTGTATAAAAGATTTTCCTAACTCATATTTTTCCAATACTTTAAATAAAAAATCCCATTCCAATCTATCAAATGCTTTTTCTGCATCCAAAGCAACTGCCACACTCATTTCCCCTCTTTTTTGTGCCAAATGAATTCTACTAAGTAACTGGGTTATATTATCTATTGATTGTTTTTAATAAAACCTGTTTGATCCATATGTATTAATTTTGGTAAATATTTAGATATTGTATTAGATAAAATTTTTGCTATTATTTTATAATCTGTATTCAACAAAGAAATAGGCCTATATGATGTTGGTTTTAAAGGATCTCTATCTTTTTTTGGCAATACAGTTATGATCGCTGTTAAAAAAGATTGCGGGAGTTTATGCATTCTTTCCACTTGATATATTAATTTCATAAAAGGAGGAATTAATAAATCTTTAGATTTTTTATAAAATTCAGGAGGAAAACCATCTTCTGGGGATTTATTACTCTAAAGTGATCCTAAAGCTTCTTCAACCTCTTTTAATGTAAAGGGCATATCTAATCCTTTCTGTTCTTTCAAATTTAATTTTGGAAGGGTTATTTGTGATAAAAATTTATCTATCTCAGCAATCTTATTTTGTGATTCTGATTGATATAGTTCAGTATAAAATTTTTTAAAAGTTTCATTAATTTCTAAAGGTTTATAAGTAACCTTATTTGCACTTGTTCTAATTGCATTTATTGTTTTAGAAGCCTGTTCTGTTTTCAGCTGCCAAGCAAGAATCTTATGTGATCTTTCACCTAATTCATAATATTTCTGTTTAGTTCTCATAATTACTTTTTCTGTACGATATGTCTGGAGTGTATTATATTGTAATTTTTTATTAACAAGTTGTCTTCGTTTTTCTTCTGTCATATATCTTTGAGATTCTTTTTCTAACTTTATATCTTTTTCCAATTGATCTATTTCTGCCATGTATTCCTTCTTAATTTTAGATGTACTTATAATCTGGCCCCTTAAATATGCTTTCATCGCTTCCCATAATACAATTTTATCCTCAACTGAATGTAAATTTGTATCCAAAAAAAATTGAATCTGTTTTTTCATAAAATCACAAAAATCTTGATGTTTTAATAAAATTGAATTAAATCTCCATCTATAGATTGATTCCTTCATATCCATCATTATCATTGTCATTATCAAGGGGGAATGATCTGACAGTATTCTTGCTTTGTATTCCACACTTTTCCACTCTATCCTGAATATTTTTTGATAATTAAAAAAAATCAATCCTTGAGTAAGTTTTATGTCTATTTGAATAAAATGAATAGTCTCTTTCTCTTGGATTAATTTTTCTCCATATATCAATCAGGTTTAAATCTTTCATTAATGATAAAGTTAGTTTGATTACTTTTGATTTTGTAGCAACTTTAGTTGACCTATCCAAAACTGGATCGAAACAAAAATTAAAGTCTCCACTTATTAATATTTTATCATGTGCATCAGCCAAGTTCAAAAAAACTTCTTGTATGAATTTTGCGTCATTTTCATTTGGTGCATAAATGTTCATAAGAGTACATAATTCTGAAAAAAATTGACAATGTATAATCACATATCTCTCCACAGAATCAATTACTACATTTTGTATTTTAATTGGTAAAGTTTTATTAACCAAAATTGCAACTCCTCTCGATTTTGAATTAAATGAAGCTGCAATGACATTTCCAACCCAATCTCTCTTTAATTTCTTATGTTCTGTTTCTGTTAAATGTGTTTTTTGTAGAAAAGCTATATCTCCTTTCATTTTCTTAATATATGTTAAAACTCTTTTTCTTTTCACAGGTCTATTAAGTCCATTAACATTAAAATTTAAAAAATTAAGTAAATTAATCATTCATAATACCTTGGGAACTCTTTAAAATTCTCCATGTTGCTGTGAGTCTCTCCCCAACCATCCAGGCAAAAAAGAAGAAAAATAGAAGAAAGACAACTAATATATAAGAAAAAAACCCAAAATACCCCCCCCCCACTAATGTTGCGAATAAAAAGAAACACAACATTACCCCCCCCCCCCCCCATTTTACGGGTCATGGCAATCGCCTTGATTGTATACGTGAAACTCGCAGCCATCGATCAGGAGCTCCTCCAGCTACCCTGCAAAAAAAAGAAAGAAAATATATTAGTGAAGAAAAAAAAAATAATTAATGTCTCTACTCCCAATTAATACTCCTCAACTATTTTTTTTCTTATTCCTTATAAATGTCCGTCAAGTCCAACCTTATTTCAGTCTTCATCAGTCGTCCACTTCATTTCTATAATTCTTTACTCCTCTTCGTGGACATCAGGTAATTCTTGTACAAATTTCTCCACTTTCCGGTAGTCAACAAAAAATCTTCTTTATTCGTTATCCAGGAAAATTATCAATTTTGCTGGGTAATTCAATAAAAATTTATAGCCCTTTTCCCATAAAGATTTTTTCACTGGATTAAATTCCTTCCGCCTCTTCAGAAGATCGTAACATGTCTGGATAAAAAAAAACTCTTTTCCCTTCTATCATCAATGGCCCATTTCTCTTTTTAGCACCTTGAGTAGCTGCCTTCAAGATCATTTCTTTATCTTGGTACCTTAAGCATTTTATCAAAATTGATCTTGGATTTTGATCTTGTTGAGGTTTTGGTCTTTTGATTTCCTTCTTTCATTTCCAAAATTTTCGGAATCCATTCTTGGAAGAATTTTATTGGATTTTCTCCCTCTGTACCTTCTATAAGACCAACAATTTTAATATTATTTCGTCTACTAGAGTTTTCAAGTACATCTATTTTTTCCAACATCCGTTTTCTTTCTATTGTCCAGGCAAGATTATTGTCTTCTATCTTATCTATTCTTTCAGTGTTTTCTTCCATTTTTACCTCCATCTCTTTAACTTTATTATCCACCTTCTTTTGTTTTTCCACCACATTATTGAGTGTAATCGGCATCCTTTTTATATCTGTTCTTATAGCTTTTAATTCATTCATCATATATATCAGGATATCTCTTATGTCTCCTTTAATCTCCTCCTTTCCCTCTTCTTCATCTGTGTTTCCCAAAGAATCTGATTCCACTTCCGATTCACTTCCAATTGTACTTGGGATTTGTAGTTTTGTTAATATCTGTTCATGCATACTTGTTTCTTCGCGCACGCGTTGTTCTTGCCGTTTCTTCTTAGAGACCGCCGACATTGCTGCAACCTCCTGTCCCGCATCATCAGAAGTGCCATGCACTTCGCCGGGAGGAGATCCAACTTGACTCCGAGGATTTGCCGAGACGGTTAGGCCTTTTTCCCCGCCGATTTGCGCAGTCTTTGAAGTAGTAGCTTTCTTCTGTTTTGGTTTAGGAGCCATATCTGAAAATAATCCTGAGTTACTTATAAATAGTTTCTAGTAGGTATTTGTTAACTCTTCTTCATTTAAGCCCTATTTCATTACTTTTTACGAGGGAGCTGGATTCCCAATGTCTCGATCCTACATCATCACACGTTTACAATTCTTGAGATGATTATAACTCAGAAGGTCCTTAACTCTTCAGATTAAGATATAAATTTCAAAATAAAATTTATTATCAGAATACATGTATGTCACCACATACAACCGTGAGATTCTTTTCTTGTGGACATAGTTAGCAAATCTATAGACCAGTAACTGTAAATTCTAAATATCAGGATCTGTAAACTGTGCAAATGCAGATATAAATAAATAGCGATAAATAATGACCATGAAATAACTATATTAGTTGAGTCCTGAAACGAGTGTAAATGAGACCCTTTTGTTCAAGAGCCTGATGGTTGAGGGGTAATAACTGCTCTTGAACCTGGTGGTGCGAGTCCTGAGGTACCGGTACCTTCTACCTGATGGCAGCAGCGAGAAAAGAGCATGGCCTGGGTGGTGAGGATCTTTGAAGAATGCTGCTTTTCTACAGCAACATTTCAGGTAGATATCCTCAATGGTTGGGAGGGTTTTACCTGTGATGTACTGGGCCAAATCAACTACCTTTTGTAGGATTTTCCACTCAAAGGCATTGGTGTTCCCAATGCAGCCAGTCAGCACACTGTCCACCACACATCTATACAGATTTAGCATGCCAAACCTCCGCAGACTCCTAAAGTTTACAACCAGTTCCTTGGTCATTGACACCGAGTGAGCAGTTGTTGTTATTACATTACTCAGCCAAGTTTTCAATCTCCCTCCTGTATGTTGATTCATCACCCCCTCTGATACAGTTCACAACCGTAGTGTCATCAGCAAACTTGTATATGGTGTTGGAGCTGTACTTAGCCACACAGTCGTAGGTGTAAAGTGAGTAGAGCAGGGGGCTAAGTACACATCCCTGTGGTGCTCCTGAGATTGTTTTTACCAATCTGAACTGACTGGGGTCTACAGATGAAGAAATCCAGGATCCAATTGCACAAGGGTGTACTGAGGCTCAGGTCTTCAAGTTTACTAGCTAGTTTTGAGGGGATGATGGTATTAAATGCCACACTGTAGTCGATAAAGAGCATCCTGATGTGTGCACCTTTGCAGTCCAGATGTTCCAGAGTTGTGCGAAGAGCCAAGAAGACAGCACCTGCTGTAGAACTGTTGTTTCAGTAGGCGAATTGGAGCAGATGCAAGTCACCACTCAGACAGGAGCTGACAACACCAACCTCTCTAAACCCTTCATGATTGAGGATGCAAGTGCTACTGGGCAATAGTCATTTAGACAAGTTACCACACTCTCCTTGGGCACCAGTACAATTGAAGCCTGGTTGAAGCAGGTGAGTACCACACACTGCCAGAGCAAATGGTTGCAGATATCCGTGAATACCCCAGTCAGTTGGTCAGCACAGGTCTTCAGTACTCGGCCAGGTACTCCGCCCAGACTAGATGCTTTTCTTGGATTCACTCTCTTGAAAGCAGCCCGCAAATCATCTTCAGATGGGGGTGTGCGATTGTTCCTTCATGTATTGGTAGTCAAAGTGAGCATAGAAGGCATGGGGCTCATCTGGCAGTGAAACTCTGCTGTCCCCTATGTCACAAGATTTAACTTTGTTGGAGGTTAAGGCATTCAAACCCTGCCACAGTTGTCGAGCATCCCTCATTGATTCCAGTCTAGTCTGGAATCTCCACTTTGACTAAGAGATTACTTTCCAGGGATCACACCTGTACCCATTGCAGCGTTCTTAATCTCCAGACTTGAATACCTCTGATCTGGCTCCCAGCAGACGACGTGAACCTCTTTGCATTCATCCTTTGTTACACATTAGGACCTTAAAATATGTACATATGTTTCCACAGAATCATCAGAAGAAATTCTAAAAATAGTTTGAAATTCAGTAGTGGAAGACACTGCGAATGACTTTGTGAACTACTGTACATACACCTGTTTGTTACTTTGGATACTTCTGACTCCATCATAGGCTTGTCACTTCTGTCTGTTTATTGCACTGCTAAACGTTCAGTACATGAATCATTAGAGGAAAAGAAGGTCGCAGTCCTTGTGCAGTAATAGTTTCTCTATTAGTATTTATAAGTTTCTCCTGAAGCTAGCAACAATGTGGCCACATACATGCATCCATTTATACCTGAGCCATCTACCTGTTTATACGAGGCTTTACTGCCCTTAGCTAATTCAGTGTTTGAATGTGGAGGTTTGTCTTCGAGCTTATGAATGACAAAAGGAACATGCTAAATTGCCTGCCTTGGGTCTGTTCCCATTCTTTGCACAAACTAACCTTTCAGCATGCCACACACACAAAATGCTGGTGGAACACAGCAGGCCAGGCAGCATCTATAGGGACACAAAAATACAACTGCAGATGTTGTGGATCAAAGAATACGTACACAACGCTGGAAGAACTCAGCAGGTCAGGCAGCATCCGTGAGAAAAGAGTAGCCAGAGTTTCGGGCCGAGACCCTTCGTCAGGAATGGGGGGGGGGGGGGGGAAGAGAGGGCAAAAGCCCAGTAATAGAGGAGGGCTCTAGGCCCTGCCCCCTCCCCATCTCTATTACTGGGCTTCGGCCCTCTCTTCCCCCCCATTCCTGACGAAGGGTCTCGGCCTGAAACGTTGACAGTGCTTCTCCCTATAGATGCTGCCTGGCCTCCTGTGTTCCACCAGCATTTTGTGTGTGTTGCTTGAATTTCCAGCATCTGCGGATTTCCTCGTGTTTGCCTTTCAGCGTGCCACTTTCTTGTGGTTTGGAATCACAGTTAATTGTACAACTTAGTCTGCAAAGAATCCTAAAGCAATAGGATAATTAGCTTCAGGGATGAATATGCACTTGGATTTAAATGGGATTTTTGCCTAGTTGGGGACAAGGTAAAATGGATCCAAAAGCCCATGCAGATAAGCCTTCATTGCTCGTAGCTGCTCCTTTAATATCTAGATTCACTATTATGTGAAAAATATTTGACTCTTGCCAAAATTCTCAAATATTATTTTGTCTTCAGTCATAGCTAAGGTTTTGGGACAAAAAGAATTTAAATTATGAAATGTAGTTCTGTTGTTGCTGTTGAAAAACTTATGCTGGCATAAGTAAAGAGTGGAGCATTCACTTAATGTGCAAGAAGGAGCTGATCTACATTAAGTACTGTTCACTGGATGTTGAGCGAAAGCTCTATGTAAGTTGTTACTATGTACAATTTACGGCTCTTTTCTTGTTCACAGGCAGAGAAGCAATCACTTAAACTGCATCTGGAGCGCCTGGAGAAGGAACTGCAGCAGCTCCTTGAACAGAACACCCAGTTGACTAGCAAGTTGCACAAATCTGAGCGAGAGGTTAATGCTTTGTCTATCAAAGTGAGTCAAAGAAAGGATGCCTGCACTAGATTCCCTGGAATATTTAAATATTTGTGCTAAGTTACGAGGGGTGATTGATAAGTTCATGGCCTAAGATAGACGGAGTCAATTTTAGAAAACCTAGCACATTTATTTTTCAACATAGTCCCGTCCTATGAATTAATAACTCATCGGGGTGATTGATAAGTTTGTGGCCTAAGGTAGAAGTTATTAACTTCAAACTTTGTGCATAATCACAAAGAGTTGAACTGCACGTACATGTAAAGAGAGCTGTATACCTCATCTCCTTTTATCTTAAGCCACAGACTTATCAATCACCCCTGCTGTGGACACTTTCTGGAGGTCCAAGATCCGTATGCTCCACGACCGCTGGACTAAGTGTGTAAATGTAGGAGGGGACTATGGTGAAAAATAAATGTGCTAGGTTTTCTAAAATTGACTCCTTCTACCTTCAATCACCCCTCACACTTTTATATTTTAAAGATAATAAAGATCACTCTTATTTTTCTTGTACATTAATGGGATTGGCTAGAAATAAATGCTTCAGATCAAATATTGCCACAGAGTCTATTTGCATCTTCTATGTTGCATCCATTTGTATTCCTTAGGAAGTTCCGCAATTGTTTTGTATGAGTTCAAAGCTTGAAGAATTGATCTGTGTGGCGTATTTAATCCCAGGGGACTAAATTTTGATGTATGTTCTTAAAAAGAGATATAGTAAAGCAAGTTAATAGAAATTGCAATTCCCTTTGTTCTTCAGCTTTCTTTCTCTGATCCAGTATCACTAATTTATAATGCAACAACTGCCTCATGCCTATTTTCTTGTTTTTGCATTGCAAAGGTCAGAGTAGTATTGAAACCAATCCTGCCATGAAAAGATGCAAGCCAGTTAAGTTGTATGTTTGGTATTTGCTAGGCTTAGTTCCACAATGTACTGTAAATGATAACTGACCTATATTTGCTCTACTAAATTGTAGTTTGGTTGTTTTGCTAATACTGAATGATTTGCGTCCTATCTGAGATTACAATAGTTCCAGTTTAAAAAGGAAGGTTGGTAATCCTAAATTATTTTCTTATCGTTACAGCTAGAAGAATGCAAACATTCCCATAAGCTGGAAGTTACAAACATCAAACTAGAAGCAGCAAAAGCCAAAGGAGAAATTGAAAGAGAAAGAGATAACATGCAAAGCCAATTGGATGGTATCCTTGCAAAATTCTGTTTAATATATTGCTATGGACTTCCTTTTAGTCATTTGAGTTATAGAGCACTATAGCACAAAATCTGGCTCATCTAGTCCATGCCAAACTATTATTCTGTCCAATCCCATCTACCTGCAACTAGACCTTAGCTCTCCATACCTCTTGCATCCATGTACTTATCCAAACTACTTAAAAGATGAAATCAAACCCAGTTGTGCTGGCACACTCACAAAATGCTGGAGGACTCAACAGGCCAGGCAGCATCTGTGGAAGAGTAAATGGTCAACGTTTTGGTCTGAGACCCTTTATCAGGACTGGTTGCAGCTCAGTCCGCACTCCCATCACCCGCAAATTAAATAAGTTCCCCTTAAATGTTTCACCTTTCACCTATGTCCTCTAGTGGAAACCTTAGTGGAAAAAACCTTAGTGGGAAAAAACCTGCTTGTATTTACCCTATTTTTAGCTCCTTGTAATTTTGTACAGGTCTATCAGATCTCCCCTCATTGTCCAATGCTCCAGGGAATAAAGTCCTAATCTATTCAGCCTTTCCCTATAATTCAGGTCCTCGAGTCCTGGCAACATCCTTGTATATTTTCTCTGTACTTTTTCAAACTTATTGATATCTTTCTTGTGGGTAGGTGACCAGAACTGCACACAGTACTCCAAATTAGACCTCACCACCATCTTGTACAACTCCAGCATCCCAACTCCTGTACTCAGTACTTAGATTTATGAATGCAAATGTGCAAAAATTCTCTCTTTATGACCCTATCTATCTGTTGTGCCATTTTCAAAGCTATTTGGGGGTATTATAAAGAACCTGAATTCTGACTTGTATCACTTAGTTGTTCATGAAAATGCAAACAAGGTTCAGAGAAATGTGACTCTAGGCTAAAATTGAAAAGCATAGAGTTGCATCTGCATATTCAGCTACTCAGGTAAATTGCTGTCCTCTGTGTAGCTTTTCACTTCTTTTTTAAGCTGCTCTTTGACTGCTGAACTTATGAATGATGTTTACGATAGCGTAGTGATTACAATACTGCCATTACACCACCAGCAATCCAATTTCAGTTCTGTGGCTGTTTGTAAGGAGTTTGTACCTTCTCACCATGACTGTGTAGGTTTCCTCCCACACTCCAAATATATATAAGTTAATAGGTTCATGGGTGTAATTGGTCAACATGGGTTTGTTGGGCCAGAGTGACCTGTTACTGTGCTGTATCAAAAAATAAACTAAAATTAAATTCATTTTTATTTTTTGACCAATAGGTTTGCAGTCAGATAATGAAATTCTGAGGGCCAACATTGAAAGGCACAAAGAGCTTATGGCAGAAAAAGAAAGAGAGCTGATCCGGAAAGTTCAGGCTGCTAAAGAAGATGATTTCCAGAAACTTGCAGCACTACAAGATGAAAAGTTTGTATTCTTCTAGAAACTTTTAGAAGAAAAAAAAAATTCAGTACAGTATTGGTTACCAATTCTTTCTACCCTTATACATTAGATACCACTGAAATCTAGCCTCACTTTTTCATCAACTTTGTCTCCTTTGTCAAATCTGTGTTTATAAGCAATATTGTCTTGTCTTACAGTAGTTAGTCGCATGTAACTTTCCTAGTCACACCACTGTGGGAAGGCTGTTGAGACGTAGCGGGGGTGCAGAAGAGGTTTACCAGGATGCTGCCTGGTTCAGAGGGCACGTGTTATCACAAGAAGCTGAATCAGAATAACCTGTTTTTTTCATTCTGGAGTGCTGGAGGCTGAGGGGAGATCTAATAGAGGTTTACAAGATTATTAGAGACATAGATAGAATGGACAGATATTATCTGTTTCCCAGGATTGAAATGTCTAATATCCTAGAGGGCATGCATTGAAGGTGAGATATGAGGGGTAAGTTTTTTTTTTACTCAGAGTTGTGGATGCCTGGAATGGGCTGCCTGGTATGGTGGTAGAGGAAAATACCTTAGAGGTATACTTAGAGGTATAGTGTGGTATGTTGTCAAAGGCCTTCTGAAAATACAAGTACACTGCATCCACCAGTTTTTCTTTGTCTATCCTGCTTGTTATTTCTTCAAAGAATTCCAACAGATCTGCCAGGCTGTTTGCCCATAAAGAAACCATGCTTACTTTAGCCTATTTTGTCATGTGCCTCCCAAGTATCCCAAAACCACATCCTAACAATGAACTTCAACGTCTTCCCAACCACTGAGGTCAGGCTAACTGGCTTAAAATTCCCTTTCTCCTGCCTCCCTCCCCTCTTGAAGAGTGGAGTAACAAGCAATCTTTCAGTCCTCCAGAACCATACCAGAATCTCTAATGACTCTTGAAAGATCATTGCTAATGCCTTCACAATCTTTTCAGCTACCTTTAACTTTTAGAACCCTGGGATATAGTCCATCAATTCCAGATTACTTATCTACCTTCAGAACTTTGTTTCCTAAGCACCATCTCCCTAGTAACAGCAACTACACTCACTTCTGCCCCTTGACACTCGCAAAGTTCTGGCACACTACTAGTATCTTCTACAGTAAAGACTGATGCAAAATATTTATTCAGTTCATCTGCTATTTTTTTTGTACCCCATTGCTATCTCACCAGCATCATTTTCCTGTAGTCCAATATCTATGATTGCCTCTGTTTTATTCTTTATATATCTGAAAAAGTTTTGGTATCATTTTCAATATTATTGACCTCATATTTCATTTATCCCACCTCCAACATGGTGTTTTTTTTTGTTTCCTTCTGTTGTTTGTTAAAGGTTTCCCAATCCTGTAACTTCCCACTAATTCTTGCTCTATTGTAGACTCTCTCTTTTGCTTTTATGTTGGCCTTGTCTTCCTTTGCCAGTCGTATTTGTGCCATCCTGCCTTTAGAATACTTCCTCTTCTTAGGGATGTATCCATCCTGTGCCTTCTGAATTGCTTCCAGAAACTCCCACCTTTGCTGGTCTGCCATCATCCCTGCTAGTGTCCCCTTCCAATCTACTTTGGCCACTCCTCTCCTGCCTCTGTAATTCCCTTTACTCCATTGTAATTCTGATACACCTGACTTCAGCTTCTCCCTCTCAAATTGCAGGGTAAATTCTGTCATATTATGATCGCTGTTTCCTAAGAGCTCCATTACCTTAAATTCCCTAATCATATCCTGTTCATTTCACAACACCCAGTTCAGAATTGCTGATGCCCCTAGTGGACTCAACCACAAGGTGCTCCAAAAAGCCATCTTGGAGACATCCCACAAATTCTCTCTCTTGGGATTCAGCATCAGCTTAATTTTCCCAATTTATATGTGTATTTAAATTACCCATGACTAATATAACATTGCCTTTTTCACATGCTTTTTCTATCTCCTGCTGTAATTTGTAGACCACATCCTGGCTACTGTTTGGAAACCTATAAATAACACCCATCCGGGTCTTCTTGCCCTTGCATTTCCTTAACTCCATCCACGAGGAATCTACATCTTCCAATTCTATGTCACCTCTTTCTAAAGATGTGATTTGAACGTGTGGCTGAGGAACTGGTGCAGGGAGCTAGGTTTTGGATCTATGGATCATTGAAATCTCTTCTGGGGAAGGTTTGTGACGGGCTACACCTGAACCCAAAGGGGTCCAATATCCTTGTGGGCAGGTTTGCTAGAGCTTTTGGGGAGGGTTTAAACTAATTTGGTAGGGGAATGGGAACTGGAGTGATAGGCCTGAGGATAGGGATGTTGGTTGACAAGCAGAGGTAGTGTATCGTGAACCAGTCAAGGAGGACAGGCAGGTGATGGAGCAAAGCTGCAGTGAGTGGGATGGGTTGCAGTGTAAAAGGGATGCAATATTGAAAAAGGGTCACAAATACAGGACTGAAGGTGTTATATTGGAATGCACACAGTATATGAAAAATAGTAGATGATCTTATAGCTCTGTTAGACATTGTGAGTATGACAGATTCATGGCTGAAAGACGATTGTAGTTGGGAGCTTAATATCCAGGAATACACAACCTGTTAAAAAAGGACAGGCAGGTAGTCAGAGGAGGAGGAGTGGCTCTGCTGGTTTAAAAAAGGAAATCTGCTAAATCATTCTGTTCTTGCTCTTACTGATGTGTGGCACAAGCAACAATCCAAAGATTATTACCCTGGAGGTCCTACTTTTCAGCTTTCTAGCTAGCTCTCTCAATTCTCTCTATCGGACCTCCTGTCTTGGTACCAATATGTACCAAGACGTCTGGCTGTCCATCCTCCCCCTTTAGGATAACACGGACACAATCTGAAATGTCCCTGACCCTGGCACCTGGTGGGCAATATACCATTTGGGTCTCGCTATTGAGTCCAGACTCTCCTATCTACTTCTCTAATGATGGAATCTCTTATCACCACTGCATTCCTCCTCTGTTCTTCTGAGCCACAATGCCAGAGACCCAGTCACTGCAGAAAAAATGTCCTCGTCAATTTCAATCTTGCTCAATATTTTAATTGGTGAGAAGTAATGAAACCAATCATGAATTCACGTTCTGCCATTAGGAAACTCTTCATCCATCTCTCTTCAACCCCCTCATAAAGTAGAGGTGTTGGTGAGCTTTCTTGACTCCAGAATAGAACGAAAAGATAGTGAACTTGATGGTGGCTTGAAGTATAGTACTGAGATATTGCAGCATTTCTAAAAGTAGATTTTTATTTTTGAGATTTTGAGCATAGATCATGGTGCTCCAGCCAACAAAAAAGGATATTATAGTTATTTGTATGTATAACTAAGTTTGCCTTTTCAATAAAAGTAACCATAGTTTTAAAGTCACCCGTTGGAGAAAAAGAGCTTGGAGACACCTTGTGATACTATACAAATGCATCTTATTATTTCTTCAACAGAATTTTAAAAAAATCACATTGAGCTAATTTTTCTAAACAATCTTCACTAGTCATCACCCTAAAGAGAGAGAGAGAAGGGATGAAGTTACTTTAAGGTATCCACCAATGTAATGTGATGTAATGGCATTTGCTGCTTGCATTACTTCTTATGCCCAATACTTTCATTGAGATCAGTGGAATCCAGTGTCAATGGAACAAAGTGATATTGTTTATTTTTTTCTCACCTATGTCAAATTTCATCCATGAGGTCTTTACTTGAACACTGGTCGTCTTGTAAGTTTTTCCTTATTGAGAAGTAATTAATTGAAATATTTCTTTATTCAAAGATTGGAACTGGAAAATAAAGTTGCTGACCTGGAGAGACTAAAGGCTGAACAGGATATAACATGGCAGGCTGAAAAGGAACACCTGGGAGAAAAAATACATGCTGTGCATTTAGAAGAGGAGGCAGCCAAGAGGGAGATCTTGAATCTCAGGTTTGAACTGGAGCACCAAAGTTTGAAATACATCTTTTATTTTCCACAGGTCTCACTGATGTCTGAAAATGCCTCACCCATTTTATAACAGATTACAGTTTTTTAAGTTGTTGGGGGAAATGTCAAAGCTGAATAATATCTTCCCTATATTAAATGTTTATCACTAAACACCTATTTTTGACCCAGCCTAAAAATGCACATTTTCCTAGAATAGCATTCCTTGGAGAACCGGGAATTTGCAAATGGTGTTGTAAGTGACTTGGGGTACAGAACTTCCTTCAAGTACAGTCACAGAAGGAAAAGCAGGCTTAGAACTTGTGGGGGAAGGAATGCAAGGAAATTATTATGAAGGCCTTATTTGTAATTGGTATAGAGAAAGAGTCCTTATGTTCTCATGAGATAGCCGTGTCAAATCATAGGCAAATTTGTATGGAGGGGCTGATTGAGGGTGTTAGTAACCTTTGGAAAGAGTGCAATAAGATGAAATAGAAGCTGAATTCTAAAGATGAGAAAATATATGTTGGAGAAGCTGAGGGATGAAAGCAGTTTGTGAGTGAGAGACTTGGCATGGGATGTAGATTGCCAAATTTGGGGAAAAAATTTAAAACTGAGCTGGGAATGGTGGAACAAAATGAAAAGTTCAGAGGTAGAAGGTTCTAGAGAAGTGAAGAGACAGGCAGGAGTAAACTTCAGCAATGTGATTCACTGTGTTTTTGTTTACTGGACTTGTACAGAAAGGACCAGCAGATTGTAAATTTTGATGCCTGTTTGCTATTACTTCGTGCTTCAGGTCGAAACTTCAACAACACATACATCGGATCAGTGAACTTGAGAAAGAAAAGAATGACAGTGATGAACTAATTCAGGTAACTTATTACCTGTTTTTTGAAAGCATTCTCTTGTAATCGGAGAGCTGTGCATTGCACTACAATGCATCTACTATACTTTTGCAGCAAACTAAATTCCTCTAAATGTCTCCAAATTCTATTTGTCCCCAAAAATTCCCTTGTGATTGTATTTTTAAAGTATCGTGGATATTTCCATTCTCTTTAGAAATTATGGGAAAAAAGCTGATATAAATTATGATATAACCTACTTTTGAGCTACTATAATACAAAATTCTCAGAGCATTTAAACTACTTTGAACAATCGTTTATTTTTCAGTTACAATAATGCTGATTTCAATAGACAATAGGTGCAGAAGTAGACCATTCAGCCCTTCGAGCCTGCACCGCCATTTTGAGATCATGGCTGATCATCTACTATCAATACCCGGTTCCTGCCTTGTCCCCATATCCCTTGATTCCCCTATCCATAAGATACCTATCTAGCTCCTTCTTGAAAGCATCCAGAGAATTGGCCTCCACTACCTTCCAAGGCAGTGGATTCCACACCCCCACAACTCTCTGGGAGAAGAAGTTTTTCCTTAACTGTATCCTAAATGACCCACCCCTTATTCTCAAACCATGCCCTCTGGTACTAGACTCTCCCAGCATCTGGAACATATTTCCTGCCTCTATCTTGTCCAATCCCTTAATAATCTTATATGTTTCAATCAGATCCCCTCTCAATCTCCTTAATTCCAGTGTGTACAAGCCCAGTCTCTCTAACCTCTCTGCGTAAGACAGTCCAGACATCCCAGGAATTCACCTCGTGAACCTACACTGCACTTCCTCTACAGCCAGGATGTCCTTCCTTAACCCTGGAGACCAAAACTGTACACAATACTCCAGGTATGGTCTCACCAGGGCTCTGTACAAACGCAAGAGGATTTCCTTGCTCTTGTACTCAATTCCCTTTGTAATAAAGGCCAACATTCCATTAGCCTTTTTCACTGCCTGCTGCACTTGCTCATTCACCTTCAGTGACTGATGAACAAGGACTCCTAGATCTCTTTGTATTTCTCCCTTACCTAACTCTACACTGTTCAGATAATAATCTGCCTTCCTGTTCTTACTCCCAAAGTGGATAACCTCACACTTATTCACATTAAACGTCATCTGCCAAGTATCTGCCCACTCACCCAGCCTATCCAAGTTACCCTGAATTCTCCTAACATCCTCATCACATGTCACACTGCCACCCAGCTTAGTATCATCAGCAAATTTGCTGATGTTATTCTCAATGCCTTCATCTAAATCGTTGACGTAAATCGTAAACAGCTGTGGTCTCAATACCGAGCCCTGTGGCACCCCACTAGTCACCACCTGCCATTCCGAGAAACACCCATTCACAGATTAGGCAAGCATGATTTACCCTTGGTAAATCCATGCTGGCTCGGCCCAATCCTATCACTGCTATCTAGATATGCCACTATTTCATCCTTAATAATGGACTCTAGCATCTTCCCCACGACCGATGTCAGGCTGACAGGTCAGTAGTTCTGTGTTTTCTCCCTCCCTCCTTTCTTAAAAAGTGGGATAACATTAGCCATTCTCCAATCCTCAGGAACTGATCCTGAATCTAAGGAACATTGGAAAATGATTACCAATGCATCCGCAATTTCCAGGGCCACCTCCTTTAGTACCCTAGGATGCAGACCATCTGGACTTGGGGATTTGTCAGCCTTCAGTCCCATCAGTCTTCTCGTCACCATTTCTTTCCTAATGTCAATCTGTTTCATTTCCTCTGTTACCCTATGTCCTTGGCCCATCCATACATCTGGGAGATTGCTTGTGTCTTCCTTAGTGAAAACAGATCTAAAGTACTCATTAAATTCTTCTGCCATTTCTCTGTTTCCCATAACAATTTCACCCAATTCATTCTTCAAGGGCCCAACATTGTTCTTAACTATCTTCTTTCTCTTCACATACCTAAAAAAGCTTTTGCTATCTTCCTTTATATTCCTGGCTAGCTTGCGTTCTTACCTCATTTTTTCTCCCCGTATTGCCTTTTTAGTTAAGTTCTGTTGTTCCTTAAAAACTTCCCAATCATCTGTCCTCCCACTCACCTTAGCCTTGTCATACTTCCTTTTTTTTAATGCTATGCAATCTCTGACTTCCTTTGTCAACCACTGTGGCCCCTTTCCCCCCTTTGAATCCTTCCTTCTCCGGGGGATGAACTGATTTTGCACCTTGTGCATTATTCCCAAGAATACCTGCCATTGCTGTTCCACTGTCTTTTCTGCTAGGCTATCCGTCCAGTCAACTTTGGCCAGCTCCTCCCTCATGGCTCCATAGTTTCCCCTGTTCATCTGCAACACTGACACCTCCGAGCTGCCCTTATCCTTCTCAAATTGCAGATAAAAGCTTATCATATTATGATCACTACCTCCTAATGGCTCCTTTACTGTGAGATCGCTTATCAAATCCTGTTCATTACATAACACTAAATCCAGAATAGTCTTGTCCCTGGTCGGCTCTCGTACAAGCTGTTCCAAGAATGCATCCCGTAGGCACTCTACAAACTCCCTGTCCTGTGGTCCAGCACCAACCTGATTCTCCCAGTTCACCTGCATGTTGAAATCCCCCATAACTACTGCGACATTACCTTTGCCACATGCCAATGTTAACTCCCTATTCAACTTGCACCCAATATCCATGCTACTGTTTGGTGGCCTGTAGACAACACCCATTTGGGTCCTTTTGCCCTTACTGTTCCTCAGTTCTATCCACACAGACTCTACTTCTCCTGACCCTATGTCCCCCCTTGCAAAGGACTGAATCTCATTCCTCAACAACAGGGCCACCCCACCCCCTCTGCCCACATTTCTGTCCCTCCCTTGTACATTCATTTCCCAGGTCTGATCTCCCTGCAGCCATGTCTCCATTATCCCAACAACATCATAGTTACCCATTCGCACCTGGGCTTCAAGCTCATCCGCCTTATTTCTGACACTTCGTGCATTCAGATATAGAATTTTTAGCCCATTTCTCCTCTCTCTGTTTGAATCACTGCCTATTGTGCTTAACCCAGCTCCCCGAACTCCCATCGGGCTATACGCCCCTAGAATTTTGTTGTCCTTCCTAAATTTACTTATTCTTTCAACACATTTAACTTCATGTTACGTCAGACCATCCCACTGTACATATGTCCTCCTTATCACTTGTTCCGCCTCACCTTTCTCTACTACACACTTAATATTCCGGAACCGTGTAGTCCCCACCTATCCTTTATTCTTCAGCTCGCTATCCTCTCTCACATTCTGGATCCCCGCCCCCTGCAAATTTAGTTTAAACCCCCCCTAAGAAGCACTAGCAAACTTCCCTGCAAGAATGTTAGTACCGCTCCAGTTCAGGTGTAAACCGTCCCTTCGGAACAGATCCCACCTTCCCTGGAACAAAGCCCAATTATCTACAAACCTGAAGCCCTCCCTCCTGCACCATCCTCTCAGCCACGTATTAATCTTTATAATCTTTCTGTTCCTTGCCTCACTCACACGTGACACAGGTAGCAATCCTGAGATTGTTACCCTGGAGGTCCTGCTCTTCAGCTTCGCACCTAACTCCCTGAACTCCCTACGCAGGACCCCCTCACTCATCCTACCCACGTCATTGGTCCCTACATGGACCACAACATCTGGATTCTTGCCCTCCCTCTCGAGAATAACCTGCACCTGATCTGAGATGTCTCGGACCCCGGCACCAGGGAAGCAACATACTATCCGAGACTCCCGATCTTCCCCACAAATCTCCTATCCGCCCCCCTGACTATAGAATCCCCTATCAATACCGCTCTCTTCTCTTCCCTCCTCCCCTTCCTAGTCGAGGGTCCAACCTCAGTGCCAGAGACAGGAACACTACAGCTTGGTCCTGGTAGGTCATCCCCACCAACAGTATCCAAAACGGTATACTTATTGTTGATGGGAACAGCCACAGGGGTGCTCTGCTCTCTCTGTCTGCTCCCCCTGCCTCTCTTGACTGTCACCCATTTGCCTACCTCCTGTCTTTTCGGTGTGACTACCTCCTGATAACTCTTATCTATCTCTGCCTCTGCCTCCCGAATGATCCATAGTTCATCCAGCTCCTGCTCCAATTCCCTAACTCGGTCTGATAGGAGCTGCAGCTGGACGCACCTTTTGCAGGTGTGGTCATCAGGGACAACTGTGTTGACCCTGACCTCCCACATACTGCATCCGGAGCACACCACTGCTCTAACTGTCTCCCCATTACCTGATCCCAGATTAGTCAGAATAAATGAAAAGCACGTACTCAGGCTCACTGATTTCTTCTTGCCGAAGTCCTCTTGCACCAAAGCCCGCTGAGCCAAAGCCCAGCACTCCGCTGCCCGCTCCTGAAAGTGGGCCGCTTTTTAAAGACCGCGCTTGCCGCTGACGTCACCCGCACTTGCGCAGCTTTACCTTCCTCCTCAGGTACTCTCCAGGTAGGTCCGAGGGTCTCGGCCTACCTACAACGGCTGATCTCTGATTCTCCGATCTCCAGTATTCTTTCGATCACGAGCACTCCTTACTCCCGCTCCGCAGCCCACACCGACTAGTTTTCATGGCACTTTTTAACCTAGATTGTAAACTTTATGTTGAGAATTATTTGTATTGCTTATGTTGGTTTAAAAACTCCAATGATTGTAAGATAAAGAAATTGAATTTCAAGCTCTGTGTACGAATTGGCAAGATGCACATAAAACGAAACCTGACTTTCAATGGGAACTAAATTTTGATTTTCCTTTTCCATATTTTGACCTTGCTTTCCTGTCACCACTCCCAAACTCCCAACTGAAGCAAATCAATGAACTACAGATCCAGTTTAACACTGTGTCACAGTCGGAAAACGATTTACTGGAGAACAATAGGAAGCTACGAGAAATGCTTGATCGCTTAAAGGAGGAAGTGCGAGATGGAAGAAGCAAAGCAGAACGAGCACAGCAGGAAGCTGAGAAGTAACTGCATCTTTTTCAGTTAGAATAATTTTAGTAGCAGCATTTTAGCTGTTCCGCTTGATAAGTTCCCCATTTCTTTGTAGTAAATGTGGAAATCAAGAATCTGGGTAATCTTAGTTCGTGCCAGAAATTTTGTTCTGGCTGTGTCTTAAAACAGAAAATAATTACTTTACTGCCACCATTCACTCAGTTATTATCCCACATTACATTAAGTTGGATTAGAACTGTTTAATTATTGTGATTTCTAAATTATTCTGACTTTTAGGATGATATTGGAAGGATTAATATTTGCCAATAGGAGTAGGACTACATCTTAATTATTCTGAATCTTCTAATTCTTTGGAATGTTATTGTAGACAGAATAGACTATAAGAAACAGGCGCAGAATTAGGCTATTTGGCCCAATGAATCTGTTTCACCATTCCATCAAGACAGATTTATTATTCCTCTCAACCTCATCCTCTTGCTTCTCCCTGTAACCTTTGATACACTTACTAATCAAGAAAATAACAATGTCAACTTTAAATATACCCAATTATTTGGCTTCCACATCTGTCTGTGGATATTCACCAATCTCTGGCTAAAGAAATACCTCCTCATCTCTGTTCTAAAGGGACATCCTTGTATTCTCAGGCTTTGCCCTCTGGTTCGAGATTCACCCACTATAGGAAACATCCACTTCACATCCACGAGGCCTTTCAATATTTGGTCGATTTCATTGAGATCCCCCTTATTCTTCTAACTCCTGTGAATATAGGCTCATCAAACACTCCTTGTACATTAACCCTTTGATTTGCAGGATTATTCTTGTTAGCTTTGTTATTTCCTGACCATATTATCTCCTCAATCTAACTCTCATAGTAACTTACACAATGCATAGATAAAGCATTTCAAATATTATTACCAATAGGATAGCAATAAGATCAGTTCTCTAATACAGTTGATGTTCTTCAAAGATTGATTTTGCAAATTTTGCTTGAGAATCCCCAAGACTGCTGGGTCACCTGTCTTCTGTTTTGCAGACTGGTGGATGACAGGCATGCTGAGTGGTTGGAAGAGAGGCATAAGCTGCAGAGTCGGAATGCAGAAATGGAGGAGAAGTACAGCCAGGCCAAAGAGCGACTGCAGCGTGCAGCTGTAGCTCAGAAGAAGGTCTCCTCCTTTAATTTACTGAGATTAGTTCATTGCAATCTGACTTGCCATTAGAAATTCTGTCTTCTCTGCTTCTGTTTTGATAGAGGAAAACATTGAATGAAAGTAAGCAGAAACGGTTACAGGAAAAGGTACAACTGCTGGAAGCAAAAAAAGAAGAGCTGGAAATTGAGAATCGCACATATAAGTGAGTGGGAATCTGTTATTACTGTTATTTAATTCCACATAATTCCTCTGAGAGGAATGCGGCAACTCACTCAGCATACCAAACCTGCTCCAACGTTCTTGTCTGATGTGCACCTTAGCTCCAGAGTTTTCTGATATTCTTACTCATCAAAAATCTTGTTGCCTAACTCCTGATTTTAGTATAAAAAAGTCTATAAAACTCCAGTTTTCCCAATATGTTCAGGGTGGTGGGAGGGGAAGAATTCATTACTTCAGAAACCAATTGTGAGAAGTACAGTACTGTGCAGAAGTTTTAGGCACCCTAGAATTCTTTTTATTGTAAAGCTTTTTTTTAGAATTTTATTGTTTGACCTCTGCATTAGTGTCAGTAGAAAAGAGCAAATTTTAGATGTCCAAACAATCATTTCTCAAAACATTTAATATTATAGAGATTTTTTTTGTATTTTGTTAAAAAGTATAGCACATAGTAGCACAAGTAGTAGATCACTTTTCAAATAAAAACTTGATTGCTTTGTAGGTATATAACCTCGTGCACAATTAAGCAAAGATAAAAAGGTGCTAATAATCAATGACGTAATGAGTTGAATGAACTAAACTGATTAGCTGAAACAGAAACGGCTGTAGGAGGAGTCAAACTGGGAAACAACCAAGCCAAAAGGCGGGAGTTTGGCAGATGTAACAGTTTAACCTTCAAACCATCAATTCTTACACCAAGCCAAGACTGAGCATAGTAGTAAGTCATCCTGCATCTGTGAGGTCTCTCCCAAACAGAAATTTTGTGGCATACAGGAGTTTCAAGACATGCTGTCCAAGCTCTTCTGAAGAAGCACTAATAAACTACTTAAGAGGAACTGAGTGCAGCAGATGAGAGATGCAGGTGCATCAAACTGACACTCCTGCTACATCAGAAGTCCAGCTTTGCTATCAGCTCTGAGCTGACAGAAACCACTAAAATCCAACTGCACCCCTCAACAGTTTGGAGACTTTTCTTGGCGGAAGTGGTAATCACGGAAGAGTTGCTGTTAAAAAGCTATTCCTCAGAAGTGGGAACTGGAGTGCTGAACAATGGCAGCAAGTGCTCCGGACTAATAAGTCAAAATTTAAAATGTCTGTGGAAGAGATGAAGAATGCTACTTGGATGAATGTCTGCAGAAAGCAGTGAAGCGCAGCATAAGTTCCCTGCAGATTTGGGGCTGCATATCTGCAAATGAAGTTGGTGATCTGGTCAGAGTTAATGGAATACTCAATGGTGAGAAGTACAAGCAGATTCTCATCCATCATGCAATACCATCAGAGAGGCATCTGATGGGTTCGAGCTTCATACTGCAGGAGAACAGTGACCCCCCGAACACACAGCCAAGGTTATGAAGAACTAACTAGCGAAAAGAACAAGGAGTTCTGCAACAGATGTTATGGCCTCCACCGAGCCATGATCACGACATTATTGAGGCCGTCTGGGATTACCTTGAGAGACAGAAGCAAGCAGGACAGCCAAGATCTTCAGAAGAACTGTGGAAAGTTCTCCAAGATGCTTGGAATAACCTTTTTCTAACCTTTTTCTTGGAATAGATTTTTCTATAAAACTGCACGACAGTGTAGCTAAGAAGATTGATACAGTTTTAAAGGCAATGGGTAGCTACACCAAATTTTGATTTGATTAAATTTTTTACTGTTTTAGTGAATAATCTCCAAATTCAAAATATAAGTATGATAATTAATCTGATTGAAGCATTCAAATTCTTGAGAACTTGTTGGGATAGATGCTTTTTGCCCTGGCTGAATGATCCAGAATGAAGTTTCTTTGACTCTGGCTAAGGAACTTCTTATTTAGGATTAAAAGGGGAGGAGGTGGAAATCCTCACCCAAATGAGGACCTTTGAGGTTGTAGATCTTTGGAATTCTCAACTCAAAGCACCTAAATGAATGTCCAGATCATATGTATAGTTGAAAGATAAGTCAGAAATTTTATGGAATCCAGGACTGGATGGATAAGTTAAGAACATGAAACTGATGTAGATTATAGACCACAATCTCATCAATCTGGCAGAGCAGGCTTGAGACAACCTATCCAAACCTGCTTTTATGTTGTATAAAAGAACCTGGCTCAGGTCCTCCCTGCATGCCTCAATAATCATAAAGTATCAGTGGAATAAATAATGCTCAGAAGTTTAAAATAATATAATATCCATCAGAATAACTGCTAAATTTCATAATTCCATGTAACCATAGCAAGTCACAGTACCGACAGTATAATGTAAGTATGAAAGAAGCGCAAGAGGCAGTAATTTGTTTGATGTAACTATTGAATGATTGTGGTGTTTATGATGGTCATTACATTAGTGGTGTTTAAGAGACTGTTCAAGGCATGAATATGGAGGGATATGGATTACAAACAGGCAGAAGAGATTTAGTTTAATTCACTATTAGTTTTGGCATAGATGTTGTGGGCTTATGGGCCTGTTCCTGTGTTGTGCTGATCTGTGTTATATGTAACTCGTGAATTGTCTCTTTTTCTAGGCAAAATGTTCCCTATGAAAATCATACTAGACTTCAGAAGAGGTTAAAAGATTTACAGCGACGACACAATGAATTCCGAAGTCTCATTTTGGGAGCAAACTTTTCATCTAATAGTCGGGGCAATTCGGTCAATTTTCTACCACCTACCTTGATGCAAAGCAATGACACAACCTTCGGAAACATTCAGGTACTAAAATTTAGTGAAATCAGTAAATGCTTTTAATCCACTGAAAATTTTATGTTGCGGTTTTGTTCAATTCCAAATATGAGCCCTTTCAATATGGATCTAAAGGAGACAGAATACTTCAGAAATCATGTAAAGCTAGAAATATTGAAGGTCCAAAGAAACTTAGAGTTCAAGTTTATTGTTCAACCATATTGTTAAAATATGGTGGACTGTTCTGAGAATAATTTAAAAAGATAAATGGAATGGGGGGATTATCTCTGGATCACTAAAATGTTAGAAGTAGACATGGAACACTGACTAGCTTAGGAAGGATACACTAGGCTTGGAATGAGTAAAATGTCAAATTACCAGAAATACGTGGACTTCAAGTTAAATCATGGGAGAATCTATAAAAGGCAGAGTTGAATTTTTGAAATTTAGATGGTTAAGTGATAATTAGGTCAATGTTTCCAAGATGTTGAGAGGAAGGTAGAAGAGAAACTATTTTACTGTAACTTAAGAGATGTATTCCAAGAATTAAACCCAGCTTTCTCTGCAGTTTTCTGCAGAAGGCAGTAGAAGTTTAAGACTATCTTCCAGTGTTTTGTAATGTTTGTTCAGTTGTGAAATTTAAGTCTGAGGTTAATTTTTATAAAAGATACGAAGGTAGTATTTGGAGTTCTTAATGGAATTACACAACAAGTCATATTTGTTATTTAGTTCTTAAGCTGCTCCACCATTCAATAATAGTCACAATTTACTGTAGGTGTTATTCCTCAGTTGTGAAGTGTCTGTATTTGTGAGGTATGCACTATAAATGCAAATGTTCCTTTAGCAGCAACTGGAACTAAAGGGCATTGAGCAGAATTGGAGTATTCAGCTCCTTACACCTTCTTTGTCATACAGTAAAATCATAGCTTATTGTTTGTTAGCCACTTTCCTATTCAAAGCCCATATCTCTCAATTCTTCTAATTTGTATCCAAAAATCTATTGATTCTCTCTCCAGAATTCCAAAGTTTCTCTCTGGATTAAGATGTTTGTCTTTATCTTGGAACTGAATGGCTAAGCTATTTTATTGAGACTGTGACCCCTACATCCCACTGGAGAAATACTATTCTTGCATGTAGCTTATCAAGCTCCATAAGAATTTTGTAATTTGTAATTTAGTACCTGCATATACACTGTGTATTTGTGTACAGAGGCACCCATGTCCCACTGATACACCAACATCTTTTAGTGCTCCACTCCTCTATTTTTCCTCAGTATATTCCACCTGTCATCTGCTCAGTTTATTCACTTAGACAGTTTACATTCCTTGAAGCTATTTACATCCCCTTCGCAAGCCATAGTGCCACCCAGCTTTGTATCTTCAGCATGTTTTGAATTATTTACAATTAACACATGTAATCATTGATACAGATTGGAAACAGCTGGACCATCATCATGACTCCTTGGCACACTCCATTACTCACATCTTCCCTCTCTCCTTCCCTGCCTGACAATGTTACCGATTCACTTCTATTGTTTTCTGTCCGTGCTCATGTATTACCCCATCGCCTTTTTGTAAAAATTGTGTTTAACAATCTCCTCTTCAACACATCAATAAAGGCTTTATTGATGTCCATTTCCACTAGTTCCACTTACCACAACTTCAAAAAAACCTCTGACCTTAAACATGATTTTCTTTTCTAAATCCACGTTAACTCTTCCCACTCCTGTTACTTTCTAAGTGTCATGTTACCATTTACTTCACAGTAACCATATATAACCATATAACAATTACAGCACGGAAACAGGCCATCTCGGTCCTTCTAGTCCGTGCAAAACGCTTACTCTCACCTAATCCCACTGACCCGCACTCAGTCCATAACCCTCCACTCCTTTCCTGTCCATATACCTATCCAATTTTGCTTTAAATGACAATACCAAACCTGCCTCTACCACTTGTACTGGAAGCTAATTCCACTCAGTAAAGACTATTTCTTCAACAATTATTGATGTCAGGCTTCCTTATCACTCTGTTTTATTTTTCCCTCCTTTCTTACACAGTGGAATAATGTTTGCTACCTTCCAATTTCCAGGAACCATTTTAGATTATATAACTCTTTGGATGATGATAACCTGTACAACCAGTGTCTCTATCTCAGTGTCAGTGTCTCTTCTCTCAAAATCCTGAGATGCAAGTTTCATGTCCTGGGCATTTTTTGGATTTCAGACTAATCACCAATTTTGCCAGTTCTACAAGAGTACTTTGTGGTTGTTCAGTGTGATCGTAGTATTCCCACTGCACACTTTCCTCCTCTTATTGATTCTTAATAATTTAAATAAATTATTTTAATAACTTAACAAAAATATAAAATCATTTAACCTAAAATTAATTTTCAACATTATAATGGGGTTAAGGCTTCAGAAAATTCTTCATTGGCTGTAAAACACTTTCAGATAATGTAAAATGATATGAAATACACTGCAATAGAGTTTAAGTCCTTGAATAGCAGATGATCTTTAAGTCAGTGTAACTGGATGAGGGTGCCTGTTATTAGAAGACCTGAAACCGTCAATGACCCCAGGTTATATCACTGATGATGTGTTCAGAACATCGTGAGATGTATTCTAAAAATCACTTAACTTTGCACCAACTCCCTTTGTGCCCTTGTGAACTAGGATCTGTTGAACCCTACCGTAAACATTAAGATGATTATTGGTAAATTAGGCATCCCAGAAAGGTCCTTGGTTGTCAATTTGGCATTTTGATTGCTTTGAGGTAGAAATATGAATGAAAGAGTAATTTTTCAGTACTGATTTTAATGAGATTATCATTTAAATTATTATATCGTGCATAATTTTAAAAAAGTTTGAAAAAATCTTTGGAAACTATTAACTGCTGCTTTTAAACATTGATTACCCTTTAAAAATGTTGTGGCCTTTCTTCAATATTAAGGAAGAGCAGCATCAAAAGGAGCTGAGTTTGATTCGCAGGCGGCTGGAAGAACTCGAGACCAATCAAAAGCAGCAGTTGCATGAACTTGGAGCTCTTGATTGACAGATTTTTGAATAAGGCATTTCAGTCATAAAAGACAAATAACAGTAATTTGGTGCTATTTATTGTACAACTGTGATTTAAATATTATATGTATTGAGAAGTCTATGTAAAACTGGTTTATGACACAATACACACATGACACATATGTCTTTGCATATAATTTATTATGCCTTGAGAAGAGTTGTGATTTGATAGTGTGGACAGGATAATTTGTTATTCAGCTAATACCTTTCAAATCTGTAGACATTTTCCGTTAGAATGATTTCATGAGAAAACCATCTTGCTGTCTTCAGGTGATTTCTGCATTTATACATTCAAAAAATTGAAAGGTGAAGTATGACCTTGGAGTCTAATGGTATATGCTTTGAAATTTTCTAATTTGTTGTATGAAAGTTCAGAAAAGATGCTTGATCAGTCAGGGCATCAAAGGGTATGGTGAGAAGGCAGCTGTATGGGATTGAGTGGGATCGGCCATGATGGAATGGCAGAGCAGACTTGATGGGCTGAGTGGCCTAATTCTGCTCTTATGTCATATGATCTTATGGACAACTCTGTAGTCTGGAGTTTTGGTTCCTTAATCTAGACGTGTCATCCAGTTCTGAGAATGGTGACACAACTTTCTTCCAAGTTCTGGCATCTATATCCAGATACTTGAGTGCAAGAATAATCTGGCTTTATCAATTACTTACCAGTAGGAAATATGTCCTTAAATAATCTGTTATTGGCCTGGCTATTTTTCGATGGTAAAAGTATCACCACTCAATGCCAATCACTAACTTTTGGAAGTGCTTCACACAAAAGTCATTGATAACAGAATGTATAGAGTTAAAGAGTAGATCCACCAACATTTGACTTGAATGAAATGGGCTGTGGAAGGACAGGTAGCCTTCTGTTCATAAACTTCCTTTGCTGTGGTTTATTAATGCCTTGATCAAAGCTGATGGAAGCCTTACATAAAATATCAATCTGCTTCCTCTTTAAAGTTATGGTCAATTTATTTCCTGGATTTTGTTCCCTTTACGAAAATGTATTATAGGCAATTTATCTAACACGGAGGTTTTCAGCTCGAAAATCAGGAGGGTTGCAATAGCTGGAAGAGTTAAGAGGACAAAGTAAGGGTGAACTAGAGTAACAGATGTTAATCACCCGGGCTTATGTGAGCTGCAGGGAAAATGAAACCACGTTTCAGAAGTTGTGCTTTCACACCCTTTCACAATGAAATGTCAACAGCAATGATGCAAAAACAGAAAACTGTGCCAACATCAGTAAGCTGGTGCTGGCGCAGGAGGTTCAAGCCTACAACGTAAATCCAACATCTTTATAAGGTTAAAAATTTATAGAGTTTATTCAAAAGAACATAACATTTATTTTGAGTTATATAGATTTAAGCATTGTAATGTTCTTGTGCTTTAATTTTTTCATAGCCATCGAACTGAGTGTCCTGCTACTAACGGCATTAGTTTGATTTGAAGCACATACCCAGATCTGTGATGCATTCAGTTTGTATTGGTCCATATTATAGAAAGCCCTTGCTAAGATCAGTCGAGTCAACAAATATTTGAGTTATCGACTGCTTATTTTGTTTATAGTTAATTGTTACACATCTGTCAAAGCATGGCTAATTTATAATAAACTCCATTAAGCTATTTGACATTTTTGAAATGATTTTTCTTTGGTCATTAAGTGATTACTTATGAACTGAGCGTTTTTATGTGATTTCTTTTTTATTAATGTGATTAAAAGTACAATGGTTTTTCAAAGTTTTTATTGATCACATACCAAATAAACATTTTGCTGATTTGTTCTGTGTGCATGCGTGAATATGCCTTCTAAATGGTGATCACATCCAGTTACAAATCTCACTAAGCCATTTTCTAACTGAAGTTGTTTGGACATTGCAAGAAAGTGGATGAATGAACGTTGCAAAGAGCAGGCCAGGCAGCATCTATGGAAAAAAATGCAGTCGATGTTCTGGCCCAAAATGTCGACTGTACTTTTCCATAAGAGTTCCTCCAGTATTTTGTGTGTGTTGCTCACCTTTAAACACTTGGAATTTTATCTCCATTTAATGATAAAACAGCTGTTGACAGACTTGGTGGCAGCATAACTGACTAATAAGTTTGAATAATTTTTAGTTTAGTTGCTAAGTCTTTTGCTTGCAAGACAAAATATCTCCCTGATTTACTCTAACTGGGTGTCTTCAATCAGCATGCACAACAAAAGGCCTACATTTTGCCCTGTAGCCATACAGTTGCAAGAAAAAGTTTGTGAACCCTTTGCAATTACCTGGTTTTCTGCATTAATTACTCAAAATGTGGTCAGATTTTCATCCAAGTCACAATAATAGACAAACACAGTCTGCCTAAGCTAATAACACACAAACAATTGTACTTGTTAATACTGAGTATGCCATTTAAACAATCAGACTCAAAAAGTTTGTGAAACTCTGGGGTAATGACTTCTGCAAAAGCTCTTTGGAGTCAGGTGTTCCAATCAATGAGATGAGATTGGAGATGTGGATTGTACAGGTGCCCTGTCCTATTAAAAAAAGACACAAAGTTAGATTACTGATAGCCTGCTCTTCTCATGAGTATCATGTCTTGATCAAAACAACTTTTCAGAGGACTGTAGAAGAATTGTAGAGATGCATGAAGTGGGAAAAGGCTATGAAAGCATTTCTAAAGACCTGAGTGTTCTTCAGTCCACAGTAGAGAAATCGTCTACAAATGGAGGAAATTCAGTATTGTTGCTACTTCCTCTAAGAGTGGGCGTCCTGTAAGGATCACACCAAGAGCACAACGGCAGTGCTGAAGGAGATGAATAAGAATGCAAGGGTAACAGAAAAATACATGCAAAAATGTCTGGAACTTGCAAATATATGAAACAGGTTAGCAATGATATATACAGAAGTGTGGAAATAAGAATCAAAACCAAGCTCTTTCAAAGTCTAGGAGTAAATGAATAGTCTTACAATGGTTCAGAGTTCGGTTCAGTTTAGGTCGAGGTAGTTGCTAGTGTACCGTTGGGGGGAGAGAGAGAGCGAGAACAAGAGGTGATGCAGTTGCCGTTGAACCTTCTGTTGTCTTCCTGTCCTGTTATGGTCACCGACTATGACCCTGTACGACCATTCTTCAGTGGTAGACCTGTCACTCATGCATGGGTGGACACACAAGTCCCCACCGGTTGCACCTTCACACACTGTGAGCCACTGATCGATTCTCCCGAATCGATCCTCCAAACCCCCACCTTCACGTGGGTGCACAACGCTCTTTCAGTGTCCTCTGGTGTGCCTGCCTGTGTCTTCGCAGACCTGCTTTTTATCATTACTTGCTGGATGTCCAACAAACCAGCTCTGTCTTGCTGTCTCTGCAAGAATCTTACAAGCAGGCAAAGAAAGTGTCCTTGGAGCAAAGGTAAACAATCAGCTAAAGTCATAATATTAAGTCATATCTCTCTCTCTCTCTCTCTCTCTCTCTGCAGCAAGATGCCTATGCAGAAAGTTTGAAGTTAATAACTCTACCTTAGGCCACGAACTTATCAATCACCCGTGATGAGTTATTCAAACTTTCTGAATAATCACTCAAAGAGTTGAACTGCATGTGCATGTAACAAGAGCTGTATAACTCATCTCCTTCTACCTTAGGCCACAAACTTCAGTCACCCCTGCTGTGGACACTTTCTGGAAGTCCATGATCTGGATGCTCCATGGCCGCTGGACTAAGTGTGTAAATGTAGGAGGGGACTATGTTGAAAAATAAATGTGCTAGGTTTTCTAAAATTGACGACGCCTACTTTAGGCCACAGACTTAACAATCACCCCTCGTACAAAGGTTGACATATTTTTTCCAACCTGGACTCTGAATGATTAAACAATGTGTTCAATAAAGACATGAAAAGTACAATTGTTTGTGTATTATTAGTGTAGGGAGGTTGTGTTTGTCTATTAATTGTGACTTAGATGAAGATCAAATTATATTTTATGAGTAATTAATGCAGAAACCAGACAATTGCAAAGGATTCACAAACTTTCATGCAACTGTACACTCGGTGGTCACTTTGTTAGGTACTTCCTGTATCTACAAATTGGCCATTGAGTGTATGTTCATGGTCACCTGCTGCTGTAGCCAATCAACCTTAAGGTATGACGTGTTGTGTTTTCAGAGATGCTGTTTTGCATACAACTGTTGTAACGTGTTTACTTAAGTTACTGTTGATTTCCTGTCAGCTTGAACCAGTCTGGCCATTCTCCTCTGACCTCTCTCCTCTCTCATTGACAAGGCATTTTTGCCCACAGAACTGCCACTCGCTGGATGTTTCTTTGTTTTTTGCATTATTCTCTGTAAACATAGAAACATAGAAAATAGGTGCAGGAGTAGGCCATTTGGCCCTTCATGCCTGCACCGCCATTCAGTATGATCATGGCTGATCATCCAACTCAGAACCCTGTACCAGCTTTCTCTCCCTACCCCCTGATCCCTTTAGCCACAAGGGCCATATCTAACTCCCTCTTAAATATAGCCAATGAACCGGCCTCAACTGTTTCTTGTGGCAGAGAATTCCACAGAATCACCATTCTCTGTGTGAAGAAGTTTTTCCTCATCTCGGTCCTAAAAGACTTCCCCTTTATCCTTAAACTGTTACCCCTCATTCTGGACTTCCCCAACATCGGAAACAATCTTCCTGCATCTAGCCTGTCCAATCCCTTTAGAATTTTATACATTTCAATAAGATCCCCCCTCAATCTTCTAAATTCCAGTGACTATAAGCCTAGTCGATCCAGTCTTTCTTCATATGAAAGTCCTGCCATCCCAGGAATCAATCTGGTGAACCTTCTCTGTACTCCCTCTATGGCAAGAATGTCATTCCTCAGATTAGGGGACCAAAACTGCACACAATATTCTAGGTGCAGTCTCACCAAGGCCTTGTACAACTGCAGTGGAACCTCCCTGCTCCTGTACTCAAATCCTTTTGCTATGAATGCCAACATACCAGTTGCCTTTTTCAACGCCTGCTGTACCTGCATGGCCACCTTCAATGACTGGTGTACAATGCCACCCACGTCTCGTTGCACCTCCCCTTTTCCTAGTCAGCCACCATTCAGATAATAATCTGTTTTCCTGTTCTTGCAACCAAATAACCTCACATAACCTCACATTTATCCACATTAAATTGCACCTGTCATGAATTTGCCCACTCACCTAACCTATCCAAGTCACCCTGCATCCTCTTAGCATCCTCCTCACAGCTAACACTGCTGCCCAGCTTCGTGTCATCTGCAAACCTGGAGATGCGGCATTTAATTCTCTCGTCCAAATCATTAATATATATTGTAAACAACTGGGGTCCCAGCACTGAGCCTTGCGGTACCCCACTAGTCACAGCCTGCCATTCTGAAAAGGTCCCATTTACTCCCACTCTTTGCTTCCTGTCTGCCAACCAATTCTCTATCCACATCAATACCATACCCCCAATACCATGTGCTTTAAGTTTGCACACTAATCTCCTGTGTGGGACCTTGTCAAAAGCCTTTTGAAAATCCTAATATACCACATCCACTGGTTCTCCCCTATCCACTCTACTAGTTACATCTTCAAAAAATTCTATAAGATTCGTCAGACATGATTTTCCTTTCACAAATCCATGCTGATTTTGTCCGATGATTTCACCTCTTTCCAAATGTGCTGTTATCACATCTTTGATAACCAACTCTAGCATTTTCCCCACTATCGATGTCAGGCTAACTGGTCTATAATTCCCCGGTTTCTCTCTCCCTTCTTTTTTAAAAAGTGGGGTTACATTAGCCACCCTCCAATCCTCAGGAACTAATCCAGAATCTAAGGAGTTTTGAAAAATTATCACTAATATATCCACTATTCCTTAAGCACTCTGGGATGCAGACCATCTGGCCCTGGGGATTTATCTGCCTTTAATCCCTTCAATTTACCTAATACCACTTCCCTACTAACATGTATTTCCCTCAGTTCCTCCATCTCACTAGACCCTCGGTCCCTTACTATTTCTCCAGAGAAACTCCAGAGAATGTTGAGTATAAAAATCCCAGGAGATCAGCAGTTTCTGAGATACTCAAACCACCCTGTCTGGTATCAACAATTATTCCATGGCCAGTCACTTAGATCGCATTTCTCCCCTATTCTAATGTTTAGTCTGAACAACAACTGAACCTCTTGACCACATCTACATACTTTTATGCATTGAGCTGCTGCCAAATGATTGGTTGATTAGATATTTGCATTAACAAGCAGGTGTACCTAATAAAGTGGCCACTGAGTGTATATACCTTAGTCAAATTTGTTATTTAGATTTTTTTTTAATTTTTATCTTTGGAGATGATTGGCTGCCTTTGACATTAACAGTTGCTTTATTTCATATTACAAGATTTTGAACATTCACACGAGTCGTGAATAGGAGTGCTGATCTAATACAACAACCACAGCAGCAATGTGTGGAAACTATCTAAAATAGTTTGTTTCTGTCTCAAGAAATGTTTCTTTGTTTAGGACAGTGTACATAGAAGAGTTAAAATAACAATGGAACAGCTACTTTGCAGCCCCAGTGACCATAGTCTAATCCTGACCTTGGGTGCTGATATGTCGAGTTTGAATGCTCTTCCCCTTGACTAAATGGGTTTCCTCTGGTTTCTTTCCACATCAAAAAGACATGGTTAATTGGTACTGTAGGCTTTCCCAGTGTATAGGCGACTGGCAAAATCTCAGGGAAGAATTGATGGGAGTGGGGAGAATAAATTGGGATACTGCAGGATGAGTGTAACTGATGGTCAGTGTGATCTGTTTCCAAGCAATGTTATTCTTTGCCTCCATGAAACTGAAGGAGGAGTGGGATGTGCTGACATTCATGGCCTTTCTGCCTTTTAAGTAGCTCGTGCTGACCTTTTAGCTCAACACCACCTTCCTGTGGTAATCCCATTTTCCTAAATTTCCTTTTCCAAAAACCCATCCCATCCTATTTTTATATATTCAACACTGAATCTCCACTGGATTCTGAGATTGAGAATGCCAAAGATTCACTCTTTTCTGCAAAATTTCTCATTTCGGTACCACAAGGATGACCCTTGTTTTGATCCCTCGTTGGAAGACAAACCAGCAAGGGAAAACTTCATCCCTGCATCTACCCTGTGAGACACCATAAGAATTTTGTAGATCTCTTTGAGATCACCAATCATCTCAAATTCTTAGATAGCATTGGCCCTGTCTACTCATTCAACAAACCTACTATCTCAGTAATCACTCTGCTCAACCTTTGCTGTGTGGAGCCTACTGCATGAGTAACAGCTTGCTCTCCATATTGTACTGCCCTGGCTTGTGTATACAGCTAAGATGCAGCATCTATGGTCAAACCTGACCAACGGAGGCCCTGTGGTTCTTCTCTGGGTTGTAAGACCAGACATATGCACAACCTTTCAGTTGTAGCCTTAACAGGACCTTGTACGATTTGCAAGAATTCTTTACTCTTCTAATGAAATCTTCTTACAAAAATGATCATAATACTCTTTACCTTTCTAGCTGTTTGCACTTCAAAGACCTCCCCTAAACACCAACTCATTTGTCTCTATTTCAAATGAATGCTCCTCCAAATGGTCTAACTATATTCCATCTGACGTAATCTTACCCATTCACTTACACAATCTATATCCCCCTAAAGCCTCTCTGCATTCTCCTACCAGCTGACTCAACAACTTAGCTTTGCATCAACACCTTGCCTGATTCCCTCATGCAAATAATTTGTTGTGGAACAAATGGGGCTGCAGCATCAATCTTTGTGGTATCCCAATGTTCACAGTCTTCCAACCTGTTAGTTGTTCCCCAATACCTTAATTTTAGTAACTTCAGTGTGATACCTTACCAAAAGCCTTTTGAAAATCCAAATATATCACAGCAAAATGATTATTCCTTGCTAGCTATAACCAAAAAAAATCCAGTAGCAGTTTGAAAAAGAAAGGAAGGGGCCCCTTGGTTTAATATCCTATTGAAAAGGTATTGCCATTTGAGTGTAGGTCAGTGGTAGAATGTGGTGTTAGAGAGAATGTAACAGGAATAAAAATACAATTAATGTAGGATTCATGTAAGTGGCAGCTTGGTGGTCACTAGACACTAGAACACTACATTACAGTACAGGCCCTTCGGCCCTTGATGTTGTGCCGACTCATATATTCCTTAAAATAAAGTACTAAACCCACACTACCCCATAACCCTCTATTCTTCTTTCATCTATGTGCCTGTCCAAGAGGCTCTTAAATACCCCTAATGTTTTAGCTTCCACCACCATCCCTGGCAAGTCATTCCAGGCACCCACAACCCTCTGTGTAAAAAATTTACCCCTGATGTTTCCCCTAAACTTCCCTGACTTTGTACATATGCCCTCTGGTGTTTGCTATTCATGCCCTGGGAAACAAGTACTGGCTATCCACCCTATCTATGCCTCTCATAATCTTGTAGACCTCTATCAAGTCCCCTCTCATCCTTCTACACTCCAAAGAAAAAAGTCCCAGCTCTGCTAACCTTGTCCAGGCAACATCCTGGTAAATCTTATCTGCACCTTCTCCATAGCTTCCACATCCTTCTTATAATAATGTGACCAAAAATGAACACAATACTGTAAGTGTGGTCTCACCAGAGATTTGTAGAGTTGCAACATGACCTCTCTACTCTTGAACTCAATATCCCTGTTAATGAAGTCTAGCATCCCATAGGCCTTCTTAACTATCCTATCAACCTATGCAGTGACCTTGAGGGATGTATGGATTTGAACCCCAAGGTCCCTCTGTTCATCCACACTCCTAAGTAACCATTAACCCTGTACTCAGCCTTCTGATCAATACAGACAAACAGTATCTCTCTCATACTCTATATTATCTCCCTCACTGCATGGGGGATCTGCCCAAAATTGTTTACTCAAACCCCAGGTAGAACTTGAACCAGGGCTGATGAAAATGTGTTGCAGAGACCCATGGCTCTTTGGTCAGCATCACTTATTCATGCTGTAAAATTAATAAATATTTACTTTTTAAAGTAACCACACACAAATTAAAACAATGTATACACTGTAAATGTTTTACAAAAAGTCACTTCATAAGTGATTTCTTGTATTTATTCTGATAAAATATGGAAAATTCCAGATTTCATTTACTGGGAAGTAAGATGCCAACTAAATACAACAAAATTCAAACCTGCAGTGTGTTAAGTAATTTGCACATTGACACAAATTAATATGTAACATTGAGAATGAAAGGTACAAGATTACATTGTAAAGTAGAACGATTCAGTTAGTAGTTTGATTTAGTGCAAACACAATGAATAACTTTAGCAGTGCAGTTTTTGTTTTGGAATACAGTGTTAATAGCTATGTAATATAGAGACAAGAGATTCTGCTGATGCTGGAATGAAGCAACACACAAAATATGCTGGAAGAACTCAATAGGTTGACCTGTTTCCCTGGAGAGAGTCGATGCTGGGCTAAGACCCTTCATCGGTCCTGATCCTGCCTGACCTGCTGAGTTCCTTCAGCATTTTTTGTGTGTGCTATGTAAACATAATTTTTTAAAATTTATTTTACATAATTAACAATTGTGCAAAATGCATATTAGCTTAATTTTTAAATTTAACAGATTTCCCACAATAAAGTAAATTAACAAAAGACTACCGATGTTAGAATCCAGAACAGAGACAGAGACTGGAATAACTCAGTAGTTCAAACAGCTTGACCTGCTGTGTAAACCAAACCTTTTCAATTGAGTTTGTGTGCCAAACATGACTAGTTTTTCTTCCTACAGTTACCGCTTGACCCGCTGAGCATTAACAATATCTTCTTTCTTGATTTTAGATTTACAATACCTGCAGTTTTTTTCCTGATTTTTATTTGGGTGAAAATGTCCAGTTGACTTGTAGACTTAAACAAATTATACATTAAAATAGTGATTGTAGTAAAAATGTCGAACAGTATAAATCTTCAAGGAGTCAGAGCAGGAACCTTCCATTCACTGGTAGATTGGCTGCAGAGTTGTGCCCAGGTGGAGTGGCACCTGGTGACCAGTCTGGGCTGAATGTCTCTGTGGGCACCAAGCCATAGGGCAGGGGGCAGGAGTGGGAATGGGCACCGGAAGCCCAGCCATTGATGTGACCTGGGATCAAAGTCTGCAAATCCATGCCGAGGAGACAGCTCATTCCCATGCACAGGTGGACTTGTGGTGGAAGTACTCACGGATCTCTGAAATGGCTTCCCTCATGTCTTGCAGACCCTCATTCTCCGTTCTGCTTTCCAGCTGGAAAAATAAGCAGAGGTCGATAAGGGGAGTCAGTGTCACCCGGCTCACTCCCATGCCTCTCCCCAACTTTATTCACTGCCTTTGCCCTGAGTTTGGAGGGGGTTAGCAACACTAACAGAACACGTGTCAAAGAGTTCTTGGATTATCTGGCCTGTTAAATGATGTTGTGTTCAACCATTACGTCAATACAACGTCCATTACCTGAGCAGAATATTTTTGGATATATTTCCCTAGTTCAATCATCGCATCCTTTTCTTTAAATTCATTCTGATGTTTCTGAAAGGAAATAATCACATTGTTAAAATATTACCATCTGGAGATAAAATGAACTGGCTCAGGAATTTTTGGCTTAAAACTTAGTACCTGGGATTCCTCCATGAGAAAGATCTCCATCTCCTCCTTGCTCACTGAACCCAGATCAGCAATTTGCCGGTAATAGATTCTCACTTCCTCCTTGTAACGTGGAACATCTCTGGCATAAAGCACTTTATTTGTTGGAGAATGCTGAAAAGAAGTAACATGCATTTCTATTATGTCTTTTATAGTATCAGACAATGTCAATGAAATTTTACAGAAGTGCAGTAGCTGCTACAATGCTGCAACAGCCAATGAGCTCACAGTGAGGTAACAATATTATTCTGATGACCAAATAAATTCTTCAGATAAAAATAAGTTATTTGGATGTTGGAAATACTCAGTGTTTGTAGGGAGGAACATTAGGACAACTAATGCAACAATTAATTAAATCTGCAACCTGTTAGTTAATTTGCACATCGACACAAATTAATAAGACATTGAGAGTGAAAGGTATAACATGACATTGAGAAGTAAAAAGGATCGTTCAGTAGTTTGATTTAGTACAAACAGATCAATAATTTTAGCAGAGCTGTTTTTGTTTTGGAATACAGTATCCGAAAAGTTCAATCTGTTCTTGCTGATGGCGATTGAAATATCAGACAGGAAGTTGTGAATTAGCTCTGTTCCTTTTCAAAACTGTGCCTATGGTCTTCTTTTAAACCAAACCAACAGCAAAAAAGATCTTGGTTTAACATCTTATATAGAAAATGGCAGCTGCAGTGATGCTGTATTTCTTCCATCTTGGACAAGCTGCTCAGGGATCCAGAATGGGGTGTGAACCCATAATCTTCTCATTCAAACAACACTGAGCTAATCCTGAGAGGGTAATATATCCAAAGTTCAAAATGAATTTATTATCAAGGTGTGTAAACCATACACACTTTGTGATATCTTGAGGCAATAAATTTCAAGATTTATTGTAAAATTAATCTGGAGATTCACTTTGTTGCAGTCACCCACAGGAAAATAAAGAAACGTAATAGAATCAATGAAAAGCCATGTAATGAAGACTGACAAACATTCAATGTGCAAAAGAAGGACAGATCATGCAAATCTTGTCAGTTAAACACTGTAAATGAAACTGACCAGCCAAGATCTGACTGGACAGGGGAACAGCCTTAAGTAAAGGGCCCTCTCCTCTCCCATCCCTGTCATCTCAAACTTGTTACTGAATTAAATGCATCTCCTTCATACCTACTGTTAGAACAAGTTCGTTTATTGTCATCTAACGGTGTACCCACACAACATATATCACACACAGCACATAAACCAAAATATTATACCATAAATATGTTATAAAATATAATTTAAAATGCATGTAGTAAAGCACAGCACAGGTAGACAGTGAACAGCTGTCCCAATGATAGTCCGTGGTAGCCGGGTATTCATTAGTCTCACAGCCTGAGGGAAGAGGCTGTTACCCAGTCTGGCAGCCCTAGTCCTGATGCTTCTGTACCTCCTTCCTGACGATAGTGGGTCAAAGAGATTGTTGGATGGGTGGTAGGGATCCGCACCTATGCTTTGAGCCTTTCATCAGCAAAGCTGCTGGTAAATGGGGGTAAGGGAGGGAGATCTTGGCAGTTTTTACAGTACTATAATGTAATATAATATACTACTCTGATGCTACTCTGTCTTCTCGACTAGTGAGCGGGAGTTGTGGGTCCAAGTTAAGGTTGTCTGTTAGTGCACAACAAGGAACTTGGTGGTCTTCAGTCTCTCCATAGCAGAGCCATTGATGCGCAATAGAGAGTGGTCAGTCTGTGCCTTCCTGAAGCCCGTAATCAACTCTGTTGTCCAGGTTGACTCACCATTTGACAACCCTCTCTACTTGCTCTCTGTATGCTGACTCATCATTGTTGATGATACTGTAGTATCATCAGTGAACTTGATGCTGCAGTTTGAGCTGAACCTGGCAGTGCAGTCTTGAGTCAGCAGTGTGAACAGCAGTGGGCTGAGCACACAACCCTGGAGTACACCAGTGCTCAGTGTCATGGAGTGTGGGGGGTTTTCCATCAAGAAGTCCAAGATCTGGTTACAGAGAAGGCTGTTGAGTCCCAACGAGGACAGATTACCCATCAGCCTCTGATGATGTTAAACTACTTATGTAAAGAAAAGATAAAGACCGAAGATTAACTTTATTTGTCACATGTACTGCACATCGAAATATCAAAATATACCATGAAATGCGTCATCTGCATCCAGTCGGCGAGGATTGTGTTGAGCAGCTTGCAAGTGTCATCATGCTTCCTGTGGCATTATAGCATGCCCACAACTCACTAACCCTGTCCGTGTGTCCTTGGAATGTGGGAAGAAAGCGGAGCACCCAGAGGAAACCCACGTGGTCATGGAGAGAGCATACAAACTCTTTACAGAGAGCGGCAGAATTGAACCTTGGTCATTGGCGCTGTAATAGCTGTACACTAACCTGTACATTACTATGCTGCCCTACTTTATCTATGTTTTCAGACAGTCATTGAAAAGTACTCTTAATGTTAATTTAAATTTTTAAATTATAGTTCTATATTTTTAAATCTGAGCTCAATTTTCAGAAGCAAGCAGTGATGGGAACACAAGTTAATGTTGCCACAATATATGTGACAAAATCATCAATTCTGATTTTAATTTTAACCTGGTGTTAAGGCAGGAGCAATTATAATTTGGTTAGTCATTTAGCACTCGGTCATCCCACTTGATCCTGATCTTAATTAGTTCTTCTGAACAAGTAAAAGCAACACCCACAGTTAGAAAAGTAGACAAATTGAGAGCCCAGCATTGAACGTCTGGGTGAAATTATGGTACATTATCACACAAAATGCCTGAGGATTCAGCAGGTCAGGCAGCATCTTTGTTGTTCCATTTCTCTTGCCTTGTGGCACATCAGGCAGAATATTTTGCTGTTTCCTTAGCATTTTCTTTATGAGGCTGATTTGCTAGCTCAATGGTCAATCCAGCACAGATGGAATGCATGCAAAGAGGCAGCCAGGACCATCTGCCTCGAAGTCTGATGCCACGACACCACCACTGGCTGAAGGCAGCATCTTTGGAGGGGAATAAAGAGTTAACATTTTGGGCCAAGACCCTTCTTGACTACAGTAGGTTGCAAGATAGCAAGAATGCCAAGCAGAATGCGAAGGTAAGGTGTATGATGTTTGTGTAATGAATGTAAGTTGAGTATAAAAGGCAGGTTGAGTATATAAAGGGCACTTCTATCAAGGAAAGCAGATAAAGGCTGTTCCTGTGACAGAGTTCAATGAGCACAGACATTAATGGGATGTATCAAATGATTGGGTAAATAACTTTTAGAACGTATAATGGGAAAATTAAATGTGTGAGATATATGAAAGGCAGGCTTAGTCTGTAAAGTTCAGTTTATGGTACATTTTTATTATATATCAAGTGTAGGTGACGGATCTGTATACAGCTGGTTAGATGTATGAGAGGAGCTCTGTGACAAATGGGTGATTTAACTGACCAGGTGTATACTAGAGTGGGCCTCAATCAGTACGTATTCCACAGGTACCCAATTTATACTTCCAGTTTGATATCAGCTCTTACATAATTACCTTCCCAAGGTGTTGTGATGATAGGGAGAATGAATCCATGAAAGCCTGTGCAATGACAGAGAGGCAGCTGTCCAAGTGCGGGGTCTTCTCAATATCAAACACAAACTGTGGGTTCTTAATAATATTTATCCAAAAGCGGAGAGGGAGACTGGAAAAAGAGAATACATTGTTAAAACGTAGCCATGTCAATTGAAAAATTAGAACTTTAAGGATTATGCAATAACCTACACAAGGTCCTCAGAATAGTATTAGATAGTATTGTACCATTATCAGACAAGACCCCAACAATGGAGAAGATCACTGAAGGGATTCATATTAGCAGTGAGTGCCTTGGTTATTTGGATTGTCGGTGAGACTTGAAGTAGATTAGGAGACTGTTTCGCTGAGCATGTACACTCCGTCTGCCAGAAAAAGCAGGATCTCCCAGTGGTCACACATTTCAATTTTATTTCCCATTCCCATTCTGACATGTCAGTCCATGGCCTCCTCTACTGCCACAATGAGGCCACACTCAGGTTGTAGGAGCAACACCTTATATTCTTTCTGGGTACCCTCCAACCTGATGGAATGAACATTAATTTCTCGAACTTCTAGTAATTGCCTCCCCACTTCACCATTCCCCCCATTCTCATTTCCCTCTCTCAGCTTAACTCCTTATCTACTCAACTCCCCCCTCTGGTGCTCCTCCCCCTTTTCTTTATTCCATGGTCTTCCACCCTCTGCTATCAGATTCCCTCTTCTCTAGCCCTTCATCTCGTTCACCAATCAACTTCCCAGTTTCACCTACCACCTTGTACTTCTTCCTCCCCTCCCTCAACTTCTTTATCTGATTTCTCATCTTTTTCTTTCCAGTCCTGATGAAGGGTCAGCCCAACACGTTGACTGATTACTCTCTTCCATTGATGCTACCTGGCCTGATGAATTCCTCCAGCATTTTGTGTGTGTTGCTTGGATTGTAGATGGCCTAGACACTATGAAGAACCCATGCATGCCATACCTTTCAGCCAGTTGCTGAGTCCATCTTTTTCCACCCACTATCTGTTCTATAGGTCCACAGGTCTTCAGCAAGACCTCTGCCTCCAGGTTGCTGGAAAGTAGTTTCTTTTTGAGAAACATAAGGCTTCCAATGCCTTATGTCTGTTGTTAATTATCTAATCAATCTCCTGCTCAGTCTAATCAGCCCTGGTTCTTCCTAATAAAGCAGGGAAGAGTCTTGTCACCTCAGGGCAGTAGATACTGTGGCTCCTTTAAGCCAGGAGTCAATGGGTTGACTGGGAGCACTGTCTGCAAACAACTGCCTTTGTGAAGCCCTTTAGAGTCTCGACATTGGTTTTTTGCAGCATCTCTGTTGATGTTGGTGTACCTGGGTAAGGCGAGGAAGACTGAAGAATGAATTAGGTGGTACAGACCTTCTTCTATCTCCTGAACATCAGGTGAGGTTACATACACCTTCCAATCCTGTAAATTATATGTTAAACACAAGAGATTCTGCAAATGCTGGAAAACCAGAGGTACAAGCACAAAATGCTGGAGGAACTCAACAGTTCAGACAGCCTCTGTAGAGAGGAATAGAGTCAATGTTTTAGGCTGAGACTCTTCATCAAGACTGGAAATTAATGGGGAAGAAGCCAAAGTGAATGGGTGTGGAAGGTGGGAAGGAATACAAGCTGGGAGATGATAAGTGAAATCAGGTGAGGGAGAAGGTGTGTGGGTGGGGAAGGGGAATGAAATGAGGTAATAGGTGGAAGAGGCAAAAGGCTGAAGAAGAAGGGATCTGATGGAGAGATAGTAGACCACTGGAGAAAGGGAAGGACGAGGGGCTTTTGACCTCTGTCTCTTCATGAAGGTGAAATCATTCACTGTTGATTTCCAAGATGCATTTGAGACTTCCTGAACATTCAAAAGACATAAGGAAAACTTCAATAACTCTCAGTAAATGGATGCATTGGTTCAAGCTTCAATACCTATTCGTCTTCCAGATATGCAACACATCAGGATCGGTTATCTTCTTATTGTAAGCTTGCGCCTGCAATATATCGAAGATGTGCCGAATGGCAATAGGTGCTTTGGAATTTTGTATGCTCCAGATGCTTCTGAATAAATTCTCAACGTAAGGCTGAAGTGCAACCTGGAACAAGAAATCAGTGGTATGTGTGAAAGATGGAAAAAAGCTGGTATGTCAACACTTCCAACTGAAAACATCGAACCGTTGAGGGGGATGGACCATGTCTGATTGCAGGTAGCTGACGGGATGAATGGTATCACCAAAATTTGAAGGTCTGACTGAAGAAGTGCAATGAGAATAGCAAAAGGAAGGGTGAACTTACCATTATCTCATGTCTAGATGAATGCAGTGCCAACATTTTCAAGAAAATTGACATCATTCAGAACTAAGCGACCGACTTAATGAGCAGACCATCCAACCCCTAAACATTTATTCCCTCCATCAGAATGTGTCATCTACAAAATGCACTGCAGTTCTTCAACCAGGCCACTCCTACAGTGCCTCCCAAATCCTATCCTTCTGCCAACAAGGACAAGGGCAGCAGGCATATTAGAACATTATCAAGTTGAGCACTATCCTGACTTAGAAATATATCACCAGCCTTTCAATACCACACAAACTCAGTGTCCAGTGACACCTTGAAAGTACCTTTACAGTGAACAGGGAGTTGCCAAAGCACTGCCTTCTCCTTTGGGATTGGACTTGCTGTAAAAGTTCAGCTCCCCATAAATAAGCTCAAAAAATACTGCCTGAAATATGCAAACTGAGGTTGTGGATGTTTTAGAGTAATTCTTCTTAAAGATGTACTTTTTCTTGTGTTTTATCCATGTAGATTTGTTGCTCAAACTTATCTCACGACAGCCAGACAGCAGCAAAACAAATGGAGGGGAGCACGCAGGTGTGGAGCTAGACAGTTTGATGACATGATCAGTCTAAACATGGAAAGAGATTCTTTTCTGGATTGGGCGAGGGAATAAGGTGGTATACCAGAGACTTGTGGGGGCTACCATGTAAAAAAGGCTGGCAGGAGAGGGCTAATGTCCTGTCTCCCAGGTATGATGCCTTCTGTAGAACACAACAAATGTGGGAAGAAATGTGATATTTCTGGATAGGTATCAGACCAATGGTATTGAGCCATGGTTCTTCTACATATGTCAAGTTGAGTTCTACAGCACAACTAAATTATAGTTTATATTGCTAATGAAATAAGTATGCTGTGTCACAGAGCACTATTCACACATCCCCTCCTTCCTGACCAACCTTTCCATCCAACAGAGATGACCATGGCTCCCCTCATTCTACCAAAAATAGCCAGAAGAATAAAGGACAAGGGGGAAGAAATAAAGACCATAAGACACAGGAACAGATTAGGCTATTTAGCCCATTGAGGAAATGGAGCAGAAAAGTATAGTGCATTACAAGAGGAAGATATAATTGAGAGAAGGGAGGAAGAGAAACTTGGCTCTTGTGGGCTGCATGCAGGAAGGCAGTACATGGGTAATGAGTCAGAAGTAAGCATCTGTACGTCTGTCTACTGAAGACCCAAGAACCCTAACTGGGGAGTTTTTAAGAGAAGAAATTTACAATGATAGTTCTCGTACTGTCGGACCTGTCTGACAATTGCAGCTGAAATTGAGGATTGTGGAGTCTCCATCCCTCTCCTCTCACTGGAGCACAGAGTCAGCATGGTATCATAGTGGCGAGAGCATCACTTTACAGTTCCAGCTGTAAAATTGGGATTCAATTCCTGCTGCAGCCTGTAAGGAGTTTATACATTCTCCCCATGACTGTCTAGGTTTCCTCCCATGTTCCAAAGGCATATGGGTTAGGGTTAGTGAGTTGTTGGCATGTTATGTTGGCTCCAGAAACACGGCTGTTCAGAAGGAAACTTTATTGAATTGATTGATGCATACAACACATTTCACCGTATGTTTTGATGTACACGTGACAGATAAAGTTAATCTTTTCTTTACATCTTTCAAAGCATTATTGCTATTCTGTTACTTTGGACTCTCATGTTAATCCATTAGAGACTGGTTTCTGCCACTCAGGAGCGGAAAAATGTCTCCCGTTAGCAGTTTGCTGTCAAGAAGCAGCAACCCCACGTGGCATGGCTGCTGTTCATAATGAGCGACGGGGTGTCACTTGGGAGTACTGAAGTTACAATGGATCCTTAATGGACTTTAAAGTAAAGAGTCATAGAGCACTGCAGCACAGAAACATCCCGTTCAGCTCATATAGATTGTGCACATTGGTATTCTGCCTGGTCCCATGTTTTTCTGCACAAGTAGTTGTTAAATAAATATACAGTGAAGAAATAGCAATAGTATGGTACCTTGGAGGACAGCAGCTTTGTTAGATACATCTCTTTGACCTTGACCTTCTGTTTGCCTTGTTCTGGTACAGGAGATTCTACAGGTTCTGACTGTGGTGAGATCTAAAAAAGCAGAGCACTGTCACAAATAGAACAAATCACTGGAAATAGTGAGTAGAATTGAACTAATGTGCAAAATACATACCAAATGACAAAGATTGTCTGCAGACTCATCACCCACAGTAACTGGAAGAGGATGGTTTAGGACAATCTGTTAGTAATTTGGATGTAAAGGTTTAATTTTGAATTTTGTACTAAAGACAAGGGATATCAGTGTGGAGAATAGATCAGTTCCCAGGTTCAAATCCTTTGATGAATAAAGAACTGATATATATCAAACGATACGGCTGTTTCAAACCCTTTGGTTAGCCTGCCACAGCAGTTTTAATTTGGACTCAATTTATTTTCAGAATAGACAACACAATCTAACATACATAGGGTTGGCAGCATTGTACTTCTGCTACTAGACTAAGAATCCAAAGACTGACAGCTCATATCCACTGTGCCAAATTACAAAATTGAAATTGTAAATGAAATTTGAGCAATTTATGGGTTTGTGTCTGAATTGTGACCAAGAGAACTGTCACTTTTTTGTCAGACCTAGTTCATCTGTCTTTATCAAGGAAAGGTACATTCCAATGGAACTTGGACTGGTCAGTAGGTTACTCTAATCTCATACTACATGGTAGAATCTGGCTGTAGTCAGGGCAACAAGGCATGGAAAAGAGATAGCATCACATCTATATATTGCCTCAGTTAGGAACAAATTTTAAAGAAAGTGAAGATTTAGAATTAAATTCTATTTAGAATATCCAAAATTCTTTAAGAACAAAGGATAAGACATAAAAGGCTCGTTATTACCTGGACCTAATGTGAGTAAATAGATTAATGCTCACAGATACAATAGGGTGAGCTGACGAATTTGCTACAGAGTTGTACAACTCTATGACAATATAATTAATACTTTCCCCAGGTGTACTTCCATCTGAGGTTTTACAGCACTAACCAGAAGCACAACAACAATTCACTGTTTTATATTTTCATGTAGCACCTCCAGGAAGTGAAACTTTCATAGCCTTTAATGAGCTATTTGATGAAACATTTATTGAGATTCAAGACATATAATCAATTATTTTGAAGATTAATGATAGTATATTTTACCTGGATTTGAATCTCTTGCTCTTCTTACCACAACTACTGATGCTCCATTTGGAATCTGAACAATTTGTAAGAATGAAAGGTTACTGACAATGTTAACTACATAAGCACTTCATTTCTCATCATTTATTTCCCCATGTTGCTCTCATAACCTTCTATCACAATACCTTATTTCTGTCTCGAATACGCTTCCTCTCTAACTCTCCTCCCTTTTCATTCTCTGTTCTCCATCTTCTTCCATAACCTTTCCCACCAATTCACCCGTTCACCTTACCATTCCTTTGATAACCTGGTTGTTCTCTCCCTTCTTAATCTGTTCTCACACTTGTCACTGCTCTCCACATAACTCGATTGTCTCTTAATAGACCGACAAGCCTCCTCCACCTGTTCACCTTGTGCCCATTACCTACACTTCCTTCTACACAGTATCTCATTCCCTCCTCATCCTGTAATCATCTCTATCACTTCCTTGTAGCCTCTTTACTTTTTGCCCTTGTTTATCCCACTGTAAGCTGTTGTTTTTCATCTTTAGTTGTTGCTCTTTCTCCCAACCTGTTCCTTCTTGAAACATCTCTTCCTTTCCTCACTATAACCTCCACTTTTCTTTACCCATGACCACCTCTTCCTTTCCCTTAAAACCCACTTCTCAGAACCTCAATATCCCCTCTTCTATTGTCTTATTCTCTCTCCCTCTAATCTCCTATGCCATTTCCCATCATCCCCTCTTCCCTTCCCCATTGCCTCTTCTTCCCCATACTTCTTTTCCCTTTTCCTAAACCGCTCCCTTCCCATCAATCCAGTCTCTCCCTTCTTCTCATAACCTCCTTTTTCCTTTCTCTGGTAACCTGCTCTCATCCCTCTGATCCCTTCTCGAGTGCCATTCTTACATTTTTGCTCAAAACTTGTATTCAATATTTTTCCCCAAATCTCCACCACTTGTTCCCCTCCATAATCAGTTCTCCTCACCCCATACCTAACAGTCTCCTCCCTTCATCTCTTCACCCCTCCTACTTGTGCCCCCACATCAGATTCTACTTAGCTCCTTTGCAACAAAGATGTGCTACAAATTAAAAGTGGCTGATGAATTATATGGACCTCCTAAGAGCAGGAGCAGAATTAGGCCATTCAGCCAATTGATTCTGCTGTGTAATTCCATCATGGCTGATTTATTGTCCTTCTCAACTCCATTCTCCCACCTTCTCCTTGTAACCTTTGATACCATTACTAATTAAGGAACTGTCAAACGCTACTTTTAATGTACTCAATGACGGCCTACACTGCTGTCAGTAACAATGAATTCCATAGATTAGGGATATTCTCCTATTCTGAGCTGTGCCCTCTGGTTCTAGACTCTACCACTGTAGGAAACTTCTTCTCCATGTCCACTGGATCCATGCCGTTCCTTGATAGGTTTGAATGAGATCCACTCTTGTTCTTCTAAACTCCAGTGAGTACAGGCCAAGAGCCATCAAACGTTCGTCATATGTTAACCCTTTCATTCCCACGGTAATTCTCGTGAAGGAGCTCAAAACTGCTCCTAATACTCCAAAGCCATATAACGCTTCAGCATTACATCTTCAACATACACAATAATGGCTCAAAGTGTTTATCTTCTTCACATCCGCTTCAAGGACTTGCGTTGACTGATCAATATCTTGTAGTAGTCTTCGGTGTGTTCCATTTATAATATGCTCTGGAGCAAACACAGAATTAGTAAAGTGATCACTAACTGGTCATATTCAGATCAAACTTTATTTTAAGAGTAATGTGTGTATTATAAATAATGAGCATCATTAATATTGTTTGAAACTGATATTCATTCTTAAAAGCAAAACAATTCACTTTTTATAATAAATGAGATAAAGTGTGTAATAGTTGTTTTAAGGTAGTAGTGAAATAAAATAATTACTTAAAAAAAAAATCTTATTATCAAAAAGGCTTGACAGAGTATGTACTTCGTGAGGCAGTTGGTAAAAGTCCATCTTCGCCAGAACATACTGGTACACTGCCATTCTACACTGGTAAAACTCCATCTTGGCCAGAACATACTGGTACTCTGCCATTCTACACTGGTAAAACTCCATCTTGGCCAGAACACACTGGTACACTGCCATTCTACACTGGTAAAACTCCATCTTCGCCAGAACATACTGGTACACTGCCATTCTACACTGGTAAAACTCCATCTTCGCCAGAACATACTGGCACACTGCCGTTCTACACTGGTAAATCTCCATCTTGGCCAGAACATACCGGTACACTGCCGTTCTACACTGGTAAAACTCCATCTTGGCCAGAACATACTAGTACACTGCCATTCTACACTGGTCCCCCAGAACACACTGGTACACTGCCATTCTACACTGGTAAAACTCCATCTTGGTCAGAACATACTGGTACACTGCCATTCTACACTGGTCCCCCAAAACATACTGGTACACTGCCATTCTACACTGGTAAAACTCCATCTTGGCCAGAACACACTGGTACACTGCCATTCTACACTGGTAAAACTCCATCCTGGCCAGAACATACTGGTACACTGCCATTCTACACTGGTAAATCTCCATCTTGGCCAGAGCACACTGGTACACTGCCATTCTACTCTGGTAAAACTCCATCTTGGCCAGAACATACTGGTACACTGCCATTCTACACTGGTCCCCCAGAACACACTGGTACACTGCCATTCTACACTGGTAAAACTCCATCTTGGCCAGAACATACTGGTACACTGCCATTCTACACTGGTAAATCTCCATCTTGGCCAGAACATACCGGTACACTGCCATTCTACACTGGTAAAACTCCATCTTGACCAGAACATACCGGTACACTGCCATTCTACACTGGTAAAACTCCATCTTCGCCAGAACATACTGGTACACTGCCATTCTACACTGGTAAAACTCCATCTTGGCCAGAACATACTGGTACACTGCCATTCTACACTGGTCCCCCAGAACACACTGGTACACTGCCATTCTACACTGGTAAAACTCCATCTTGGCCAGAACATACTGGTACACTGCCATTCTACACTGGTAAAACTCCATCTTCGCCAGAACATACTGGTACACTGCCGTTCTACACTGGTAAATCTCCATCTTGGCCAGAACATACCGGTACACTGCTGTTCTACACTGGTAAAACTCCATCTTGGCCAGAACATACTGGTACACTGCCATTCTACACTGGTCCCCCAGAACACACTGGTACACTGCCATTCTACACTGGTAAAACTCCATCTTGGCCAGAACACACTGGTACACTGCCATTCTACACTGGTAAAACTCCATCTTCGCCAGAACATACTGGTACACTGCCATTACACTGGTAAATCTCCATCTTGGCCAGAACATACCGGTACACTGCCATTCTACACTGGTCCCCCAGAACATACTGGTACACTGCCATTCTACACTGGTAAAACTCCATCTTGGCCAGAACACACTGGTACACTGCCATTCTACACTGGTAAAACTCCATCTTCGCCAGAACATACTGGTACACTGCCATTACACTGGTAAAACTCCATCTTGGCCAGAACACACTGGTACACTGCCATTCTACACTGGTCCCCCAGAACATACTGGTACACTGCCATTCTACACTGGTAAAACTCCATCTTGGCCAGAACACACTGGTACACTGCCGTTCTACACTGGTAAAACTCCATCTTGGCCAGAACATACTGGTACACTGCCATTCTACACTGGTCCCCCAGAACACACTGGTACACTGCCATTCTACACTGGTAAAACTCCATCTTGGCCAGAACACTCTGGTACACTGCCATTCTACACTGGTAAAACTCCATCTTCGCCAGAACATACTGGTACACTGCCATTCTACACTGGTAAAACTCCATCTTGGCCAGAACATACCGGTACACTGCCATTCTACACTGGTCCCCCAGAACATACTGGTACACTGCCATTCTACACTGGTAAAACTCCATCTTGGCCAGAACACACTGGTACACTGCCATTCTACACTGGTAAAACTCCATCTTCGCCAGAACATACTGCTACACTGCCATTCTACACTGGTAAAACTCCATCATGGCCAGAACATACTGTTACACTGCCGTTCTACACTGGTAAATCTCCATCTTGGCCAGAACATACCGGTACAATAGACAATAGACAATAGGTGCAGAAGTAGACCATTCGGCCCCTCGAGTCTGCACCGCCATTCTGAGATCATGGCTGATCATTCACTATCAATACCCAGTCCCTGCCTTGACCCCATATCCCTTGATTCCCCTACCCATCAGATATCTATCTAGCTCCTTCTTGAAAGCATCCAGAGAATTGGCCTCCACCGTCTTCCGAGGTAGTGCATTCCACACCTGCACAACTCTCTGGGAGAAGAAGCTCTTCCTCAATTCTGTTTTAAATAACTGACCTCTTATTCTCAATCCATGCCCTCTGGTACTGGACTCTCCCAACATCTGGAACATATTTCCTGCCTCAATCCTATCAAATCCTTTAATTATCTTAAACGTTTCAATCAGATCCCCTCTCAATCTCCTCAATTCCAGCGTGTACAAGCCCAATCTCTCCAATCTCTCTGCGTAAGACAGCCCTGCCATTCCAGGAATCAACCTAGTGAATCTACGCTGCACTTCCTCAACTGCCAGAATGTCCTTCCTTAAACCTGGAGACCAAAACTGTACACAATATTCCAGGTGTGGTCTCACCAGGGCCCTGTACAAATGCAAACGGACATCCTTGCTCTTGTATTCAATTCCTCTTGTAACAAAGGCCAACATTCCATTTGCCCTCTTCACTGCTTGTTGCACTTGCTCATTCACCTTCATTGACTGGTGAACTAGGACTCCTAGGTCTCTTTGCATTTCTCCCTTACCTAACTCTACACCGTTCAGACAATACTCTGCCCTTTTGTACCTGCTTCCAAAGTGGATAACTTCACATTTATTCACATTGAATGACATCTGCCAAGTATCTGCCCACTCACCCAGCCTATCCAAGTCTCCCTGTATTCTCCTATCGTCCTCTTGGCCAGAACATACTGGTACACTGCCGTTCTACACTGGTAAATCTCCATCTTGGCCAGAACACACTGGTACACTGCCATTCTACACTGGTAAAACTCCATCTTGGCCAGAACATACTGGTACACTGCCATTCTACACTGCCATCAGAGTGCATCCTCACACCAGCCATTACTGTCTGATTTGGTGCAGCATCCAACACAATGTACAAAAACTGCTGTGAACTCTCAGGTCACTGGCTGCAGTCTACCATCACTGCAGTATTTGTATGTGTCCAGGACAAAGAAACAGACAGAGAGAAACATTGCAAACATGGCCCACCCAGCAACCTTGACTTTTCCAAAAAGATGGTGTGCACTTGTTGTTTTAATATCCCTAGGTTGCTTTAAAAATAACAGATTGTGTTACATTACAGAACTTATCCAAGAGGTTGGCTTTACACTTTTTTTTTAAAGAGAGGAGGAGTGCAAGCCATATTTGTCCTGTTTTAGGCCCAGGGTATTCCTGTTTAACACAGTGACTCCATTTTCAGCATGAACAGGCATCATGAAGAAGGGGAAATGGTCAGCAAGAAAGGATCTGCGTAAGTGGTGGGACTCCCAGAAAGATCTGAATGGGGGGAGTTGTGGGTGGGGATGGGATTAACTAGGTCATGAGTTTTTGAGGCTGGTGACTAGTGGTGTGCACTAGGTCATTTGTAAATTGTTATCTATAGTACTGTGCACAAGCCTTAGGCACATATATATAGCTCAGGTGTGTAAGACTTTCACAGTACTGTGGTAATTTAACGTATTGCACTGTACTGGTGCCACGGGAAAACCCACAAATTTCATGTCATATGTGAGTGATGATAAACCTGATCCTGATATGGGTCTCTATCGTGGACTGAGAGTGGAAAGGGAGAGGAGACGGAGTGAGAAACATTGGAGAGACATTCCATAATGATCAATAAACCAATCACTTGGAATCAAACGATCTTGCCTGGTGTCTGTATCCACGCCACCCCCAGTCTCGACACTCTTCCGTTATGCGCCCTACACCTCTTCTGCGGTGCTCCAACATTGCCATTCCCAACATCCTTTGCTCCCACCAGATTTACAAACTTGCTCTCCACCCCATGTTGACAAATACAGTACTGTGCAAAAGTCATAGGCATCCCAGCTATATAAGACTTTTGCAAAGTATTGTATAACAACGATCTGGATGATAATGTGGTAAACTGGATCCTCAAATATGTGGATGACTTCAAGATGGGGAGCATAGTAGACAACAAGGCTATCTATCAAAACTTACAAAATGATTTGGACCATCTAGGAAAATGGGTGGAAAAGGAATTTAGTGTCAGGTTTTGCACTTTGGTAGAAAAAAATAGAGTAGGATTCACCCAGTGAATTTAGGGCACTGAGGAATGTGCTGGAACAGAGTGATCTGGGAATACAGACCCCTGATTCCTTGGAAGTGGTGTCACAGGTAGATAGGGTAATAAAGAGAGTTTTTGGCACATTGGCCTTCATACATCAAAGCACTTTATACAGGAGTTGGGATGTTAGGGTGAAGATCTATAAGACAATGAAGAAGCCTAATTAAGGTATTGTGTGCCGTTATGGTCACCTACCTACAGGAAAGACTCAATAAATTTGGAAGTATACAGAGAACACTTACAAGGACTTTGCTGGGACCTGAGTTATCTGAGGATATTGTGTCGTAGCTGTCTAGATACGCAAGCCTGGGGAGTACAATATTGAGCTGTTGCCAATGTAGCAAGCTCCCCTTCTCCGTGCATCTGATGCACCCAAAGGAACGGCAGAAACCAATACAGTTTAGTACCAGCAGTGTAGCAGGAGTTGCCAGTCAGCATTGAACTCAACGTAGGGCTGCCCTGGGGTCTCCGTTCCGGATTTTTCCTTCAGGGTTTACTCTCGAAGCCTTCCCCATGAGCGGGTGTAGCCTCAAGGCAGCAGAGGTTTGAGATGAGAGTTTTCCTTCTCCTAGGTGAGCTACCAACCATGACTGACAAGCCCCAGCTGCCTGAAGCAACTGACTTTAAGGCGCCAATAACCGGCCTTTGCCCCTTCTCCTGTCAGTAGAAACAGTTCCATTGGGTTTAGTAGCTAAGCCACACGTGAAGGTCAGGAGCTGGACTTGGTTGCCAGAGGCTATTTGAGGCGCACGCCATTGGGAGCATTTAATAGGCAGTGGGAGATTGTCCCCATTACCGCCCCTGGCTATAACAACCTTAAGGAGTTATAGGGAAAGGTTAACTAGGCTAGAACTTTATTCCCTGGATGGTGAGTATAAAGGGAGATTCTGAGGTTGAGTGAGACTAGAACTAGAGTCATATGTTAAGGGTAACAGGCGAAATACTTAAAGGGAACTTCTTCACTCAGTGGGTGGTGAGAGTGTGCAACAGGCTTCCAGCATTAGTAATGGATTGACTTCAGGTTTGATTTCAGCATTTAAAAGAAGTTTAGATAAGTACATGGATGGGAGGGATATGGAGGACTATGGTCCTGGTGCAGGTTGATGGGAGTAGGCAAAATAATAGTTTGGCATGGACTAGATGAGCCAAAGGGTCTAATTTTGTGTTGTAGTGCTCTATGTATTCATGATTCAAAGTCTCTTAACTTCCCCACACAACCTCTTTGATAATATCTCGTACTATAATATTTCCTGCTCTATGGCTCAGTTGTAATAATTTTGTCACACAATTTTCCCAAAATAAAAGTAAGCAACTCTGAAAGCTGTTACAGAAATAGTAAAGGTAAATATGGAAGGATATCATGGACAGAGAAAGGATTGTAGTGGGACTGTCTTTAGATAGTTTTGCTAAGTTAAAGGTATTATTGAAATGTAAATTATTGTTTTAACTTTTATATGTTTAGTAACAAAGACCTTTATAATACCAGCCAAAAAGGAATATGCTGTAATCTAGACTCTACAACCAATTGGGCTCCACAACGGGAAGTTGAAATAGCTAGACATCATTGGCACCTGCCTGCCCACCGCCAAGAACATAGATACAGAAAAGTGTTGGGAAAACACCAACAATGTCATGAATGCTCCCATCCATCGTGCTCATAGTCTGTTTGTCCCACTCCCAGGCTTTACAGTATTCATCCAAATACAGTTACTTCTAGCCATCAGGCTGATCAGCACCACCACCCATTAACCCACCCTGGTAGACTTGCCATCACCACTGCTTTATCTTTTCCTGTCAGAGTCAATGTACGGACAGATATTTCTGTACCTAACATAAGGTCAGCCAATGTATAGAAGCTAATCTTGTGTATATATGGCCACACTCAACAGTTACTTGTACATTGTGCTTTATAGGATGCTTTCATATTTATATTAATTGTGTTTTTATGCTTACTGTGTTTTTTGATGTTGCATTGGATCTGGAGTAACAATCATTTTGTTCTCCTCTATACTCGTGTACTGAAGAATGACAATAAGTGACCTTGAATACTGCAACAGCCACAATCATTGGAGGCAAAAGGACATTTCAGGTTGAGTTCTGCATCAGGGCCGAGAGGAAACAGAAAAGAGAGTTGGTACAATACAGTCCTGATGAAGGGTCTCGGCCTGAAACGTTGACTGTACTTCTTCCTATAGATGCTGCCTGGCCTGCTGTGTTCCACCAGCATTTTGTGTGTGTTGTTTGAATTTCCAGCATCTGCAGATTTCCTCGTGTTTGCGTGGTACAGTACATAGCACCTTGGGGATGCAGCAGTATGACAGAAGTTTCTAAGTGATAGGTGGAACAAGACTGGGAGGGAATGATGGAGTCACTTGTGGGAAGGGGAGAAGGAGAGGAGAGTTAAAATGATGTGCAACTGAAAGCTTGAATGAGCCACTGTGGACAGAGTCCAGATGTTCCACAAGATGGTCACCTAATCTATGCATGGTTTTACCAATAAAGAGGTGGTCACAGCATGATCACTGAATGGAATAGAATCTTTGTTTCTCCTTAGGAGAGGCAGGTCTCTGGATGGAGGTGAAGAGACAGGTGTAATACCTCTTATGGTTGCAGTTGTAAGGGCCAGGGTAGGGGTGAAATTGGAGGGGGTGGATGAGCAGGAAAGGAATCCAAAAGGGAGCAGTCCCCCTGGCAAACAATGGGTAGTGAGCAGGAAAGGACGTTGGGGAGAAGCAAAGATATGACTAATTATGGGATCACATTGGAGTTGCTGGTAATGATGGAGGATGATGTATTGGATATGGTGTCTGATGGGGTGAAAAGTGAGGACGAGGAGAACTCCATTGCTGTTCTACCTGAGATAGGGTTGTGGGGGGTAAGGGTGGTCAGAACAGATGTGTGGGAAATGTGGCAAGTACATGTGATTAATGATTAAAGATGAGCTTATTTGTCATGTGTACTTTGAAACACAATGAAATGTGCCATTTGTGTCAAATCAAATCAGCGAAGGTTGTGCTGGGCAGCTCACAAGTGCTACTCTGTTTCTGAGCACAACTCACTCTAACTGTAGATCTTTGGCAAATGGGAGGAAGCCAGAGCACTTGGAGAAAACCCACATGATCACGGGGAGAACACAGAAACTCCCTACAGACAGCGGCAGTTATCTTATAACTGGTGCTGTAAGGCATTGCACTATTGCTACACCATTGCGCCATCCCATGTGGGGCTTAATCAACTACAGCAGAGGGAAGGAAAAGGATATTTCAGAAGCTTTAGAGTAGAAGGTCTCACCTTGAGAACATATGAGGAGGAGGTGGAGAAATTGGGAAAATTGATGGCATCTTTACAAGTAGGTGTGACATGAGAGTTGGTGGTTCCTGGAGGATAACAATAACTAAACTGTCTCATAAGATGGAGACAGAAAGATCCTGAAAAGTAAGTTTCAGAGATGTCCAGGTGAACTTGAGAATAGTAGGAGGTTTTACTTGTCTCTTCATCAACCAAGGTCCTAAATAGGCAGTCCAGAAGTGGCAAAGATTCACCTCCAGCTCTTTCAACCAGACCCAAGCTGTAGTGAAAAAAATTGTAGACTAGGCAACTGTTTAGTGGCACACAAATGCTTTGTCTGCACTGATCAACTCCAGCTTCCAGCTGCTTGTTATTTTAACTCTCCTTCCACCCCACTCTTCCAACTGATTCCATCGACCCATCACCCCATCTCATCTGGTTCCACCTATCACCTACCAACTACCAGAAGCTACCCCAACCACTCCTGCTCTCAGCATACTGCTACAAATTTGCAACTTTCCCGTTTCCTCTCAGTTCTGATGTAGGGGGTTGAAACATCAACTTACACCTTTGCCTCCGCAGGCGCTGCTAGACACAATGTGTTCTTTCAGCACTATTTTTGTTTTAGACTTTGTAATACTCTGAGGTGTGATTAACTTGATCAGTGGGAATATTTCATAACCACTCCTAATGATAAGATCATATAACCAGATATAAAACTAGTGATCAGAGGCTAGAGATTGTTCAAGTAACCAATGTAGGTCTTATTACCATTCAGTGTATCAGTGTTTATTTCTGATTTTGTGCTGGAGTTAGAACATGGAGGATTGAAGACTAATCAGGCCCTTCAGTTCACAATGTTGTGCCAACCTTTTAACCTACTCTATAATTAACCTCATCTGTCCCTTCTACATAGCCCTCCATTTTCCTATCATTCATGTGCCGCTCTAAGAATTTTCTAAATGTCCCCAATATATTTGCCTTTACAGCCATCTCTGACATCCACCCTTTAGATTACGGCAAATCTTTCCTGCAATTACCTTAAATTATTCATATTATTGAGATACAGGTCAGAATAGGTTCTTCTGGCCCTTCGATTTGCACCACCTAGCAATCCCCGATTTAACCGTCGCCTAATCATGGGACAATTTACAATGACCAATTAACCTACCAAGTGGTATGTCTTTGAACTGTGGGAGGAAACTGGAGCACCCAGAGGAAACCTATGTGGTGATGGAGAGAACATACAAACTCATTACAGGCAGCAGCAGGAACTGAACCCAGGTTGCCTGTACTGTAAGGTGCTGTGCTAACCACTACGCCCCTTGTACTAGTTACTTCCACCTTGGGAAGAAAGTTTCTGACTATCCACTCAATTTATGCCTCCTATCATCTTGTACATCTCTATCAATTTGCCTCTCATCCTCCTTTATTTCCAAAGAGAAAAGCCCTAGCTCACTCAACCTTTCCTCATGCTCTCTAATCATGGTAAATCCCCTTTGTTTCCTCTCTAAAGCTTCTACGTCCTTCCTGTAATAAGTTGACTGGAACTGAACACAATATCCCAAGTGTGGTGTAACCAGGGTTTTATAGAGCTGCAACATTACCTCATAGATCATGAACTCCATTCCCTTGACTAATGATGGCCAATTAACACTATCAATTAGTGCAGCAGTTGTTCTAATAAAAATGGAAGAATGGCGAGAAATATTACCTAGGTCGATATCTTCCTTTTGAAACCTTTGGGAGTAACCATATTTATTGAAGAAGGTCTCAAAAATCTTCTCCTTTACTTGTCCTATAGTGTCGCAGTTCAAAACATCCAATTCAAAACCGGAATTGTTGTCCTGATCATTTTCAATGTCAGCTTCAGTGTTCAATTGAAATGAAACATCTAATTTCTGCCAAGAGAAGGATTATATCAGGGTGAGATCCACATTACTCAATTCATCAGAGAGCAACAGTACAACTATGAATGAAGCATTTCTTGCTTATGTTAGTAGAAAACTGTGCAACAGGAATTCATAACTGTGTTGAAGAACACTGTTTATGTAGAATTGCCTTGGTTCAAACTATGGTTAGCTGACACAAATAAAAGAACAAGAAAAGTTTTGGGTCAAGTAAACAGATCACTCCATAACCAACACATTATCTTCTGCAACCTGCCATCTCCAAAGAGATCCTATTACTAAACATATCTTTACCTCCCCTCCTCCACTTTCCACAGGAATCTCTCCTTCCATGATTCCTTTTTCCATTTGTCCTCTTTGTTCTCCCTCCAGGCACTTATCTCTGCAAGCAGTCTAACTGTTACACCTGCCCATACACCTCTTCTCTCATCTCCACTCAGGGCCCCAAACAATCCTTCCAGGTGAGGCAACACTTGACCTGGATTAGAAAGGCTGGCTCTACTACAGAAGTCAAACTGGACACACTGGAGGCTGTGGTAGAATAAAGGACCCTACAGAAAACCCTGGCAATTCTGGACAATGTTTCTCACCCTCTGCATGCTACTTTGGCTGAAGAAAGGAACACATTTAGTAATAAACTAAGACAACTATGCTGCTCCAAAGAGTGCTATAAATTACATCATTTAGACAGAGACATAATGTAAAGAATTTTACTCCTCATGTATGTGAAGGATGGAAAAAATAATTCAATTCAATTCCAAAGAATGAGGGGTGACCCCATCAAAATCTGTCAAATGTCAATAGAGTGAATGTAGAAAGGATGTTTCTTGTGGTAGGGGAATCTAAGACCTGAGGACACAGCTTTAGAATAGAGGGGAAACCTTTTAGAATGGAGATGAAGAGGAATTTCTTTAGCCAGAGTGGTGAATCACTGCAGTTTGCCTATCACCACAATAGGTCTACGGCGGATGTGATTTCATGGCTCTTCATGCAGCCTTGGAACATCTGGACAAAACAAATTCCTATGTCAGGATGCTGTTTATTGACTACTTCTCAGCATTTAACATCACAATCTGTGCAGATTGGAAATAAGCTATCTGGAAAGTGGATGAAGGCAAGGCAGAGGATGCTGTCTACATGGACCTTAGCAAGGCATTTGACAACGTCTCGAACGGGAGGTTGGCCATGAAGGTTCAGTCACATGGCATTCAAGATGAGGTAGTAAATTGGATTAGACATTGGCTTTGTGGGAGAAGCCAGAGAGTGGTAGTAGATGGTTGCCTCTCTGACTGGAGGTCTGTGACTAGTGGAATGTCGCAGGGATCGGTCCTCTGTTGTTTGTCATCTATGTCAATGATCTGGATGATAATGTGATTAACTGGATCAGCAGATCTGCTGATGACACCAAGATTAAGGGTGTAGTCAACAACAAGAAAGGCTATCATGGATTATATTAGGATCTGGTGCAGCTAGAAAAATGGACTGAAAAACAGCAGTAAGAATTTAATGCCGACGAGTGCAAAGTTTTGCACTTCGGTCGGACCAACCAAGATAGGTCTTACACAGTGAATGATAGGATACTGAGGAGTGCCGGGGAACAACGGGGAAAAAGTGGCACCACAGGTAGATAGTATCGTAAAGGAAGCTTTTGGCATATTGACCTTCATAAATCAAAGTATTGAGTGCAGGTTGTGATGAAGTAGTATAAGATGTTTGTGAGACCTAATTTGGAGTATTGTGTGTAGTTTTGGTCACGTGTCTACAAGAAAGATGTAAACAATGTTGAAGGAGTACAGAGAAAATTTACAAGGATGTTGCTGGGTCTGGAGGACCTGAGTTATAAGGAAAGATTGAATAGGTTACACCTTTACTTTGAAGAGTGTAGAAGATTAAGAGGAGATTTAATAGGTATACAAAATTATGATGGGTATAGATAGGACAAATGCAAGCAGGCTTTTTTACTGAGGTTGGGTGGGACTACAACCAGAGGTCATGGGTTAAGGGTAAAAGATGAAAAGTTTGAGGGGAAACTTCTTCACTCAGAAGGTCATGAGAGTGTGGAACGAGCTGCCAGCACAAATAGTGCATGTGAGCTCAATTTCAATGTTTAAGAAGTTTGGATAGGTACGTGGATGGTAGGGATATAGAAGGCTATGGTCCAGATGCAGATCAATGGGAGTAGGCAGTTTAAATGGTTTTGGAATTGACTAGATGAGTGGAAGGGTTTGTTTTGGTGCTGTACTGACTCTATAAACTCTCCATCTCTCTGACAATCAACACTGGTGCACCACAGGTATGTCTGCTTAGCTTACTGCTCTACTCTCTCAACACCCATGACTGTATGGCTAGGCACAGCCCAAGTGACATCTACAAGTTTGCTGATGATGCAACTAGTGTTGGCAGAATTTTAGATGATGATGAGAGAGCATACAGGAGTGAGATATATCAACTAGTTGAGTAGTGTCACAGCAATAACCTTGCACTCAATATCAGAGAGACCAAAGAACTGATTGTGGACTTCAGAAAGGATAAGACAAGTGAACACACAGCAGTCCTCACAGAGGAATCAGAAGTAGAAAGAGTGAGCAATTTCGAGTTCCTGGGTGTCAATATCTCTGAGGATCTATCCTAGGCCCAACATATAGATGCAGCTACAAAAAAGGCACAACAGTGGCTAGATTTCATTAGGACTTTGAGGAGATTTGATATGTCACCAAAGCTACTTGCAACTTTTTACAGATGTACTGTGGAGAGCATTCTAGTTGGCTACATCAATGTCTGGTATGGGGAGGTGGGGAAGGTAGGGTGCTACTACACAGGATCAAACTAAGTTGCAGGGAGTTATAAACTTAGTCAGCTCCATCATGGGCACTAGTGTTCGTAGTATCCAGGACTTCTTCAAAAGGTGATGCCTCAAAAAGGCGTCATCCATCATTAAGGACCCCCTTCACGCAGGTCATGCCTTGTTCTCATTACTACTGTCAGGAAGGAGATACAGAAGAAGCCTGAATGCACACACTCAACAATTTAGGAACAGCTTCTTTCCTCTGCCACCCAGTTTCTGAATGGACATAGAACCCATGAACACTACCTCACTACTTTAATTTTATTTTTGCATGACTATTTAATATTTTTTTCTATTATTACCTTTTGCATTGTACTGCTGCTGCAAAGACAACAAATTTCATGACATGTGCCTGTGATATTAAACCTGACTCTGATATATTTAAGTCAGAGGTTGATAGATTGTTGGTTGGTCAGGGCATGAAGGGATATGGGGATAAGGCAGGAGATTGAGCGGAGAGGGCCAATAGATCAGCCATATTGAAATGGTAGAGCAAATGCAATGGACCAAATGGTCTCATTCTGGACAAACTCAACTCATTCAGAATGCTAGTTAACCAAAACCAGGATGAGGGAACATGTCACTCCCATCCTAGCTACTCTACACTGGCTTCCTGTATCCTTTAGAATTGATTTCAAATCTTCTTACCACATGAAAAAGTAGTGCATGTTGACATTGAAAGGAAAGCTTTGGTGGGATGGTGGAATTGCCGGTTTTCTTGAGTATTTAATAGAGACCGCATTTGTTCAAATGTGTTGGTAAGCTCTACAAAAACAAGCTCTAGTGGTGTTTCCTTCCACCCCACTCCCACTTTTCTATATGTACTAAGGTAGTTGATCTTCCTTCTGCTGAGTTATTGTGGGAAACATCTGTCTCAAATAGCGAAATCCTTCATGGAAATGTTTGTGCCTGGTGATAGCAGATTCCATCCTTGCAGTCTTGAACCCAGTAATTCAGCTTTTACTTTGACAAACCCAAGCCTCTGACCAAGTCATTTAACTCGGACTGAGTTATCAGATTAGGCTCACTCAACATAAAGGGTTCAAAATCTGTATCAGTATCAGTGTCGTTTTCTATTCCTGGCTGGTGCTTCATGGCATCTTTGTATGCCATCTCTAGACTCCACGTCTCTGGTGATTTTGGTCCTGGAAGACTATTGTCATGTGGCACAGGTCTCATGGTGAAGGGAGACTGGGGTATTCAATGGATGTCTTGTTTTTAGCAAGGAAATCAGACACACTGGTCAGACAGAAGTAGCAGTCTGTCACATGACCCCTCTGCTCTCGCCATATCATCGGGACAGCGAACAGCATTGGCCTCCATGTACCTCTCAGCCAAGCTCCAAGATCAACAGCACAACAAATATGAGGAGGCTTGGCTTTGTCTTGGTCATCAATTTTACACCTAAAGTAGAGCTCTTAGACTTTCTTAATGGGGAGTCATGCTTCATCTTTGAGATTTAAGAGTATACTTGTCACAAACTTAACAGAAAGTATTGTGGCTGTAGCAAAACTGGCGAGACATTTTGCTATCATGAATACTCCTGAAAATACAAGTATACACATTGTACTATGTATGTAGAAAATGTGATCGCAAACCAATATACATGTAAATGTAACGTATACAACAGTGTGTGTGTGTGTGTGTGATACTTCTATTGTCTTTCTAAAACCAGTTCTGTTATGCAGCATCCACCTTGTCTAACAATGCCAGGTATGCCTGCATAAAATAGAAAACTTTTCAGCTTACATTGTGGGTAACAGTTTAAGTGACTGGAATTATGAATTAAAATAATAAATATAGGCAATTAAAAATAGCATGTGACAGGGAGATTTCATGTAATTTCCATGTTCAGCAGCCCAAAATCCATAAGATACACCCAAAAGCATTCAGGAAGCAAAATCTTTGTTGTCCAGTGGACAGAACAACAACTTCAGAGACTCACTGAGTGATCTTCTCATGCCTTCCCTCACAATTAGTGTCAATAGAAATCTAGTTATGTAACAATGCATTATGGCTAATCAGACTTAACAACATTTCACTGAAAGCGGTAACCAATTCAACTATTTTGACCAATTGTAACAGATAGCATTAGTCTCAGTGAAGAATTCAACATACACACTGGAAAGGCAGTCACCAACTTCAGCGAATTTTTAAACCAGGGATGGAACAATAACAAATTCACTGTCAGTACAAATGCTGAAATGAAAAGTCTGCTTTCTTAGCAGTTTGCTGTACAGCAAGAAAAGATGGGCTGCATACAAGAAAGGAATCAGAGCTTTCACTGACAGCTAACAAAAAGAATAGTTGCTAGGAGCCGAAGTAATCCAGCATCCCGGTGATCTAAATGAAGGAAGTTTAAAGTTCAAAGTAAATTTATTATCAAAATACGTATATGTCACCATATGCTACTCTGTGATTCATTTTCTTGCAGTCATTCATATTTAAACAAAGTACAACAGAATCAATGAAAAATTACACAGAAAGTCTGACTGATAAGCAACCTATGTACAAAGGACAAACCAAGCAAATACAAAAATATAAATAATAATAAATAAGTAAATCAGTAATACTGAGAACATGTACTGTAACATCCTTGAAAGTGTGTCTATAGGTTGTGTTCAGTGAAGTCATCAACACTGGTTCAGAAGACTTATGCTTGAAGGGTAATAATTGTCTCTGAATATGGTGGTGTGGTACCTTAGGCTCCTGTAACTCCTTCCCAAATGGCAGCAGCAAGAACAGAGCATGACCTGGATGGTCGTGGTCCTTGATGTTAGATGGTGCTTTCTTGTGACAGTGCTCCTTGTAGATGTGCTTAATAGTGGGAAAGGATTTTACAGGGAAGAACAATGAAGAAAATCACCTTTTGTAGGGATTTCTGTTTACTGGGTCCAGCAGCAAGTGCCATTACAAAGAAAGCAGACTTTCTTTACTTTCTTAGAAGTTTGCATAAGTTCAGAATGTCATCTAAAACATTGACAAACTTATATAAATGTGTGGTGGAGAGTATACTGAATGGTTGCAACACAGCTTAATATGGAAACATCAATGTCCTTCAATGAAAATCTTATAAAAAGTAGGGGATACAGTTCACGGGCAAAACCCTCCCTGCCACTGAGCACATCTAGATGGAGGAGCACTGTTTAGGAAAGCAGCCTTAATCATCAGAGAGCCTCAACAACCAGGTCATGGACCCAGAGAGGATAACATCAGAGACCCCCACCATCCAGGTCATGGACCCAGAGAGGATAACATCAGACACCCCCACCACCCAGGTCATGGACCCAGAGGAGATAACATCACAGACCCCCACAACCCAGGTCATGGACCCAGAGAGGATAAAATCAGAGACCCCCACCACCCAGGTCATGGACCCAGAGGAGATAACATCAGAGACACCCAACACCCAGGTCATGGACCCAGAGAGGATAACATCAGAGACCCCCACCACCCAGGTCATGGAGCCAGAGAGGATAACATCAGAGACCCCCACCACACAGGTCATGGACCCAGAGAGGATAACATCAGAGACCCCCACCACCCAGGTCATGGACCCAGACAGGATAACATCAGAGACCCCTAACACCCAGGTCATGGACCCAGAGGAGATAACATCTGAGACCACCCACCACCCAGGTCATGGGCCCAGAGGAGATAACATCAGAGACCCCCACCACACAGATCATGGACCCAGAGAGGATAACATCAGAGACCCTCACCACCCAGGTCATGGACCCGGAGAGGATAACGTCAGAGACCCCCACCACCGGGGTTATGGACCCAGAGAGGATAACATCAGAGACCCCCACCACCCAGGTCATGGACCCAGAGGAGATAACATCAGAGAACCCCACCACCCAGGTCATGGTCCCAGAGAGGATAACATCAGAGACACCCACCACCCAGGTCATGGACCCAGAGGGATATCAGAGACCCCCACCATCCATGTCATGGACCCGGAGAGGATAACATCAGAGACCCCCGCCACCCAGGTCATGGACCCAGAGGAGATAACATCAGAGACCCCCACCACCCAGGTCATGGACCAAGAGAGGATAAAATCAGAGACCCCCATCACCCAGGTCATGAACCCAGAGGAGATAACATCAGAGACCCCCACCACCCAGGTCATGGACCCAGAGAGGACAACATCAGAGACCCCACCACCCAGGTCATGGACCCAGAGGGGATAACATAAGAGACCCCCACCATCCTTGTCATGGACCCGGAGAGGATAACATCAGAGACCCCCACCACCCAGGTCATGGACCCAGAGAGGATAACATCAGAGACCCTCACCACCCAGGTCATGGACGCAGAGAGGATAACATCAGAGACCCCCACCACCCAGGTCATGGACCCAGAGAGGATGACAACAGAGACCCCCACCACCCAGGTCGTGGACCCAGAGAGGATAACATCAGAGACCCCCACCATCCAGGTCATGGACCCAGAGAGGATAACATCAGAGACCCCCACCACCCAGGTCATGGACCCAGAGAGGATAAAATCAGAGACCCCTACCACCCAGGTCATGGACCCAGAGGAGATAACATCTGAGACCACCCACCACCCAGGTCATGGACCCAGAGGAGATAACATCAGAGACCCCCACCACACAGATCATGGACCCAGAGAGGATAACATCAAAGACCCTTACCACCCAGGTCATGGACCCAGAGAGGATAACGTCAGAGACCCCCACCACCCGGGTTATGGACCCAGAGAGGATAACATCAGAGAACCCCACCACACAGGTCATGGACCCAGAGGAGATAACATCAGAGACCCCCACCACCCAGGTCATGGTCCCAGAGAGGGTAACATCAGAGACCCCCACAACCCAGGTCATGGACCCAGAGGGGATATCAGAGACCCCCACCATCCATGTCATGGACCCGGAGAGGATAACATCAGAGACCCGCGCCACCCAGGTCATGGACCCAGAGGAGATAACATCAGAGACCCCCACCACCCAGGTCATGAACCCAGAGGAGATAACATCAGAGACCCCCACCACCCAGGTCATGGACCCAGAGAGGACAACATCAGAAACCCCACCACCCAGGTCATGGACCCAGAGGGGATAACATAAGAGACCCCCACCATCCTTGTCATGGACCCGGAGAGGATAACATCAGAGACCCCCACCACCCAGGTCATGGACCCAGAGAGGATAACATCAGAGACCCCCACCACCCAGGTCATGGAAGCAGAGAGGATAACATCAGAGACCCCCTCCACCCAGGTCATGGAGCCAGAGAGGATAACAACAGAGACCCCCACCACCCAGGTCATGGACCCAGAGGAGATAACATCAGAGACCCCCACCACCCAGGTCATGGACCCAGAGAGGATGACATCAGAGACCCCCACCACCCAGGTCGTGGACCCAGAGAGAATAACATCAGAGACCCCCACCATCCAGGTCATGGACCCAGAGAGGATAACATCAGAGACCCCCACCACCCAGGTCATGGACCCAGAGGAGATAAGATCAGAGACCCCCACTACCCAGGTCATGGACCCAGAGAGGATAACATCAGAGACCCCTACCACCCAGGTCATGGACCCAGAGGAGATAACATCTGAGACCACCCACCACCCAGGTCATGGACCCAGAGGAGATAACATCAGAGACCCCCACCACACAGATCATGGACCCAGAGAGGATAACATCAGAGACCCTCACCACCAGGTCATGGACCCAGAGAGGATAACGTTAGAGACCCCCACCACCCGGGTTATGGACCCAGAGAGGATAACATCAGAGAACCCCACCACACAGGTCATGGACCCAGAGGAGATAACATCAGAGACCCCCACCACCCAGGTCATGGTCCCAGAGAGGGTAACATCAGAGACCCCCACAACCCAGGTCATGGACCCAGAGGGGATATCAGAGACCCCCACCATCCATGTCATGGACCCGGAGAGGATAACATCAGAGACCCCCGCCACCCAGGTCATGGACCCAGAGGAGATAACATCAGTGACCCCCACCACCCAGGTCATGGACCAAGAGAGGATAACATCAGAGACCCCCATCACCCAGGTCATGAACCCAGAGGAGATAACATCAGAGACCCCCACCACCCAGGTCATGGACCCAGAGAGGATAACATCAGAGACCCCACCACCCAGGTCATGGACCCAGAGGGGATAACATCAGAGACCCCCACCATCCTTGTCATGGACCCGGAGAGGATAACATCAGAGACCCCCACCACCCAGGTCATGGACCCAGAGAGGATAACATCAGAGACCCCCACCACCCAGGTCATGGACGCAGAGAGGATAACATCAGAGACCCCCTCCACCCAGGTCATGGACCCAGAGAGGATAACATCAGAGACCCCCACCACCCAGGTCATGGACCCAGAGGAGACAACATCAGAGACCCCCACCACCCAGGTCATGGACCCAGAGGAGATAACATCAGAGACCCCCACCACCCAGGTCATGGACCCAGAGGGGATAACATCAGAGACCCCCACCACCCTTGTCATGGACCCGGAGAGGATAACATCAGAGACCCCCACCACCCAGGTCATGGACCCAGAGGAGATAAAATCAGAGACCCCCACCACCCAGGTCATGGACCCAGAGAGGATAACATCAGAGACCCCCACCACCCAGGTCATGGACCCAGAGAGGATAACATCAGAGACCCCCTCCACCCAGGTCATGGACCCAGAGAGGATAACATCAGAGACCCCCACCACCCAGGTCATGGACCCAGAGGAGATAACATCAGAGACCCACACCACCCAGGTCATGGACCCAGAGAGGATAACTTCAGAGACCCCCAACACCCAGGTCATGGACCCAGAGAGGATAACATCAGAGACCCCCACCACCCAGGTCATGGACCCAGAGAGGATAACATCAGAGACCCCCACCACCCAGGTCATGGACCCAGTGAGGATAACATCAGAGACCCTCACCACCCAGGTCATGGACCCAGAGGAGATAACATCAGAGACCCCCACCACCCAGGTCATGGACACAGAGAGGATAACATCAGAGACCCCCACCACCCAGGTCATGGACCCAGAGGGGATATCAGAGAACCCCACCATCCATGTCATGGACCCGGAGAGGATAACATCAGAGACCCCCGACACCCAGGTCAGGGACCCAGAGTAGATAACATCAGAGACCCCTACCACCCAGGTCATGGACCCAGAGAGGATAACATCAGAGACCCCACCACCCAGGTCATGGACCCAGAGGGGATAACATCAGAGTCCCCCACCACCCAGGTCATGGACCCAGAGAGGATAACATCAGAGACCCCCACCACCCAGGTCATGGGCCCAGAGAGGATAACATCAGAGACCCCCGCCACCCAGGTCATGGACCCAGAGGAGATAACATCAGAGACCCACACCACCCATGTCATGGACCCAGAGAGGATAACATCAGAGACCCCCACCACCCGGGTCATGGACCCAGAGAGGATAACATCAGAGACCCTCACCACCCAGGTCATGGACCCAGAGAGGATAACATCAGAGACCCCCACCACCCAGGTCATGGACCCAGAGAGGATAACATCAGAGACCCCCACCACCCAGGTCATGGACACAGAGGAGATAACATCAGAGACCGCCACCACCCAGGACATGGACCCAGAGAGGATAACATCAGAGACACCCGCCACGCAGGTCATGGACCCAGAGAGGATAACATCGGAGACCCCCATCACCCAGGTCATGGACCCAGAAAAGATAACATCAGAGACCCCCAACACCCAGGTCATGGACCCAGAGGAGATAACATCAGAGACCCACACCACCCATGTCATGGACCCAGAGAGGATAACATCAGAGACCCCCACCACCCGGGTCATGGACCCAGAGAGGATAACATCAGAGACCCTCACCACCCAGGTCATGGACCCAGAGAGGATAACATCAGAGACCCCCACCACCCAGGTCATGGACCCAGAGAGGATAACATCAGAGACCCCCACCACCCAGGTCATGGACACAGAGGAGATAACATCAGAGACCGCCACCACCCAGGACATGGACCCAGAGAGGATAACATCAGAGACACCCGCCACGCAGGTCATGGACCCAGAGAGGATAACATCGGAGACCCCCATCACCCAGGTCATGGACCCAGAAAAGATAACATCAGAGACCCCCAACACCCAGGTCATGGACCCAGAGAGGATAACATCAGAGACCCCACCACCCAGGTCATGGACCCAGAGGGGATAACATCAGAGACCCCCACCACTCAGGTCATGGACCCAGAGAGGATAACATCAGAGACCCCCTCCACCCAGGTCATGGACCCAGAGGAGATAACATCAGAGACCCCCACCACCCAGGTCATGGACCCAGAGAGGATAACATCAGAGAACCCCCACCACCCAGGTCATGGACCCAGAGAGGATAAAATCAGAGACCCCCATCACCCAGGTCATGAACCCAGAGGAGATAACATCAGAGACCCCCACCACCCAGGTCATGGACCCAGAGAGGACAACATCAGAAACCCCACCACCCAGGTCATGGACCCAGAGGGGATAACATAAGAGACCCCCACCATCCTTGTCATGGACCCGGAGAGGATAACATCAGAGACCCCCACCACCCAGGTCATGGACCCAGAGAGGATAACATCAGAGACCCCCACCACCCAGGTCATGGACGCAGAGAGGATAACATCAGAGACCCCCTCCACCCAGGTCATGGACCCAGAGAGGATAACAACAGAGACCCCCACCACCCAGGTCATGGACCCAGAGGAGATAACATCAGAGACCCCCACCACCCAGGTCATGGACCCAGAGAGGATGACATCAGAGACCCCCACCACCCAGGTCGTGGACCCAGAGAGAATAACATCAGAGACCCCCACCATCCAGGTCATGGACCCAGAGAGGATAACATCAGAGACCCCCACCACCCAGGTCATGGACCCAGAGGAGATAAGATCAGAGACCCCCACTACCCAGGTCATGGACCCAGAGAGGATAACATCAGAGACCCCTACCATCCAGGTCATGGACCCAGAGGAGATAACATCTGAGACCACCCACCACCCAGGTCATGGACCCAGAGGAGATAACATCAGAGACCCCCACCACACAGATCATGGACCCAGAGAGGATAACATCAGAGACCCTCACCACCTAGGTCATGGACCCAGAGAGGATAACGTCAGAGACCCCCACCACCCGGGTTATGGACCCAGAGAGGATAACATCAGAGAACCCCACCACACAGGTCATGGACCCAGAGGAGATAACATCAGAGACCCCCACCACCCAGGTCATGGTCCCAGAGAGGGTAACATCAGAGATCCCCACAACCCAGGTCATGGACCCAGAGGGGATATCAGAGACCCCCACCATCCATGTCATGGACCCGGAGAGGATAACATCAGAGACCCCCGCCACCCAGGTCATGGACCCAGAGGAGATAACATCAGTGACCCCCACCACCCAGGTCATGGACCAAGAGAGGATAACATCAGAGACCCCCATCACCCAGGTCATGAACCCAGAGGAGATAACATCAGAGACGCCCACCACCCAGGTCATGGACCCAGAGAGGATAACATCAGAGACCCCACCACCCAGGTCATGGACCCAGAGGGGATAACATCAGAGACCCCCACCATCCTTGTCATGGACCCGGAGAGGATAACATCAGAGACCCCCACCACCCAGGTCATGGACCCAGAGAGGATAACATCAGAGACCCCCACCACCCAGGTCATGGACGCAGAGAGGATAACATCAGAGACCCCCTCCACCCAGGTCATGGACCCAGAGAGGATAACATGAGACCCCCACCACCCAGGTCATGGATCCAGAGGAGACAACATCAGAGACCCCCACCACCCAGGTCATGGACCCAGAGGAGATAACATCAGAGACCCCCACCACCCAGGTCATGGACCCAGAGGGGATAACATCAGAGACCCCCACCATCCTTGTCATGGACCCGGAGAGGATAACATCAGAGACCCCCACCACCCAGGTCATGGACCCAGAGGAGATAAAATCAGAGACCCCCACCACCCAGGTCATGGACCCAGAGAGGTTGACATCAGAGACCCCCACCACCCAGGTCGTGGACCCAGAGAGGATAACTTCAGAGACCCCCAACACCCAGGTCATGGACCCAGAGAGGATAACATCAGAGACCCCCACCACCCAGGTCATGGACCCAGAGAGGATAACATCAGAGACCCCCACCACCCAGGTCATGGACCCAGTGAGCATAACATCAGAGACCCTCACCACCCAGGTCATGGACCCAGAGGAGATAACATCAGAGACCCCCACCACCCAGGTCATGGACACAGAGAGGATAACATCAGAGACCCCCACCACCCAGGTCATGGACCCAGAGGGGATATCAGAGAACCCCACCATCCATGCCATGGACCCGGAGAGGATAACATCAGAGACCCCCGACACCCAGGTCATGGACCCAGAGTAGATAACATCAGAGACCCCTACCACCCAGGTCATGGACCCAGAGAGGATAACATCAGAGACCCCACCACCCAGGTCATGGACCCAGAGGGGATAACATCAGAGACCCCCACCACCCAGGTCATGGACCCAGAGAGGATAACATCAGAGACCCCCACCACCCAGGTCATGGACCCAGAGAGGATAACATCAGAGACCCCCGCCACCCAGGTCATGGACCCAGAGGAGATAACATCAGAGACCCACACCACCCATGTCATGGACCCAGAGAGGATAACATCAGAGACCACCACCACCCGGGTCATGGAGCCCGAGAGGATAACATCAGAGACCCTCACCACCCAGGTCATGGACCCAGAGAGGATAACATCAGAGACCCCCACCACCCAGGTCATGGACCCAGAGAGGATAACATCAGAGACCCCCACCACCCAGGTCATGGACACAGAGGAGATAACATCAGAGACCGCCACCACCCAGGACATGGACCCAGAGAGGATAACATCAGAGACACCCGCCACGCAGGTCATGGACCCAGAGAGGATAACATCGGAGACCCCCATCACCCAGGTCATGGACCCAGAAAAGATAACATCAGAGACCCCCAACACCCAGGTCATGGACCCAGAGAGGATAACATCAGAGACCCCACCACCCAGGTCATGGACCCAGAGGGGATAACATCAGAGACCCCCACCACTCAGGTCATGGACCCAGAGAGGATAACATCAGAGACCCCCTCCACCCAGGTCATGGACCCAGAGGAGATAACATCAGAGACCCCCACCACCCAGGTCATGGACCCAGAGAGGATAACATCAGAGAACCCCCACCACCCAGGTCATGGACCCAGAGAGGATAAAATCAGAGACCCCCATCACCCAGGTCATGAACCCAGAGGAGATAACATCAGAGACCCCCACCATCCAGGTCATGGACCCAGAGAGGACAACAGCAGAAACCCCACCACCCAGGTCATGGACCCAGAGGGGATAACATAAGAGACCCCCACCATCCTTGTCATGGACCCGGAGAGGATAACATCAGAGACCCCCACCACCCAGGTCATGGACCCAGAGAGGATAACATCAGAGACCCCCACCACCCAGGTCATGGACCCAGAGAGGATAACATCAGAGACCCCCACCACCCAGGTCATGGACGCAGAGAGGATAACATCAGAGACCCCCTCCACCCAGGTCATGGACCCAGAGAGGATAACAACAGAGACCCCCACCACCCAGGTCATGGACCCAGAGGAGATAACATCAGAGACCCCCACCACCCAGGTCATGGACCCAGAGAGGATGACATCAGAGACCCCCACCACCCAGGTCGTGGACCCAGAGAGAATAACATCAGAGACCCCCACCATCCAGGTCATGGACCCAGAGAGGATAACATCAGAGACCCCCACCACCCAGGTCATGGACCCAGAGGAGATAAGATCAGAGACCCCCACTACCCAGGTCATGGACCCAGAGAGGATAACATCAGAGACCCCTACAATCCAGGTCATGGACCCAGAGGAGATAACATCTGAGACCACCCACCACCCAGGTCATGGACCCAGAGGAGATAACATCAGAGACCCCCACCACACAGATCATGGACCCAGAGAGGATAACATCAGAGACCCTCACCACCTAGGTCATGGACCCAGAGAGGATAACGTCAGAGACCCCCACCACCCGGGTTATGGACCCAGAGAGGATAACATCAGAGAACCCCACCACACAGGTCATGGACCCAGAGGAGATAACATCAGAGACCCCCACCACCCAGGTCATGGTCCCAGAGAGGGTAACATCAGAGACCCCCACAACCCAGGTCATGGACCCAGAGGGGATATCAGAGACCCCCACCATCCATGTCATGGACCCGGAGAGGATAACATCAGAGACCCCGGCCACCGAGGTCATGGACCCAGAGGAGATAACATCAGTGACCCCCACCACCCAGGTCATGGACCAAGGGAGGATAACATCAGAGACCCCCATCACCCAGGTCATGAACCCAGAGGAGATAACATCAGAGACCCCCACCACCCAGGTCATGGACCCAGAGAGGATAACATCAGAGACCCCCACCATCCTTGTCATGGACCCGGAGAGGATAACATCAGAGACCCCCACCACCCAGGTCATGGACCCAGAGAAGATAACATCAGAGACCCCCACCACCCAGGTCATGGACGCAGAGAGGATAACATCAGAGACCCCCTCCACCCAGGTCATGGACCCAGAGAGGATAACATCAGAGACCCCCACCACCCAGGTCATGGACCCAGAGGAGACAACATCAGAGACCCCCACCACCCAGGTCATGGACCCAGAGGAGATAACATCAGAGACCCCCACCACCCAGGTCATGGACCCAGAGGGGATAACATCAGAGACCCCCACCATCCTTGTCATGGACCCGGAGAGGATAACATCAGAGACCCCCACCACCCAGGTCATGGACCCAGAGGAGATAAAATCAGAGACCCCCACCACCCAGGTCATGGACCCAGAGAGGATAACATCAGAGACCCCCACCACCCAGGTCATGGACCCAGAGAGGATAACATCAGAGACCCCCTCCACCCAGGTCATGGACCCAGAGAGGATAACATCAGAGACCCCCACCACCCAGGTCATGGACCCAGAGGAGATAACATCAGAGACCCACACCACCCAGGTCATGGACCCAGAGAGGATAACTTCAGAGACCCCCAACACCCAGGTCATGGACCCAGAGAGGATAACATCAGAGACCCCCACCACCCAGGTCATGGACCCAGAGAGGATAACATCAGAGACCCCCACCACCCAGGTCATGGACCCAGTGAGGATAACATCAGAGACCCTCACCACCCAGGTCATGGACCCAGAGGAGATAACATCAGAGACCCCCAACACCCAGGTCATGGACACAGAGAGGATAACATCAGAAACCCCCACTACCCAGGTCATGGACCCAGAGGGGATATCAGAGAACCCCACCATCCATGTCATGGACCCGGAGAGGATAACATCAGAGACCCCCGACACAAGGTCATGGACCCAGAGTAGATAACATCAGAGACCCCTACCACCCAGGTCATGGACCCAGAGAGGATAACATCAGAGACCCCACCACCCAGGTCATGGACCCAGAGGGGATAACATCAGAGACCCCCACCACCCAGGTCATGGACCCAGAGAGGATAACATCAGAGACCCCCACCACCCAGGTCATGGACCCAGAGAGGATAACATCAGAGACCCCCGCCACCCAGGTCATGGACCCAGAGGAGATAACATCAGAGACCCACACCACCCATGTCATGGACCCAGAGAGGATAACATCAGAGACCCCCACCACCCGGGTCATGGACCCAGAGAGGATAACATCAGAGACCCTCACCACCCAGGTCATGGACCCAGAGAGGATAACATCAGAGACCCCCACCACCCAGGTCATGGACCCAGAGAGGATAACATCAGAGACCCCCACCACTCAGGTCATGGACCCAGAGAGGATAACATCAGAGACCCCCACCATCCAGGCCATGGTCCCAGAGGAGATAACATCAGAGACCCCCACCACCCAGGTCATGGACCCAGAGAGGATAACATCAGAGACCCCCACCACCCAGGTCATGGACCCAGACGAGAAAACATCAGACACCCCCACCACCCAGGTCATGGACCCAAAGAGGATAACATCAGAGACCCCCACCACCCAGGTCATGGACCCAAAGAGGATAACATCAGAGACCCCACCACCCAGGTCATGGACCCAGAGAGGATAACATCAGAGACCCCACCACCCAGGTCATGGACCCAGAGAGGATAACATCAGAGACCCCCACCACCCAGGTCATGGACCCAGAGAGGATAACATCAGAGACCCCCACCACCCAGGTCATGGACCCAGAGGAGATAACATCAGAGACCCCCACCACCCAGGTCATGGACCCAGAGAGGATAACATCAGAGAACCCCCACCACCCAGGTCATGGACCCAGAGAGGATAACTTCAGAGACCACCACCACCCGGGTCATGGACCCAGAGAGGATAACATCAGAGACCCCCACTACCCGGGTCATGGACCCAGAGTGAATAATATCAGAGACCCTCACCACCCAGGTCATGGACCCAGAGAGGATAACATCAGAGACCCCCACCACCCAGGTCATGGACCCAGAGAGGATAACATCAGAGCCCCACCACCCAGGTCATGGACCCAGAGGAGATAACATCAGAGACCGCCGCCACCCAAGTCATGGACCCAAAGAGGATAACATCAGAGACCCCCGCCACGCAGGTCATGGACCCAGAGAGGATAACATCGGAGACCCCCGCCACCCAGGTCATGGACCCAGAGAGGATAACATCAGAGACCCCCATCACCCAGGTCATGGACCCAGAAAAGATAACATCAGAGACCCCCAACACCCAGGTCATGGACCCAGAGAGGATAACATCAGAGACCCCACCACCCAGGTCATGGACCCAGAGGGGATAACATCAGAGACCCCCACCACTCAGGTCATGGACCCAGAGAGGATAACATCAGAGACCCCCACCACCCAGGTCATGGTCCCAGAGGAGATAACATCAGAGATCCCCACCACCCAGGTCATGGACCCAGAGAGGATAACATCAGAGACCCCTACCACCCAGGTCATGGACACAGAGGATAAAACATCAGAGACCCCCACCACCCAGGTCATGGACCCAAAGAGGATAACATCAGAGACCCCCACCACCCAGGTCATGGACCCAAAGAGGATAACATCAGAGACCCCCACCACCCAGGTCATGGACCCGGAGAGGATAACATCAGAGACCCCCACTACCCAGGTCATGGACCCAGAGGGGATAACATCAGAGACCCCCACCACTCAGGTCATGGACACAGAGAGGATAACATCAGAGACCCCCACCACCCAGGTCATGGTCCCAGAGGAGATAACATCAGAGACCCCCACCACCCAGGTCATGGACCCAGAGAGGATAACATCAGAGACCCCCACCACCCAGGTCATGGACACAGAGGATAAAACATCAGAGACCCCCACCACCCAGGTCATGGACCCAAAGAGGATAACATCAGAGACCCCCACCACCCAGGTCATGGACCCAAAGAGGATAACATCAGAGTCCCCCACCACCCAGGTCATGGACCCAGAGGAGATAACATCAGAGACCCCCACCACCCAGGTCATGGACCCAGAGGGGATAACATCAGAGACCCCCACCATCCTTGTCATGGACCTGGAGAGGATAACATCAGAGACCCCCTCCACCCAGGTCATGGACCCAGAGAGGATAACATCAGAGACCCCACCACCCAGGTCATGGACCCAGAGGAGATAACATCAGAGACCCCCACCACCCAGGTCATGGACCCAAAGAGGATAACATCAGAGACCCCCACCACCCAGGTCATGGACCCAAAGAGGATAACATCAGAGACCCCCACCACCCAGGTCATGGACCCGGAGAGGATAACATCAGAGACCCCGACTACCCAGGTCATGGACCCAGAGAGGATAACATCAGAGACCCCCTCCACCCAGGTCATGGACCCAGAGAGGATAACATCAGAGACCCCACCACCCAGGTCATGGACCCAGAGGAGATAACATCAGAGACCCCCACCACCCAGGTCATGGACCCAGAGGGGATAACATCAGAGACCCCCACCATCCTTGTCATGGACCTGGAGAGGATAACATCAGAGACCCCCACCACCCAGGTCATGGACCCAGAGGAGATAAAATCAGAGACCCCCACCACCCAGGTCATGGACCCAGAGAGGATAACATCAGAGACCCCCACCACGCAGGTCATGGACCCAGAGAGGATAACATCAGAGACCCCCTCCACCCAGGTCATGGACCAAGAGAGGATAACATCAGAGACCCCCACCACCCAGGTCATGGACCCAGAGGAGATAACATCAGAGACCCACGCCACCCAGGTTATGGACCCAGAGAGGATAACTTCAGAGACCCCCAACGCCCAGGTCATGGACCCAGAGAGGATAACATCAGACACCCCCACCACCCAGGTCATGGATCCAGAGAGGATAACATCAGAGACCCCCACCGCCCAGGTCTTGGACCCAGTGAGGATAACATCAGAGACCCCCATCACCCAGGTCATGGACCCAGAGGAGATAACATCAGAGACCCCCACCACCCAGGTCATGGACCCAGAGAGGATAACATCAGAGACCCCCGCCACCCAGGTCATGGACCCAGAGGAGATAACATCAGAGACCCCTACCACCCAGGTCATGGACCCAGAGAGGATAACTTCAGAGACCCCCACCACCCAGGTCATGGACCCAGAGAGGATAACATCAGAGACCCCCGCCACCCAGGTCATGGACCCAGAGGAGATAACATCAGAGAACCCCACCACCCAGGTCATGGACCCAGAGAGGATAACATCAGAGACCCCCGCCACCCAGGTCATGGACCCAGAGGAGATAACATCAGAGACCCCCACCACCCAGGTCATGGACCCAGAGAGGATAACATCAGAGACCCCCACCACCCAGGTCATGGACCCAGAGGATAAAACATCAGAGACCCCCACCACCCAGGTCATGGACCCAAAGAGGATAACATCAGAGACCCCCACCACCCAGGTCATGGACCCAAAGAGGATAACATCAGAGACCCCCACCACCCAGGTCATGGACCCAGAGAGGATAACATCAGAGACCCCACCACCCAGGTCATGGACCCAGAGAGGATAACATCAGAGACACCCCACCATCCGGGTCATGGACGCAGAGAGGAGAACTTCAGGGACCCTCACCACCCAGGTCATGGACCCAGAGAGGATAACATCAGAGACCCCCACCACCCAGGTCATGCACCCAGAGAGGATAACATCAGAGACCCCCACCAGCCAGGTCATGGACCCAGAGGAGATAACATCAGAGACCCCCACCACCCAGGTCATGGAACCAGAGAGGATAACATCAGAGACCCCCACCACCCAGGTCATGGACCCGGAGAGGATAACATCAGAGACCCCGACTACCCAGGTCATGGACCCAGAGAGGATAACATCAGAGACCCCCTCCACCCAGGTCATGGACCCAGAGAGGATAACATCAGAGACCCCACCACCCAGGTCATGGACCCAGAGGAGATAACATCAGAGACCCCCACCACCCAGGTCATGGACCCAGAGGGGATAACATCAGAGACCCCCACCATCCTTGTCATGGACCTGGAGAGGATAACATCAGAGACCCCCACCACCCAGGTCATGGACCCAGAGGAGATAAAATCAGAGACCCCCACCACCCAGGTCATGGACCCAGAGAGGATAACATCAGAGACCCCCACCACGCAGGTCATGGACCCAGAGAGGAGAACATCAGAGACCCCCTCCACCCAGGTCATGGACCAAGAGAGGATAACATCAGAGACCCTCACCACCCAGGTCATGGACCCAGAGGAGATAACATCAGAGACCCACGCCACCCAGGTTATGGACCCAGAGAGGATAACTTCAGAGACCCCCAACGCCCAGGTCATGGACCCAGAGAGGATAACATCAGACACCCCCACCACCCAGGTCATGGATCCAGAGAGGATAACATCAGAGACCCCCACCGCCCAGGTCTTGGACCCAGTGAGGATAACATCAGAGACCCCCATCACCCAGGTCATGGACCCAGAGGAGATAACATCAGAGACCCCCACCACCCAGGTCATGGACCCAGAGAGGATAACATCAGAGACCCCCGCCACCCAGGTCATGGACCCAGAGGAGATAACATCAGAGACCCCTACCACCCAGGTCATGGACCCAGAGAGGATAACTTCAGAGACCCCCACCACCCAGGTCATGGACCCAGAGAGGATAACATCAGAGACCCCCGCCACCCAGGTCATGGACCCAGAGGAGATAACATCAGAGAACCCCACCACCCAGGTCATGGACCCAGAGAGGATAACATCAGAGACCCCCGCCACCCAGGTCATGGACCCAGAGGAGATAACATCAGAGACCCCCACCACCCAGGTCATGGACCCAGAGAGGATAACATCAGAGACCCCCACCACCCAGGTCATGGACCCAGAGGATAAAACATCAGAGACCCCCACCACCCAGGTCATGGACCCAAAGAGGATAACATCAGAGACCCCCACCACCCAGGTCATGGACCCAAAGAGGATAACATCAGAGACCCCCACCACCCAGGTCATGGACCCAGAGAGGATAACATCAGAGACCCCACCACCCAGGTCATGGACCCAGAGAGGATAACATCAGAGACACCCCACCATCCGGGTCATGGACGCAGAGAGGAGAACTTCAGGGACCCTCACCACCCAGGTCATGGACCCAGAGAGGATAACATCAGAGACCCCCACCACCCAGGTCATGCACCCAGAGAGGATAACATCAGAGACCCCCACCAGCCAGGTCATGGACCCAGAGGAGATAACATCAGAGACCCCCACCACCCAGGTCATGGAACCAGAGAGGATAACATCAGAGACCGCCACCACCCAGGTCATGGACCCAGAGGAGATAACATCAGAGACCCCCACCATCCAGGTCATGGACCCAGAGAGGATAACATCAGAGACCCCCACCATCCGGGTCATGGACCCAGAGAGGATAACATCAGAGACCCCCACCATCCAGGTCATGGACCCAGAGAGGATAACGTCAGAGACCCCCACCATCCAGGTCATGGACCCTGAGGAGATAACATCAGAGACCCCCATCAACCAGGTCATGGACCCAGTGGAGATAACATCAGAGACCCCTACCACCCAGGTCATGGACCCAGAGAGGATAACATCAGAGACCCCACCGCCCAGGTCATGGACCCAGAGGGGATAACATCAGAGACCCCCACCATCCATGTCATGGACCCGGAGAGGATAACATCAGAGACCCCCACCACCCAGGTCATGGACCCAGAGGAGATAACATCAGAGACCCCCACCACCCAGGTCATGGACCCAGAGAGGATAACATCAGAGACCCCCACCACCCAGGTCATGGACCCAGAGAGGATAACATCAGAGACCCCCACCACCCAGGTCATGGACCCAGGGAGGATAACATCAGAGACCCCCACAACCCAGGTCATGGACCCAGAGAGGATAACATCAGAGACCCCCTCCACCCAGGTCATGGACCCAGAGAGGATAACATCAGAGACCCCCACCACCCAGGTCATGGACCCAGAGAGGATAACATCAGAGACCCCCATCACCCAGGTCATGGACCCAGAAAAGATAACATCAGAGACCCCCAACACCCAGGTCATGGACCCAGAGAGGATAACATCAGAGACCCCACCACCCAGGTCATGGACCCAGAGGGGATAACATCAGAGACCCCCACCACTCAGGTCATGGACCCAGAGAGGATAACATCAGAGACCCCCACCATCCTGGCCATGGTCCCAGAGGAGATAACATCAGAGACCCCCACCACCCAGGTCATGGACCCAGAGAGGATAACATCAGAGACCCCCACCACCCAGGTCATGGACCCAGACGAGAAAACATCAGACACCCCCACCACCCAGGTCATGGACCCAAAGAGGATAACATCAGAGACCCCCACCACCCAGGTCATGGACCCAAAGAGGATAACATCAGAGACCCCACCACCCAGGTCATGGACCCAGAGAGGATAACATCAGAGACCCCACCACCCAGGTCATGGACCCAGAGAGGATAACATCAGAGACCCCCACCACCCAGGTCATGGACCCAGAGAGGATAACATCAGAGACCCCCACCACCCAGGTCATGGACCCAGAGGAGATAACATCAGAGACCCCCACCACCCAGGTCATGGACCCAGAGAGGATAACATCAGAGAACCCCCACCACCCAGGTCATGGACCCAGAGAGGATAACTTCAGAGACCACCACCACCCGGGTCATGGACCCAGAGAGGATAACATCAGAGACCCCCACCACCCGGGTCATGGACCCAGAGTGAATAATATCAGAGACCCTCACCACCCAGGTCATGGACCCAGAGAGGATAACATCAGAGACCCCCACCACCCAGGTCATGGACCCAGAGAGGATAACATCAGAGCCCCACCACCCAGGTCATGGACCCAGAGGAGATAACATCAGAGACCGCCGCCACCCAGGTCATGGACCCAAAGAGGATAACATCAGAGACCCCCGCCACGCAGGTCATGGACCCAGAGAGGATAACATCGGAGACCCCCGCCACCCAGGTCATGGACCCAGAGAGGATAACATCAGAGACCCCCATCACCCAGGTCATGGACCCAGAAAAGATAACATCAGAGACCCCCAACACCCAGGTCATGGACCCAGAGAGGATAACATCAGAGACCCCACCACCCAGGTCATGGACCCAGAGGGGATAACATCAGAGACCCCCACCACTCAGGTCATGGACCCAGAGAGGATAACATCAGAGACCCCCACCACCCAGGTCATGGTCCCAGAGGAGATAACATCAGAGATCCCCACCACCCAGGTCATGGACCCAGAGAGGATAACATCAGAGACCCCCACTACCCAGGTCATGGACCCAGAGGGGATAACATCAGAGACCCCCACCACTCAGGTCATGGACACAGAGAGGATAACATCAGAGACCCCCACCACCCAGGTCATGGTCCCAGAGGAGATAACATCAGAGACCCCCACCACCCAGGTCATGGACCCAGAGAGGATAACATCAGAGACCCCCACCACCCAGGTCATGGACACAGAGGATAAAACATCAGAGACCCCCACCACCCAGGTCATGGACCCAAAGAGGATAACATCAGAGACCCCCACCACCCAGGTCATGGACCCAAAGAGGATAACATCAGAGTCCCCCACCACCCAGGTCATGGACCCGGAGAGGATAACATCAGAGACCCCCACTACCCAGGTCATGGACCCAGAGAGGATAACATCAGAGACCCCCTGCACCCAGGTCATGGACCCAGAGAGGATAACATCAGAGACCCCCACCACCCAGGTCATGGACCCAGAGGAGATAACATCAGAGACCCCCACCACCCAGGTCATGGACCCAGAGGGGATAACATCAGAGACCCCCACCATCCTTGTCATGGACCTGGAGAGGATAACATCAGAGACCCCCACCACCCAGGTCATGGACCCAAAGAGGATAACATCAGAGACCCCCACCACCCAGGTCATGGACCCAAAGAGGATAACATCAGAGACCCCCACCACCCAGGTCATGGACCCGGAGAGGATAACATCAGAGACCCCCACTACCCAGGTCATGGACCCAGAGAGGATAACATCAGAGACCCCCTCCACCCAGGTCATGGACCCAGAGAGGATAACATCAGAGACCCCACCACCCAGGTCATGGACCCAGAGGAGATAACATCAGAGACCCCCACCACCCAGGTCATGGACCCAGAGGGGATAACATCAGAGACCCCCACCATCCTTGTCATGGACCCAAAGAGGATAACATCAGAGACCCCCGCCACGCAGGTCATGGACCCAGAGAGGATAACATCGGAGACCCCCGCCACCCAGGTCATGGACCCAGAGAGGATAACATCAGAGACCCCCATCACCCAGGTCATGGACCCAGAAAAGATAACATCAGAGACCCCCAACACCCAGGTCATGGACCCAGAGAGGATAACATCAGAGACCCCACCACCCAGGTCATGGACCCAGAGGGGATAACATCAGAGACCCCCACCACTCAGGTCATGGACCCAGAGAGGATAACATCAGAGACCCCCACCACCCAGGTCATGGTCCCAGAGGAGATAACATCAGAGATCCCCACCACCCAGGTCATGGACCCAGAGAGGATAACATCAGAGACCCCTACCACCCAGGTCATGGACACAGAGGATAAAACATCAGAGACCCCCACCACCCAGGTCATGGACCCAAAGAGGATAACATCAGAGACCCCCACCACCCAGGTCATGGACCCAAAGAGGATAACATCAGAGACCCCCACCACCCAGGTCATGGACCCGGAGAGGATAACATCAGAGACCCCCACTACCCAGGTCATGGACCCAGAGGGGATAACATCAGAGACCCCCACCACTCAGGTCATGGACACAGAGAGGATAACATCAGAGACCCCCACCACCCAGGTCATGGTCCCAGAGGAGATAACATCAGAGACCCCCACCACCCAGGTCATGGACCCAGAGAGGATAACTTCAGAGACCACCACCACCCGGGTCATGGACCCAGAGAGGATAACATCAGAGACCCCCACCACCCGGGTCATGGACCCAGAGTGAATAATATCAGAGACCCTCACCACCCAGGTCATGGACCCAGAGAGGATAACATCAGAGACCCCCACCACCCAGGTCATGGACCCAGAGAGGATAACATCAGAGCCCCACCACCCAGGTCATGGACCCAGAGGAGATAACATCAGAGACCGCCGCCACCCAGGTCATGGACCCAAAGAGGATAACATCAGAGACCCCCGCCACGCAGGTCATGGACCCAGAGAGGATAACATCGGAGACCCCCGCCACCCAGGTCATGGACCCAGAGAGGATAACATCAGAGACCCCCATCACCCAGGTCATGGACCCAGAAAAGATAACATCAGAGACCCCCAACACCCAGGTCATGGACCCAGAGAGGATAACATCAGAGACCCCACCACCCAGGTCATGGACCCAGAGGGGATAACATCAGAGACCCCCACCACTCAGGTCATGGACCCAGAGAGGATAACATCAGAGACCCCCACCACCCAGGTCATGGTCCCAGAGGAGATAACATCAGAGATCCCCACCACCCAGGTCATGGACCCAGAGAGGATAACATCAGAGACCCCTACCACCCAGGTCATGGACACAGAGGATAAAACATCAGAGACCCCCACCACCCAGGTCATGGACCCAAAGAGGATAACATCAGAGACCCCCACCACCCAGGTCATGGACCCAAAGAGGATAACATCAGAGACCCCCACCACCCAGGTCATGGACCCGGAGAGGATAACATCAGAGACCCCCACTACCCAGGTCATGGACCCAGAGGGGATAACATCAGAGACCCCCACCACTCAGGTCATGGACACAGAGAGGATAACATCAGAGACCCCCACCACCCAGGTCATGGTCCCAGAGGAGATAACATCAGAGACCCCCACCACCCAGGTCATGGACCCAGAGAGGATAACATCAGAGACCCCCACCACCCAGGTCATGGACACAGAGGATAAAACATCAGAGACCCCCACCACCCAGGTCATGGACCCAAAGAGGATAACATCAGAGACCCCCACCACCCAGGTCATGGACCCAAAGAGGATAACATCAGAGTCCCCCACCACCCAGGTCATGGACCCGGAGAGGATAACATCAGAGACCCCCACTACCCAGGTCATGGACCCAGAGAGGATAACATCAGAGACCCCCTGCACCCAGGTCATGGACCCAGAGAGGATAACATCAGAGACCCCCACCACCCAGGTCATGGACCCAGAGGAGATAACATCAGAGACCCCCACCACCCAGGTCATGGACCCAGAGGGGATAACATCAGAGACCCCCACCATCCTTGTCATGGACCTGGAGAGGATAACATCAGAGACCCCCACCACCCAGGTCATGGACCCAAAGAGGATAACATCAGAGACCCCCACCACCCAGGTCATGGACCCAAAGAGGATAACATCAGAGACCCCCACCACCCAGGTCATGGACCCGGAGAGGATAACATCAGAGACCCCCACTACCCAGGTCATGGACCCAGAGAGGATAACATCAGAGACCCCCTCCACCCAGGTCATGGACCCAGAGAGGATAACATCAGAGACCCCACCACCCAGGTCATGGACCCAGAGGAGATAACATCAGAGACCCCCACCACCCAGGACATGGACCCAGAGGGGATAACATCAGAGACCCCCACCATCCTTGTCATGGACCTGGAGAGGATAACATCAGAGACCCCCACCACCCAGGTCATGGACCCAGAGGAGATAAAATCAGAGACCCCCACCACCCAGGTCATGGACCCAGAGAGGATAACATCAGAGACCCCCACCACGCAGGTCATGGACCCAGAGAGGATAACATCAGAGACCCCCTCCACCCAGGTCATGGACCAAGAGAGGATAACATCAGAGACCCCCACCACCCAGGTCATGGACCCAGAGGAGATAACATCAGAGACCCACGCCACCCAGGTTATGGACCCAGAGAGGATAACTTCAGAGACCCCCAACGCCCAGGTCATGGACCCAGAGAGGATAACATCAGACACCCCCACCACCCAGGTCATGGATCCAGAGAGGATAACATCAGAGACCCCCACCGCCCAGGTCTTGGACCCAGTGAGGATAACATCAGAGACCCCCATCACCCAGGTCATGGACCCAGAGGAGATAACATCAGAGACCCCCACCACCCAGGTCATGGACCCAGAGAGGATAACATCAGAGACCCCCACCACCCAAGTCATGGACCCAAAGAGGATAACATCAGAGACCCCCACCACCCAGGTCATGGACCCGGAGAGGATAACATCAGAGACCCCCACTACCCAGGTCATGGACCCAGAGAGGATAACATCAGAGACCCCCTCCACCCAGGTCATGGACCCAGAGAGGATAACATCAGAGACCCCACCACCCAGGTCATGGACCCAGAGGAGATAACATCAGAGACCCCCACCACCCAGGTCATGGACCCAGAGGGGATAACATCAGAGACCCCCACCATCCTTGTCATGGACCCAAAGAGGATAACATCAGAGACCCCCGCCACGCAGGTCATGGACCCAGAGAGGATAACATCGGAGACCCCCGCCACCCAGGTCATGGACCCAGAGAGGATAACATCAGAGACCCCCATCACCCAGGTCATGGACCCAGAAAAGATAACATCAGAGACCCCCAACACCCAGGTCATGGACCCAGAGAGGATAACATCAGAGACCCCACCACCCAGGTCATGGACCCAGAGGGGATAACATCAGAGACCCCCACCACTCAGGTCATGGACCCAGAGAGGATAACATCAGAGACCCCCACCACCCAGGTCATGGTCCCAGAGGAGATAACATCAGAGATCCCCACCACCCAGGTCATGGACCCAGAGAGGATAACATCAGAGACCCCTACCACCCAGGTCATGGACACAGAGGATAAAACATCAGAGACCCCCACCACCCAGGTCATGGACCCAAAGAGGATAACATCAGAGACCCCCACCACCCAGGTCATGGACCCAAAGAGGATAACATCAGAGACCCCCACCACCCAGGTCATGGACCCGGAGAGGATAACATCAGAGACCCCCACTACCCAGGTCATGGACCCAGAGGGGATAACATCAGAGACCCCCACCACTCAGGTCATGGACACAGAGAGGATAACATCAGAGACCCCCACCACCCAGGTCATGGTCCCAGAGGAGATAACATCAGAGACCCCCACCACCCAGGTCATGGACCCAGAGAGGATAACTTCAGAGACCACCACCACCCGGGTCATGGACCCAGAGAGGATAACATCAGAGACCCCCACCACCCGGGTCATGGACCCAGAGTGAATAATATCAGAGACCCTCACCACCCAGGTCATGGACCCAGAGAGGATAACATCAGAGACCCCCACCACCCAGGTCATGGACCCAGAGAGGATAACATCAGAGCCCCACCACCCAGGTCATGGACCCAGAGGAGATAACATCAGAGACCGCCGCCACCCAGGTCATGGACCCAAAGAGGATAACATCAGAGACCCCCGCCACGCAGGTCATGGACCCAGAGAGGATAACATCGGAGACCCCCGCCACCCAGGTCATGGACCCAGAGAGGATAACATCAGAGACCCCCATCACCCAGGTCATGGACCCAGAAAAGATAACATCAGAGACCCCCAACACCCAGGTCATGGACCCAGAGAGGATAACATCAGAGACCCCACCACCCAGGTCATGGACCCAGAGGGGATAACATCAGAGACCCCCACCACTCAGGTCATGGACCCAGAGAGGATAACATCAGAGACCCCCACTACCCAGGTCATGGACCCAGAGAGGATAACATCAGAGACCCCCTCCACCCAGGTCATGGACCCAGAGAGGATAACATCAGAGACCCCACCACCCAGGTCATGGACCCAGAGGAGATAACATCAGAGACCCCCACCACCCAGGACATGGACCCAGAGGGGATAACATCAGAGACCCCCACCATCCTTGTCATGGACCTGGAGAGGATAACATCAGAGACCCCCACCACCCAGGTCATGGACCCAGAGGAGATAAAATCAGAGACCCCCACCACCCAGGTCATGGACCCAGAGAGGATAACATCAGAGACCCCCACCACGCAGGTCATGGACCCAGAGAGGATAACATCAGAGACCCCCTCCACCCAGGTCATGGACCAAGAGAGGATAACATCAGAGACCCCCACCACCCAGGTCATGGACCCAGAGGAGATAACATCAGAGACCCACGCCACCCAGGTTATGGACCCAGAGAGGATAACTTCAGAGACCCCCAACGCCCAGGTCATGGACCCAGAGAGGATAACATCAGACACCCCCACCACCCAGGTCATGGATCCAGAGAGGATAACATCAGAGACCCCCACCGCCCAGGTCTTGGACCCAGTGAGGATAACATCAGAGACCCCCATCACCCAGGTCATGGACCCAGAGGAGATAACATCAGAGACCCCCACCACCCAGGTCATGGACCCAGAGAGGATAACATCAGAGACCCCCACCACCCAAGTCATGGACCCAAAGAGGATAACATCAGAGACCCCCACCACCCAGGTCATGGACCCGGAGAGGATAACATCAGAGACCCCCACTACCCAGGTCATGGACCCAGAGAGGATAACATCAGAGACCCCCTCCACCCAGGTCATGGACCCAGAGAGGATAACATCAGAGACCCCACCACCCAGGTCATGGACCCAGAGGAGATAACATCAGAGACCCCCACCACCCAGGTCATGGACCCAGAGGGGATAACATCAGAGACCCCCACCATCCTTGTCATGGACCCAAAGAGGATAACATCAGAGACCCCCGCCACGCAGGTCATGGACCCAGAGAGGATAACATCGGAGACCCCCGCCACCCAGGTCATGGACCCAGAGAGGATAACATCAGAGACCCCCATCACCCAGGTCATGGACCCAGAAAAGATAACATCAGAGACCCCCAACACCCAGGTCATGGACCCAGAGAGGATAACATCAGAGACCCCACCACCCAGGTCATGGACCCAGAGGGGATAACATCAGAGACCCCCACCACTCAGGTCATGGACCCAGAGAGGATAACATCAGAGACCCCCACCACCCAGGTCATGGTCCCAGAGGAGATAACATCAGAGATCCCCACCACCCAGGTCATGGACCCAGAGAGGATAACATCAGAGACCCCTACCACCCAGGTCATGGACACAGAGGATAAAACATCAGAGACCCCCACCACCCAGGTCATGGACCCAAAGAGGATAACATCAGAGACCCCCACCACCCAGGTCATGGACCCAAAGAGGATAACATCAGAGACCCCCACCACCCAGGTCATGGACCCGGAGAGGATAACATCAGAGACCCCCACTACCCAGGTCATGGACCCAGAGGGGATAACATCAGAGACCCCCACCACTCAGGTCATGGACACAGAGAGGATAACATCAGAGACCCCCACCACCCAGGTCATGGTCCCAGAGGAGATAACATCAGAGACCCCCACCACCCAGGTCATGGACCCAGAGAGGATAACTTCAGAGACCACCACCACCCGGGTCATGGACCCAGAGAGGATAACATCAGAGACCCCCACCACCCGGGTCATGGACCCAGAGTGAATAATATCAGAGACCCTCACCACCCAGGTCATGGACCCAGAGAGGATAACATCAGAGACCCCCACCACCCAGGTCATGGACCCAGATAGGATAACATCAGAGCCCCACCACCCAGGTCATGGACCCAGAGGAGATAACATCAGAGACCGCCGCCACCCAGGTCATGGACCCAAAGAGGATAACATCAGAGACCCCCGCCACGCAGGTCATGGACCCAGAGAGGATAACATCGGAGACCCCCGCCACCCAGGTCATGGACCCAGAGAGGATAACATCAGAGACCCCCATCACCCAGGTCATGGACCCAGAAAAGATAACATCAGAGACCCCCAACACCCAGGTCATGGACCCAGAGAGGATAACATCAGAGACCCCACCACCCAGGTCATGGACCCAGAGGGGATAACATCAGAGACCCCCACCACTCAGGTCATGGACCCAGAGAGGATAACATCAGAGACCCCCACCACCCAGGTCATGGTCCCAGAGGAGATAACATCAGAGATCCCCACCACCCAGGTCATGGACCCAGAGAGGATAACATCAGAGACCCCTACCACCCAGGTCATGGACACAGAGGATAAAACATCAGAGACCCCCACCACCCAGGTCATGGACCCAAAGAGGATAACATCAGAGACCCCCACCACCCAGGTCATGGACCCAAAGAGGATAACATCAGAGACCCCCACCACCCAGGTCATGGACCCGGAGAGGATAACATCAGAGACCCCCACTACCCAGGTCATGGACCCAGAGGGGATAACATCAGAGACCCCCACCACTCAGGTCATGGACACAGAGAGGATAACATCAGAGACCCCCACCACCCAGGTCATGGTCCCAGAGGAGATAACATCAGAGACCCCCACCACCCAGGTCATGGACCCAGAGAGGATAACATCAGAGACCCCCACCACCCAGGTCATGGACACAGAGGATAAAACATCAGAGACCCCCACCACCCAGGTCATGGACCCAAAGAGGATAACATCAGAGACCCCCACCACCCAGGTCATGGACCCAAAGAGGATAACATCAGAGTCCCCCACCACCCAGGTCATGGACCCGGAGAGGATAACATCAGAGACCCCCACTACCCAGGTCATGGACCCAGAGAGGATAACATCAGAGACCCCCTGCACCCAGGTCATGGACCCAGAGAGGATAACATCAGAGACCCCCACCACCCAGGTCATGGACCCAGAGGAGATAACATCAGAGACCCCCACCACCCAGGTCATGGACCCAGAGGGGATAACATCAGAGACCCCCACCATCCTTGTCATGGACCTGGAGAGGATAACATCAGAGACCCCCACCACCCAGGTCATGGACCCAAAGAGGATAACATCAGAGACCCCCACCACCCAGGTCATGGACCCAAAGAGGATAACATCAGAGACCCCCACCACCCAGGTCATGGACCCGGAGAGGATAACATCAGAGACCCCCACTACCCAGGTCATGGACCCAGAGAGGATAACATCAGAGACCCCCTCCACCCAGGTCATGGACCCAGAGAGGATAACATCAGAGACCCCACCACCCAGGTCATGGACCCAGAGGAGATAACATCAGAGACCCCCACCACCCAGGTCATGGACCCAGAGGGGATAACATCAGAGACCCCCACCATCCTTGTCATGGACCTGGAGAGGATAACATCAGAGACCCCCACCACCCAGGTCATGGACCCAGAGGAGATAAAATCAGAGACCCCCACCACCCAGGTCATGGACCCAGAGAGGATAACATCAGAGACCCCCACCACGCAGGTCATGGACCCAGAGAGGATAACATCAGAGACCCCCTCCACCCAGGTCATGGACCAAGAGAGGATAACATCAGAGACCCCCACCACCCAGGTCATGGACCCAGAGGAGATAACATCAGAGACCCACGCCACCCAGGTTATGGACCCAGAGAGGATAACTTCAGAGACCCCCAACGCCCAGGTCATGGACCCAGAGAGGATAACATCAGACACCCCCACCACCCAGGTCATGGATCCAGAGAGGATAACATCAGAGACCCCCACCGCCCAGGTCTTGGACCCAGTGAGGATAACATCAGAGACCCCCATCACCCAGGTCATGGACCCAGAGGAGATAACATCAGAGACCCCCACCACCCAGGTCATGGACCCAGAGAGGATAACATCAGAGACCCCCACCACCCAGGTCATGGACCCAAAGAGGATAACATCAGAGACCCCCACCACCCAGGTCATGGACCCGGAGAGGATAACATCAGAGACCCCCACTACCCAGGTCATGGACCCAGAGAGGATAACATCAGAGACCCCCTCCACCCAGGTCATGGACCCAGAGAGGATAACATCAGAGACCCCACCACCCAGGTCATGGACCCAGAGGAGATAACATCAGAGACCCCCACCACCCAGGTCATGGACCCAGATGGGATAACATCAGAGACCCCCACCATCCTTGTCATGGACCCAAAGAGGATAACATCAGAGACCCCCGCCACGCAGGTCATGGACCCAGAGAGGATAACATCGGAGACCCCCGCCACCCAGGTCATGGACCCAGAGAGGATAACATCAGAGACCCCCATCACCCAGGTCATGGACCCAGAAAAGATAACATCAGAGACCCCCAACACCCAGGTCATGGACCCAGAGAGGATAACATCAGAGACCCCACCACCCAGGTCATGGACCCAGAGGGGATAACATCAGAGACCCCCACCACTCAGGTCATGGACCCAGAGAGGATAACATCAGAGACCCCCACCACCCAGGTCATGGTCCCAGAGGAGATAACATCAGAGATCCCCACCACCCAGGTCATGGACCCAGAGAGGATAACATCAGAGACCCCTACCACCCAGGTCATGGACACAGAGGATAAAACATCAGAGACCCCCACCACCCAGGTCATGGACCCAAAGAGGATAACATCAGAGACCCCCACCACCCAGGTCATGGACCCAAAGAGGATAACATCAGAGACCCCCACCACCCAGGTCATGGACCCGGAGAGGATAACATCAGAGACCCCCACTACCCAGGTCATGGACCCAGAGGGGATAACATCAGAGACCCCCACCACTCAGGTCATGGACACAGAGAGGATAACATCAGAGACCCCCACCACCCAGGTCATGGTCCCAGAGGAGATAACATCAGAGACCCCCACCACCCAGGTCATGGACCCAGAGAGGATAACTTCAGAGACCACCACCACCCGGGTCATGGACCCAGAGAGGATAACATCAGAGACCCCCACCACCCGGGTCATGGACCCAGAGTGAATAATATCAGAGACCCTCACCACCCAGGTCATGGACCCAGAGAGGATAACATCAGAGACCCCCACCACCCAGGTCATGGACCCAGAGAGGATAACATCAGAGCCCCACCACCCAGGTCATGGACCCAGAGGAGATAACATCAGAGACCGCCGCCACCCAGGTCATGGACCCAAAGAGGATAACATCAGAGACCCCCGCCACGCAGGTCATGGACCCAGAGAGGATAACATCGGAGACCCCCGCCACCCAGGTCATGGACCCAGAGAGGATAACATCAGAGACCCCCATCACCCAGGTCATGGACCCAGAAAAGATAACATCAGAGACCCCCAACACCCAGGTCATGGACCCAGAGAGGATAACATCAGAGACCCCACCACCCAGGTCATGGACCCAGAGGGGATAACATCAGAGACCCCCACCACTCAGGTCATGGACCCAGAGAGGATAACATCAGAGACCCCCACCACCCAGGTCATGGTCCCAGAGGAGATAACATCAGAGATCCCCACCACCCAGGTCATGGACCCAGAGAGGATAACATCAGAGACCCCTACCACCCATGTCATGGACACAGAGGATAAAACATCAGAGACCCCCACCACCCAGGTCATGGACCCAAAGAGGATAACATCAGAGACCCCCACCACCCAGGTCATGGACCCAAAGAGGATAACATCAGAGACCCCCACCACCCAGGTCATGGACCCGGAGAGGATAACATCAGAGACCCCCACTACCCAGGTCATGGACCCAGAGGGGATAACATCAGAGACCCCCACCACTCAGGTCATGGACACAGAGAGGATAACATCAGAGACCCCCACCACCCAGGTCATGGTCCCAGAGGAGATAACATCAGAGACCCCCACCACCCAGGTCATGGACCCAGAGAGGATAACATCAGAGACCCCCACCACCCAGGTCATGGACACAGAGGATAAAACATCAGAGACCCCCACCACCCAGGTCATGGACCCAAAGAGGATAACATCAGAGACCCCCACCACCCAGGTCATGGACCCAAAGAGGATAACATCAGAGTCCCCCACCACCCAGGTCATGGACCCAGAGAGGATAACATCAGAGACCCCCACTACCCAGGTCATGGACCCAGAGAGGATAACATCAGAGACCCCCTGCACCCAGGTCATGGACCCAGAGAGGATAACATCAGAGACCCCCACCACCCAGGTCATGGACCCAGAGGAGATAACATCAGAGACCCCCACCACCCAGGTCATGGACCCAGAGGGGATAACATCAGAGACCCCCACCATCCTTGTCATGGACCTGGAGAGGATAACATCAGAGACCCCCACCACCCAGGTCATGGACCCAAAGAGGATAACATCAGAGACCCCCACCACCCAGGTCATGGACCCAAAGAGGATAACATCAGAGACCCCCACCACCCAGGTCATGGACCCGGAGAGGATAACATCAGAGACCCCCACTACCCAGGTCATGGACCCAGAGAGGATAACATCAGAGACCCCCTCCACCCAGGTCATGGACCCAGAGAGGATAACATCAGAGACCCCACCACCCAGGTCATGGACCCAGAGGAGATAACATCAGAGACCCCCACCACCCAGGTCATGGACCCAGAGGGGATAACATCAGAGACCCCCACCATCCTTGTCATGGACCCAAAGAGGATAACATCAGAGACCCCCGCCACGCAGGTCATGGACCCAGAGAGGATAACATCGGAGACCCCCGCCACCCAGGTCATGGACCCAGAGAGGATAACATCAGAGACCCCCATCACCCAGGTCATGGACCCAGAAAAGATAACATCAGAGACCCCCAACACCCAGGTCATGGACCCAGAGAGGATAACATCAGAGACCCCACCACCCAGGTCATGGACCCAGAGGGGATAACATCAGAGACCCCCACCACTCAGGTCATGGACCCAGAGAGGATAACATCAGAGACCCCCACCACCCAGGTCATGGTCCCAGAGGAGATAACATCAGAGATCCCCACCACCCAGGTCATGGACCCAGAGAGGATAACATCAGAGACCCCTACCACCCAGGTCATGGACACAGAGGATAAAACATCAGAGACCCCCACCACCCAGGTCATGGACCCAAAGAGGATAACATCAGAGACCCCCACCACCCAGGTCATGGACCCAAAGAGGATAACATCAGAGACCCCCACCACCCAGGTCATGGACACGGAGAGGATAACATCAGAGACCCCCACTACCCAGGTCATGGACCCAGAGGGGATAACATCAGAGACCCCCACCACTCAGGTCATGGACACAGAGAGGATAACATCAGAGACCCCCACCACCCAGGTCATGGTCCCAGAGGAGATAACATCAGAGACCCCCACCACCCAGGTCATGGACCCAGAGAGGATAACATCAGAGACCCCCACCACCCAGGTCATGGACACAGAGGATAAAACATCAGAGACCCCCACCACCCAGGTCATGGACCCAAAGAGGATAACATCAGAGACCCCCACCACCCAGGTCATGGACCCAAAGAGGATAACATCAGAGTCCCCCACCACCCAGGTCATGGACCCGGAGAGGATAACATCAGAGACCCCCACTACCCAGGTCATGGACCCAGAGAGGATAACATCAGAGACCCCCTGCACCCAGGTCATGGACCCAGAGAGGATAACATCAGAGACCCCCACCACCCAGGTCATGGACCCAGAGGAGATAACATCAGAGACCCCCACCACCCAGGTCATGGACCCAGAGGGGATAACATCAGAGACCCCCACCATCCTTGTCATGGACCTGGAGAGGATAACATCAGAGACCCCCACCACCCAGGTCATGGACCCAAAGAGGATAACATCAGAGACCCCCACCACCCAGGTCATGGACCCAAAGAGGATAACATCAGAGACCCCCACCACCCAGGTCATGGACCCGGAGAGGATAACATCAGAGACCCCCACTACCCAGGTCATGGACCCAGAGAGGATAACATCAGAGACCCCCTCCACCCAGGTCATGGACCCAGAGAGGATAACATCAGAGACCCCACCACCCAGGTCATGGACCCAGAGGAGATAACATCAGAGACCCCCACCACCCAGGTCATGGACCCAGAGGGGATAACATCAGAGACCCCCACCATCCTTGTCATGGACCTGGAGAGGATAACATCAGAGACCCCCACCACCCAGGTCATGGACCCAGAGGAGATAAAATCAGAGACCCCCACCACCCAGGTCATGGACCCAGAGAGGATAACATCAGAGACCCCCACCACGCAGGTCATGGACCCAGAGAGGATAACATCAGAGACCCCCTCCACCCAGGTCATGGACCAAGAGAGGATAACATCAGAGACCCCCACCACCCAGGTCATGGACCCAGAGGAGATAACATCAGAGACCCACGCCACCCAGGTTATGGACCCAGAGAGGATAACTTCAGAGACCCCCAACGCCCAGGTCATGGACCCAGAGAGGATAACATCAGACACCCCCACCACCCAGGTCATGGATCCAGAGAGGATAACATCAGAGACCCCCACCGCCCAGGTCTTGGACCCAGTGAGGATAACATCAGAGACCCCCATCACCCAGGTCATGGACCCAGAGGAGATAACATCAGAGACCCCCACCACCCAGGTCATGGACCCAGAGAGGATAACATCAGAGACCCCCGCCACCCAGGTCATGGACCCAGAGGAGATAACATCAGAGACCCCTACCACCCAGGTCATGGACCCAGAGAGGATAACATCAGAGACCCCACCACCCAGGTCATGGACCGAGAGGGGATAACATCAGAGACCCCCACCATCCATGTCATGGACCCGGAGAGGATAACATCAGAGATCCCCACCACCCAGGTCATGGACCCAGAGGAGATAACCTCAGAGACCCCCACCACCCAGGTCATGGACCCAGAGAGGATAACATCAGAGACCCCCACCACCCAGGTCATGGACCCAGAGAGGATAACATCAGAGACCCCCACCACCCAGGTCATGGACCCAGAGAGGATAACATCAGAGACCCCCGCCACCCAGGTCATGGACCCAGAGGAGATAACATCAGACAACCCCACCACCCAGGTCATGGACCCAGAGAGGATAACATCAGAGACCCCCACCACCCGGGTCATGGACCCAGAGAGGATAACATCAGAGACCCTCACCACACAGGTCATGGACCCAGAGAGGATAACATCAGAGACCCCCACCACCCAGGTCATGGACCCAGAGAGGATAACATCAGAGAACCCCACCACCCAGGTCATGGACACAGAGGAGATAACATCAGAGACCGCCGCCACCCAGGTCATGGAACCAGAGAGGATAACATCAGAGACCCCCGCCACGCAGGTCATGGACCCAGAGAGGATAACATCGGAGACCCCCGCCACCCAGGTCATGGACCCAGAGAGGATAACATCAGCGACCCCCATCACCCAGGTCATGGACCCAGAAAAGATAACATCAGAGACCCCCAACACCCAGGTCATGGACCCAGAGGAGATAACATCAGAGACCCCCACCACCCAGGTCATGGACCCAGAGAGGATAACATCAGAGACCCCCACCACCCAGGTCATGGACCCAGAGGATAAAACATCAGAGACCCCGACCACCCAGGTCATGGACCCAAAGAGGATAACATCAGAGACCCCCACCACCCAGGTCATGGACCCAAAGAGGATAACATCAGAGACCCCCACCACCCAGGTCATGGACCCAGAGAGGATAACATCAGAGACCCCACCACCCAGGTCATGGACCCAGAGAGGATAACATCAGAGACACCCCACCATCCGGGTCATGGACGCAGAGAGGAGAACTTCAGGGACCCTCACCACCCAGGTCATGGACCCAGAGAGGATAACATCAGAGACCCCACCACCCAGGTCATGCACCCAGAGAGGATAACATCAGAGACCCCCACCAGCCAGGTCATGGACCCAGAGGAGATAACATCAGAGACCCCCACCACCCAGGTCATGGAACCAGAGAGGATAACATCAGAGACCCCCACCACCCAGGTCATGGACCCAGAGGAGATAACATCAGAGACCCCCACCATCCAGGTCATGGACCCAGAGAGGATAACATCAGAGACCCCCACCATCCGGGTCATGGACCCAGAGAGGATAACATCAGAGACCCCCACCATCCAGGTCATGGACCCAGAGAGGATAACGTCAGAGACCCCCACCACCCAGGTCATGGACCCTGAGGAGATAACATCAGAGACCCCCATCAACCAGGTCATGGACCCAGTGGAGATAACATCAGAGACCCCTACCACCCAGGTCATGGACCCAGAGAGGATAACATCAGAGACCCCACCGCCCAGGTCATGGACCCAGAGGGGATAACATCAGAGACCCCCACCATCCATGTCATGGACCCGGAGAGGATAACATCAGAGACCCCCACCACCCAGGTCATGGACCCAGAGGAGATAACATCAGAGACCCCCACCACCCAGGTCATGGACCCAGAGAGGATAACATCAGAGACCCCCACCACCCAGGTCATGGACCCAGAGAGGATAACATCAGAGACCCCCACCACCCAGGTCATGGACCCAGGGAGGATAACATCAGAGACCCCCACAACCCAGGTCATGGACCCAGAGAGGATAACATCAGAGACCCCCTCCACCCAGGTCATGGACCCAGAGAGGATAACATCAGAGACCCCCACCACCCAGGTCATGGACCCAGAGAGGATAACATCAGAGACCCCCACCACCCAGGTCATGGACCCAGAGGAGATATCATCAGAGACCCCCACCGCCCAGGTCATGGACCCAGAGGGGATAACATCAGAGACCCCCACCATCCATGTCATGGACCCGGAGAGGATAACATCAGAGACCCCCACCACCCAGGTCATGGACCCAGAGGAGATAACATCAGAGACCCCCACCACCCAGGTCATGGACCCAGAGAGGATAACATCAGAGACCCCCACCACCCAGGTCATGGACCCAGAAAAGATAACATCAGAGACCCCCAACACCCAGGTCATGGACCCAGAGAGGATAACATCAGAGACCCCACCACCCAGGTCATGGACCCAGAGGGGATAACATCAGAGACCCCCACCACTCAGGTCATGGACCCAGAGAGGATAACATCAGAGACCCCCACCACCCAGGTCATGGTCCTAGAGGAGATAACATCAGAGACCCCCACCACCCAGGTCATGGACCCAGAGAGGATAACATCAGAGACCCCCACCACCCAGGTCATGGACACAGAGGATAAAACATCAGAGACCCCCACCACACAGGTCATGGACCCAAAGAGGATAACATCAGAGACCCCCACCACCCAGGTCATGGACCCAAAGAGGATAACATCAGAGACCCCCACCACCCAGGTCATGGACCCGGAGAGGATAACATCAGAGACCCCCACTACCCAGGTCATGGACCCAGAGGGGATAACATCAAAGACCCCCACCACTCAGGTCATGGACACAGAGAGGATAACATCAGAGACCCCCACCACCCAGGTCATGGTCCCAGAGGAGATAACATCAGAGACCCCCACCATCCATGTCATGGACCCGGAGAGGATAACATCAGAGACCCCCACCACCCAGGTCATGGACCCAGAGGAGATAACATCAGAGACCCCCACCACCCAGGTCATGGACCCAGAGAGGATAACATCAGAGACCCCCACCACCCAGGTCATGGACCCAGAAAAGATAACATCAGAGACCCCCAACACCCAGGTCATGGACCCAGAGAGGATAACATCAGAGACCCCACCACCCAGGTCATGGACCCAGAGGGGATAACATCAGAGACCCCCACCACTCAGGTCATGGACCCAGAGAGGATAACATCAGAGACCCCCACCACCCAGGTCATGGTCCTAGAGGAGATAACATCAGAGACCCCCACCACCCAGGTCATGGACCCAGAGAGGATAACATCAGAGACCCCCACCACCCAGGTCATGGACACAGAGGATAAAACATCAGAGACCCCCACCACCCAGGTCATGGACCCAAAGAGGATAACATCAGAGACACCCCACCATCCGGGTCATGGACGCAGAGAGGAGAACTTCAGGGACCCTCACAACCCAGGTCATGGACCCAGAGAGGATAACATCAGAGACCCCACCACCCAGGTCATGCACCCAGAGAGGATAACATCAGAGACCCCCACCAGCCAGGTCATGGACCCAGAGGAGATAACATCAGAGACCCCCACCACCCAGGTCATGGAACCAGAGAGGATAACATCAGAGACCCCCACCACCCAGGTCATGGACCCAGAGGAGATAACATCAGAGACCCCCACCATCCAGGTCATGGACCCAGAGAGGATAACATCAGAGACCCCCACCATCCGGGTCATGGACCCAGAGAGGATAACATCAGAGACCCCCACCATCCAGGTCATGGACCCAGAGAGGATAACGTCAGAGACCCCCACCACCCAGGTCATGGACCCTGAGGAGATAACATCAGAGACCCCCATCAACCAGGTCATGGACCCAGTGGAGATAACATCAGAGACCCCTACCACCCAGGTCATGGACCCAGAGAGGATAACATCAGAGACCCCACCGCCCAGGTCATGGACCCAGAGGGGATAACATCAGAGACCCCCACCATCCATGTCATGGACCCGGAGAGGATAACATCAGAGACCCCCACCACCCAGGTCATGGACCCAGAGGAGATAACATCAGAGACCCCCACCACCCAGGTCATGGACCCAGAGAGGATAACATCAGAGACCCCCACCACCCAGGTCATGGACCCAGAGAGGATAACATCAGAGACCCCCACCACCCAGGTCATGGACCCAGGGAGGATAACATCAGAGACCCCCACAACCCAGGTCATGGACCCAGAGAGGATAACATCAGAGACCCCCTCCACCCAGGTCATGGACCCAGAGAGGATAACATCAGAGACCCCCACCACCCAGGTCATGGACCCAGAGAGGATAACATCAGAGACCCCCACCACCCAGGTCATGGACCCAGAGGAGATATCATCAGAGACCCCCACCGCCCAGGTCATGGACCCAGAGGGGATAACATCAGAGACCCCCACCATCCATGTCATGGACCCGGAGAGGATAACATCAGAGACCCCCACCACCCAGGTCATGGACCCAGAGGAGATAACATCAGAGACCCCCACCACCCAGGTCATGGACCCAGAGAGGATAACATCAGAGACCCCCACCACCCAGGTCATGGACCCAGAAAAGATAACATCAGAGACCCCCAACACCCAGGTCATGGACCCAGAGAGGATAACATCAGAGACCCCACCACCCAGGTCATGGACCCAGAGGGGATAACATCAGAGACCCCCACCACTCAGGTCATGGACCCAGAGAGGATAACATCAGAGACCCCCACCACCCAGGTCATGGTCCTAGAGGAGATAACATCAGAGACCCCCACCACCCAGGTCATGGACCCAGAGAGGATAACATCAGAGACCCCCACCACCCAGGTCATGGACACAGAGGATAAAACATCAGAGACCCCCACCACACAGGTCATGGACCCAAAGAGGATAACATCAGAGACCCCCACCACCCAGGTCATGGACCCAAAGAGGATAACATCAGAGACCCCCACCACCCAGGTCATGGACCCGGAGAGGATAACATCAGAGACCCCCACTACCCAGGTCATGGACCCAGAGGGGATAACATCAAAGACCCCCACCACTCAGGTCATGGACACAGAGAGGATAACATCAGAGACCCCCACCACCCAGGTCATGGTCCCAGAGGAGATAACATCAGAGACCCCCACCATCCATGTCATGGACCCGGAGAGGATAACATCAGAGACCCCCACCACCCAGGTCATGGACCCAGAGGAGATAACATCAGAGACCCCCACCACCCAGGTCATGGACCCAGAGAGGATAACATCAGAGACCCCCACCACCCAGGTCATGGACCCAGAAAAGATAACATCAGAGACCCCCAACACCCAGGTCATGGACCCAGAGAGGATAACATCAGAGACCCCACCACCCAGGTCATGGACCCAGAGGGGATAACATCAGAGACCCCCACCACTCAGGTCATGGACCCAGAGAGGATAACATCAGAGACCCCCACCACCCAGGTCATGGTCCTAGAGGAGATAACATCAGAGACCCCCACCACCCAGGTCATGGACCCAGAGAGGATAACATCAGAGACCCCCACCACCCAGGTCATGGACACAGAGGATAAAACATCAGAGACCCCCACCACCCAGGTCATGGACCCAAAGAGGATAACATCAGAGACCCCCACCACCCAGGTCATGGACCCAAAGAGGATAACATCAGAGACCCCCACCACCCAGGTCATGGACCCGGAGAGGATAACATCAGAGACCCCCACTACCCAGGTCATGGACGCAGAGAGGATAACATCAGAGACCCCCACCACCCAGGTCATGGACCCAGTGAGGATAACATCAGAGACCCTCACCACCCAGGTCATGGACCCAGAGGAGATAACATCAGAGACCCCCACCACCCAGGTCATGGACACAGAGAGCATAACATCAGAGACCCCCACCACCCAGGTCATGGACCCAGAGGGGATATCAGAGAACCCCACCATCCATGTCATGGACCCGGAGAGGATAACATCAGAGACCCCCGACACCCAGGTCATGGACCCAGAGTAGATAACATCAGAGACCCCTACCACCCAGGTCATGGACCCAGAGAGGATAACATCAGAGACCCCACCACCCAGGTCATGGACCCAGAGGGGATAACATCAGAGACCCCCACCACCCAGGTCATGGACCCAGAGAGGATAACATCAGAGACCCCCACCACCCAGGTCATGGACCCAGAGAGGATAACATCAGAGACCCCCGCCACCCAGGTCATGGACCCAAAGAGGATAACATCAGAGACCCACACCACCCATGTCATGGACCCAGAGAGGATAACATCAGAGACCCCCACCACCCGGGTCATGGACCCAGAGAGGTTAACATCAGAGACCCTCACCACCCAGGTCATGGACCCAGAGAGGATAACATCAGAGACCCCCACCACCCAGTTCATGGACCCAGAGAGGATTACATCAGAGACCCCCACCACCCAGGTCATGGACACAGAGGAGATAACATCAGAGACCGCCACCACCCAGGACATGGACCCAGAGAGGATAACATCAGAGACACCCGCCACGCAGGTCATGGACCCAGAGAGGATAACATCGGAGACCCCCATCACCCAGGTCATGGACGCAGAAAAGATAACATCAGAGACCCCCAACACCCAGGTCATGCACCCAGAGAGGATAACATCAGAGACCCCACCACCCAGGTCATGGACCCAGAGGGGATAACATCAGAGACCCCCACCACTCAGGTCATGGACCCAGAGAGGATAACATCAGAGACCCCCTCCACCCAGGTCATGGACCCAGAGGAGATAACATCAGAGACCCCCACCACCCAGGTCATGGACCCAGAGAGGATAACATCAGAGAACCCCCACCACCCAGGTCATGGACCCAGAGAGGATAAAATCAGAGACCCCCATCACCCAGGTCATGAACCCAGAGGAGATAACATCAGAGACCCCCACCACCCAGGTCATGGACCCAGAGAGGACAACATCAGAAACCCCACCACCCAGGTCATGGACCCAGAGGGGATAACATAAGAGACCCCCACCATCCTTGTCATGGACCCGGAGAGGATAACATCAGAGACCCCCACCACCCAGGTCATGGACCCAGAGAGGATAACATCAGAGACCCCCACCACCCAGGTCATGGACGCAGAGAGGATAACATCAGAGACCCCCACCATCCAGGTCATGGACCCAGAGAGGATAACATCAGAGACCCCCACCACCCAGGTCATGGACCCAGAGGAGATAAGATCAGAGACCCCCACTACCCAGGTCATGGACCCAGAGAGAATAACATCAGAGACCCCTACCATCCAGGTCATGGACCCAGAGCAGATAACATCTGAGACCACCCACCACCCAGGTCATGGACCCAGAGGAGATAACATCAGAGACCCCCACCACACAGATCATGGACCCAGAGAGGATAACATCAGAGACCCTCACCACCTAGGTCATGGACCCAGAGAGGATAACGTCAGAGACCCCCACCACCCGGGTTATGGACCCAGAGAGGATAACATCAGAGATCCCCACCAAACAGGTCATGGACCCAGAGGAGATAACATCAGAGACCCCCACCACCCAGGTCATGGTCCCAGAGAGGGTAACATCAGAGACCCCCACAACCCAGGTCATGGACCCAGAGGGGATATCAGAGACCCCCACCATCCATGTCATGGACCCAGAGAGGATAACATCAGAGACCCCACCACCCTGGTCATGGACCCAGAGGGGATAACATCAGAGACCCCCACCATCCTTGTCATGGACCCGGAGAGGATAACATCAGAGACCCCCACCACCCAGGTCATGGACCCAGAGAGGATAACATCAGAGACCCCCACCACCCAGGTCATGGACGCAGAGAGGATAACATCAGAGACCCCCTCCACCCAGGTCATGGACCCAGAGAGGATAACATCAGAGACCCCCACCACCCAGGTCATGGACCCAGAGGAGACAACATCAAAGACCCCCACCACCCAGGTCATGGACCCAGAGGAGATAACATCAGAGACTCCCACCACCCAGGTCATGGACCCAGAGGGGATAACATCAGAGACCCCCACCATCCTTGTCATGGACCCGGAGAGGATAACATCAGAGACCCCCACCACCCAGGTCATGGACCCAGAGGAGATAAAATCAGAGACCCCCACCACCCAGGTCATGGACCCAGAGAGGATGACATCAGAGACCCCCACCACCCAGGTCGTGGACCCAGAGAGGATAACTTCAGAGACCCCCAACACCCAGGTCATGGACCCAGAGAGGATAACATCAGAGACCCCCACCACCCAGGTCAGGGACCCAGAGAGGATAACATCAGAGACCCCCACCACCCAGGTCATGGACCCAGTGAGGATAACATCAGAGACCCTCACCACCCAGGTCATGGACCCAGAGGAGATAACATCAGAGACCCCCACCACCCAGGTCATGGACACAGAGAGGATAACATCAGAGACCCCCACCACCCAGGTCATGGACCCAGAGGGGATATCAGAGAACCCCACCATCCATGTCATGGACCCGGAGAGGATAACATCAGAGACCCCCGACACCCAGGTCATGGACCCAGAGTAGATAACATCAGAGACCCCTACCACCCAGGTCATGGACCCAGAGAGGATAACATCAGAGACCCCACCACCCAGGTCATGGACCCAGAGGGGATAACATCAGAGACCCCCACCACCCAGGTCATGGACCCAGAGAGGATAACATCAGAGACCCCCACCACCCAGGTCATGGACCCAGAGAGGATAACATCAGAGACCCCCGCCACCCGGGTCATGGACCCAGAGGAGATAACATCAGAGACCCACACCACCCATGTCATGGACCCAGAGAGGATAACATCAGAGACCCCCACCACCCGGGTCATGGAGCCCGAGAGGATAACATCAGAGACCCTCACCACCCAGGTCATGGACCCAGAGAGGATAACATCAGAGACCCCCACCACCCAGGTCATGGACCCAGAGAGGATAACATCAGAGACCCCCACCACCCAGGTCATGGACACAGAGGAGATAACATCAGAGACCGCCACCACCCAGGACATGGACCCAGAGAGGATAACATCAGAGACACCCGACACGCAGGTCATGGACCCAGAGAGGATAACATCGGAGACCCCCATCACCCAGGTCATGGACCCAGAAAAGATAACATCAGAGACCCCCAACACCCAGGTCATGGACCCAGAGAGGATAACATCAGAGACCCCACCACCCAGGTCATGGACCCAGAGGGGATAACATCAGAGACCCCCACCACTCAGGTCATGGACCCAGAGAGGATAACATCAGAGACCCCCTCCACCCAGGTCATGGACCCAGAGGAGATAACATCAGAGACCCCCACCACCCAGGTCATGGACCCAGAGAGGATAACATCAGAGAACCCCCACCACCCAGGTCATGGACCCAGAGAGGATAAAATCAGAGACCCCCATCACCCAGGTCATGAACCCAGAGGAGATAACATCAGAGACCCCCACCACGCAGGTCATGGACCCAGAGAGGACAACATCAGAAACCCCACCACCCAGGTCATGGACCCAGAGGGGATAACATAAGAGACCCCCACCACCCAGGTCATGGACCCAGAGAGGATAACATCAGAGACCCCCACCACCCAGGTCATGGACCCAGAGGAGATAACATCAGAGACTCCCACCACCCAGGTCATGGACCCAGAGGGGATAACATCAGAGACCCCCACCATCCTTGTCATGGACCCGGAGAGGATAACATCAGAGACCCCCACCACCCAGGTCATGGACCCAGAGGAGATAAAATCAGAGACCCCCACCACCCAGGTCATGGACCCAGAGAGGATGACATCAGAGACCCCCACCACCCAGGTCGTGGACCCAGAGAGGATAACTTCAGAGACCCCCAACACCCAGGTCATGGACCCAGAGAGGATAACATCAGAGACCCCCACCACCCAGGTCAGGGACCCAGAGAGGATAACATCAGAGACCCCCACCACCCAGGTCATGGACCCAGTGAGGATAACATCAGAGACCCTCACCACCCAGGTCATGGACCCAGAGGAGATAACATCAGAGACCCCCACCACCCAGGTCATGGACACAGAGAGGATAACATCAGAGACCCCCACCACCCAGGTCATGGACCCAGAGGGGATATCAGAGAACCCCACCATCCATGTCATGGACCCGGAGAGGATAACATCAGAGACCCCCGACACCCAGGTCATGGACCCAGAGTAGATAACATCAGAGACCCCTACCACCCAGGTCATGGACCCAGAGAGGATAACATCAGAGACCCCACCACCCAGGTCATGGACCCAGAGGGGATAACATCAGAGACCCCCACCACCCAGGTCATGGACCCAGAGAGGATAACATCAGAGACCCCCACCACCCAGGTCATGGACCCAGAGAGGATAACATCAGAGACCCCCGCCACCCGGGTCATGGACCCAGAGGAGATAACATCAGAGACCCACACCACCCATGTCATGGACCCAGAGAGGATAACATCAGAGACCCCCACCACCCGGGTCATGGAGCCCGAGAGGATAACATCAGAGACCCTCACCACCCAGGTCATGGACCCAGAGAGGATAACATCAGAGACCCCCACCACCCAGGTCATGGACCCAGAGAGGATAACATCAGAGACCCCCACCACCCAGGTCATGGACACAGAGGAGATAACATCAGAGACCGCCACCACCCAGGACATGGACCCAGAGAGGATAACATCAGAGACACCCGACACGCAGGTCATGGACCCAGAGAGGATAACATCGGAGACCCCCATCACCCAGGTCATGGACCCAGAAAAGATAACATCAGAGACCCCCAACACCCAGGTCATGGACCCAGAGAGGATAACATCAGAGACCCCACCACCCAGGTCATGGACCCAGAGGGGATAACATCAGAGACCCCCACCACTCAGGTCATGGACCCAGAGAGGATAACATCAGAGACCCCCTCCACCCAGGTCATGGACCCAGAGGAGATAACATCAGAGACCCCCACCACCCAGGTCATGGACCCAGAGAGGATAACATCAGAGAACCCCCACCACCCAGGTCATGGACCCAGAGAGGATAAAATCAGAGACCCCCATCACCCAGGTCATGAACCCAGAGGAGATAACATCAGAGACCCCCACCACGCAGGTCATGGACCCAGAGAGGACAACATCAGAAACCCCACCACCCAGGTCATGGACCCAGAGGGGATAACATAAGAGACCCCCACCATCCTTGTCATGGACCCGGAGAGGATAACATCAGAGACCCCCACCACCCAGGTCATGGACCCAGAGAGGATAACATCAGAGACCCCCACCACCCAGGTCATGGACGCAGAGAGGATAACATCAGAGACCCCCTCCACCCAGGTCATGGACCCAGAGAGGATAACAACAGAGACCCCCACCACCCAGGTCATGGACCCAGAGGAGATAACATCAGAGACCCCCACCACCCAGGTCATGGACCCAGAGAGGATGACATCAGAGACCCCCACCACCCAGGTCGTGGACCCAGAGAGAATAACATCAGAGACCCCCACCATCCAGGTCATGGACCCAGAGAGGATAACATCAGAGACACCCCACCACCCAGGTCATGGACCCAGAGGAGATAAGATCAGAGACCCCCACTACCCAGGTCATGGACCCAGAGAGGATAACATCAGCGACCCCTACCATCCAGGTCATGGACCCAGAGGAGATAACATCTGAGACCACCCACCACCCAGGTCATGGACCCAGAGGAGATAACATCAGAGACCCCCACCACACAGATCATGGACCCAGAGAGGATAACATCAGAGACCCTCACCACCTAGGTCATGGACCCAGAGAGGATAACGTCAGAGACCCCCACCACCCGGGTTATGGACCCAGAGAGGATAACATCAGAGAACCCCACCACACAGGTCATGGACCCAGAGGAGATAACATCAGAGACCCCCACCACCCAGGTCATGGTCCCAGAGAGGGTAACATCAGAGACCCCCACAACCCAGGTCATGGACCCAGAGGGGATATCAGAGACCCCCACTATCCATGTCATGGACCCGGAGAGGATAACATCAGAGACCCCCGCCACCCAGGTCATGGACCCAGAGGAGATAACATCAGTGACCCCCACCACCCAGGTCATGGACCAAGAGAGGATAACATCAGAGACCCCCATCACCCAGGTCATGAACCCAGAGGAGATAACATCAGAGACCCCCACCACCCAGGTCATGGACCCAGAGAGGATAACATCAGAGACCCCACCACCCAGGTCATGGACCCAGAGGGGATAACATCAGAGACCCCCACCATCCTTGTCATGGACCCGGAGAGGATAACATCAGAGACCCCCACCACCCAGGTCATGGACCCAGAGAGGATAACATCAGAGACCCCCACCACCCAGGTCATGGACGCAGAGAGGATAACATCAGAGACCCCCTCCACCCAGGTCATGGACCCAGAGAGGATAACATCAGAGACCCCCACCACCCAGGTCATGGACCCAGAGGAGACAACATCAGAGACCCCCACCACCCAGGTCATGGACCCAGAGGAGATAACATCAGAGACCCCCACCACCCAGGTCATGGACCCAGAGGGGATAACATCAGAGACCCCCACCATCCTTGTCATGGACCCGGAGAGGATAACATCAGAGACCCCCACCACCCAGGTCATGGACCCAGAGGAGATAAAATCAGAGATCCCCACCACCCAGGTCATGGACCCAGAGAGGATAACATCAGAGACCCCCACCACCCAGATCATGGACCCAGAGAGGATAACATCAGAGACCCCCTCCACCCAGGTCATGGACCCAGAGAGGATAACATCAGAGACCCCCACCACCCAGGTCATGGACCCAGAGGAGATAACATCAGAGACCCACACCACCCAGGTCATGGACCCAGAGAGGATAACTTCAGAGACCCCCAACACCCAGGTCATGGACCCAGAGAGGATAACATCAGAGACCCCCACCACCCAGGTCATGGACCCAGAGAGGATAACATCAGAGACCCCCACCACCCAGGTCATAGACCCAGTGAGGATAACATCAGAGACCCTCACCACCCAGGTCATGGACCCAGAGGAGATAACATCAGAGACCCCCAACACCCAGGTCATGGACACAGAGAGGATAACATCAGAGACCCCCACTACCCAGGTCATGGACCCAGAGGGGATATCAGAGAACCCCACCATCCATGTCATGGACCCGGAGAGGATAACATCAGAGACCCCCGACACCCAGGTCATGGACCCAGAGTAGATAACATCAGAGACCCCTACCACCCAGGTCATGGACCCAGAGAGGATAACATCAGAGACCCCACCACCCAGGTCATGGACCCAGAGGGGATAACATCAGAGACCCCCACCACCCAGGTCATGGACCCAGAGAGGATAACATCAGAGACCCCCACCACCCAGGTCATGGACCCAGAGAGGATAACATCAGAGACCCCCGCCACCCAGGTCATGGACCCAGAGGAGATAACATCAGAGACCCACACCACCCATGTCATGGACCCAGAGAGGATAACATCAGAGACCCCCACCACCCGGGTCATGGACCCAGAGAGGATAACATCAGAGACCCTCACCACCCAGGTCATGGACCCAGAGAGGATAACATCAGAGACCCCCACCACCCAGGTCATGGACACAGAGGAGATAACATCAGAGACCGCCACCACCCAGGACATGGACCCAGAGAGGATAACATCAGAGACACCCGCCACGCAGGTCATGGACCCAGAGAGGATAACATCGGAGACCCCCGCCACCCAGGTCATGGACCCAGAGAGGATAACATCAGAGACCCCCATCACCCAGGTCATGGACCCAGAAAAGATAACATCAGAGACCCCCAACACCCAGGTCATGGACCCAGAGAGGATAACATCAGTGACCCCACCACCCAGGTCATGGACCCAGAGGGGATAACATCAGAGACCCCCACCACTCAGGTCATGGACCCAGAGAGGATAACATCAGAGACCCCCACCATCCAGGCCATGGTCCCAGAGGAGATAACATCAGAGACCCCCACCACCCAGGTCATGGACCCAGAGAGGATAACATCAGAGACCGCCACCACCCAGGTCATGGACCCAGACGAGAAAACATCAGACACCCCCACCACCCAGGTCATGGACCCAAAGAGGATAACATCAGAGACCCCCACCACCCAGGTCATGGACCCAAAGAGGATAACATCAGAGACCCCACCACCCAGGTCATGGACCCAGAGAGGATAACATCAGAGACCCCCACCACCCGGGTCATGGACCCAGAGTGAATAATATCAGAGACCCTCACCACCCAGGTCATGGACCCAGAGAGGATAACATCAGAGACCCCCACCACCCAGGTCATGGACCCAGAGGAGATAACATCAGAGACCGCCGCCACCCAGGTCATGGACCCAAAGAGGATAACATCAGACCCCCGCCACGCAGGTCATGGACCCAGAGAGGATAACATCGGAGACCCCCGCCACCCAGGTCATGGACCCAAAGAGGATAACATCAGAGAACCCCACCACCCAGGTCATGGACCCAAAGAGGATAACATCAGAGACCCCCACCACCCAGGTCATGGACCCGGAGAGGATAACATCAGAGACCCCCACTACCCAGGTCATGGACCCAGAGGGGATAACATCAGAGACCCCCACCACTCAGGTCATGGACACAGAGAGGATAACATCAGAGACCCCCACCACCCAGGTCATGGTCCCAGAGGAGATAACATCAGAGACCCCCACCACCCAGGTCATGGACCCAGAGAGGATAACATCAGAGACCCCCACCACCCAGGTCATGGACACAGAGGATAAAACATCAGAGACCCCCACCACCCAGGTCATGGACCCAAAGAGGATAACATCAGAGACCCCCACCACCCAGGTCATGGACCCAAAGAGGATAACATCAGAGACCCCCACCACCCAGGTCATGGACCCGGAGAGGATAACATCAGAGACCCCCACTACACAGGTCATGGACCCAGAGAGGATAACATCAGAGACCCCCTCCACCCAGGTCATGGACCCAGAGAGGATAACATCAGAGACCCCCACCACCCAGGTCATGGACCCAGAGGAGATAACATCAGAGACCCCCACCACCCAGGTCATGGACCCAGAGGGGATAACATCAGAGACCCCCACCATCCTTGTCATGGACCTGGAGAGGATAACATCAGAGACCCCCTCCACCCAGGTCATGGACCCAGAGAGAATAACATCAGAGACCCCACCACCCAGGTCATGGACCCAGAGGAGATAACATCAGAGACCCCCACCACCCAGGTCATGGACCCAAAGAGGATAACATCAGAGACCCCCACCACCCAGGTCATGGACCCAAAGAGGATAACATCAGAGACCCCCACCACCCAGGTCATGGACCCGGAGAGGATAACATCAGAGACCCCCACTACCCAGGTCATGGACCCAGAGAGGATAACATCAGAGACCCCCTCCTCCCAGGTCATGGACCCAGAGAGGATAACATCAGAGACCCCACCACCCAGGTCATGGACCCAGAGGAGATAACATCAGAGACCCCCACCACCCAGGTCATGGACCCAGAGGGGATAACATCAGAGACCCCCACCATCCTTGTCATGGACCTGGAGAGGATAACATCAGAGACCCCCAACACGCAGGTCATGGACCCAGAGGAGATAAAATCAGAGACCCCCACCACCCAGGTCATGGACCCAGAGAGGATAACATCAGAGACCCCCACCACGCAGGTCATGGACTAAGAGAGGATAACATCAGAGACCCCCTCCACCCAGGTCATGGACCAAGAGAGGATAACATCAGAGACCCCCACCACCCAGGTCATGGACCCAGAGGAGATAACATCAGAGACCCACGCCACCCAGGTTATGGACCCAGAGAGGATAACTTCAGAGACCCCCAACGCCCAGGTCATGGACCCAGAGAGGATAACATCAGACACCCCCACCACCCAGGTCATGGATCCAGAGAGGATAACATCAGAGACCCCCACCGCCCAGGTCTTGGACCCAGTGAGGATAACATCAGAGACCCCCATCACCCAGGTCATGGACCCAGAGGAGATAACATCAGAGACCCCCACCACCCAGGTCATGGACCCAGAGAGGATAACATCAGAGACCCCTACCACCCAGGTCATGGACCCAGAGAGGATAACATCAGAGACCCCACCACCCAGGTCATGGACCGAGAGGGGATAACATCAGAGACCCCCACCATCCATGTCATGGACCCGGAGAGGATAACATCAGAGATCCCCACCACCCAGGTCATGGACCCAGAGGAGATAACCTCAGAGACCCCCACCACCCAGGTCATGGACCCAGAGAGGATAACATCAGAGACCCCCACCACCCAGGTCATGGACCCAGAGAGGATAACATCAGAGACCCCCACCACCCAGGTCATGGACCCAGAGAGGATAACATCAGAGACCCCCGCCACCCAGGTCATGGACCCAGAGGAGATAACATCAGAGAACCCCACCACCCAGGTCATGGACCCAGAGATAACATCAGAGACCCCCACCACCCGGGTCATGGACCCAGAGAGGATAACATCAGAGACCCTCACCACACAGGTAATGGACCCAGAGAGGATAACATCAGAGACCCCCACCACCCAGGTCATGGACCCAGAGAGGATAACATCAGAGACCCGCACCACCCAGGTCATGGACACAGAGGAGATAACATCAGAGACCGCCGCCACCCAGGTCATGGAACCAGAGAGGATAACATCAGAGACCCCCGCCACGCAGGTCATGGACCCAGAGAGGATAACATCGGAGACCCCCGCCACCCAGGTCATGGACCCAGAGAGGATAACATCAGAGACCCCCCATCACCCAGGTCATGGACCCAGAAAAGATAACATCAGAGACCCCCAACACCCAGGTCATGGACCCAGAGGAGATAACATCAGAGACCCCCACCACCCAGGTCATGGACCCAGAGAGGATAACATCAGAGACCCCCACCACCCAGGTCATGGACCCAGAGGAGATAACATCAGAGACCCCCACCACCCAGGTCATGGACCCAGAGAGGATAACATCAGAGACCCCCACCACCCAGGTCATGGACCCAGAGAGGATAACATCAGAGACCCCCACCACCCAGGTCATGCACCCAGAGAGGATAACATCAGAGACCCCCACCAGCCAGGTCATGGACCCAGAGGAGATAACATCAGAGACCCCCACCACCCAGGTCATGGAACCAGAGAGGATAACATCAGAGACCCCCACCACCCAGGTCATGGACCCAGAGGAGATAACATCAGAGACCCCCACCATCCAGGTCATGGACCCAGAGAGGATAACATCAGAGACCCCCACCATCCGGGTCATGGACCCAGAGAGGATAACATCAGAGACCCCCACCATCCAGGTCATGGACCCAGAGAGGATAACGTCAGAGACCCCCACCACCCAGGTCATGGACCCTGAGGAGATAACATCAGAGACCCCCATCAACCAGGTCATGGACCCAGTGGAGATAACATCAGAGACCCCTACCACCCAGGTCATGGACCCAGAGAGGATAACATCAGAGACCCCACCGCCCAGGTCATGGACCCAGAGGGGATAACATCAGAGACCCCCACCATCCATGTCATGGACCCGGAGAGGATAACATCAGAGACCCCCACCACCCAGGTCATGGACCCAGAGGAGATAACATCAGAGACCCCCACCACCCAGGTCATGGACCCAGAGAGGATAACATCAGAGACCCCCACCACCCAGGTCATGGACCCAGAGAGGATAACATCAGAGACCCCCACAACCCAGGTCATGGACCCAGAGAGGATAACATCAGAGACCCCCTCCACCCAGGTCATGGACCCAGAGAGGATAACATCAGAGACCCCCACCACCCAGGTCATGGACCCAGAGAGGATAACATCAGAGACCCCCACCACCCAGGTCATGGACCCAGAGGAGATATCATCAGAGACCCCCACCGCCCAGGTCATGGACCCAGAGGGGATAACATCAGAGACCCCCACCATCCATGTCATGGACCCGGAGAGGATAACATCAGAGACCCCCACCACCCAGGTCATGGACCCAGAGGAGATAACATCAGAGACCCCCACCACCCAGGTCATGGACCCAGAGAGGATAACATCAGAGACCCCCACCACCCAGGTCATGGACCCAGAAAAGATAACATCAGAGACCCCCAACACCCAGGTCATGGACCCAGAGAGGATAACATCAGAGACCCCACCACCCAGGTCATGGACCCAGAGGGGATAACATCAGAGACCCCCACCACTCAGGTCATGGACCCAGAGAGGATAACATCAGAGACCCCCACCACCCAGGTCATGGTCCTAGAGGAGATAACATCAGAGACCCCCACCACCCAGGTCATGGACCCAGAGAGGATAACATCAGAGACCCCCACCACCCAGGTCATGGACCCAGAAAAGATAACATCAGAGACCCCCAACACCCAGGTCATGGACCCAGAGAGGATAACATCAGAGACCCCACCACCCAGGTCATGGACCCAGAGGGGATAACATCAGAGACCCCCACCACTCAGGTCATGGACACAGAGAGGATAACATCAGAGACCCCCACCACCCAGGTCATGGTCCTAGAGGAGATAACATCAGAGACCCCCACCACCCAGGTCATGGACCCAGAGAGGATAACATCAGAGACCCCCACCACCCAGGTGATGGACACAGAGGATAAAACATCAGAGACCCCCACCACCCAGGTCATGGATCCAAAGAGGATAACATCAGAGACCCCCACCACCCAGGTCATGGACCCAAAGAGGATAACATCAGAGACCCCCACCACCCAGGTCATGGACCCGGAGAGGATAACATCAGAGACCCCCACTACCCAGGTCATGGACCCAGAGGGGATAACATCAGAGACCCCCACCACTCAGGTCATGGACACAGAGAGGATAACATCAGAGACCCCCACCACCCAGGTCATGGTCCCAGAGGAGATAACATCAGAGACCCCCACCACCCAGGTCATGGACCCAGAGAGGATAACATCAGAGACCCCCACCACCCAGGTCATGGACACAGAGGATAAAACATCAGAGACCCCCACCACCCAGGTCATGGACCCAAAGAGGATAACATCAGAGACCCCCACCACCCAGGTCATGGACCCAAAGAGGATAACATCAGAGACCCCACCACCCAGGTCATGGACCCGGAGAGGATAACATCAGAGACCCCCTCCACCCAGGTCATGGACCCAGAGAGGATAACATCAGAGACCCCACCACCCAGGTCATGGACCCAGAGGAGATAACATCAGTGACCCCCACCACCCAGGTCATGGACCCAGAGGAGATAACATCAGAGACCCCCACCACCCAGGTCATGGACCCAGAGGGGATAACATCAGAGACCCCGACCATCCTTGTCATGGACCTGGAGAGGATAACATCAGAGACCCCCACCACCCAGGTCATGGACCCAGAGGAGATAAAATCAGAGACCCCCACCACCCAGGTCATGGACCCAGAGAGGATAACATCAGAGACCACCACCACCCAGGTCATGGACCCAGAGAGGATAACATCAGAGACCCCCTCCACCCAGGTCATGGACCAAGAGAGGATAACATCAGAGACCCCCACCACCCAGGTCATGGACCCAGAGGAGATAACATCAGAGACCCACGCCACCCAGGTTATGGACCCAGAGAGGATAACTTCAGAGACCCCCAACACCCAGGTCATGGACCCAGAGAGGATCACATCAGAGACCCCCACCACCCAGGTCATGGATCCAGAGAGGATAACATCAGAGACCCCCACCGCCCAGGTCATTGACCCAGTGAGGATAACATCAGAGACCCCCATCACCCAGGTCATGGACCCAGAGGAGATAATATCAGAGACCCCCACCACCCAGGTCATGGACCCAGAGAGGATAACATCAGAGACCCCCGCCACTCAGGTCATGGACCCAGAGAGGATAACATCAGAGACCCCCACCACCCAGGTCATGGTCCTAGAGGAGATAACATCAGAGACCCCCACCACCCAGGTCATGGACCCAGAGAGGATAACATCAGAGACCCCCACCACCCAGGTCATGGACACAGAGGATAAAACATCAGAGACCCCCACCACCCAGGTCATGGACCCAAAGAGGATAACATCAGAGACCCCCACCACCCAGGTCATGGACCCAAAGAGGATAACATCAGAGATCCCCACCACCCAGGTCATGGACCCGGAGAGGATAACATCAGAGACCCCCACTACCCAGGTCATGGACCCAGAGGGGATAACATCAGAGACCCCCACCACTCAGGTCATGGACACAGAGAGGATAACATCAGAAACCCCCACCACCCAGGTCATGGTCCCAGAGGAGATAACATCAGAGACCCCCACCACCCCGGTCATGGAACAAGAGAGGATAACATCAGAGACCCCCACCACCCAGGTCATGGACACAGAGGATAAAACATCAGAGACCCCCACCACCCAGGTCATGGACCCAAAGAGGATAACATCAGAGACCCCCACCAGCCAGGTCATGGACCCAAAGAGGATAACATCAGAGACCCCCACCACCCAGGTCATGGACCCAGAGAGGACAACATCAGAGACCCCACCACCCAGGTCATGGACCCAGAGGAGATAACATCAGAGACCCCCACCACCCAGGTCATGGACCCAGAGGAGATAACATCAGAGACCCCCACCACCCAGGTCATGGACCCAGAGGGGATAACATCAGAGACCCCCACCATCCTTGTCATGGACCTGGAGAGGATAACATCAGAGACCCCCACCACCCAGGTCATGGACCCAGAGGAGATAAAATCAGAGACCCCCACCACCCAGGTCATGGACCCAGAGAGGATAACATCAGAGACCCCCACCACCCAGGTCATGGACCCAGAGAGGATAACATCAGAGACCCCCTCCACCCAGGTCATGGACCAAGAGAGGATAACATCAGAGACCCCCACCACCCAGGTCATGGACCCAGAGGAGATAACATCAGAGACCCACGCCACCCAGGTTATGGACCCAGAGAGGATAACTTCAGAGACCCCCAACACCCAGGTCTTGGACCCAGAGAGGATCACATCAGAGACCCCCACCACCCAGGTCATGGATCCAGAGAGGATAACATCAGAGACCCCCACCGCCCAGGTCATGGACCCAGTGAGGATAACATCAGAGATCCCCATCACCCAGGTCATGGACCCAGAGGAGATAATATCAGAGACCCCCACCACCCAGGTCATGGACCCAGAGAGGATAACATCAGAGACCCCACCGCCCAGGTCATGGACCCAGAGGGGATAACATCAGAGACCCCCACCATCCATGTCATGGACCCGGAGAGGATAACATCAGAGACCCCCACCACCCAGGTCATGGACCGAGAGGAGATAACATCAGAGACCCCCACCACCCAGGTCATGGACCCAGAGAGGATAACATCAGAGACCCCCACCACCCAGGTCATGGACCCAGAAAAGATAACATCAGAGACCCCCAACACCCAGGTCATGGACCCAGAGAGGATAACATCAGAGACCCCACCACCCAGGTCATGGACCCAGAGGGGATAACATCAGAGACCCCCACCACTCAGGTCATGGACCCAGAGAGGATAACATCAGAGACCCCCACCACCCAGGTCATGGTCCTAGAGGAGATAACATCAGAGACCCCCACCACCCAGGTCATGGACCCAGAGAGGATAACATCAGAGACCCCCACCACCCAGGTCATGGACACAGAGGATAAAACATCAGAGACCCCCACCACCCAGGTCATGGACCCAAAGAGGATAACATCAGAGACCCCCACCACCCAGGTCATGGACCCAAAGAGGATAACATCAGAGACCCCCACCACCCAGGTCATGGACCCGGAGAGGATAACATCAGAGACCCCCACTACCCAGGTCATGGACCCAGAGGGGATAACATCAGAGACCCCCACCACTCAGGTCATGGACACAGAGAGGATAACATCAGAGACCCCCACCACCCAGGTCATGGTCCCAGAGGAGATAACATCAGAGACCCCCACCACCCAGGTCGTGGACCCAGAGAGGATAACATCAGAGACCCCCACCACCCAGGTCATGGACACAGAGGATAAAACATCAGAGACCCCCACCACCCAGGTCATGGACCCAAAGAGGATAACATCAGAGACCCCCACCACCCAGGTCATGGACCCAAAGAGGATAACATCAGAGACCCCCACCACCCAGGTCATGGACCCGGAGAGGATAACATCAGAGACCCCCTCCACCCAGGTCATGGCCCCAGAGAGGATAACATCAGAGACCCCACCACCCAGGTCATGGACCCAGAGGAGATAACATCAGAGACCCCCACCACCCAGGTCATGGACCCAGAGGAGATAACATCAGAGACCCCCACCACCCAGGTCATGGACCCAGAGGGGATAACATCAGAGACCCCCACCATCCTTGTCATGGAACTGGAGAGGATAACATCAGAGACCCCCACAACCCAGGTCATGGACCCAAAGAGGATAACATCAGAGACCCCCACCACCCAGGTCATGGACCCGGAGAGGATAACATCAGAGACCCCCACTACCCAGGTCATGGACCCAGAGGGGATAACATCAGAGACCCCCACCACTCAGGTCATGGACACAGAGAGGATAACATCAGAGACCCCCACCACCCAGGTCATGGTCCCAGAGGAGATAACATCAGAGACCCCCACCATCCATGTCATGGACCCGGAGAGGATAACATCAGAGACCCCCACCACCCAGGTCATGGACCCAGAGGAGATAACATCAGAGACCCCCACCACCCAGGTCATGGACCCAGAGAGGATAACATCAGAGACCCCCACCACCCAGGTCATGGACCCAGAAAAGATAACATCAGAGACCCCCAACACCCAGGTCATGGACCCAGAGAGGATAACATCAGAGACCCCACCACCCAGGTCATGGACCCAGAGGGGATAACATCAGAGACCCCCACCACTCAGGTCATGGACCCAGAGAGGATAACATCAGAGACCCCCACCACCCAGGTCATGGTCCTAGAGGAGATAACATCAGAGACCCCCACCACCCAGGTCATGGACCCAGAGAGGATAACATCAGAGACCCCCACCACCCAGGTCATGGACACAGAGGATAAAACATCACAGACCCCCACCACCCAGGTCATGGACCCAAAGAGGATAACATCAGAGACCCCCACCACCCAGGTCATGGACCCAAAGAGGATAACATCAGAGACCCCCACCACCCAGGTCATGGACCCGGAGAGGATAACATCAGAGACCCCCACTACCCAGGTCATGGACCCAGAGGGGATAACATCAGAGACCCCCACCACTCAGGTCATGGACACAGAGAGGATAACATCAGAGACCCCCACCACCCAGGTCATGGTCCCAGAGGAGATAACATCAGAGACCCCCACCACCAAGGTCATGGACCCAGAGAGGATAACATCAGAGACCCCCACCACCCAGGTCATGGACACAGAGGATAAAACATCAGAGACCCCCACCACCCAGGTCATGGACCCAAAGAGGATAACATCAGAGACCCCCACCACCCAGGTCATGGACCCAAAGTGGATAACATCAGAGACCCCCACCACCCAGGTCATGGACCCGGAGAGGATAACATCAGAGACCCCCTCCACCCAGGTCATGGCCCCAGAGAGGATAACATCAGAGACCCCACCACCCAGGTCATGGACCCAGAGGAGATAACATCAGAGACCCCCACCACCCAGGTCATGGACCCAGAGGAGATAACATCAGAGACCCCCACCACCCAGGTCATGGACCCAGAGGGGATAACATCAGAGACCCCCACCATCCTTGTCATGGACCTGGAGAGGATAACATCAGAGACCCCCAGCACCCAGGTCATGGACCCAGAGGAGATAAAATCAGAGACCCCCACCACCCAGGTCATGGACCCAGAGAGGATAACATCAGAGACCCCCACCACCCAGGTCATGGACCCAGAGAGGATAACATCAGAGACCCCCTCCACCCAGGTCATGGACCAAGAGAGGATAACATCAGAGACCCCCACCACCCAGGTCATGGACCCAGAGGAGATAACATCAGAGACCCACGCCACCCAGGCTATGGACCCAGAGAGGATAACTTCAGAGACCCCCAACACCCAGGTCATGGACCCAGAGAGGATCACATCAGAGACCCCCACCGCCCAGGTCATGGACCCAGTGAGGATAACATCAGAGACCCCCATCACCCAGGTCATGGACCCAGAGGAGATAATATCAGAGACCCCCACCACCCAGGTCATGAACCCAGAGAGGATAACATCAGAGACCCCCGCCACTCAGGTCATGGACCCAGAGAGGATAACATCAGAGACCCCCACCACCCAGGTCATGGTCCTAGAGGAGATAACATCAGAGACCCCCACCACCCAGGTCATGGACCCAGAGAGGATAACATCAGAGACCCCCACCACCCAGGTCATGGACACAGAGGATAAAACATCAGAGACCCCCACCACCCAGGTCATGGACCCAAAGAGGATAACATCAGAGACCCCCACCACCCAGGTCATGGACCCAAAGAGGATAACATCAGAGACCCCCACCACCCAGGTCATGGACCCGGAGAGGATAACATCAGAGACCCCCACTACCCAGGTCATGGACCCAGAGGGGATAACATCAGAGACCCCCACCACTCAGGTCATGGACACAGAGAGGATAACATCAGAGACCCCCACCACCCAGGTCATGGTCCCAGAGGAGATAACATCAGAGACCCCCACCACCCAGGTCATGGACCCAGAGAGGATAACATCAGAGACCCCCACCACCCAGGTCATGGACACAGAGGATAAAACATCAGAGACCCCCACCACCCAGGTCATGGACCCAAAGAGGATAACATCAGAGACCCCCACCACCCAGGTCATGGACCCAAAGAGGATAACATCAGAGACCCCCACCACCCAGGTCATGGACCCGGAGAGGATAACATCAGAGACCCCCTCTACGCAGGTCATGGACCCAGAGAGGATAACATCAGAGACCCCACCACCCAGGTCATGGACCCAGAGGAGATAACATCAGAGACCCCCACCACCCAGGTCATGGACCCAGAGGAGATAACATCAGAGACCCCCACCACCCAGGTCATAGACCCAGAGGGGATAACATCAGAGACCCCCACCATCCTTGTCATGGACCTGGAGAGGATAACATCAGAGACCCCCACCACCCAGGTCATGGACCCAGAGGAGATAAAATCAGAGACCCCCACCACCCAGGTCATGGACCCAGAGAGGATAACATCAGAGACCCCCACCACCCAGGTCATGGACCCAGAGAGGATAACATCAGAGACCCCCTCCACCCAGGTCATGGACCAAGAGAGGATAACATCAGAGACCCCCACCACCCAGGTCATGGACCCAGAGGAGATAACATCAGAGACCCACGCCACCCAGGTTATGGACCCAGAGAGGATAACTTCAGAGACCCCCAACACCCAGGTCATGGACCCAGAGAGGATCACATCAGAGACCCCCACCACCCAGGTCATGGATCCAGAGAGGATAACATCAGAGACCCCCACCGCCCAGGTCATGGACCCAGTGAGGATAACATCAGAGATCCCCATCACCCAGGTCATGGACCCAGAGGAGATAATATCAGAGACCCCCACCACCCAGGTCATGGACCCAGAGAGGATAACATCAGAGACCCCCGCCACCCAGGTCATGGACCCAGAGGAGATAACATCAGAGACCCCTACCACCCAGGTCATGGACCCAGAGCGGATAACATCAGAGACCCCACCACCCAGCTCATGGACCCAGAGGGGATAACATCAGAGACCCCCACCATCCATGTCATGGACCCGGAGAGGATAACATCAGAGATCCCCACCACCCAGGGCATGGACCCAGAGGAGATAACCTCAGAGACCCCCACCACCCAGGTCATGGACCCAGAGAGGATAACATCAGAGACCCCCACCACCCAGGTCATGGACCCAGAGAGGATAACATCAGAGACCCCCACCACCCAGGTCATGGACCCAGAGAGGATAACATCAGAGACCCCCGCCACCCAGGTCATGGACCCAGAGGAGATAACATCAGAGAACCCCACCACCCAGGTCATGGACCCAGAGAGGATAACATCAGAGACCCCCACCACCCAGGTCATGGACCCAAAGAGGATAACATCAGAGACCCCCACCACCCAGGTCATGGACCCGGAGAGGATAACATCAGAGACCCCCACTAGCCAGGTCATGGACCCAGAGGGGATAACATCAGAGAACCCCACCACTCAGGTCATGGACACAGAGAGGATAACATCAGAGACCCCCACTACCCAGGTCATGGTCCCAGAGGAGATAACATCTAAGACCCCCACCACCCAGGTCATGGACCCAGAGAGGATAACATCAGAGACCCCCACCACCCAGGTCATGGACACAGAGGATAAAACATCAGAGACCCGCACCACCCAGGTCATGGACCCAAAGAGGATAACATCAGAGACCCCCACCACCCAGGTCATGGACCCAAAGAGGATAACATCAGAGACCCCCACCACCCAGGTCATGGACCCGGAGAGGATAACATCAGAGACCCCCACTACCCAGGTCATGGACCCAGAGAGGATAACATCAGAGACCCCCTCCACCCAGGTCATGGACCCAGAGAGGATAACATCAGAGACACCCACCACCCAGGTCATGGACCCAGAGGAGATAACATCAGAGACCCCCACCACCCAGGTCATGGACCCAGAGGGGATAACATCAGAGACCCCCACCATCCTTGTCATGGACCTGGAGAGGATAACATCAGAGACCCCCACCACCCAGGTCATGGACCCAGAGGAGATAACATCAGAGACCCCCACTACCCAGGTCATGGACCCAGAGGAGATAACATCAGAGACCCCCACCACCCAGGTCATGGACCCAGAGGGGATAACATCAGAGACCCCCACCATCCTTGTCATGGACCTGGAGAGGATAACATCAGAGACCCCCACCACCCAGTTCATGGACCCAGAGGAGATAAAATCAGAGACCCCCACCACCCAGGTCATGGACCCAGAGAGGATAACATCAGAGACCCCCACCACTCAGGTCATGGACCCAGAGAGGATAACATCAGAGACCCCCTCCACCCAGGTCATGGACCAAGAGAGGATAACATCAGAGACCCCCACCACCCAGGTCATGGACCCAGAGGAGATAACATCAGAGACCCACGCCACCCAGGTTATGGACCCAGAGAGGATAACTTCAGAGACCCCCAACACCCAGGTCATGGACCCAGAGAGGATAACATCAGAGACCCCCACCACCCAGGTCATGGATCCAGAGAGGATAACATCAGAGACCCCCACCGCCCAGGTCATGGACCCAGTGAGGATAACATCAGAGACCCCCATCACCCAGGTCATGGACCCAGAGGAGATAACATCAGAGACCCCCACCACCCAGGTCATGGACCCAGAGAGGATAACATCAGAGACCACCGCCACCCAGGTCATGGACCCAGAGGAGATAACATCAGAGACCCCTACCACCCAGGTCATGGACCCAGAGAGGATAACATCAGAGACCCCACCACCCAGGTCATGGACCCAGAGGGGATAACATCAGAGACCCCCACCATCCATGTCATGGACCCGGAGAGGATAACATCAGAGATCCCCACCACCCAGGGCATGGACCCAGAGGAGATAACCTCAGAGACCCCCACCACCCAGGTCATGGACTCAGAGAGGATAACATCAGAGACCCCCACCACCCAGGTCATGGACCCAGAGAGGATAACATCAGAGACCCCCACCACCCAGGTCATGGAACCAGAGAGGATAACATCAGAGACCCCCGCCACCCAGGTCATGGACCCAGAGGAGATAACATCAGAGAACCCCACCACCCAGGTCATGGACCCAGAGAGGATAACATCAGAGACCCCCACCACCCGGGTCATGGACCCAGAGAGGATAACATCAGAGACCCTCACCGCACAGGTCATGGACCCAGAGAGGATAACATCAGAGAACCCCACCACCCAGGTCATGGACCCAGAGAGGATAACATCAGAGACCCCCACCACCCAGGTCATGGACACAGAGGGGATAACATCAGAGACCGCCGCCACCCAGGTCATGGAACCAGAGTGGATAACATCAGAGACCCCCGCCACGCAGGTCATGGACCCAGAGAGGATAACATCAGAGACCCCCGCCACCCAGGTCATGGACCCAGAGGAGATAACATCAGAGACCCCCACCACCCAGGTCATGGACCCAGAGGGGATAACATCAGAGACCCCCACCATCCTTGTCATGGACCTGGAGAGGATAACATCAGAGACCCCCACCACCCTGGTCATGGACCCAGAGGAGATAACATCAGAGACCCCCACTACCCAGGTCATGGACCCAGAGGAGATAACATCAGAGACCCCCACCACCCAGGTCATGGACCCAGAGGGGATAACATCAGAGACCCCCACCATCCTTGTCATGGACCTGGAGAGGATAACATCAGAGACCCCCACCACCCAGGTCATGGACCCAGAGGAGATAACATCAGAGACCGCCGCCACCCAGGTCATGGAACCAGAGTGGATAACATCAGAGACCCCCGCCACGCAGGTCATGGACCCAGAGAGGATAACATCGGAGACCCCCGCCACCCAGGTCATGGACCCAGAGAGGATAACATCAGAGACCCCCATCACCCAGGTCATGGACCCAGAAAAGATAACGTCAGAGACCCCCAACACCCAGGTCATGGACCCAGAGAGGATAACATCTGTGACCCCACCACCCAGGTCATGGACACAGAGGGGATAACATTAGAGACCCCCACCACTCAGGTCATGGACCCAGAGAGGATAACCTCAGAGACCCCCACCACCCAGGCCATGGACCCAGAGGAGATAACATCAGAGACCCCCACCACCCAGGTCATGGACCCAGAGAGGATAACATCAGAGACCCCCACCACCCAGGTCATGGACCCAGAGGATAAAACATCAGAGACCCCCACCACCCAGGTCATGGACCCAAAGAGGATAACATCAGAGACCCCCACCACCCAGGTCATGGACCCAAAGAGGATAACATCAGAGACCCCCACCACCCAGGTCATGGACCCAGAGAGGATAACATCAGAGACCCCACCACCCAGGTCATGGACCCAGAGAGGATAACATCAGAGACACCCCACCATCCGGGTCATGGACGCAGAGAGGAGAACTTCAGGGACCCTCACCACCCAGGTCATGGACCCAGAGAGGATAACATCAGAGACCCCCACCACCCAGGTCATGCACCCAGAGAGGATAACATCAGAGACCCCCACCAGCCAGGTCATGGACCCAGAGGAGATAACATCAGAGACCCCCACCACCCAGGTCATGGAACCAGAGAGGATAACATCAGAGACCCCCACCACCCAGGTCATGGACCCAGAGGAGATAACATCAGAGACCCCCACCATCCAGGTCATGGACCCAGAGAGGATAACATCAGAGACCCCCACCATCCGGGTCATGGACCCAGAGAGGATAACATCAGAGACCCCCACCATCCAGGTCATGGACCCAGAGAGGATAACGTCAGAGACCCCCACCACCCAGGTCATGGACCCTGAGGAGATAACATCAGAGACCCCCATCAACCAGGTCATGGACCCAGTGGAGATAACATCAGAGACCCCTACCACCCAGGTCATGGACCCAGAGAGGATAACATCAGAGACCCCACCGCCCAGGTCATGGACCCAGAGGGGATAACATCAGAGACCCCCACCATCCACGTCATGGACCCGGAGAGGATAACATCAGAGACCCCCACCACCCAGGTCATGGACACAGAGGAGATAACATCAGAGACCCCCACCACCCAGGTCATGGACCCAGAGAGGATAACATCAGAGACCCCCACCACCCAGGTCATGGACCCAGAGAGGATATCAGAGACCCCCACCACCCAGGTCATGGACCCAGGGAGGATAACATCAGAGACCCCCACAACCCAGGTCATGGACCCAGAGAGGATAACATCAGAGACCCCCTCCACCCAGGTCATGGACCCAGAGAGGATAACATCAGAGACCCCCACCACCCAGGTCATGGACCCAGAGAGGATAACATCAGAGACCCCCACCACCCAGGTCATGGACCCAGAGGAGATATCATCAGAGACCCCCACCACCCAGGTCATGGACCCAGAGGGGATAACATCAGAGACCCCCACCATCCTTGTCTTGGACCTGGAGAGGATAACATCAGAGACCCCCACCTCCCAGGTCATGGACCCAGACGAGATAAAATCAGAGACCCCCACCACCCAGGTCATGGACCCAGAGAGGATAACATCAGAGACCCCCACCACCCAGGTCATGGACCCAGAGAGGATAACATCAGAGACCCCCTCCACCCAGGTCATGGATCCAGAGAGGATAACATCAGAGACCCCCACCACCCAGGTCATGGACCCAGAGGAGATAACATCAGAGACCCACACCACCCAGGTTATGGACCCAGAGAAGATAACTTCAGAGACCCCCAACACCCAGGTCATGGACCCAGAGAGGATAACATCAGAGACCGCCACCACCCAGGTCTTGGATCCAGAGAGGATAACATCAGAGACCCACACCGCCCAGGTCATGGACCCATTGAGGATAACATCAGAGACCCCCATCACCCAGGTCATGGACCCAGGGAGGATAACATCAGACACCCCCGCCACCCAGGTCATGGACCCAGAGGAGATAACATCAGAGACCCCTACCACCCAGGTCATGGACGCAGAGAGGATAACATCAGAGACCCCACCACCCAGGTCATGGACCCAGAGGGGATAACATCAGAGACCCCCACCATCCATGTCATGGACCCGGAGAGGATAACATCAGAGATCCCCACCACCCAGGGCATGGACCCAGAGGAGATAACCTCAGAGACCCCCACCACCCAGGTCATGGACCCAGAGAGGATAACATCAGAGACCCCCACCACCCAGGTCATGGACCCAGAGAGGATAACATCAGAGACCCCCACCACCCAGGTCATGGACCCAGAGAGGATAACATCAGAGACCCCTGCCACCCAGGTCATGGACCCAGAGGAGATAACATCAGAGAACCCCACCACCCAGCTCATGAACCCAGAGAGGATAACATCAGAGACCCCCACCACCCGGGTCATGGACGCAGAGAGGATAACATCAGAGACCCTCACCACACAGGTCATGGACCCAGAGAGGATAACATCAGATACCCCCACCACCCAGGTCATGGACCCAGAGAGGATAACATCAGAGACCCCCACCACCCAGGTCATGGACACAGAGGAGATAACATCAGAGACCGACGCCACCCAGGTCATGGAACCAGAGAGGATAACATCAGAGACCCCCGCCACGCAGGTCATAGACCCAGAGAGGATAACATCGGAGACACCCGCCACCCAGGTCATGGACCCAGAGAGGATAACATCAGAGACCCCCATCACCCAGGTCATGGACCCAGAAAAGATAACATCAGAGACCCCCAACACCCAGGTCATGGACCTAGAGAGGATAACATCAGTGACCCCACCACCCAGGTCATGGACCCAGAGGGGATAACATCAGAGACCCCCACCACTCAGGTCATGGACCCAGAGAGGATAACATCAGAGACCGCCACCACCCAGGCCATGGACCCAGAGGAGATAACATCAGAGACCCCCACCACCCAGGTCATGGACCCAGAGAGGATAACATCAGAGACCCCCACCACCCAGGTCATGGACCCAGAGGATAAAACATCAGAGACCCCCACCACCCAGGTCATGGACCCAAAGAGGATAACATCAGAGACCCCCACCACCCAGGTCATGGACCCAAAGAGGATAACATCAGAGACCCCCACCACCCAGGTCATGGACCCTGAGAGGATAACATCAGAGACCCCACCACCCAGGTCATGGACCCAGAGAGGATAACATCAGAGACACCCCACCATCCGGGTCATGGACGCAGAGAGGAGAACTTCAGGGACCCTCACCACCCAGGTCATGGACCCAGAGAGGATAACATCAGAGACCCCCACCACCCAGGTCATGCACCCAGAGAGGATAACATCAGAGACCCCCACCAGCCAGGTCATGGACCCAGAGGAGATAACATCAGAGACCCCCACCACCCAGGTCATGGAACCAGAGAGGATAACATCAGAGACCCCCACCACCCAGGTCATGGACCCAGAGGAGATAACATCAGAGACCCCCATCATCCAGGTCATGGACCCAGAGAGGATAACATCAGAGACCCCCACCATCCGGGTCATGGACCCAGAGAGGATAACATCAGAGACCCCCACCATCCAGGTCATGGACCCAGAGAGGATAACATCGGAGACCCCCGCCACCCAGGTCATGGACCCAGAGACGATAACATCAGAGACCCCCATCACCCAGGTCATGGACCCAGAAAAGATAACATCAGAGACCCCCAACACACAGGTCATGGACCCAGAGAGGATAACATCAGAGACCCCCACCACCCAGGTCATGGACCCAGAGAGGATAACATCAGAGACCCCCACCACCCGGGTCATGGACCCAGAGAGGATAACATCAGAGACCCTCACCACACAGGTCATGGACCCAGAGAGGATAACATCAGAGACCCCCACCACCCAGGTCATGGACCCAGAGAGGTTAACATCAGAGACCCCCACCACCCAGGTCATGGACACAGAGGAGATAACATCAGAGACCGCCGCCACCCAGGTCATGGAACCAGAGTGGATAACATCAGAGACCCCCGCCACGCAGGTCATGGACCCAGAGAGGATAACATCGGAGACCCCCGCCACCCAGGTCATGGACCCAGAGAGGATAACATCAGAGACCCCCATCACCCAGGTCATGGACCCAGAAAAGATAACATCAGAGACCCCCAACACCCAGGTCATGGACCCAGAGAGGATAACATCAGTGACCCCACCACCCAGGTCATGGACCCAGAGGGGATAACATCAGTGACCCCCACCACTCAGGTCATGGACCCAGAGAGGATAACCTCAGAGACCCCCACCACCCAGGCCATGGACCCAGAGGAGATAACATCAGAGACCCCCACCACCCAGGTCATGGACCCAGAGAGGATAACATCAGAGACCCCCACCACCCAGGTCATGGACCCAGAGGATAAAACATCAGAGACCCCCACCACCCAGGTCATGGACCCAAAGAGGATAACATCAGAGACCCCCACCACCCAGGTCATGGACCCAAAGAGGATAACATCAGAGACCCCCACCACCCAGGTCATGGACCCAGAGAGGATAACATCAGAGACCCCACCACCCAGGTTATGGACCCAGAGAGGATAACATCAGAGACACCCCACCATCCGGGTCATGGACGCAGAGAGGAGAACTTCAGGGACCCTCACCACCCAGGTCATGGACCCAGAGAGGACAACATCAGAGACCCCCACCACCCAGGTCATGCACCCAGAGAGGATAACATCAGAGACCCCCACCAGCCAGGTCATGGACCCAGAGGAGATAACATCAGAGACCCCCACCACCCAGGTCATGGAACCAGAGAGGATAACATCAGAGACCCCCACCACCCAGGTCATGGACCCAGAGGAGATAACATCAGAGACCCCCACCATCCAGGTCATGGACCCAGAGAGGATATCATCAGAGACCCACACCATCCGGGTCATGGACCCAGAGAGGATAACATCAGAGACCCCCACCATCCAGGTCATGGACCCAGAGAGGATAACGTCAGAGACCCCCACCACCCAGGGCATGGACCCTGAGGAGATAACATCAGAGACCCCCATCAACCAGGTCATGGACCCAGTGGAGATAACATCAGAGACCCCTACCACCCAGGTCATGGACCCAGAGAGGATAACATCAGAGACCCCACCGCCCAGGTCATGGACCCAGAGGGTATAACATCAGAGACCCCCACCATCCATGTCATGGACCCGGAGAGGATAACATCAGAGACCCCCACCACCCAGGTCATGGACCCAGAGGAGATAACATCAGAGACCCCCACCACCCAGGTCATGGACCCAGAGAGGATAACATCAGAGACCCCCACCACCCAGGTCATGGACCCAGAGAGGATAACATCAGAGACCCCCACCACCCAGGTCATGGACCCAGGGAGGATAACATCAGAGACCCCCACAACCCAGGTCATGGACCCAGAGAGGATAACATCAGAGACCCCCTCCACCCAGGTCATGGACCCAGAGAGGATAACATCAGAGACCCCCACCACCCAGGTCATGGACCCAGAGAGGATAACATCAGAGACCCCCACCACCCAGGTCATGGACCCAGAGGAGATATCATCAGAGACCCCCACCACCCAGGTCATGGACCCAGAGGGGATAACATCAGAGACCCCCACCATCCTTGTCTTGGACCTGGAGAGGATAACATCAGAGACCCCCACCTCCCAGGTCATGGACCCAGACGAGATAAAATCAGAGACCCCCACCACCCAGGTCATGGACCCAGAGAGGATAACATCAGAGACCCCCACCACCCAGGTCATGGACCCAGAGAGGATAACATCAGAGACCCCCTCCATGCAGGTCATGGACCCAGAGAGGATAACATCAGAGACCCCCACCACCCAGGTCATGGACCCAGAGGAGATAACATCAGAGACCCACACCACCCAGGTTATGGACCCAGAGAGGATAACTTCAGAGACCCCCAACACCCAGGTCATGGACCAGAGAGGATAACATCAGAGACCGCCACCACCCAGGTCATGGATCCAGAGAGGATAACATCAGAGACCCCCACCGCCCAGGTCATGGACCCAGTGAGGATAACATCAGAGAACCCCATCACCCAGTTCATGGACCCAGGGAGGATAACATCAGAGACCCCCGCCACCCAGGTCATGGACCCAGAGGAGATAACATCAGAGACCCCTACCACCCAGGTCATGGACCCAGAGAGGATAACATCAGAGACCCCACCACCCAGGTCATGGACCCAGAGGGGATAACATCAGAGACCCCCACCATCCATGTCATGGACCCGGAGAGGATAACATCAGAGATCCCCACCAACCAGGGCATGGACCCAGAGGAGATAACCACAGATACCCCGACCACCCAGGTCATGGACCCAGAGAGGATAACATCAGAGACCCCCACCACCCAGGTCATGGACCCAGAGAGGATAACATCAGAGACCCCCACCACCCAGGTCATGGACCCAGAGAGGATAACATCAGAGACCCCCGCCACCCAGGTCATGGACCCAGAGGAGATAACATCAGAGAACCCCACCACCCAGCTCATGAACCCAGAGAGGATAACATCAGAGACCCCCACCACCCGGGTCATGGACGCAGAGAGGATAACATCAGAGACCCTCACCACACAGGTCATGGACCCAGAGAGGATAACATCAGATACCCCCACCACCCAGGTCATGGACCCAGAGAGGATAACATCAGAGACCCCCACCATCCTTGTCTTGGACCTGGAGAGGATAACATCAGAGACCCCCACCTCCCAGGTCATGGACCCAGAGGAGATAAAATCAGAGACCCCCACCACCCAGGTCATGGACCCAGAGAAGATAACATCAGAGACCCCCACCACCCAGGTCATGGACCCAGAGAGGATAACATCAGAGACCCCCTCCACCCAGGTCATGGACCCAGAGAGGATAACATCAGAGACCCCCACCACCCAGGTCATGGACCCAGAGGAGATAACATCAGAGACCAACACCACCCAGGTTATGGACCCAGAGAGGATAACTTCTGAGACCCCCAACACCCAGGTCATGGACCCAGAGAGGATAACATCAGAGACCCCCACCACCCAGGTCATGGATCCAGAGAGGATAACATCAGAGACCCCCACCGCCCAGGTCATGGACCCAGTGAGGATAACATCAGAGACCCCCATCACCCAGGTCATGGACCCAGAGGAGATAACATCAAAGAAACCCTACCACCCAGGTCATGGACCCAGAGAGGATAACATCAGAGACCCCACTACCCAGGTCATGGACCCAGAGGGGATAACATCAGAGACCCCCACCATCCATGTCATGGACCCGGAGAGGATAACATCAGAGATCCCCACCACCCAGGTCATGGACCCAGAGGAGATAACCTCAGAGACCCCCACCACCCAGGTCATGGACCCAGAGAGGATAACATCAGAGACCCCCAGCACCCAGGTCATGGACCCAGAGAGGATAACATCAGAGACCCCCATCACCCAGGTCATGGAACCAGAGACGATAACATCACAGACCCCCACCACCCAGGTCATGGACACAGAGGAGATAACATCAGAGACCCCCACCATCCAGGTCATGGACCCAGAGAGGATAACATCAGAGACCCCCACCATCCGGGTCATGGACCCAGAGAGGATAACATCAGAGACCCCCACCATCCAGGTCATGGACCCAGAGAGGATAACATCGGAGACCCCCGCCACCCAGGTCATGGACCCAGAGAGGATAACATCAGAGACCCCCATCACCCAGGTCATGGACCCAGAGAGGATAACATCAGAGACCCCCACCACCCAGGTCATGGACCCAGAGAGGTTAACATCAGAGACCCCCACCACCCGGGTCATGGACCCAGAGAGGATAACATCAGAGACCCTCACCACACAGGTCATGGACCCAGAGAGGATAACATCAGAGACCCCCACCACCCAGGTCATGGACCCAGAGAGGATAACATCAGAGACCCCCACCACCCAGGTCATGGACACAGAGGAGATAACATCAGAGACCGCCGCCACCCAGGTCATGGAACCAGAGTGGATAACATCAGAGACCCCCGCCACGCAGGTCATGGACCCAGAGAGGATAACATCGGAGACCCCCGCCACCCAGGTCATGGACCCAGAGAGGATAACATCAGAGACCCCCATCACCCAGGTCATGGACCCAGAAAAGATAACATCAGAGACCCCCAACACCCAGGTCATGGACCCAGAGAGGATAACATCAGTGACCCCACCACCCAGGTCATGGACCCAGAGGGGATAACATCAGTGACCCCCACCACTCAGGTCATGGACCCAGAGAGGATAACCTCAGAGACCCCCACCACCCAGGCCATGGACCCAGAGGAGATAACATCAGAGACCCCCACCACCCAGGTCATGGACCCAGAGAGGATAACATCAGAGACCCCCACCACCCAGGTCATGGACCCAGAGGATAAAACATCAGAGACCCCCACCACCCAGGTCATGGACCCAAAGAGGATAACATCAGAGACCCCCACCACCCAGGTCATGGACCCAAAGAGGATAACATCAGAGACCCCCACCACCCAGGTCATGGACCCAGAGAGGATAACATCAGAGACCCCACCACCCAGGTCATGGACCCAGAGAGGATAACATCAGAGACACCCCACCATCCGGGTCATGGACGCAGAGAGGAGAACTTCAGGGACCCTCACCACCCAGGTCATGGACCCAGAGAGGACAACATCAGAGACCCCCACCACCCAGGTCATGCACCCAGAGAGGATAACATCAGAGACCCCCACCAGCCAGGTCATGGACCCAGAGGAGATAACATCAGAGACCCCCACCACCCAGGTCATGGAACCAGAGAGGATAACATCAGAGACCCCCACCACCCAGGTCATGGACCCAGAGGAGATAACATCAGAGACCCCCACCATCCAGGTCATGGACCCAGAGAGGATAACATCAGAGACCCCCACCATCCGGGTCATGGACCCAGAGAGGATAACATCAGAGACCCCCACCATCCAGGTCATGGACCCAGAGAGGATAACGTCAGAGACCCCCACCACCCAGGTCATGGACCCTGAGGAGATAACATCAGAGACCCCCATCAACCAGGTCATGGACCCAGTGGAGATAACATCAGAGACCCCTACCACCCAGGTCATGGACCCAGAGAGGATAACATCAGAGACCCCACCGCCCAGGTCATGGACCCAGAGGGGATAACATCAGAGACCCCCACCATCCATGTCATGGACCCGGAGAGGATAACATCAGAGACCCCCACCACCCAGGTCATGGACCCAGAGGAGATAACATCAGAGACCCCCACCACCCAGGTCATGGACCCAGAGAGGATAACATCAGAGACCCCCACCACCCAGGTCATGGACCCAGAGAGGATAACATCAGAGACCCCCACCACCCAGGTCATGGACCCAGGGAGGATAACATCAGAGACCCCCACAACCCAGGTCATGGACCCAGAGAGGATAACATCAGAGACCCCCTCCACCCAGGTCATGGACCCAGAGAGGATAACATCAGAGACCCCCACCACCCAGGTCATGGACCCAGAGAGGATAACATCAGAGACCCCCACCACCCAGGTCATGGACCCAGAGGAGATATCATCAGAGACCCCCACCACCCAGGTCATGGACCCAGAGGGGATAACATCAGAGACCCCCACCATCCTTGTCTTGGACCTGGAGAGGATAACATCAGAGACCCCCACCTCCCAGGTCATGGACCCAGACGAGATAAAATCAGAGACCCCCACCACCCAGGTCATGGACCCAGAGAGGATAACATCAGAGACCCCCACCACCCAGGTCATGGACCCAGAGAGGATAACATCAGAGACCCCCTCCATGCAGGTCATGGACCCAGAGAGGATAACATCAGAGACCCCCACCACCCAGGTCATGGACCCAGAGGAGATAACATCAGAGACCCACACCACCCAGGTTATGGACCCAGAGAGGATAACTTCAGAGACCCCCAACACCCAGGTCATGGACCCAGAGAGGATAACATCAGAGACCGCCACCACCCAGGTCATGGATCCAGAGAGGATAACATCAGAGACCCCCACCGCCCAGGTCATGGACCCAGTGAGGATAACATCAGAGAACCCCATCACCCAGGTCATGGACCCAGGGAGGATAACATCAGAGACCCCCGCCACCCAGGTCATGGACGCAGAGGAGATAACATCAGAGACCCCTACCACCCAGGTCATGGACCCAGAGAGGATAACATCAGAGACCCCACCACCCAGGTCATGGACCCAGAGGGGATAACATCAGAGACCCCCACCATCCATGTCATGGACCCGGAGAGGATAACATCAGAGATCCCCACCAACCAGGGCATGGACCCAGAGGAGATAACCACAGAGACCCCCACCACCCAGGTCATGGACCCAGAGAGGATAACATCAGAGACCCCCACCACCCAGGTCATGGACCCAGAGAGGATAACATCAGAGACCCCCACCACCCAGGTCATGGACCCAGAGAGGATAACATCAGAGACCCCCGCCACCCAGGTCATGGACCCAGAGGAGATAACATCAGAGAACCCCACCACCCAGCTCATGAACCCAGAGAGGATAACATCAGAGACCCCCACCACCCGGGTCATGGACGCAGAGAGGATAACATCAGAGACCCTCACCACACAGGTCATGGACCCAGAGAGGATAACATCAGATACCCCCACCACCCAGGTCATGGACCCAGAGAGGATAACATCAGAGACCCCCACCACCCAGGTCATGGACACAGAGGAGATAACATCAGAGACCGCCGCCACCCAGGTCATGGAACCAGAGAGGATAACATCAGAGACCCCCGCCACGCAGGTCATGGACCCAGAGAGGATAACATCGGAGACCCCCGCCACCCAGGTCATGGACCCAGAGAGGATAACATCAGAGACCCCCATCACCCAGGTCATGGACCCAGAAAAGATAACATCAGAGACCCCCAACACCCAGGTCATGGACCCAGAGAGGATAACATCAGTGACCCCACCACCCAGGCAATGGACCCAGAGGAGATAACATCAGAGACCCCCACCACACAGGTCATGGACCCAGAGGATAAAACATCAGAGACCCCCACCACCCAGGTCATGGACCCAAAGAGGATAACATCAGAGACCCAAACCACCCAGGTCATGGACCCAAAGAGGATAACATCAGAGACCCCCACCACCCAGGTCATGGACCCAGAGAGGATAACATCAGAGACCCCACCACCCAGGTCATGGACCCAGAGAGGATAACATCAGAGACACCCCACCATCCGGGTCATGGATGCAGAGAGGAGAACTTCAGGGACCCTCACCACCCAGGTCATGGACCCAGAGAGGATAACATCAGAGACCCCCACCACCCAGGTCATGCCCCCAGAGAGGATAACATCAGAGACCCCGACCAGCCAGGTCATGGACCCAGAGGAGATAACATCAGAGACCCCCACCACCCAGGTCATGGAACCAGAGAGGATAACATCAGAGACCCCCAACACCCAGGTCATGGACCCAGAGGAGATAACATCAGAGACCCCCACCATCCAGGTCATGGACCCAGAGAGGATTACATCAGAGACCCCCACCATCCGGGTCATGGACCCAGAGAGGATAACATCAGAGACCCCCACCACCCAGGTCATGGACCCAGAGAGGATAACATCAGAGACCCCCACCACCCAGGTCATGGACCCAGAGGAGATATCATCAGAGACCCCCACCACCCAGGTCATGGACCCAGAGGGGATAACATCAGAGACCCCCACCATCCTTGTCTTGGACCTGGAGAGGATAACATCAGAGACCCCCACCTCCCAGGTCATGGACCCAGACGAGATAAAATCAGAGACCCCCACCACCCAGGTCATGGACCCAGAGAGGATAACATCAGAGACCCCCACCACCCAGGTCATGGACCCAGAGAGGATAACATCAGAGACCCCCTCCATGCAGGTCATGGACCCAGAGAGGATAACATCAGAGACCCCCACCACCCAGGTCATGGACCCAGAGGAGATAACATCAGAGACCCACACCACCCAGGTTATGGACCCAGAGAGGATAACTTCAGAGACCCCCAACACCCAGGTCATGGACCCAGAGAGGATAACATCAGAGACCGCCACCACCCAGGTCATGGATCCAGAGAGGATAACATCAGAGACCCCCACCGCCCAGGTCATGGACCCAGTGAGGATAACATCAGAGAACCCCATCACCCAGGTCATGGACCCAGGGAGGATAACATCAGAGACCCCCGCCACCCAGGTCATGGACGCAGAGGAGATAACATCAGAGACCCCTACCACCCAGGTCATGGACCCAGAGAGGATAACATCAGAGACCCCACCACCCAGGTCATGGACCCAGAGGGGATAACATCAGAGACCCCCACCATCCATGTCATGGACCCGGAGAGGATAACATCAGAGATCCCCACCAACCAGGGCATGGATCCAGAGGAGATAACCACAGAGACCCCCACCACCCAGGTCATGGACCCAGAGAGGATAACATCAGAGACCCCCACCACCCAGGTCATGGACCCAGAGAGGATAACATCAGAGACCCGCACCACCCAGGTCATGGACCCAGAGAGGATAACATCAGAGACCCCCGCCACCCAGGTCATGGACCCAGAGGAGATAACATCAGAGAACCCCACCACCCAGCTCATGAACCCAGAGAGGATAACATCAGAGACCCCCACCACCCGGGTCATGGACGCAGAGAGGATAACATCAGAGACCCTCACCACACAGGTCATGGACCCAGAGAGGATAACATCAGATACCCCTACCACCCAGGTCATGGACCCAGAGAGGATAACATCAGAGACCCCCACCACCCAGGTCATGGACACAGAGGAGATAACATCAGAGACCGCCGCCACCCAGGTCATGGAACCAGAGAGGATAACTTCAGAGACCCCCGCCACACAGGTCATGGACCCAGAGAGGATAACATCGGAGACCCCCGCCACCCAGGTCATGGACCCAGAGAGGATAACATCAGAGACCCCCATCACCCAGGTCATGGACCCAGAAAAGATAACATCAGAGACCCCCAACACCCAGGTCATGGACCCAGAGAGGATAACATCAGTGACCCCACCACCCAGGCCATGGACCCAGAGGAGATAACATCAGAGACCCCCACCACACAGGTCATGGACCCAGAGAGGATAACATCAGAGTCCCCCACCACCCAGGTCATGGACCCAGAGGATAAAACATCAGAGACCCCCACCACCCAGGTCATGGACCCAAAGAGGATAACATCAGAGACCCCCACCACCCAGGTCATGGACCCAAAGAGGATAACATCAGAGACCCCCACCACCCAGGTCATGGACCCAGAGAGGATAACATCAGAGACCCCACCACCCAGGTCATGGACCCAGAGAGGATAACATCAGAGACACCCCACCATCCGGGTCATGGACGCAGAGAGGAGAACTTCAGGGACCCTCACCACCCAGGTCATGGACCCAGAGAGGATAACATCAGAGACCCCCACCACCCAGGTCATGCCCCCAGTGAGGATAACATCAGAGACCCCCACCAGCCAGGTCATGGACCCAGAGGAGATAACATCAGAGACCCCCACCACCCAGGTCATGGAACCAGAGAGGATAACATCAGAGACCCCCAACACCCAGGTCATGGACCCAGAGGAGATAACATCAGAGACCCCCACCATCCAGGTCATGGACCCAGAGAGGATAACATCAGAGACCCCCACCATCCGGGTCATGGACCCAGAGAGGATAACATCAGAGACCCCCACCATCCAGGTCATGGACCCAGAGAGGATAACGTCAGAGACTCCCACCACCCAGGTCATGGACCCTGAGGAGATAACATCAGAGACCCCCATCAACCAGGTCATGGACCCAGTGGAGATTACATCAGAGACCCCTACCACCCAGGTCATGGACCCAGAGAGGATAACATCAGAGACCCCACCGCCCAGGTCATGGACCCAGAGGGGATAACATCAGAGACCCCCACCATCCATGTCATGGACCCGGAGAGGATAACATCAGAGACCCCCACCACCCAGGTCATGGACCCAGAGGAGATAACATCAGAGACACCCACCACCCAGGTCATGGACCCAGAGAGGATAACATCAGAGACCCCCACCACCCAGGTCATGGACCCAGAGTGGATAACATCAGAGACCCCCACCACCCAGGTCATGGACCCAGGGAGGATAACATCAGAGACCCCCACAACCCAGGTCATGGACCCAGAGAGGATAACATCAGAGACCCCCTCCACCCAGGTCATGGACCCAGAGAGGATAACATCAGAGACCCCCACCACCCAGGTCATGGACCCAGAGAGGATAACATCAGAGACCCTCACCACCCAGGTCATGGACCCAGAGGAGATATCATCAGAGACCCCCACCACCCAGGTCATGGACCCAGAGGGGATAACATCAGAGACCCCCACCATCCTTGTCTTGGACCTGGAGAGGATAACATCATAGACCCCCACCTCCCAGGTCATGGACCCAGAGGAGATAAAATCAGAGACCCCCACCACCCAGGTCATGGACCCAGAGAGGATAACATCAGAGACCCCCACCACCCAGGTCATGGACCCAAAGAGGATAACATCAGAGACCCCCTCCACCCAGGTCATGGACCCAGAGAGGATAACATCAGAGACCCCCACCACCCAGGTCATGGATCCAGAGAGGATAACATCAGAGACCCCCACCGCCCAGGTCATGGACCCAGTGAGGATAACATCAGAGACCCCCATCACCCAGGTCATGGACCCAGAGGAGATAACATCAGAGACCCCCACCACCCAGGTCATGGACCCAGAGAGGATAACATCAGAGACCCCCGCCACCCAGGTCATGGACCCAGAGGAGATAACATCAGAGACCCCTACCACCCAGGTCATGGACCCAGAGAGGATAACATCAGAGACCCCACTACCCAGGTCATGGACCCAGAGGGGATAACATCAGAGACCCCCACCATCCATGTCATGGACCCGGAGAGGATAACATCAGAGATCCCCACCACCCAGGTCATGGACCCAGAGGAGATAACCTCAGAGACCCCCACCACCCAGGTCATGGACCCAGAGAGGATAACATCAGAGACCCCCACCACCCAGGTCATGGACCCAGAGAGGATAACATCAGAGACCCCCACCACCCAGGTCATGGAACCAGAGAGGATAACATCAGAGACCCCCACCACCCAGGTCATGGACCCAGAGGAGATAACATCAGAGACCCCCACCATCCAGGTCATGGACCCAGAGAGGATAACATCAGAGACCCCCACCATCCGGGTCATGGACCCAGAGAGGATAACATCAGAGACCCCCACCATCCAGGTCATGGACCCAGAGAGGATAATGTCAGAGACCCCCACCACCCAGGTCATGGACCCTGAGGAGATAACATCAGAGACCCCCATCAACCAGGTCATGGACCCAGAGGAGATATCATCAGAGACCCCAGCGCCCAGGTCATGGACCCAGAGGGGATAACATCAGAGACCCCCTCCATCCATGTCATGGACCCGGAGAGGATAACATCAGAGACCCCCACCACCCAGGTCATGGACCCAGAGGAGATAACATCAGAGACCCCCACCACCCAGGTCATGGACCCAGAGAGGATAACATCAGAGACCCCCACCACCCAGGCCATGGACCCAGAGAGGATAACATCAGAGACCCCCACCACCCAGGTCATGGACCCAGGGAGGATAACATCAAGAGACCCCCACAACCCAGGTCATGGACCCAGAGAGGATAACATCAGAGACCCCCTCCACCCAGGTCATGGACCCAGAGAGGATAACATCAGAGACCCCCACCACCCAGGTCATGGACCCATAGGGGATAACATCCGAGACCCCCACCACCCAGGTCATGGACCCAGAGGAGATATCATCAGAGACCCCCACCACCCAGGTCATGGACCCAGAGGGGATAACATCAGAGACCCCCACCATCCTTGTCTTGGACCTGGAGAGGATAACATCAGAGACCCCCACCTCCCAGGTCATGGACCCAGAGGAGATAAAATCAGAGACCCCCACCACCCAGGTCATGGACCCAGAGAGGATAACATCAGAGACCCCCACCACCCAGGTCATGGATCCAGAGAGGATAACATCAGAGACCCCCACCGCCCAGGTCATGGACCCAGTGAGGATAACATCAGAGACCCCCATCACCCAGGTCATGGACCCAGAGGAGATAACATCAGAGACCCCCACCACCCAGGTCATGGACCCAGAGAGGATAACATCAGAGACCCCCGCCACCCAGGTCATGGACCCAGAGGAGATAACATCAGAGACCCCTACCACCCAGGTCATGGACCCAGAGAGGATAACATCAGAGACCCCACCACCCAGGTCATGGACCCAGAGGGGATAACATCAGAGACCCCCACCATCCATGTCATGGACCCGGAGAGGATAACATCAGAGATCCCCACCACCCAGGTCATGGACCCAGAGAGGATAACATCAGAGACCCCCACCACCCAGTTCATGGACCCAGAGAGGATAACATCAGAGACCCCCACCACCCAGGTCATGGACCCAGAGAGGATAACATCAGAGACCCCCGCCACCCAGGTCATGGACCCAGAGGAGATAACATCAGAGACCTCCACCAAACAGGTCATGGACCCAGAGAGGATAACATCAGAGACCCCCACCACCCGGGTCATTGTCCCAGAGAGGATAACATCAGAGACCCTCACCACCCAGGTCATGGACCCAGAGAGGATAACATCAGAGACCCCCACCACCCAGGTCATGGACCCAGAGAGGATAACATCAGAGACCCCCACCACCCAGGTCATGGACACAGAGGAGATAACATCAGAGACCGCCGCCACCCAGGTCATGGACCCAGAGAGGATAACATCAGAGACCCCCGCCACGCAAGTCATGGACCCAGAGAGGATAACATCGGAGACCCCCGCCACCCAGGTCATGGATCCAGAGATGATAACATCAGAGACCCCCATCACCCAGGTCATGGACCCAGAAAAGATAACATCAGAGACCCCCAACACCCAGGTCATGGACACAGAGTGGATAACATCAGAGACCCCCACCACTCAGGTCATGGACCCAGAGAGGATAACATCAGAGACCCCCACCACCCAGGTCATGGACCCAGAGAGGATAACATCAGAGACCCCCACCACCCAGGTCATGGACCCAGAGGATAAAACTTCAGAGACCCCCACCACCCAGGTCATGGACCCAAAGAGGATAACATCAGAGACCCCCACCACCCAGGTCATGGACCCAAAGAGGATAACATCAGAGACCCCCACCACCCAGGTCATGGACCCAGAGAGGATAACATCAGAGACCCCACCACCCAGGTCATGGACCCAGAGAGGATAACATCAGAGACACCCCACCATCCGGGTCATGGACGCAGAGAGGAGAACTTCAGGGACCCTCACCACCCAGGTCATGGACCCAGAGAGGATAACATCAGAGACCCCCACCACCCAGGTCATGGACCCAGAGAGGATAATATCAGAGACCCCCACCAGCCAGGTCATGGACCCAGAGGAGATAACATCAGAGACCCCCACCACCCAGGTCATGGAACCAGAGAGGATAACATCAGAGACCCCCACCATCCAGGTCATGGACCCAGAGAGGATAACTTCAGAGACCCCCACCACCCAGGTCATGGACCCTGAGGAGATAACATCAGAGACCCCCATCAACCAGGTCATGGACCCAGAGGAGATAACATCAGAGACCCCCATCAACCAGGTCATGGACCCAGAGGAGATAACATCAGAGACCCCCACCACCCAGGTCATGGACCCAGAGAGGATAACATCAGAGACCCCCACCACCCAGGTCATGGACCCAGAGAGGATAACATCAGAGACCCCCGCCAGCCAGGTCATGGACACTTAGAGGATAACATCAGAGACCCCCACCACCCAGGTCATGGACCCAGAGGGGATATCAGAGACCCCCACCACCCAGGTCATGGACCCAGAGAGGATAACATCAGAGACCCCCCACCACCCAGGTCATGGACCCAGAGGAGATAACATCAGAGACCCCCACCACCCAGGTCATGGACCCAGAGGAGATAACTTCAGAGACCCCCACCACCCAGGTCATGGACCCAGAGGAGATAACATCAGAGAGCCCCACCACCCAGGTTATGGACCCAGAGGATATAACATCAGAGACCCCCACTACACAGATCATGGACCCAGAGGAGATAACATCAGAGACCCCCACCACCCAGGTCATGGACCCAGAGAGGATAACATCAGAGACCCCCACCACCCAGGTCATGGACCCAGAGAGAAGATAACATCAGAGACCCCCACCACCCAGGTCATGGACCCAGAGGAGATATCATCAGAGACCCCCACCACCCAGGTGATGGACCCAGAGGAGATAACATCAGAGACCCCCATCACCCCAGCCATGGACTCAGAGTAGATAACATCACTCAACTTTACTCACCCCATCACTAAATTGTTCCCACACCCTATAGACTCACTTTCAAAGACTCTTCATCTTATGTCTGTTTTCTTGTATTGATTTTTGTTGAGATATAGTGCAGAATAGGCCCTTCTGGCCTTTGAAGTTGTAACATCCAGCAACCCCCAATTTAAAACTTTCCTCATCATGAGGCAATTTACATTGCCAAATTACCTTACTAGCCGATACCTTTTTGGACTGTGGTAGGAAACAGGAGGACCTAGAGATAACCTACACATTACATAGGGAGGACATACAGACTGCTTACAAGTGACCATCAAAACTGAATTGTAAACTGTGAAGCCCTGAGCTGTAATGACATTGCATTCTCTGCTACGCCTTCTTGGTGCAGGTTCATTGTGAATGCCTGTAAGAAAATGAATCTCAGGGTTCTATACTGTTACATATTTGTACTTTGATAATAAATCTACTTTGAACTTTGAAATAAAATTGAATACTCAGTGGAATCAATTAAAGATGTAAAATCTTAAACCTGCAAAATGTGCTGGCCAAATTTTAAATTAACATTTCCTCCACCCTATTTATCTGAGTGTCAGAAATTAGGATATGGTAGGAATTAGGGTAGCTGGGTCAGTTAGTCCAGTAGATTAATTCTAAAAAAAATCATTATAAAGGGGAAATCAACTTGAGGAAGCATGACATATTTCTAAGTCAGGATGGTGTATAACTGGAAATGAATAAACACATTTTGATGCTGCCTGACCTGCTGAGTTCCTTATGTGCTGCTCCAGATTTCAAGCATCAGAAGTCTCATAGATCATAGAACACTACGCACTGTACAGAGGCCTTTGGCCCACCATGTTGTGCCAACCTTTTAACCTACTCTAAAATCAGTGTAATCCTGCCCTCCTACATAGACCTCCATTTTTTTATCATCATGTGCCTATCTCAGATTTTGTTAAATGATCCTAATGTATCTTCCTCTACCACCACCCCTGGCAGCATGTTCCATCCACTCACCACTCTGTGTAAAAAAACTTACCTCTGACATCCCCTATACATTCCTCAAATCACCTTAAAATTACGCACCATCCTATTAGCCTTTTCCACCCTGGGACAAAGTCTCTGACTATCCTCTTCTCTCTCATATCATGTTGTCTATCTTCCTCTTCCCAATCTACTCAACAATGCGTCAAGGAATTCTTGATCCTCCTTTTCAATTGTTATCCTCACTTCCCATACTCCTTTGATTATTTCCCTGTACATCTTTTGTGCTATACACTGTCAACCTACAAATTGCTTTGCTGTTGGTCACCATAACTTTTTGAAATAATTTCCAGTATTTGAAATACTTTAGACATTTTGGGAGAACTGATACCTTGATTTAGAAAAACAACTCTACTTTCCTTTCTTCCTGAACAACAGAAAGTGGGAACACACCATTTTTGTCCACATAATCCAAAGAAAGAAAAAAATTTTGTGTAGCGTGTCACCAGAACAAGTTGAACCACACAGTAACACAGAACTAGAGAAAACCTGTGTGAATAAAAGAACCAAACTAGTTAACTTCCTTATTTAATCATGAGCATGATTATGTGGTCAAGACTTCAAACTAATAGGACTACAAAAAGTAGAATTTACATTCATTTTAAGTCAGTGCTCATGAAGAAATTTCTACAGCTTGTTTCACAGTGTGACACAATCTCAAAGTGTGTCACAGTCAATGTTGTCCAGATGAAATGTTTTCAGTGAGTACGGGAAAGCAGCCAATTTGCGCATAGCAAGGTCCCACAGATCACAATGAAATAAATAACCAGATAGAATTGTTCTTAATTGTTTAAGAATAAATTCTATCAGATCTCTGATCCCGTGTTCAGTTAGTGTAGTGCTGTCTTGGATTGAATGTACATTTTCTGGATTGGGGAATGAGCCCAAGAGCCGTGGAAGTTATAGGTGAGAATGTTACTTCAAAGTAATAACCAGTAGGACACAGCTCACCTCCTCCATTGATGAAAGAGCAATGAGTCTTGCTTTCAGTACTACATGAGAATCAGGTAGTAAGAGGCTGCCAGCCATCATTGTCTGCTTCTCATCCAGTGCAGGCAGTGCTAGTGCTTACTGTAAGCCTCAAACTCCCACTTATCCTCCCTTTGCTGTGTGTATGCATCTACACCTAAAATTACATCATGGGCTCTCATTCTAGAAAGTCATAGGAAAGTGGTTGTGAGATGGAATATATTCTATGATCCTCCAGAATTTGTGTTGATACTCTACAGTATGTCAGCAGAATAAATGAGTTCTCTAGAGCAACATTACTGAAATCAGGTTCCTGGAATAAATTTAACCAATCACTAGTGCCACTGCACTGGTGCAGATATGATGTGCTAAATTTGTATAAGCAATTCCAATAACTACTTGCTCTTGATATTTTCCTTATCCACCTCAATCTTTTGTTGTCAGATAAAATATTTAAAACTTTGAGGTGAATTTGATCTGTCTAATTTCTTTGCACTTGCAACAAGTCTTGCCACCCTCTGAGTGAATAAGTTCTCCCTCAAGTTCCCCCTAAACATTTCATCTTTCATCTTTAACCCATGACTTCTAGTTCTAATCTCACCCTATTTATGTGAAACTCTGTTTGCTTTCCACCTATCTAAACCCCCTTCCCCCCATAATTTTGTAAACCTCTATCAAACCTCCCCTCATTCTGCTACAGTCCAGGGAATAAAGTCCTGTAATTCAGGTCCTCAAGTACTTTGCAAATTCAGATTTCTTCATTACCCTAGGGTGTTGATTTGGCTTGCTATAGTATTGTGATACCTTTGAACAAGAGAATCACACTGCCTCATTTTAATTTAACAAGTGATTATTTAAGGAATGTAATTTAAAAGTGTGATTGTCATAAGATATGTGCCACAATTGAGAATACTCTTACCAGAATTTCAAAGTCAGTAACCTGCCACAACAACCAGTCTTCGTTTAGTGTATACAATGCTTTCCCACTGACGGCATCCACCGGACCCAAGTTAATCCGTTGTTTGATTGCAGATACCAGTTTAAATAACGGCTCTCCAACAGATTCCTTCAAATAGAAAAGAACCAACTCTCATGAAATAAGAAAGCCACATCAGTAATTGTGTGAAACAAAGCTGTTAACAGAAAGAAACACCTGCAACATCTTTGTGCCTTTCACAAGATCAAGATATCCCAAAGCACTTTCCAACCAGAAGTAATTTCTTAAAATGTATTCTTTGATGTAATGTAGAAAACAGAAAGAAGTCAATAGAGTATTAGAAGTGACTTGATAGAGGCATACAAGATGATAGAAGGCATAGATCCAGTAGATAGCCAGAGACATTTTCCTAGGGTGGAAATGATGAGTCCCAGGGCTTAATTTTAAGGTGATTGGAGGAAAGTATGGCGGGGGGGGGGGGGGGGGAGCTGTCAGAGCTATGTTTTAACGCAGAGTATTAGGTATGTAGAACGCAGTGCCAAGTGTGGTGGTAGAGGCAGGTACATTAGGGGCATTTAAGTAGCTTTTGGATGATAGGAAAATGGAGGGTTAAGTAGGAGGGAAAGGTTAGTTTGATCTTAGAGTAAGTTAAAAGGTCACCATAATGTTATGGACAAAGGGCACAATGTTCTATACCAAATATGGTGAAGCATGTTAATAGAAAGTCATATGGAAAATGCAAGTAGGAACACATAACCACTGTAATTTCAGTTCATTCTACTTTCAAGCACATTGTATGTACACACACTTCGCTACGACAATAATGTGGGTGCTCCTTACCCTCAGAAAGCCGTACATGCAAAGGGACACCCAGTTTGTCAGGAGCTTCTCAACCACTGTCTCTGTGCGGCGTAATAGCAGCTTTGGTTGTGCTGTGGATCCATCCATCAAGTCTTTGAGGAGCTGATCAAGCACATGTGTCAGGTGAACCAAGTTACTGTGAAACGCAATAGTGAGGAACGAAGCAAACCGACACCTGTTGACATTAAATAATTGGCTATTTAGAAAGGTATCCAGAAACTCAGATGATAATGCATATACAGTGTTCTAATGGCTAACTTCTTCTTGAGTTCCAACATATAGCTGGGTTTTGCTTCAATAAGAAACATGGTAAGCAATCGACTTAAACTTGGTTTGCCCTTCATTGTTTAGGGAAGAATGGTTATCTAATTGAGTGCCCTTAGTTTTAGTCTGCCTGGGCCTGGGACAAAGACTGACAATCTGTCCTTTCTACAACCCTTGTAATTTCATAAACCTCTGAAAGGTCTTTCTTCAGTCTTCTGCATTTCAATGAGAATAAATCTAACTTGCCAGTCTTCCCTTATTATGACAGCCCTCCATTCTAGACAACATCTTGATGATTCTCTTCTCCACTCGCTCCACTGCTACCACATCCTTCCAGTAGTGTGGTGATCAGAAATGGGTATCAGAATGATCCCAGATCAAAATGGGCCCAGAATGATCAGAAATGAAGTAGGTTTTCAAAGTTTACAGAGAGATTTAGGCCAGTTAGAAGAGTGGGCTGAGTGAAGGCAGATGGAGTTTAATGCTGATAAGTGTGAGGTGCTACATTTTGGTGGGAATAATCCAAATAGGACATACATGGTAAATGGTAGGGCATTGAAGAATGCAGTAGAACAGAGTGATCTAGGAATAATGGTGCATAGTTCCCTGAAGGTGGAATCTGATGTGGATAGGGTGGTGAAGAAAGCTTTTGGTATGTTGGCCTTTATACATCAGAGCATTGAGTATAGGAGTTCAGATGTAATGTTAAAATTGTACAAGGCATTGGTAAGGCCGAATTTGGAGTATTGTTCACATTTCTGGTCACCAAATTATAGGAAAGATGTCAACAATATAAAGAGAGTACAGAGAAGATTTACTAGAATGTTACCTGGGTTTCAGCACCTAAGTTACAGGGAAAGGTTGAACAAGTTAGGTTTTATTCTTTGGAGCGTAGAAGGTTGAGGGGGGACTTGATAGAGGTATTTAAAATTATGAGGGGGATAGATAGAGTTGACGTGGATAGGCTTTTTCCATTGAGAGTAGGGGAGATTCAAACAAGAGGACATGAGTTGAGACTTAGGGGGCAAAAATTTAGGGGTAACATGAGGGGGAATTTCTTTACTCAGAGAGTGGTAGCTGTGTGGAGTGAGCTTCCAGTAGAAGTGGTAGAGGCAGGTTCAGTATTGTCATTTAAAGTAAAATTGGATAGGTATATGGTCAGGAAAGGAATGGAGGGTTATGAGCTGAGTGCGGGCCAGTAGGATTAGGTGAGAGTAAGTGTTCAGCACAGACTAGAAGTGCCGAGATGGCCTATTTCCATGCTGTAGTTGTTATATGGTTATATGGGTGCAATATTGCAAATGCAGTCCAGCTAGTGTTTTGCACAGCTACAGCATGACGTTCTAACTTTTATGCTCATTGCCCTGGCTGAGGAAGGTAAGCATACCACATGTCTCCTTCACTATCCTATCTACCTGTGTCACATTTTCAAAGAGAAATGGACTTCCATCCTAAAGACCCTCTGTAAATCAATAGAACATAAAATATTACAGCACAACACAGGCCCTTCACCCCACTATTTTGTGCTGACTTCTTGAGATCAATCTAATCCTCCCCTCCTACATTGGCCCCCATTTTCCTGTCATCCATGTGCCAATGTTCTTATCATCAATGTTCTTTAGGTCTCTGCCATTTACTCTGTCCTATCTGTACTTAACTTTTCTAAAGTCATAAAGTTATAGAACACTATAGTACAGAAACAGGCCTCTCACCCCATCAAGTCGATGCCAAACTATTATTCTGCCTAGTCCCATCGATCTGCACCCAGACCATAGCTCTCCATACCCCTCCCATTCATATACCTATCCAAATTTTTCTTAACTGCTGAAATCAAACCCACATGCACGACTTCAGCTGGCAGCTTGTTCCTCACTATCACCACTATCTGAGTGAAAGCGTTCCCTCTCAGGTTCCCTTAAACATTTCACACTTCACCTTTCACCCTTAACCCATAACTTGAGGCCTAAATTGGAGTATTGAGTGTAGTTCAGGCCATTCACCTACAGGAAAGATATTAATAAAATTGGAAAGATTACAGAGAAAATTTACAAGGATGTTGCCAGGACTAGAAGACCTGAGTTATAGGGAAAGGTTGAATAAGTTAGGATTTTATTCTAGAGCATAGGAGAATGAGGGGAGATTTGATAGAGGTACACAAAATAATAAGGGTATAGATAGAGTTAATACAAGCAGTCTTTTTCCACTGAGGTTAAGTGAATTCAACATTTTCAGCATTAAAGTTGAACTTGATAGCCCCCATTCTCCCAAACACCCACATGAATCTAGCTAACGACAGAACAGGAACTGACAATTGGATGAGTACATTCCAATGGAAAATTCAGTTCTGCTCCAATGAAATGTTTACAATTTCAAAATAATGTCAGTCAATGAATGAAATACAGCTGGGTAATTAATGCAAGCCCAAGAGTTTTAAATAAAAGATTGACAAAGGCATTGTTAAAAACTAACCGGTCTTTAATGGTGAAATCCTTCTGTTGCTCAAGAATGTGTATTAAGGTCACAAGAAACTGCTTATTGTTCAGGAAGCTGTACAAGGCATTAAATCCTTCTTTCAAGCTGTTTCTTTGCTCTGTCTGCTCAAGTGAAACATGAATGTGAAGCAGATTGTGATAATAAGGTTTTGTTTTCAAACTCTTTAAGCTTAACTTATTTTGTATGACATTATACAAAAGGAAAATTATAAAATATCTTCATGAAAATACATGGGTATCCAAAAGGAAAGAGAAAAGAACATCCATTTGTACACATACATAAACCAAATATACTCCAACTGGTTGTGAATTATATTTTAGAAGTTTGAAAGCAATCAATCTAAAAGCTGATGCAGAACAGCATATTCTGATACAGAATCGAATACAAGATCCAGATTTGTGATATTAGTGGAGAACTATTTCCTATTTGCAAGTGCTGTTCTCTTCTATGTACATATAAAGCCTGCCTATCTATAAAATGCATGGCACATGTAAATTAGGGGCAAAGAACTTTGGCACTGAGTTTCTTTCAGCAATATACCTGTTGCCATGGTTGCTTTGGGGCATCAGGAGTGGACTAGGCAGTGGCCAGTCTGGGAATCATTGTGCAAGTGTGTGTTCATTCTTGCAGTCTTACATCAAATGACAATGTTATTTAATAGGCCCGCATCAAGGTATCCGGGAGATCTGCGAATGGGCAAAGATCTGGACCTCAGCACCAACATTAAGCTCATGTTCTGCTCTACAACCATCATTTCAGCTGTACTTGGACCACCTACACTGGACCCTTTAAGGTGTCCCTCCAAGAGGAACACAACCTTGTCATGGTTTGGAGGCTTGCATGCCTCAGTGATCCAGAGAGCAATGTTGGCTGGAGTTAGGGCCTTGTGCTTTGACTCCTGATAGGGTCACCCATGCCAAACAAATCAAAGGATAGAGGTCAGACTAAGAGTGGTCCACCAGTCCTCCAGGTATGGGGGTTCAGCTCAGGGCTAATAACCCTGACAGGTCAAAAAAATTGATATAGAAACAACAATGTATCTGTGTGTGACAGTTTTCCTGAGTCTCCACATGGGATTTTCACGACTGACAGCAGTGAAACCCGAGAGGAAGCTACTGGCATGATGAAAGAAGCATCTGAACGCCACCAATATCTAGACAAAAAATGTGTTTTTGGACCATGTCATCACTCCACACCATAAGCCTCCAGAAGTTCCTCCATGTTTTCTGGCCAGGAGTGATCACCAACCACACCCTACTCCTTCACTGTCACCGGGAGGGCATGGCAACAATCATTGGAGATGGCTTGGACACGTGATGAGGGAAGGGGCTGGCTCCATCATCTGGACAGCACTTCTTTGTACTCCTGAGGGGTGGAGGAAAAGCAGGAGGTCAAAGATAACTGTATGCCATGCCATGGAGGTGGAGGTGAGGGCCCTGAAGCACACCTAGGGCACAATAGAGGACAGACGGAGATGGGGGACTTCCATTGCTGTCCTAAATGCCAGCTGTGTAACAGGCAGCAACCTTGGGGCGCTGGAGAGATACCACCAATTCTGTCTCCATAAGGTTTTCCAAATATACTGACAGGATATATGAAACAATGTAAGGATCCTCTCCCAGCCATTAAAATCCTTATCATGTTTAGTCAGCCTCGTGAAAATGTCGCATTGCTCACATGCCTGACACGAGTCTGCTAAAACAGACACTTTGTTCAGAACTCTGCTATGCAAGGGAATATTAGGTGGAATGTGGGACTAAGTAACAATGTGTAACATTCCTAAAAATCATGGGAATCTGTACCCATGACCACTCCAAATGGAGAAGCATCATTCGGGATGGCATGAAGAAGCTCAAGTCCATTCATCAGGTTATACAGAATGTAAACAGTGGAAGAAGAGAGCAACCTCCTGAACTAATCACCCATCTGCACCTTCAAGCATCTCCTGTGAATCACACATTGGCCTCATGTTTCTCATGAGGCTCATATAACATGGCCTGATATAACATCAGCAACATGTTATAACATAACATATATAACATATATCAATCACAGCACGGAAACAGGCCATCTCGGCCCTCCTAGTCCGTGCTGAACTCTTAATCTCACCTGGTCCCACCTACCCGCACTCAGCCCATAACCCTCCACTCCTTTCCTGTCCATATACCTATCCAATGAATAGAGACCTAACTTGTTCAACCTTTCCCTGTAACTTAAGTGCTGAAACCCAGGTAACATACGAGTAAATCGTCTCTGCACTCTCTCTAATTTATTGAGGCACAAAGAGCAGGAGCAGCTTATCCATACAGCAATAATTTTAGGCTATGATTTCACAAAGCAACAATGCTAATATACATAAAGTTTACCTGAGGTGTTGTGTTGATAAGATCTTTGACAAACTTTATTTCACTTGTTGACTGGAAAAAAAATTTAAAAATGGACAAAATATTTTAAGATTCAGGTATATTAACAGAACAAAATATCATGGACTGAAAGGGTTTTGCTGTTGTCTAGTTAATACAACACTTTTGGAGAGATAAAGTTATAAATGTTACCTCAGGGAAGAACGTTCTTATAGCAAAATGTTTATAATCCAAGAATGGAATAATATTATAATCATTTATCAGGTACACATCTGATCCCTCAGTCTGAAGTTCAATGAAACCTTAAAAAAAAGCAAATAGTTCAAAATTTCTACTACATACTATCAATGAAGGAATTTTTACCCATATTATTTTTATATTTTAAATTATTTCCCCTAAAAATAAACAATTTGTCTCCAGCCCCACCAATATTTCATCTTAAACATCACTAGATTATGCTTTAATCTGCTTCAGTACTTTAGAATCTCACTATTAATGTTACCCAGAGATTATTTTCCTCTATTAGAGTACCATCACCATAGCATTATATTGCCTCAAATATGAGTGAAAACATAACCTCTCCAACAACTCTGAAAGCTTTCTCACTATATCTCTCCTTGATCTTTGTGCTTGCTCAAAGTGTTTTCATAAACAGTTGTCTGTAAGCCAGAGAATAGATAAAAATCTATAAACCAGCCACAGCCTTCCAATACAGCAGCTGAAACCTCAGGCAAGTTTCTTATTTAAATATTGAGAAGGGGCTGCTTAAGGAACTTGCATTTTTGCTGATACTGAGGTTTGAACATCATGACTGAATGTCGCTCTCAAGTGAAGAAGACTCCCAAGTTTGGACTGCTATTAGATGAGAAGCTGAAAGTCAAGGGCTCTCAGTTTGAGACAATGCTTCAGGCAAATTACTTGACTTCTATGTACCAACAACCCCTGTGAATGTGATTATGTTGCTGGCTCAGAACAAGCCAGTAATTTCATTTACAAAAGACTTAATGCTTGTTTTGTATCTGTATCAGGGATGTCAGAAACACCTAATTCCCAGAGTAATGTCTAAAATATTCCCATTCTTGGAATGTGAACAACATATTCTCCCATCATATTCAAAGATTTCCACAGATCCCAGTGGCATCCAGAGTGGAATTGATAAAAAATAGAGTAGTAAAAGAGTCAAACGTACTGTATTACCTTTATTATCACAAACTGTGTAATGCTAAATGTAATATTAAAGTGTTAAGCATTAAACATTTGCCAGTACCTTCTCGAATCTGAGACCTGAATTGATTTTCCAAAAGCTCCATTTGGGCTTCTAATTTTCGTGAGAACTGCTTGTCTTTCTGATGAGATGCATAATAATAAACTAAAGAGAGGAAATAATTTGAACAATTATGAATCAAAGAAAACTAAGTTCCAAATCAGATAAAATTAGCAATAGCAGGAGTTATCCCAAAACCAGGAGTTTCATAGTTCTTTATCCGAGATGTTGACTGATTTGTGGCACAAAGAATTGATCTAGATAAAGCCAAGCTCTATTTTTCACAAATAATAAACCATAGAACAGAATTTAGCAAAGTAAAACCAGGCTTCTTTTCACAATTCTTTACCTATCAAAAGCTTTTTTTAAATAAAAACTTATAATGCTGCTATCTTTCTGCTGAATTCCCCTACATTTAAAAACAAAAACAACTGCATATGCATGAATGTGAAACAAAACTAGAAACTGCTGGAAGAACTCACCTAATCAAACAGCATCTGTGGAAAGAGAAACCAGTTAATACTTCAGGCTGAAAACCCTTCATCAAAACTGTAACGTCAACTGGTTTCTCTTTGCGCAGGCGACTGGCTGAGTTCACCCAGAATTTTGTATTTTTATTTCCTGTTCATTGAATCTTACTATGGATATTTATTTCATCCCATGTCATTCTGTGAATCTAATTTTTGACCAACTAAAATAACACAATAAATAATTCCCAAATCCTTAATTGCAAAATCACTGTGCACTTATAGACAGTACTTAAGCTCGACCCATTTCCTTCTCCCTGTTCACCAATTCATTGTTAAACCCTCAATCCATCCATCCAGTTTCTTTCCATCATTCTGTTAAGCTTATCCATTTCACCCTCCTTTCCAACCCTGCCTCTTTCCCCTGCACCATCCCTGGCCAACAGAAGAGGCAGACAGGGAAGACAATAATGGGGAGAGTACCAAAAGAGATCAGTTATTCAACAGAAGTGCTTTAATTATTTAAAACTGCACATTAAATACTTACTGGCAATGAAAAGCACCAACATAGCAGGTATCACAAATGCAATGTAAAGATGTTTGCTGGGAGATACATTAATTACATGTTCAGTGTGTTCTCCAATTTTCACCTAAGTAGAAAACGTAACTGTAACATGTTTATAGAAAACAAGACCAGATGTAAACTGAGGATAACATCAAGGGTTGCACCACTCACTTCACAATAATATAAGTTCTTTCTATGGGGTTCAGAATATTTCAGGATTCTCAGAAATTCGAAAAGTCACAGGGTTTTACTCTAGGATTTAGAATGGTGCAGGATTCTTCCCCGCATCTTAGACCAAAGTTACAGAAGTGTAGAATGATTCCTTGAAACGATTATTTATTTCCTAAAGTTGGGAATTGCAAGATTCTTTTCCAGGACTTCTAATAAAATTCATAATATTTAGCAAGATCTATAATGACACAAGATTCTTTTCTCTCCTCTGGAAAGCTAATTTATTTTATTTCTATACACAGAGATACAGCGTGGAACAGGCCCTTCTGGCCCAAGAACTGCACTGCCCGAAAACCCACACAAAATACTGGAGGAACTCAGCAGACCAGGCAGCAACTATAGAAAAGAGTGCAGTTGACGTTTCGGGCTGAAACCCTTCATCAGGACTGTACTCAGGAAGTACTGATGAAGGGCCTCGGCCTGAAATATCGACTATACTCTTTTCCATAGGCACTGTCTGGCCTGCTGACTTCCCCAGCAGTTTGTGTGTGTTGTTTGAATTTCCAGCATCTGCAGATTTTTTCTTGTCCGCCCAGCAACCCGACTATTTAACCTTAGCCTAATTACAAAACAATGACCAATTAACCTACTAACTGGTGTCCTCTTTTTCTTGATTCTGTGGGAGGAAACCGAAGCACCCGGAGGAAATACACATACTCATGGCAAGGACATACAAAGTTCTTACAGAGGATGCTGGAAGTGCAGGCGTTCAAAGGAAAGAACAGGGTTGGTGATGATGTTCATCCTCTAGTCTCATTCTCCATTTTCACTCGAGCATTCAAGTACTAGATTACTGCACAGTGGTTTAGGGGATTGAGAGTAACATACAGCTATGCCCAGAGAAATCCTGAAACAAAATACTAGATGCTGGAAATCCACAATAAAGTAGCAAATGCTGGAATTGCTGGGCAGGCCAAGCAGAACAAATATTTCAGGTCACTATCTTTCCATCAAATTCAGAGGTGAGAGCATCACTTCTGTTATGTTAGATACTCTCTTCCCACTCTTGTACTTTCTGTCCTCAAGACAAAACCCATAAAACCTTTGCCATTTCTCAATTTTATCTATGTACACATATTAACATCCACTCTTCCACAACTGTAACCACAACTCATTGTATTAAAATATTCTAAATCTCTAACAAGCCCCAGTTCTTTTGTCAGTTTGCTTAAGTCTGTGTACTTTTCTTATTCAACTTTGTGGCACTGGAAGCACTTTCTTCTTATCTATCTTTAAGATTTTATATTATTTTGAATATTCATATTGATCTCCTTTACATTGGGAAGAACAATCCCAGATTGACTAATCACTCCCTTCCCTTTCTTACATTCATTCTGATAAATCTTCTCTTCAGGGGCTTACGTCCCTGCTAAAGAATACTGCAACAAATTGATCTCCGGGTTAAAATAAGGCAGAAACACCTAACCTGTGAGCATACCTGTATTTTTGAGATTGCAAAGTTCAATGTGCTTAATACACATTTTATTTTATCTTCCGTCACCTCCGTAATGTTACATTCTACTAGATCAGCCTCATTCCTGGGAACATATATCTTAATTTCACTTTTGGAAAATTGTAAATTATCTTCCTTTCGCTATAAAATCAATAATTTAAATGAAGAAATAGGTTAGAGAGAATCTTAGAGAAAGTGAGCAATGGAGTTTAACATGTGAGGAAATTAAATTCTTTTTACCATCACAGTTATCCAGAGTTGGTTCTCATCAATAGTCGTCGTAAAGTTGTAAAATTTAGGGTTCTCTTGGTACATTAGAAAGAGTTTCTGCTCAGATCCAGAGATGCAAAAATGTACTGAATAGTTCCCTAGAGTCTCAGTTTTGATAGATGGTGATTCACAGGTCCAGGTCCCATTATGAGTTGAACAATTCTATCCAAAAACAGACATTAGTATTTGGAACAAATGGAGTTCACCTCTAAATTACATTGTAATTTCATCATCTAAAGAATCAGTCATCACCCAGGAACAAGAAGGCTCAGTCAATGAAAACAAAATGAACTCACAATCCAAGACTTAAAATCTATAGTTATCTTCATCTCCTTAAGCACATCTAAATTTTTGCCTTCTATCTTCATTCTTCGGCCTCCACTGTAATAAAAAGAGATGATAAATCAAGATTTCAGCAACAGATAAATGTTAATAGAGAATGGTGAGGTGTACCCATACATTGTGAAAATGAGGTGTGACATTGGGATTTCCCTTTGTAGGTCAGTTTGATATTTGAAAACAGTTTCTTCTTGTGTAGTGTCTGATATTTGATGTGAGATTCCCCTGTGTAACATTATTTGACATAGAACATTAGAGTACAGTATTGGAATTGATCTTTTGACAATTATAGCTTTCTGTCTAAAATTTAACAGTGGGATACTCCTGAACACATTACTGTAACATTTGCTTTTGTCTTAATTCTGTCAAGAATGTAATAACAATGAACAAAAATTTTCAATAAGCAAACACTTCAGATTAATTTATTTATCACATGCACATTGAAACATACAGTGAAATGGATTGTTCGCATTCACAACCAAAACAACCTAAGAATGTGTTGGAGGTAGCCCGCAAGTGCCACCACACACTCTGGTGGCAACATTGCATGCAGACCATATTCAGTAGACTAACACAATCAGCAAACAAAAACATCAATAACAGCAAAACAAGCCTCTGCTAGACACACACACACACACACACACACACACACACACACACACACACACACACATACATCCCCCCCCCCCCCCCCACCACCCCTGGGCTCCCTGGCTCGGACTCTCTCATTTGCAGACATCAGGTGTCTGACTTCCAGACATGCCAAACCAAAGGCTTCAATCATAATGCCTCGACTTCTGGACTTGCTGACTTCAGTCTTTGACCTTTGGTATCAACCCCAGAATTTGCCAATCACAGGGCTCTGAACTCTGGTCTCGTACAGATTTCTGACCCTGCGACACGTCAGCTTGGGGGACGGGTGACTGGTCTTCATGTCTCCTGCTCACATGGTCTTCTGATCCAGGGCTCGCCAACCTGAGTGGGTCACTAGCCCTTGTCCACGGAGCCTGCTGACCACAGAGATCTCCAGTCTATGTCTCAGTGGCTGTCGACTAGACATCCGTCCACAGGCATCACTGGATTTCTACCATCCCTCATCCCCTTCTCTAAACCCTAACTTGTCCCCTAACTCCCTGCACTGCCCCCAAAACCATGCTTACATACTTCAAAACCAACTAACTCTGGGACATGACCTCAACAGATGAAACATAAAGGAAGTCCAAGTTAAATCACTGAACAGAACTGCCTAAATGTGAAATAATCAAAGCTCACAAATGTTCCAACTAATTGCTTTTTCTTCTTTGCACTGTAAAGATCCAGAAAGATTTGTGCTCAGGTGTTAGGGCATCAAGTGGCTTCATTAATTGAAGCTGATTCTGTTGCTCAAATTTTGGATATATTTAAACAGAATTAGGCTTGAACTCTTGTCTGTTTGTGCATTAGATTTAAATACTGATGAATATATCAGCTTTAATATATCCTAAACTTGCTAATCAATGGCAGCCAGGAGCACCTTCACCACTCAATCATTAAAGAAGGCAGCCCACCACTAGCTTATCCATGGCCACAGACTGAGCAGTTTTGCATCAAGAAGCTGTTTCAAGCAACTGAGCTGCTCTCAAGTGAATTTAGCATCAGATGGTGGGGGTAAAGGGGGGAAGATAACCTTCCTCCTCCTCTTCAACTTCCGCTGGGGAAATTGAAGACCAAGTCTATTAGAGGCTAGAGAGCTAAGACGATGACCTGCCCTGGTGTAAGAGGACAATGCATCTGGGTTGATGAGTGGGAGGGAGGATCAGGGCTTGTTTTGCTGTTGTTGTTTTCTTGCATGTTCTGTTCCAGTCTATTGTGTTCTGTCGAACACTCTGGGCGTGTTATGTTGGTGCTGGAAATTGTGGAAACACATGCAACTTGCTCAAACAGACCCCTGGGTGAGTTGGTTGTTCAAACAAATGATGTATTTCATACTATGTTTTGAAATATATGCGACAAATAAACTTGAATCTTGCATCTACATGTTAGATGGTTTCATGAAGGTAGTCATTAAAATCTGGAACTCAGACAACTCAGTCTGGTGCTTCCTTTTTTTGTTTTAGGTCAAGAAACTTCTCATGACTTTCCTGGCCCTGAATATGCATTGTCCTCTACAGCCATAAGACCCTACAGCTACTCCTCAACCTTATTTGCACTGAACCACTTATCACCAGTGTTTCTGCTTGACCACCATGTGAGATAACATTGTTGATCATTCTCTCTTCGCAGTCATTCTGCCCCTTCATTCTTTCTGTCATGTGCCCTCTCCTCAGTAGTTATCTTTGCCTCCTCAAATCTGGCAACCTTCTGCCCCATCTTCAAACTCCCTTTACCACCAACATCCATGGACAAATTGTCACTTTCCAAATCCATACCCTTACCACAAATGGAGTTAATCAAAATCACCAATAACATGTTTGTGATTGTGCTGACCAGTGATCAATTCCTCCTCACATTCTCAAAATGTGTTTGTGTTTTTGTTCCCCCGTCTCGGTACAAAGGTCTCAGAGAAGGATTTGAAACAACTGATAATGTACTATCGCCAATGCCGTCACTTGTTCATGTTGTTGCCATACGTACCGAACCCAGGATACTGCTGGGTGAATGCTTATAATTTGGCTGTTGATGACATACTCCAGTAAGGCAGTTCTGTTAACGCTGCAGTCCTTTTCAGAGTCATACAACAAACACACAGATTTTTTGCCGTGGATTGCCTCAGGTAATATACATTTTACCAGTGTGCTATTCTCAATTATGCATTCGTTTGATCTGGAAGAGGAAATGTCAATATAAAGCAAAGCTATTTTATCATGTCAAATTCATCAGTTTTTTAAACATTTTGTGCTTGACAGGAGAAAGAACTGCATATCTAGGACTAAGAATAACTTTTCTTCAGCAGATTAAGCAAACTACAGAAATTGCTGGAAATACTCAAAACAGAGCAGTTGACATTTTAGGTGTGGACGCTGTGTCAGAACGTGACCCTGTCATGAAGGGGCCGGATGGACCCAAACACAGGACGCAGACACTGAAGTACTAGGGGGAGGACAGGCTGAGGATGCCATGGCACTTAAGGGTAGCTGGGGTTCAGGTAGATAGAGTTCTGGCAGGCGGAGCAGAGCGGCTCCCGAAGTCCAGGCAGGCAGAGCAGAGCGACTCCCGAAGTCCAGGTTCAGGTAGACAGGCTCCTGGGGTTCAGGCAGGCAGGCAGACAAGTCCCCGGAGTCAGGCAGGCAGGTCCCCGGGTTCAGGCAGGCAGGCCCTCGAGGTTCAGGCAGGCAGGCAGACAAGTCCTCCGGGTTCAGGCAGACAGACAAGTCCCCGGAGTCAGGCAGACAGGTCCTCGAGGTTCAGGCAGGCAGGTAGACAGGTCCCTGGGTTCAGGCAGGTAGGCAGGTCCCCGGGTTCAGGCAGACAGGTCCCCGGGTTCAGGTAGACAGGTCCCGGGTTCAGGCAGGCAGGTCCCCGGGTTCAGGTAGACAGGTCCCCGGGTTCAGGCAGGTAGGTAGACAGGTCCCCGGGTTCAGGTAGACAGGTCCCCGGGTTCAGGCAGGCAGGTCCCTGGGTTCAGGCAGGCAGGTAGACAGGTCCCCGGGTTCAGGTAGGCAGGTCCCTGGGTTCAGACAGGCAGGTCCCTGGGTTCAGACAGGCAGGTAGACAGGTCCCCGGGTTCAGGTAGGCAGGTCCCCGGGTTCAGGTAGGCAGGTCCCCGGGTTCAGGTAGGCAGGTCCCTGGGTTCAGGTAGACAGGTCCCCAGGTTCAGGCAGACAGGTTCCCGGGTTCAGGCAGACAGACAGGTCCCCGGGTTCAGGCAGACAGACAGGTCCCCGGGTTCAGGTAGGCAGGTCCCCGGGTTCAGGTAGGCAGGTCCCTGGGTTCAGGCAGGCAGGTCCCCGGGTTCAGGCAGGCAGGTCCCCGGGTTCAGGTAGGCAGGTCCCCGGGTTCAGGTAGACAGGTCCCTGGGTTCAGGCAGGCAGGTCCCTGGGTTCAGGCAGGCAGGTCCCCGGGTTCAGGTAGACAGGTCCCTGGGTTCAGGCAGGCAGGTCCCCGGGTTCAGGCAGGTAGACAGGTCCTCTGGGTTCAGGCAGGTAGACAGGTCCCCGGGTTCAGGCAGGTCCCCGGGTTCAGGCAGGTCCTCTGGGTTCAGGCAGGTCCTCTGGGTTCAGGCAGGTCCCCGGGTTCAGGCAGGTCCCTAGGTTCAGGCAGGTAGACAGGTCCCCGGGTTCAGGCAGGACCCTGGGTTCAGGCAGGTCCTCTGGGTTCAGGCAGGCAGGCAGGTCCCCGGGTTCAGGCAGGTCCTCTGGGTTCAGGCAGGCAGGCAGGTCCCCGGGTTC